>NW_028327180.1:5435000-6060000 GCF_987537825.1 Furipterus horrens
TTTCCTTTGTCCCAGTCTCTCCAGTTCTGTTAATTGGCATGTGGCTTCTTCACGTGGGTATGTGCAAGGTATACATTCAATAAGACTCTGTGTCTTTTAAGTAAAAATTATTAATATAACTTATAGAAAATCTGTTCCATTAAGTAAAGGTTTCTTTTTTAATAGGATGAGAGATACGATCATTTAGATCCTGCTGAAATGGAAAAAGTTGAAAAATATATCAGTGAAGCAATGAGCTGGCTGAACAGTAAAATGAACGCACAGAATAAACTAAGTCTTACTCAAGATCCTGTGGTGAAAGTTTCAGAAATAGTTGCAAAGTCAAAGGTAAAAAACTGTACAATTCTCTCTTTAAGGGGTTCAAGCATGAAAATTATTTAATGGGAGACATGATTTTTGATTTTGGAAAAAAGATACTAGGTGGGATATCTTTTTCTTTATTTCATTAGTCACATACACAAGGGCCTTTTTGGTTTTTGTTTTTAAATCTTAAGTGTAATACAGAATTAAATAAAATAGCTATTTTTGACTGTCAAATATGTCAGACTTTTCTGGATTGGGTAAGACTTCTAAGTCTTCATTGTAAAACCTGGCAGTATAGGCCTAGGTCTGTCTTTGACACAATTCAGAGTTTGTTTAACCCTTTGAGTGCCATGCATAATTTGAAATTTGGATCAACATGAGAAAAAATTATGTCAATATATAACCTGAGGTACAAAAAAGGAGAACAAAACATAAAATACGAATTACTCCATTGTTATTTACATTTATAGCCATCAGGAATAGAGTCGCCAGGGGCAACGCTGGCACTTTTGGGAAAACTTGTCAGTGTCACTCACAGCGACGTTGGCACTCAAAGGGTTACTTCTGTGGTAAAATCTTATTTCTGATAGTTTCCAGTCTAAAGATATTGCTAATGAAAATGTCAGAGTTTATCATGGAAAACATAAAAAGTGGGGGGACGAACATTTTACTAAAGATCAGCATCAAAGTAGGAGTATGAATAAAGAATTTGGATAAGCAGTTGACAAAAGAAGAAATACTTGTTTGAAAAACACAGAAAATACAAAAAGTATTATTCATTTTTATCACTAAATCTACAAAATGCAATCTGTTTTCACCCATCTGATTTGTGTGTTTACATTTATGGTCTTTGCCATAGTTGCCAAGTCTGTGAGGAAATGGACGCTCTCCTTGACCAACTTGATTAAATTTGCTACAGCTTTTCTGGGACATTGTCTCAGAATACATAAAGAAATTTAAAATGAGTAGGCCCTTTAACCCAGAAATCACATTTCTAGGAATTCACCCTAAATTGATTGTTGCACAGGTATGTGCAGATTCAATACCTTTGTTCATAATAGCAAAAAACTGGAAAACACCTAAAATACCTAGCAAGCAACTTAATAAATTGAAATATCCATGGAACACATCATTGTCATTAAATATTTTAGATATAGAAATATATCTATTTTGACATAATGATGTATACAACATGCTCAGTAAAAAATGAAAAGATAACAGAACCTAAAATTATCTCACTGTATAAATTAGTGTGTTCATAGATTTATATATTTTATATATCTGTATGCTTGGATATAACATCTAGAAGGATTTTCACAAAAATGTTAATATCTGTAGGATATGGAATTTCAAGTGATTTTTTAAATCTAGTTCAGTATGTTTTTAGGTATCTGATTTTTTAAAAACAGAAACAAGTATTTTTAAAAATCAAATAGAGCACTAAAAGTAATTTCCTCTTGAGAAAGTTTTGCAAAGAAGCTTTAATAATTTATTCCTAATCAAATCAAGTGCAAAGTGTGATGAGAGCAGTTTGCCATTAAAACATTCCTTCAGGATGTCGCTCCCTGTCTGCGGGTCCCTATCCCAATCTGTGACACGGGTCTTGAGAAGATTTTAATGGTCTTTTTTTCTATGTAACAAAATAAAGCAACGATACAGGAATACGTTGTATTTCTTCTAAGTGTTATTAAGTTACATTTACTTCCATGGCTTATTCTCTCCTTCAACAGGAGAGAATTTTCGGCTATTTTCAAAAAGTAAAGTTAGTATGTTTTCATGTAAATGTTGAGAAATACCACTTTATGAAATAGGTGTTATTTGACATAATTCTCATAACAGCATTAGGCATAATTTAAAGGAATGAATTAAAAATTATTTCCAACAGTAATTTTAAAAGATAAATCCATCTCTGTGTTCAAAACAGCATTTTCACAGTAGGTAAGCAAGGGAAGCAACCTAAGTGTCTGTTGATAGATGAAAGGGTAATGAAGATCTGTGGTTTACATACACAGTGGAATATTACTCAGCCATAAAAAAGAATGAAAGATTGCCGTTTGCAACAACATGGATGGACCCTAGGTGGTTTTACGCTAAGTGAAGTAAGCCAGACAGGAAAAGACAAATGCCATATGATTTCACTTACGTGTGGAAACTAAAAAAAAAAACAAGACAAAATAAAAACAGACTCATAGTTACAGAAAACACAACTGGTGGTTGCCGGGTGTGGGGAGGGGAGCTGGGTGTAAGAAGTGAAGAAAGGGAGTACGTGGTGCAAACTTCCCTTACAAAGAAAAGAAGTTACGGAGATGAATGTACAGCGTGGGGGACTAGTCAGTGATAACACAGTGTGTGGCGCCAGACAGTTCACAGACCTCCTGTGGCGATCACATCAGGCGTGTAAGTGTTGGATCAATCTTGTACACCTGATACTAACACCATATTGTACATCAACTATAATAAAAGGTAAAAATTAAAAACATTTTTTAAATAAGTAAAAATTATTCCTGCTGACGTGAACTGTATTTTAAGTGACGAGGAGTAATTTTTAGGAAGATTAGCTACAGAAAGCATTTTAAAGATTGACTCGCTTCCTTGGCACCGCTGACACGCGCGGGCCCAGAAGGCGAGCCCCTCGTTGGGGCGCTTGAAGAAACAGCCGGCTGTGTCATAGGGCTCACGGTAATGCAGGCGTGTGGGTGCTGAATCGCATGGGAGTTTAGAAGCTAATAGAGAATTTAGCAGTAATACTTTTACTGTAATCAGTGTTCTCCATTTCTTCAGGAACTGGATAATTTTTGTAACCCCACCATTTACAAATCCAAACCAAAAGCAGAGGCCGCAGAAGACAGCACGAAGGCTAGGAGCGAACACAATGGACAGACGGATGGGCAGAGCGGGGCTGAAACGAGACCGGACGCCACGAAAGACAGCTCGCAGCACACCAGGTCTGCGCAGATGGAGGTGGACTAGGTCTTCGTTCCACCGGCACGTCGTTGGCACAGTGCGGGCAACCCGGGGTCCCCTCTTCTCTCCCCTCTGGTGCACACAACAGATGTTACGTTGTTCTTAACCGCTTTTGGTCCTTTGTTTTTCGGAGTAGTTTTGAAAAGTGTTTTATATTGAGTACATCTGTTCATTTCTGTTGCTGCTTATGTGAAGCTTTAGCTGAATATAGATTTACAAATCAGTTTAAGCTTTCCTAATATATTTTATATCACGTGCAGGATTGATATGTAGTTGGCAACGATCTACCTTATTTAAAGCTTCTACTCGGTAAACTTTAGCTCCTTATTCAGGAAAGGATACTGTATTGCACTATTGTTGCAGAACTATAGATATAACTGATCATTATTTTGAAAAACAAAAATTTAAATTGATGTGGTATAAAGTCACTTGAGGCACTGACCTTTTTCTAGTGATTGTATTGTTCTAACTTAAATATTAAAACAAATACGACAAATTAGTCCATCTCATTGGTGTGCCATGAGAGTCCAACGCTTTGCTGTTGTCACACAAATGAACAAGTCACACGTTGAAAGGGAAAACACACAGTTTTGTGCTAAGGTGATGCCAGCATTTTCCCTTTTCTAATGGGGACTGATGTTTTCTTCGAGTAATCCAGTGTCATTTTTTCACTTGAAACTTTTGATCTAGTTTTTCAGGAGGCCTGCTATGTAATGTAGCCTAAAGGAAAGACAGCCTTTTTGATGAAAAATGCTAAGTGGGAGGCGCTGTTGACCTACTCAGATGTACACATATCTGTGACACCGATAGCCTGGTTTCGGTTCTAGTAGTTGTTTTAGTTTTATTGGTTGATTCTGTTCTTATCTTAACACAGGGTAGGGGGAATGGCACAACATATTTTACGTTTATCACTGAAATACTCAATGTTAAGGTACAGATAAACACTATTAAATAAGTGGTAATACTTGAAAAGCGCTTACACCCCGAGTCTTAGGAAATAATGCTTGTAATAAACTTCATGTTACATACCAACAGGCAAAGTGTAGAATGTTACATAGTGTAATATGATATGGTGTGATTCCATTATAGTTCCTGCTGTTAAGTACCTGTTCGACCTTGGCTCCAGTTCTGGTGCATCTTACACAAACTCTATGGGACAAGGGACTGAAACTGAGGTACCTTAAGGACTGAATCTGTGTTTCATCAGCACACTGGTTCACATTGTTTAGTTCTGTCCACAGGCCTGAAACTCGCTGGGAGCAGAAGGAAAGGGCTGTTAAACCTGGGAGGAAAAGAAGCATAGACACGCATGGGCTCTTGTGGCTACGGCCAGCCAACGAATTGACCTCGTTCTGAAATTGTGAAAGGCTCACTTTCTCCCAAAGCTAAGTCTTTATGTTAACCCTTTGAGTTAAGAACAAAGGGTTAAGGATAATATTGACTTTGCTTAAGTAGTAAAAATTGAGAGTTTGATATCTTTAGGGATAGTCATTATTTCTCACAACTAGTTCTCTAAGAGAGATTTCATTTCTACAGTGTAGTCTGCACTGAAAGGGGAGTGTGGAGGGGGATTGCATTTTCCAGGGATGTTTTTCATCCTTTTTGAGGGGGATGTCTCTTTTTTGCATTGAAAAAAATCATATATCTCCAATATATTTGTAATGTCTTAGAGCCTTTAAACAGTCCTTGTTTTAGTATTCTTAAGATGAAGTACTCATAATTATCTCCATTAGTAATAAGTGATTAAGTTCGTTATGTTAAAAAAGCATGTATCAGTTCTATTTTTCATCTGTATGTTGAATATATAAGTTCATTTCAGGAAGAAGAAACGTATTAAAGGGAATTCATAACAGTACAAGTAAGGAGTTTATAGCTTTTCTTGAGTTGACAAAAAGACCTCTCCACTTTCTTAAGAGTTATATTATACCTCAGCACTTCTTGGGAATAGATGTGGAGACAACCCTTTTCTTCATCTGAATTGTCTAGCATATCCTGCCATTTTCCATTCCTTCTATTAAATCAGTTTATGTAGTTCTGTGTTTCAGTCAGATATATAACATTTCAATCTTTACAGTTATAGAACACTTAATAAGTTAAATATTTCCAAAGATAATATGTATAGTTTTTACCTATTTATTCAACTTAAATGATATTTTGAAAAGCTCTTTAACCTTATAAGGTAGTTATTTATGACTACATGATAACTATTCTCCTTGCTGTAGTTTTGAGTAGGCAGTATGGTTTAATATAATTTTAATGACTGAAAAATATTAAAGATTTTATTTGCAAAATAAAAAAAACACTATTGCCCTGCCTGGTTGGGTGGCTTAGTTGGTGGGAGCTTGATCCTGTATACCAGAAGGTTCTGAGTTTGATCCCTGGTCAGTGCACATATCTCACTCAGTTGCAGGTTCAATCCCCAGTCAGTGTGTGGGGGAGGCAACCAACCAGTGTTTCACAGAGATGTCTCTCCCTCTCTCTCTCTCTCTCTCTCTCTCTCTCTCTCTCTCTCTCTCCCTCTCCCCCTCCCTCCCTCTCTCTCTCTCTCTCTCTCTCTCTCTCTCTCTTCTCTCTGTCTCTTCTCTCTCTCTCTCTCTCTCTCTCTCTCTCTCTTTCTCTCTCTCTCTCTCTCTCTCTCCCTCCCTCCCTCCCTCTCTCTCTCTCTTCTCTCTGTCTCTTCTCTCCCTCTCTCTCTCCCCCCCCCCCTTTTCCCCCTCCCTCCCCCTTCTCTTTCTCTCAAATCTATAAACCATATCCTCAGGTGAGGATTAAAAAAAATAAAGCCACTACTTTAGAAGTTATTTTAAAAGATACACAGCAAAATAGACTGTATTCCTATAGTAACCAAATAAGAACTATGCACCAATATCTGGAATGATTGATAAATATTAGTACACTTTGACTCTATGGAAAAGTACAAATTATTTGGTTTGAAAAACCAATTCCTGATAGCTCGTTATACTGTAATTATAAAAACAAAAACTGCTAAAAATATAATATGTAACAGATTTTAACTCCTTAGCAGTATACAGGACTCTTTAAGTTTTAAAACAAGTGGAAATAGCGCACCAGAGAGTGAGGCTATTGGAATAATAGGTCATCTCAGTTTTAAAAGGGTAATTAGACTTTTATGAAGAAGAAATAAAGATTTCTTAGACTTTTTTGGGGGGGTCAGTTTTTAGAATGTTCATGATTTCCTTGATACAAATATTTAAAGTGAATTTGGGGACTCAGTGATCAATGTAATAAAATGGTAGTGTTAAAGCATTTTATCCAAACTGGCACATTTTTAACTATTATGAAAAGTTATTCATCTTAAAGGCAACAGACATTTGAATATAGTAATCAAATTAGCTGATTTCAGTTTGACCAGAAATAGATCTAACCATCCCTCCATCTTCATAAATTTGAGTTGTAATAATAAGCCTACAAACATTCCCATTAAGATTTTGTTTAATTTTGTTTTCCACATTAATTTTTTTTCAATTTATTTGTTGTATGTGCCCTGACCAAGGATTGAACACGCAACCCTGGCATATTGGGATGATGCTGTAACCAACTGAGCTACTCAGCCAGGGCAGTGCTAATTTTTACTTGGAAGTAGTAAGAGGCTGAAATGGTTTACTTTTTAATAGTTGGTAATCCACAACAGTTAAAGCCTTAGCATTAATTGTACGTATCAGATTCATGAGTGATTCTTAAATGACCAGAAAACTAGAACTTTATCTTTCTCATCTTTTAGAATTTTATAACAAAAAACTTCAGTTCTATAGTAAATGTTATTTTGTGGTTAAACTTTGGAAGTTTTGAGTTTTAAGTAGAATTTGGTTTTGTGGTATTTGATCAGAGGTCTAATTGTATTGCTCTATCAATATTTAAAATCTGGTAAACTTAATTAAATAGCCCTACTGATGACTTTTCAAATGACATAGGTAGGAATGCTTATAAAGGTGGATTCTAATATTTTATTATCCTCTTAACATGTTTCTAACTCTCAGTGATTTAGCAAACTAAATCTCCTTAAAGCAGTCATTCAATTTCAGAAGATACCTATTTTTTTATGAAAAAAAAACCTGTTTTAAAATTAACATTTTGGTTTTTGTCAAGGTCTAATTTGAAGTATCAATTTAAAATAATTTCCAGGAAGCGCATAATTTTTTTCTTTTGACAAAAAGGTAACAAAAATTTAATGTAGATCAAAGACCAAGACTTTTACTCAAAATGAACAAAAAAAGAAACTTGAGCTATTTTACTTTCACATCTATAATTTACACTAAAATTAATATTCTTCCATGTACTCATATGCTGCCCAAGTACAGAGCTTTGGGTTTACAATAAGACCAGATAGCAACGTTTTTTCCCCTAATAAATTCAAGGGTAATTTTTTCATACAATAAATGGGCAGCGGGGATTTTTAGAATAACAAACTGTGTAGAAGAAAAGAAAATCTCCATCTGCAGCAGTGGTCAGTATCAGTAGGTGGGGTGGCTCTCGTACCTTTCAGGTCGCTAAGGATGCCTCCAGCGGTGTTAGAGTCAATACTAAAGGGGGAAAAGCGTGTGAGTTAAAGTACATTGTTAAATGACTTGGAGCTTCCAAGTGAAAGAGAAAATAATAATTGAATTGTGAACATTTTATTCAGTCTGTTCAATAGGTCAACATCCATAACAACAACAGAATTAATAGTCTGGTCTTTGCTCTGGAAACTAATTTACTGTCATGTTCTAAGTCACAGGAGATAATGTTAGGGAAATGGACTGATACCTGAAAATGACCCATCCAATAAAGAAATGAGTGAAATTTAACATGTTTTAGGTAGTTTAATTGCATTATAGTGGGTAAACTATAAATGAAGATGGTCTTTAGGCTTCTGTGTCTTGTTTTATTTATCCTCTCATCCATCTCTAGATTCTTAAATGATCATTACATTTTTCTCAAGTCTATTTTGCTTTTATATTTTAGATTATTCTTTAGATCTTTTATGGATTTTTAAAATTTCAATCATTTTTATTTTTCAATTATGATTAACATACAATATTATATGAGTTTCTGGTACATACCCTAGTGATTAGGCATTGAATAATGTGGTCATTCTGATAAATCCAGCGTGCACCTGGCACCATGCGTAGGCATTAGAACATTAGTGACTGTGTTCCCTGTGCTGTGCTTTACATCCCCATGACTGTCCTGTAACCAGTTTGTGCTGCTTAATCCCGTCACCTTCTTCACCATCCCCCCAACTCCGCTCCCATCTGGCAACTTCAAAATGTTCTCTATCTATGAGTCTCCTTCTGTTTCCCGTGTTCATCTTTTGTTAGATTCATTTGTTGATAGATACGTATTTATTGCTATTTTAGTGTTCACGTTTTTGATACGTTTTTCTTCTACTTAAAGAAGGCCCTTTAACATTTTATGTAATACTAGTTTGGTGACAGTAAACTCCTTTAGCTTTTCCTTGTCTGGGAAGTTCTTTACATGTCCTTTGATTCTGAATGATAGCTTTGCTGCGTAATCTTGGTTATAGGTCCTTGCTTTTCATCACTTTGAATATTTCTTGCCAGGCCTCTCTGTCCTGCAAAGTTGCTATTGAGAAATCACCTGACAGTCTTATGGGAGCTTTCTTGTAGGTAACTAACTCTCTTTTGCTGCTTTTGAGATTTTCTTTGTCTAACCTTTTACATCTTAATTATGATGTATTTTGCAGTGGGCCTCTTTGGGTTCCTCCTGTTTGGGACTCTCTGTGCTTCCTGGACTTGTATGTCCTTTTCCTTCACGAAGTTAGGGAAGTTTTCCGTCATTTTTTCAAATAAATTTCCAGTTTCTTGCTCTCTCTTGCTTCTGTGATGGCACACCCATGATAGAAATGTTGGTATGCCTCACATTGTCCTAGAGCTTCTTACACTGTCTTCATTTTAGGGGTATTCTTCTCTCTTTTTGCTTTTCTAATTGGGTATATTTTGCTTCCTTGTATTCCAAATGGCTGATCTGATTCTTGGGTTCATCTTCTCTACTGTTGATTCCCTGTAAGTTATTCCTCATTTCAGTTAGTGCATCCGTCATTTCTGACTGGTTCTTTTTTATGGGTTTCACGTCTTTTTTTATGGTTTCCATGTCATTTTTATGCTATTGAAGGTCTCTCTAAATTCAACTACTCTTCCCCTAAGATCATTGAACACCTTATAACCAGTGTTTTGAACTCTGCTTGTAGATTGCTTGTCTCTATTTTGTTTAGTTACTTTTCTGGAGCCTTTTTCTTTTCTTTCATTTGGGACATGTTTGTCTCCTCATTTTGACAGCCTCCCTGTGTTTGTTTCTATGCCTTACATGGAGCTTCTGTGTCTCCCTGGCTTGGTAGAGTGACCTAATATAATATAGTAAGTGTCCTGCAGGGTACAGTGGCACAGCCTGCCGAGTCATCCAGGCTGGGCACTTCCCCCAACCTCCTGTGGGTTGTGTACACCCTCCTGTTGTATTGGATGCTTGATTGATTCTGGCACCTCAATGGGAGGGATTTACCACCAGGCCAATTGGCTGCAAGGACTGGCTTCGACCGCCGACCACTATGGAGGATCCACTGTGCAGGGGCCCTCCCCACAGAGCAAGACTTAACTTCAGTGGGGCTCTGCTGGACACTGAGTCTACCCCTTGAGTGTGTCGCTGTGGAGCGGGTTGGGTGGTGCTTTGAAGTGGCCTGAAGCTGTCCACTGGGTGTGCTGACTCTGGCCTCTCAGGAGGTACCGGCCAAGCTCAGCGGCTGCTGCCTGTGTTCGGCCCAGGGCCACCCCCCCCCCCCCCCCGGCTTGGGCTACAAAGTAATCTGCAGCTGGCTGCTCCTAGTGCCGGGCCTGGGACCACGTAGAGGTAGGGGGCACACTGAGGCCAGATCCTGCTTGTTTGAGAGATTTTAGGAAAGTCTGAAGCATGAGCCACAGCAGCCATTTGTATGGACAAGCCACTGGAAACAGCTTTGGTGGGCCCACAAGTTTGGTAGGGTATCGTTTCAGGGACTCAGTGTTAACCGGGTTGATGGAGACTCAGATATGGTGCCCCAACTGCTGTCTCTGTCGGGGGGGAGGGCTCATCAAAGGAAGAATGGCCTCCACCAGAACCTGTGTCTGGGAGAAAGCTGCCACCGTGCCTGACACCAGACATTCAGTTCGCCCCTTAATGACAACCCTGGAAGTGAGTGAGAGGGAGCATGTGTGCAGGCCCTTTAAAAGGCACTGCCTGGGACTCCAGAAGCTCTGCGTCTCCCTCATCCATAGTCTCCACTGGTTCTTACAGCCAGAGGCTACGGGGGCTTCTCTTCCCAGCACTGGAACCCTGGGCTGCGGGGTCTGGTTTGGGGCTGGGACCCCGCACTCTTCGGGGAGTGTCTCGGTAGCTGAGCTTTCCCTCCCAAATTTTACCCACATGTGGGTGAGGGACCAGCCTGGTCTGCATCCCCACCGTTCCTCCCAGCCTCGGTGTGGCTGCTCTTTCAAATCCCTCGTTGTCGGACTTAGTTCAGCTAGATTTCAGGCGGGTTCTAAATGTTGGGGTTCTGTAGTTGTAATTCTGATACAGTCGTGGGGGAGTGCAAGTGCCATCTTCACCTCTGTTGCCATCTTGACCATTCGTCCCTACTGCATGGATTTTAAAAGTAGTTTCACTACCTTACCACTTGGATAGCTAATTTGGTATTACCTTTGTCTCCTTTTTTAGTACCAAATCTTACTGGTAAGAATTTTTTATCTTAAATTCATACCTGAAAAGCCATGTTATAAATTTCCACATATAGTATCTTTAAATTTTAATGGTGGCTTCGCCTAGCAGATGTTTCACATCTGACCTTAGAACACTTTTAAGCTGTTCTGGACCAAAAGAGGCCAATTTTGTGAGTATTAAGCAATGACTGTCCCTCGTTTTTAATCCAAATACCAATGTAACAAAATAAGGGTCAAAAATCCAAAACGTTTGGTAAAGATCAGACACCATCAATTCTCTGCTACTTTCTGATTACATACATGTGTTGTGCATCTTGGTTGTCTCAGAATTTTCTAAATTTTTGCTTCCAAAGACTTGAATTAAAATAAAAGATAGAGAAATCATATGGACCCACCCAGAATTCAGATGTTAAAAATGTATTTAGAGGTAGAAATACAGGTAATGGGAGCTTTAAAGTGTTGCGCTTTTTCCCAAAATCAGCTTTTATCGCTTAGTCTTGAAAGGAAACTCACATTAAAAGAGGTTACCTTTTATATTTGGTAGGATGAAGCCATTGTTATTCAATACCACAGTTTATAGGAGCAATATTTAATGAAGTTGCTAAATTGTTTAGTACTAACAATATGGCACCCAAGTTATTTTTCCTTTTCTCCAACCATTATTAAAATAATTTATGTACATAGTGACTTTGACTCTAGCCATTAGTGTAAAATAACTTCAGGTAGTTTAATTGCTACTAGCTTAAAATAATTTTTAAAAAACAATTACATTTCTCAGTTTCCTGATTTGTTTTCAATACAAAGTGACCAATGCAATGCAGAAAATCATATTCAAGTGTGCTGTGTCTAAAAATGGTTAACTGAGTTTTGCATGTAAAAGACCCTAGCTTTAATGAGCAGACATGAGACTGGTTTGTGATGTTACATTGGTAACATCCTAGGAATATGTATTTGACACACAATTTTGGTTCACAAACATATCCACAAAAATGCTTTCAAATGGCAGTTTCAACGTATATGAAACATTTTCTATGTATGGAAATTGGCATCTTCATAGTAGTGAGCAAACTAATGGCAATTGATAATAAATGCAATTCATTTTGGATGGTAGTTCACATTGTCAAGAAGCTATGTAATTACAATAAATATATATTGACTTCTTCCTTTAACCACGAGTTTTGCACATCTGAGGTTTAATTTTTACATACTAAATTTCATTGACTTGATGGTTTGTGGACAGGTCATCAGAGTAATCTACAGAAATCTGCTTGGCAATGATGGTTTTTTGAGCAAATTCTTCAAACCCTCAGATGTTATTCTTAAAACTCAACACAGGAATTAGGGGCACCAACCTGCTGGCAGATCTGAAAACCCACATATAGCTTTTGACTCTCCCCAAACTTAACCACAGTTATCCCTCAGTATCCATGGGGGATTGCTTCCAGGACCCCTGCACATACCAAAATCCATGGATGCTGAAGTCCCTTATATAAAATGGCATAGAACAATGTGTACAGCTGGCTCTCTGCATCTGAAGATTCCGAACCGTAGGTGGATAATACTGTTTTCAATACCCAGTTGGTTGAATCTATAAGGATGCAAAACCCAAGGACAGAAGGCCTACTATATATTTACTGAAAATTCGTGTTTTTCAAGGGTCAACTGTAGTAGTTAGCTAATTTGGGAAGTGTTAACCAGAGAACATCTTAGCTTTATATTGATGAAATCATTAGCCACTGTCAGTTGATTCAACCTCTATCCGTTCTCCCCTCCCAGGAGCTCTGGGGGTAGGACTAAAAGTTCCAACCCCCTAATCACGGGGTTAGTTCTGGCAATCAAACCCCATCCTTAGGTAGGATCCAAAAGTCACCTTCAAAACAGATACCTTTAAACTCCTGTCACCGAGAAAAGTCCAAGGGTTTTTGGCAAGCTATGAGCCAGAAACTGTGGACAAAGACCAAATATATATGAGAAATTTGAATATATTTTGTCATCTGAATGACCTAATATATATTTCTTATACATCACATGTCCTGGTCACAGATCCCTTACAGCAAAACAGTCACCTAAGTCAAAAGAACTGGCATATTAGTAGAATCTTAATTCCCTCTTTAATAACTATCCAGTCCATCTTATGGAAATGTGTCCCAGGGTGATGCACTCAGGTTTGAAGGTTTCCATTTGACCTTGTCGGGTTCCAAAAGCAGGAGCGATTTCAGCAATATATGGCTTTTCCTCTTCGGGCATCCGGTAAAACTGAACTAAGAGACAATATCACCTCTTGCTCTGAGCCTCTTTTGAGGTGTTAATACTGGGATTCCCCCATTATACAGCCCATTTACTCATTCCGTGACCGCCCACCTACTATTCCCCTCCTCTCCAAACTTTCACCTTTGGAAGGGACGCAATACTTACTAATCTAGCAAGTTCTCCCCCTCAGTCCATTCCGCTTCGCAGAGGGTAAGGCTACATAGATGCAGAGCTGGTGGGCTGTAGAGCCATCTGCACAGCTGATGTCAATGGAATAAAAGATAATTACCCCCCCAAAAAACCCACAGTGACAAGGAATTGAAGTATTTCTGAAAAGTCAATAGCACAAGCAAGTCTGATCGGAAGACGACCTTGGAACGCACTGCTCAAGCATTATGATAACATACAACCGTTAAAGAATGTCAGAAATGAAAGGGGGAAGTTGACCCTGAACAGAGCTTTTGTTTGTAAGTGGACAACGTTTAGAAAGGTCTAAGCTTGTGTTGCAGTTCTCCGTCGGGTGCACGTCCTGAGCATCGCGCTTCCCTCCCGGGCACCAAGTGCAGCCGCGCACCGTCGCCCGGGTCTCTTCCCATCAACGCCGATCGTCACACGCGTGACAGCTCAAAGCGTTACACAAATACATTGTGCCCAGGAGGAATTTACCAGCGTACAGGACAGCGCACGTTCATCACCGTTATGAAAACTTGGGGTAACACAGAGGTGCAAAGGGCGTTTAAGCCACGTAGTGTTCCCCCGTTAAGTGCTGTCCTGTCAAGTTTAAACATTTACAAGTTTTAAATCGTTTGAAACCCCTTACAAGATCGCAACTTTCCAGACCCTCGCGTGAGTCACGGGTGGCAACGTGTCCCCCGTCAGGTCAGCCCCTCCGCGAGCGGCGCACGGTCTCCCCGGGGCGGGAGCGTCAACACTTCCCGCTCCGGCCTCCGACACCAAACACTGCGGGTCCCCAGGCCCGGAACCCCGCGGGGGGCGGAGCGGGGCGGCCGCGGGGCACCCGGCGCGCATGCGCGCCTGGGCGCAGCCTCTCAGAGGCCACCCGCGTCGTTACGTCACCGGTAGCCGTGCTCGGACGGCAACGGCGGGAGTTTTTCAAAATGGGAGCGCGGAGGCGCCGCCCAGGCCTCGGAGGGCGCCCGGGAGACCTTGCGGTGGCTGTGCTGTCGTCGCCGGGCGCGACGGCCTAGAGAGCCGAACCCGATGGGCGCCAAGAACTGCTGGCTGCTGGGAGCGTTGCCTCGAAGGGACTTCGTGGCGGGAGCCTGTCCCGGGAGCCCCGGCCGGCGCCTGGAAACATGGCGACCTGCATCGGGGACAAGATCGAGGTGAAAGGGCTCGGCGGGCCTCCGCCGGGCGGGCGGGAGTCGGCGTGGGGGGACTCGAGGCAGGCAGGGGACCCGGCGGAGCGAGCGGCTGCGGGTGGGCGCCGCCGAGGTGCTCTGGGGGGACCCCAACGGCCGAGGGCCCTGCTGTCCGGGGGCGGGGCGGGGCGGGGCGGCGCCCCTCTGGCCTTCGCCTCGGCGGTCCCGCCGGAGCTGCCGCGCTACGCGGGGCATCTCCAAGGGGATGGCGGTTACGTCCCGCGGGAGCTGCGGCGGGACCCCGCCGGGCCGCTGGCCCCCAGGGCTTGGCTGGCGGTGGGCGGGGCGCGCCGAGGCCGCGGAGCCCGGTCAGTGGGGAACTCAGAGCCCGGGGAGCCCCGCGAGGCGTCAGCATGCTTCCCACGCCAGACCCCTGCTGTATCGAGGTGTGATACCTGCTTAACCTTTGAGTGCGAGTCCCCCTCTCCATCCATCTCCTCTCCTTTTTGCAGCCCCTCCCTACCTTTCTTCCTTTCTCCTACTGAGTCATCACACATATTCTTTAACGTTTAAGGATTTTAAAGTTGGAAATCTGCTTGGTAAAGGATCATTTGCCGGTGTCTACAGAGCTGAGTCCATTCACACTGGTTTGGAAGTTGCAATCAAAATGGTAAGAATCTATTTATGGACTTACCACCTCCCCGAGACGCGCCCGCGCTCCTCGAGATGTCAGAAGCTCCTTGCCTGCCAGCCTTTTCTTGGCGTCGGGAGTCGGGACCCCACTCCTTCGGCAGAAAGAAATAGTTTCCCGGCCAGCAGTTGGACCTTCGGGTATCTCAGGAGATCCTTGATCATTCTGAAATGAGTGTTTTGTTTTCGTTAATGTTCAATACACCTGCTATCCGTTCCAGTTTTATACACTTGGAGCCACTGGTAGACGTCAAAGAACACATAATGATTTGTTTTTCGTAAGAAGAATACACTTGTGCCTAGTTCTGTAATACACTGTAACGACCTAAAGTGCTGTTCTTGATGGTTACAAGTCAGAGTAACAGGGGTAGCCTAAGCCATGAGGAATCACTTGTCTAAACCACCAGGGGAAGGGAGGAGAACTTTTGTTTTAAAGCTCGGCTAAAGCTCTGTTGTTATAATAGTCGTGCTATGAAATTCTGTAAGTTGGAAGAGTGTATTAGAATGCATTGGAGAAGCTCTTCTGAATGTCCGCTCTGCCACGCGCTGGGCTAGGTGCGAGGGGCGAACAGACACCAGGAAACGGATCTTAGAAAGAAGTAGATAAAAGGACTTCAGAACAAAGTGTATGTTCTCTTTTCAAAGTTGACTTCGGAACTTCACATTTGAAAGTTTATCACCAACATTTAAAACTCTCATGTTATTTCTAGATAGATAAGAAAGCCATGTACAAAGCTGGAATGGTACAGAGAGTCCAAAATGAGGTGAAGATACATTGCCAGTTGAAACATCCTTCTATCTTGGAGGTAAAATGAAAATTTTATAGAAGTCTCCAGGGACATTGAATTTGTATATTATAATATATTATGCTCTTTTACATTTCAGCTGTATAACTATTTTGAAGATAGCAATTATGTTTACCTAGTATTAGAAATGTGCCATAATGGAGAAATGAACAGGTATCTCAAGAACAGAAGGAAACCGTTTTCGGAAAATGAAGGTAGGCTGCTGCTTCTTTTTTTCTTTCTTTCCTTTTTATTTTTTGTAGATATAAATATTACTTTTGTAGTTTTAAAGAATGCTATTTTGTAATATTTAATAAAGCTTTCAATTATTACTTTGGGGTACAAAAGAAGATTCGCCCACCACCACTATTATAAGAGGCATTAATTCCTATAAAATATGCAAGCATTACCTGAGTAAAGTAAAAGAGATTTGTTAGTATCTTTCCCTAAAACTACATTTTAAACTAAATCGGTAACAACTTAGGATGTATCCTTTCAAATCTAGAAAAAGCTCTTTAGAATGCTGTTGATGACTATAAAATAGTTTCTAAGTCAAGCACAAATAACTATTGTAACAACTTATAATAGAAAATGTCAAACATAAATAGATAAAATAGTATAAAGAGCCCCCATGAAGTTAAACCACTCAGCTTTCAAAACTGTCCACTCATGGTCAAATTGTTTCATTTGTATCCTTATTCCCCCAGCAGAGTATCTTAAAGCAAATCATACACTTCTTTTTATATATAGATATTTTGGCCTATATCTTTTAAAAGATACAGACTTAAAAAAAAAATAACCACAAAGTGATTACCACACTTAATAATTTCTTATTATCAAATACATAATCAGTTTCAACCTCCCCAGTTTCTTATAAATAACTTTATATAGTTCAGTTCAGGTTCAAGTGTAAGGTTCATAGAGCACCTCACAAGATTGTTTTCAGGTTATCTTGTCCTACTAGCTGAGATTGCAGGTCAGCTATGAAAGATCGTTGCTCTCTGAGGCCATACCATCCTGAACGCGCCCGGTCTCGTCTGATCTCGGAAGCTAAGCAAGGCCGGGCCTGGTTAGTACTTGGATGGGAGAAGGGTCATTGCTGATAGACTTTCTGTACTTTCAAATCTGTATAACCCATTTGGAAAACAGTTTGCTCATCTCTATCAGGAGTTATGGAGATGTTCATATTGCCCTGGCCAGTGTGGTGCGATTGGGCGCTGTCCGGCAAATCAAACGGTAGCTGTTCGATTCCGGTGAGGGCACGTGCCTGGGTTGGCCTGGTTCCTGCTGGGACATGGGCAAGGGGCAACCAATCGATGTTTCTCTCCCTCTCTCCTACCTTCCCTTCTCTCTAAGTAATAAATAAAATCTTTTAAAATATATGGCATGTCTAAAACAGAGGTAATTGAATAGGAAAATGGACAGGAAATAAAAGTACAAATGGCCAATAAACATGAAAAGATGCTCAAATCAGTAGTAATCATAAGAATGGCAACTTAAAGAGTACCACTTTTTTATGCATTGGATTGTGACTACCTGATATGAACAAGGATGTACATAAAAATACAGCCTTTTTTAAAGAGCAATTTGGCAAGGTAATGAAATACTAAATTTTAATCCTTCAATGCAGTGATTCTGCTTCTTGAATTTACCATACAAAAGTACCCTATAATATGCACAAGAAAACAAACTTATACAATAGTATTTATTGGTCTGTTTTTTGTAATCTTGTAATATCAGAAATGACCCAAATTTTCATCAGTAACAAATAAAATGAACAATGTACTGACAGAATATCTCCAAGAAATATTGTGCAGTGGGGGAGCAAGTAATGAAATTACTTATTTCCATACCATTTTATATTTGAAAAGCAATTATTACAATTTTAATAGATTTAAATGTATATAAGCACACTCAAGAAAAAGCATAAAAATATGTACAAACTCTTAATAGTGATTGCGTTTGGGGGGACATCAGAAGAGCTTTAGCTTGCTTTTTTTAAAACAATCAGAATGTGTGTTTATGAATTGTTTGTTCAGTTACAAATATTTTCTCTTAATTGCTAGAGACTTCTGGTTAACCTGGTTACTCTATTTACATCCAAATGCTGATAAAATTAAGCTTCCCTTAACTGTATATAGAAAACACATCAGTTAGAAAGAACAAGAATTAGCCCTGTCTGGTGTGGCTCAGTGGGTTGGTTGGGCATTGTCCTGCAAATGTGAAGGTCACAGATTCAATTCCTGATTGAGGCATATGCCTGGATTACAAACCAGGTCCCCAGTTGGGGTTAGGGTTGTGTGCGAGAAGCAATTGATTGATGTTTCTCCTGCACGTTGATGTTTCTCTCTTTCTCTTTCTCCCCTGCTTCCCTCCTCAAAATCAATAAGTAAAATCTTCAGAAAGAAAGAACTAGAATTAAATAAAAGGAGTGCCTAGTTGTATTTAAAGGGGATTAAAGAATATTGTGAAATTGTCAGTGTTATTTTGGTTGGTCAAACTAAGCTGCAAGCCAGTGTTCAAATTTTAATACCCTGGCATGTGTACTGGTTTTCATAATATATTCTAAATACTGAATCATAGGTTTTATGTTTTGCTCTCTTAACAGCTCGACACTTCATGCACCAGATCATCACAGGAATGCTGTATCTCCATTCTCATGGTATATTACACCGGGACCTCACGCTTTCTAACCTCTTACTTACGCGTAACATGAACATCAAGATTGCTGACTTCGGGCTGGCAACTCAGTTGAAAATGCCACATGAAAAGCACTATACCTTATGTGGAACTCCTAATTACATTTCCCCAGAAATTGCAACTCGAAGTGCACATGGACTTGAATCTGACATTTGGTCCTTGGGCTGTATGTTCTATACGTTACTTATTGGGAGACCACCTTTTGACACTGACACAGTCAAGAACACATTGAATAAAGTAGTATTGGCAGATTATGAAATGCCAACTTTTTTGTCAAGAGAAGCCAAGGACCTTATTCACCAGTTACTTCGTAGAAATCCAGCAGATCGTTTAAGTCTGTCTTCAGTACTAGACCACCCTTTTATGTCCCGAAATTCTTCAAGAAGTAAGGATTTAGGAACTGTAGAAGATTCAATTGATAGTGGACATGCCACAATCTCTACTGCAATGACAGCTTCTTCTAGCGCCAGTATAAGTGGTAGTCTGTTTGACAGAAGAAGACTTTTGATTGGTCAGCCACTCCCAAATAAAATGACTGTATTTCCAAAGAGTAAGAATACAAGTGATTTTTCTTCTTCAGGAGATGGAAGCAGTTTTTATACCCAATGGGGAAATCAAGAACAAGAAACCAATAATAGTGAAAGGGGAAGAGTAATCCAAGATGCAGAAGAACGGCCACATTCTCGCTATCTTCGTAGAGCCCATTCTTCTGATAGATCTGGCACTTCTAATAGTCAGTCTCGAGCAAACACATATACAATGGAACGATGTCACTCAGCAGAAATTCTTTCAAAACCCAAAAGATCCGGCGTAGATGAAAGTGAAGAAAGATACTCACCCCTAAACAGCAATGTCAATATTTTTCACTTCTTTAAAGAGAAGACATCCAATAGTTCTGGATCTTTGGATAGACCTGATAATGATCAAGCACTGTAAGAATAATTCTATCAAAAGCATTTTACTTTCTCAATAACATTGTATTGGTATCACTAATGAAGCTGCCTCTAACTAAGGGAATTTACCTTTTTATAACATTGTCAGATATTCCTAGGGCACTTCTTAACTATGATTTGCATTTCTTATTAGAATCAGAATAGTGATTTTGAATTGTGGTTAAGAATCTCTTAATACGAGTGTATGTACCTATGAATGTGTTAGTATATTTGATACTTGGGAATTTTTAGTTTCATTTTTTATTTAAAGCAGATCTCCAGTAAAGTATCATCTGTTGGACATGTTTGGTCTTTAAAGTACTATAATAGTAACTATAAATACACCCACATACGTAGAGAAAGAGAGAAGCTGAGCCTAAATGATGAGTAATCACATTATCAACTACTTCTCACGTGAAAACTAGTTTTATAGTGACTACAGAATTTTTATTTTCTGATTTTTTATTTTTATGCTTAAATTACAAGAGGGCAGGAGCCATATGGAAACATTGTCACAGTGCCCTGGGGATTTTGGCATGGGAGTTGAGCTTCTTAGAGATAATTCAGTTATGCAAATACTGGTTTCTACAGTTCTTTTTTTTTTTTTTTTTTTTACATTTTTTATGTATTCAAATAAGAGATGTCCCTGTTTAAATTTTTATCTTAAAAAGTTATTACCAGATAATTTTTTTAGTTTATATGAATATTTTCTGTTTCGCTCCAGTCATCCTTGTCCGGGAAAAACTCCTTTTCCATTTCCAGAACAGATGTCGCAGCCTGAAATGGTGCAACAGTGGTTTGGAAATCTGCAAAAAAATGGTGAGTTTTTAATAAACTGTTCAATAAAAAAAATTAATGACATGGACACTTAGTAAGCATTATCCATTTCTATTTGGGTTTTCTTTAAAATATAATGCATTTTTTGGTAAACTATGTTACAATAATAGCTAATTATAACTGTTAACATGTTTTAAGTATTTACTGCGTCAGCCACCCTTCTTAATGCTTACCATGTTTTATTAACTTCTCACACAACACAGAAGGATGGTATGAGTGTTAGCCCTGTCTTGGGAAGGATGAGGAAAGTGTGGTGCATGGGGCATGTTTTGCCAAACTGCACTGCCCATAGAGGAGGCCAGAGGATCCCCACCCAAGCATTCTGGCTCAGAGACTTGACTCTTAAGCCCTCTGTTCTTGCAGCCTCTCTGTAATAAGCACCTACTTTCAGTGCCTGTAAAGTAATCAACAGATGGCTGACCATATTTTTAAGTAGAAGCTGATGTGGAAATCATGGTTTACCAGTGGGACCCCCACATATGCTAAATTACACAGCTCCTAAACACCTACACATTTTTAAACAGCTGTCATCCAAGTCGTTATTTATAGAGTTTGGAAGTTAAACATCTCTCCTTAATGAACTTGACAGATTCACAGGTGGTGGGTTGGAAAATAATCATGCAAACAAGAGAGAATAAAAATGAAACATATGGAGAGGAGGGAATTATTTTCTAAGTATTATATTACCTCACACAAAGAGTATATAATAAGGCTGTAATTTAAGCAGAGAGGTATTGTGTCCCCACAAGAGTCTTCTTTTTTCTTTCTTTTTAAATGTATGTCATTTTCAAGAGTCCAAGAAAATTAACTTTTTTATGTGTATTTATTGAAGATAATAATTCAAGTTTATGGTTTTTTAAACTATAAAAGTGCAGGTACTTAATCTTGAATTAACTTCTTATTGCATTTATAGATACTACTTTTGGGTAGCATGGACATATCTGAGATTATTACATTTATAATAATGTAGTAGTGCTGCTGCAATCTGAAAGTATGATATTTGTTATAAAATATTTCTATCATAATGGCAGTAGAGGGGCAAAAAGCACCAAAAAGGAATTTAAGGGGAAAAGTGCCACACAGATTTTTAGAGTTTAGTATTTGAAATATTGTCTTACTGCGTTTTGTATCGTCTAATCATTTGTAGAGCTTTAAAAAATAATGTTTTTATGTGAATGTGAAAACCATATAGAATATAAATGGGTAAAATTCAATAAGAACTTTTTTAAAATGTGGATGCAAATGCATTTGTAATACTAAATATTAATACTATTAAATCTATTTGATATATTGTGGCTTTTGCTTTTAATAAGGATGGAATAGAGACCTTAGCTTAAGGAGAATCCATTTGCATATTATATAGAATGATTACTGGGGAATTCTCCCATTTCTGTATTTATTGCAGCATTGGCAGTTGCTTGTTTCAGAATTACTAGGTGACTAGTTTTTGCTTTGATTGAAAAATTAATTTCATAATAGCTTTTCTTTCTTAGTGTTAAGAATACTAAAGCTATTCCTTTGCCATCTGGCTTACTATACCCTTTAAAGTCGCTACTTTATTATGCCATATCTTAAACTGCTTATTTGTTAGAGAAACTACAAGCTTTTATATTTTTTTAAATTTTTTGCTAGATTTCTTTTGTTCCTCGAAAAAATCTTCTATTCTAAGCAATCTTCTATTCTAGGCTTGGCTTTTTCATTACTCCACTCAATGACTGTATCGCGCGTATCTTACAGCTCAGGTAAGAGAAACTACTGAGCACGGCAGCGTCCTCCCAGACAGTGATTTGCGGGACACGCCTAGGAAGGCCAGGACTGATGTGAGAGCCAGACAGAGCTCCGATGCTCCTGAGAGCGTGCGTCCTGCGCAGCAGCTGAACACCGGGAAATACGTGACTGCGTTTCATAATAAACCTGAGATAATTCAGCACGGATCTATTTTTGGCTTAGAACCTGTTTCTGAACCAAGCAAGACAAGAGGTTTGGAGCCACCGTTGGGCTATCAGAAACGCACATTACGAAGCGTTACGTCTCCTTTGACAGCTTACAGGTTAAAACCAATCAGACAGAAAACCAAAAAGGCTGTGGTATGTATTGTTTTTCAAAATTACTATGTGATGTTTCCTTGTGTAAATTGGTTTTGGGTATCAAATATGATTGATTTTTTTTTTTTTTAAGTCCCCTATAAAGTTCCTGTTCTTTTTGTAAGTGAATAATAAGCTCATTTAAAAGAAAGCAGGCTGGGTATTTTTGAAAGAATGGCTCTTGTTTCCTTCTGATTACTTTAAAAATGGTGGCTTGATATTGATACATTTTGAATTTTAAGTTATTGATAATGGAAAACATTCCCAAATAATACCGGTCAAGTACTGTGTTAAGTATTTATTCACAATTCGAATCCCTAAAGTAATTTTAATATTACCTTTTGCTTTTGTTTTTCTTGTTTTTATATATATATAATCCAGACTCAAAAGGTAAATTAGAAAAATATATATACCTTTTTAAACATCTGAAACTATAATAATTAAAAGAAAAGGAGTATGCACAAAATTAAGTTTAGAGTTTAAAAAAACGTTGTGTGTGATTTGAGAATGGTGATTTTATCTTCATCCTATGTTCCCGTTTTCCATTTCACCCCGTCGTGCCTTTGTTTGGCATGCTATTGTCTTTTCAAAGTCGTTTTTCTCCGCCCTGCCTTCTGCTGGCTTTTTGCTCCCCGGTTATCGTCCCACACTCCATTACACGCCCTCACCTGCGCTCCTTACATGTCACAGTGGAGCCCGAGTACCCCTCTGGTCCAGACTGTTGCGGAGGAGCAGCTCTTTTATTTTGGCTTTGATTTGTATTTCTGTCATGGTTAAGTACTTTTCTCTTCAGTATTGTCTATGTCAGAGTGTTCTAGTAACAGAGAATTCCTAATGGTCTGGGTTTTGTTTTAGGTGAGCATACTTGATTCAGAGGAGGTGTGTGTGGAGCTTCTGAAGGAGCATTCATCTCAAGAATATGTGAAAGAGGTTCTTCATATATCTAGTGATGGAGATACGGTAATGTGGATCTGTGTTACTATCCTGCGGCTTTATCACTCAAGCATTTATAGCTTTAAACACTTCTAAATCAGTTTTTCCGATAGTTGTAGTGTTCCTAGAATTCAAAAACTGAAATAGGATACTACACGCATTTAAATAAATTTGTGTGGATTTAAAAATACACCTAGTAACAAATCTAAGCTTTAGACTTAAGGTTAAAAAGCAAAAAACTTACTTTTAGAGCATATTTAGCATTTTCAATATAACAATATTTAATATTACATGTAACCTCTTCATAATTTTTGTAACAAACTCTAGTGTTCTAACTTAATGGCATATAATTAGAGTTCTTAAATTTTTTTTGACAGATCACTGTTTATTATCCAAATGATGGAATAGGTTTTCCTCTTGTGGATAGGCCACCTTCACCTACTGATAAGATCAGTAGGTACAGCTTTGACAGTTTACCAGGTATGTAAATTTACCCGGGAACAAACTCAGGTAATGAATGGACTTGCCTATGTATAAACTAGAGATGCAGCTATTATCGTAGGTTGTAAATATCTGGTGAAACGGGATGTACCTTACCTCTCCAGTGTTTATCCCTGTTCTGCGTTGTGATGGTAAAAACTAACTCTGGAATATTTGTCTTGTGTCATGTTAAAAATTCAACATGTACTATCTAGTTTTTAAATTTTCACATCATTACTGTGCTACATAAATGATCATTTATATTTGCAAATCTGACTTCCAGTTCAGCTCCTAGACATTATGGGTTAGGGAATTAATTACTGAATAGTAAGAGTTCACTGGAGTGACAGAAACCAACAAGAAAACCTATGTGATCTAACTCTATTAGAAATCAAAACAGGTAGATGAATGACCATAGTTACAGGGAACTGATACAATTCACTTGTGTAAGGTGGGACCATAAAACTATGCTTTGTTAACATAAAAAGAGCTATATTCCTTTTTCTGAAAGTCATTTGGTTCTGATATCTCTGGTAGAAGTCTTTTCATTTTACTTATAAAACTTTCCTGGAATTATTACCTTCCTTATAATAAGGAGGTGATTCAAAGAAAGAGATTTTTTAAATAATCATAATACTAGTCATCAGATTTTGTTATGTATATTTCTTGGCAATTTTATTATGTTATCATTAGTTTTTATTGAAATAATAGAATTATGTGTATATTTTTGGGGGATTACAAACCTATCAACTTGAATTTTTGAGGTAGAGTAAAAATAAAACTAAATCTTTATGTGATTTATATGTCAAGTCAATACTTTATTCTCTCATGGTAGGTAATCTTTTTTCTTTCCTAGAAAAGTACTGGCGAAAATATCAATATGCTTCCAGATTTGTAGAGCTTGTAAGATCTAAATCTCCCAAAATCACTTACTTTACGAGATATGCTAAATGTGTTTTGATGGAGAATTCCCCTGGTGCTGATTTTGAGGTTTGGTTTTATGATGGTAAGAACCACTTTTAAATGTTAATTTTTTCTCTTTAGTTTATAATTTAGTAGCTCTGGATTTTTAAAATTCAACACAGCAACTTTTTAAGAGAGGAGACACGCATATATATGTGAATTGAGAAACTCAAATGGACACATAGAAAATTATGAGAATTATAAGTGTTCAAAAGGATAGGATTGAACCAGAGAATCTTATTTTCTAAATCTATTCTATAAAAATGAGTTACTGTTTAATATGTAAAGCTCCCGCCTTTAAGGGACACTTACACATACACATGTCATTACAGCTGACCTTCAGTTGTGTTTCTGTGTGAGAGCAGTGAGTTTTTAAAATAGCGTATTTCAGACTTAAGCCAGCTATGTGCAGGATGACCTGTATTTACTGAATTCTTTTAAGAGCCTCGTTTTATTAATGGTCAGTAACTGAATATAAATGATACTGTGATCTAGAAGCCATTATATACTAGTATAATAATGAATATAAACCTAGGAATATTTAAAGAAATAAGAAAATAATTTTCTTATTTTTTAAGGAGCGAAGATACACAAAACAGAAGCTTTAATTCATGTGATTGAAAAGACTGGGAAATCTTACACCTTAAAAGGCTTTGAAAGCGACGTGAACAGCCTGAAAGAGGAACTGCAGCGGTACCTGGGCCATGCTAACGAGGTGCGTGCCCGCTCGCAGGGCCCCCGCCAGGTAACTGCCCGCCAGTGGCAGGAGAAGCACTGACCGGGGCACTCTTCTTTGGCGACAGGGCCATCGTGTTTGCCTAGCGCTGGAGGCCGTCATTTCGGAAGAGGAAAACAAAGCTGGGAGCGCTTCCTTTTTCCCAATAATCATCGGAAGGTAAATGTTTGAACATTTTAGAAATATGGGTAAAATCTATCGGAAATATTCTAAAACACCGGCTTGGTGTTTGCATCACGAACCTTCCTGGCCATTCTGTGAACTGAGCCCTCAGGGGACCGTGTGCGCACACGCCTTGTCCCGCAGGAAACCCAGCAGCGCGAGCGCACCGTGGGCCCGGTCGCCGCCGCCGCCGCCTCCCGTGGACCCGAAGTACCCGGTGAGGAGAGCGGGGGCCGCTGGGGCCACCCCTCCGGAACAGGGCCCGGCGCCCCACCCTCCCGTGAGTACTCTCCGCCCCTCTGTACCCGCGGCCCTTCCGTGACGGCCTGGTGCCCCTGGCGTCACACCGAAGTTCCCTTGTCGCCTGCTGCACGCCCCCACGCACCGCGTTGGCACCTGCCTCAGCCCCACGTTCTGTGCCTGCGCCGCAGAGGCCGCCCTGTAATGACGGGACGTAAGCCGGCTCTCAGGGCCTTTGCACGTGCTGTTCACGCGGCCGGGACCGCTTTCCCCGACCCCGCCACGGCTGTTCCTTCACACCCTTCAGGCCTCAGACAAGCCTGCCCTGACCCCGTGGGGAAAAGCTAAATGTATTCAATTAGATAGTATTGTTTTCTTTTTACTTGTAAAGTATTATTAACTACCTTTATATCACGATTCAGTAGATGTGTGTGTATACATACACATAATTGCAGCAATGAAAAATTGTATCTTGGGAAAAGGAAAAGATATCTACCAAAATGAAAAAAGCAATTATGTGATTTATTTTTTTCTCTATTTTTCTGATCCATATTTTTCTGATTTTCCATGATATTGTCATTTTTTCATTTTAAAATTTTGTTGTTAAACCTTATTTAAACTAATGGAAAACCAATCATTATACACTTTTGCTGAAGTTGGCTTATACAAATGCTATGCTATAATATCTTCCTGTCTTTTATTGTTTGTAGATGGTTACAAGTGAAGGACATGGCCTCGGTGCTGCGGCTTCTCGAACAAACATCCCCTCTAGTAGTCTAAAAGATTGTCTTCCTAAATCAGAACAACTTTTGAAATCTGTTTTTGTGAAAAATGTTGGTTGGGCTACACAGGTGAGAAGTTTATAGGAAAGTGAATTTTCTCATGAATTTCTTTGGTTTCCACAGTGATTAGACAATTATCCCAAAATATAAATTAAAGATTTCTCTTTGCAAGAAAGTTGTTACACCTGTTTTTACATTGGTTGTGTCATAAAAATTTAAACATTTTAATTCATACAGTTGGAAAACTCTAGACACTGTTAATTACGAATTTCCTGCCAGGGCCTGGGTGGCCTGTTTTTGCCTTTGCTTTTTAAAGTGTTTGTCACGATAATTGCTACTTGTTAGGAGTTTAGAATGATGTTCAGGGCATTTTAAATTTTAGAGACTTTGTTATCTCTACTACTAGAATAACACTTTTTTTTGGCCAAAAAAGGATTTTTGCATTTGAAAGTTAAATCCACACAGAGTTTCAAACTTACAGAATTTGATGTGGGTGTGAAAGTGTATGTGTGTATTATCTAAAAGGTTGAAGCCTGGAGACTTCTGAGATTAGCACATGTAATTTATACCTACATTGACGCGCAGCGCAGCCTGGCCCTTCATGGGGGTGGGAAATAAAGGGAAGGGAACTCGGCGTGGTGGCATCTCGTTATTCCTCCGAATACAACCTGCTGTTGACGTGATCTCCTGGGGTACATGGTTCAGGCACAGCTCACGAGGGCTGAGCGGCTTGGGCTGCTAAGCTGCTGTCCTGCTTAGTAGTCAGAGTCTGGGTGTAAACCGGGTCTCTGATCCCAGGGTCCGTATCGCCTGCTCTGAGCTGTGTTTGCAGCGGCACGTCATAAACATCAGGGACTGAAGGAACAGGTTTCAAACCTAAGACCTGAGGTCCTCCCACCGAAGAGAAATCCTTGTGGCCTGAGAGCAGAGAAGAGAAGGAAACCCTAATTTAGGAAAGTGTCGCTTTTGTTATTTCCTCAGCCTGCTCTTGGTCAGCAGTGTTACTGAGAACCACCACCGCCACCACCAGAACTCCTCCGACGCCCTAGTGGGGACAGATGGGAAACAGGAGTCATTTAGAATGATTTTAATATTCTGATACGCTAACCATTAAAAGAATAGTCCGAAAAAGACACATTTTCTCAGTGCTACTGCCGTCACAGTTCCCGAGAGGGCTGTGTTTTTAAATTACGTGTAAGACCTGTTCGCCATGAGTACATTTTCAGAACCTCAGGCCTCCCACCCTATAGTAATTCCTGACACTTGTGTTTCTCTAGTTAACTAGTGGAGCCGTGTGGGTTCAGTTTAATGATGGGTCCCAGCTGGTCGTGCAGGCAGGCGTGTCTTCTATCAGCTACACGTCACCGAATGGTCAGACAACTAGGTAAGTCCTTGAAACACTGGTTGATTTAATCCAGTTACTGTTTTCACTTTTGAACTGTTAATTAATTATTCTTCGGAGTTTTTACAGTCTTTGTAGTGCGTGTTTCTGGTTATCTACAGGAGCGCAGGGTAAGTGGTGTGGGTAACCCACTGCGTGTGGCCCGAGCCCTTGTAGCCTCATTATTCCACGGCCTCACGAGGTCGGTTGGTCCTTTTCAGAAATAAATCAAATAAACCTAAACGGTTTATGTCAGAAACTATAGATGCTAGAATTTCTTAAAGAGATAACCAGTTTTTTCCTCTCAAATGAAAGGCTGTATTCTGTTATGTAATTAATGTTCCAAACATTAATTTGTGAATGTATATGTTCATTCTGTATGAAAATGTGTGGCAAACACCATGCAGAATATGAGTCTGACAATAGCAGAAGTAAGCCATGGTTTGGTTTCCACATTTCGGACCGTAACTTACTCAGAAAGGCAGGGGATGGTAGTGCCAATACAACACGCTCCTTTGTGAGAGGTGCTTATGCAAAGGAGGCACTCGAGACAAATGTACCTTGTGGGTATCAACCAGTTGCTTTTTTTATGTGTGCCTATGCAGTGATCATTTAAAGAACTGCTCATGAAGTTAGAGGCTTTCTTAAATAAGCTCTTTCAAAAGCTCCAGAAAGTGGAAGGATGCAGATATCTGAGGGGACCCAAAAAACCCCAGAATTATCTTCTGGAGGGCAGGCCCTTGTAGAATAGGCGTCCCTCGCTAGGTGAGTGTCCTGGGAACCCATCTGGATTGGTGGACCAGCGGGCATTGTTTTGAGAGGCTGCATTCAGCTTCAGTGTTTCGTTTTGTTTTTTTAAGACTCAGTGCGTTTGCCCACTTCATGGTGGGTGATTTACCAGCGCGCCTGCCCACCATCCCACTGAGCGTTCGGCATGACCTCATGCCCCACCCTCCCTATTCACCCTGTTTTGCCCCAAACAACTTTTTTGTTCCCACTGATGAGAAAAGTCCTCAAAGGGAACCGTTTTGCCAATGTGGAAGAGGTGAAACCAAAAATAGCAGAAGCACTAAAAGGCACCAAAATTGACAAGTTCAAAAACTGTTCTGAGCAGTGGAAGAAATGTCTGGATAGTTGTATTGCGTCAGATGGAGAGTACTTGGAAGGTGACTGAAGTTTAAACATGTAAGAATAAGTACATGATTTTTAATAAATAAATTCTGGGTTTATTTGGGTCCCCCCTTATAAGTGGTAGAACCCATGTTCCAAAGATGAAAGTTCAGATTTACTTGATATAGTCATTTGGAAGTTAAAATTTGAGTAGAAATGTATTCATACCTGTTTAGCATAATATTTTTCTTAGATTAGGACCCACGATTTAATGAGGAATCCAGATCTTCAGGTTACTTTAGAAATTATAAAGCCAGTTTAAGTTTTTTGATCCAATTTTCTTTTTATTATTTAAAAACATTTAGAGATTAGTCTGTTTTGAAAGGAAACAAATTGATTATGCTTAACTTGATTTAGGTATCTACTCTAATAAATAATTTTATATAATTTTCTGAGATACCTCTGCCAGTTGAAGAATTTCTGAAAAGTAATGTGCCTTTTGGTACCCTCATATGAACTAAGTAATTAAGTAATGTTTTTGTCTTTTTTTCTTTTGCTTCACTTAGATATGGAGAACATGAAATATTACCAGAATACATCAAACAGAAATTACAGTGTCTTTCTTCTATCCTTTTGATGTTTTCTAATCCAACTTCTAGTTTTCACTGATTAAAGCTCCTTTTAGATATATGAATTTAATAAATAATGCTTCTGTTAGCTTTCAAGGAAAGTGACTTTTTCTTATTTAAAATAACTTCTTCAGAAAGCCTTTCTATATAAGAGAATTTTAATCTATACCATAGTGGATGTATTCTAATGAGAACAAAGCAAAATGAAACTTAAATCACTTATAAAATGCAGTGGTCATGGATTAAAATAGGACATCTAGCTTTGCTCTTAAAACGTCTACCCCCAAATTTACTGTGTTCTTATTTGTATTGAACAGTCTTTTAAAAGGAAAACTATAAATGGTGTGTGGTATATTTGTGTTCTTGTTGTTTGCCCTGCTTCTCAAGACATGTTAAATCATGACCAAAACATGCTGGAGTTTTTAATTTTGTGAACATGTAAATAATGTGTATTTATGTTTTAAGTAACATATGTAAACATGTATATTTGTTTTATATTTATTTTTGTAGCACCAGTCTCTGGTGAAGCATTTCTGGCGATGCATTTTACATAAAAATAATAATAAATACTGTGAAGTTACTTCATCTTGATTTATTTAAATTACTTATTGTAAAATAAGTTACTAGTAAACTTGTTTTTCAATTTTGTTGCCTGTTTGTTTAGGAGGAACTGAGTAAATTTTAAAAATTAATTTTGCAATTGGTAAATACATTGTTTCTCTACCCTTACCTGAAAATCTGTACATATTTTAATGATAAATATTTTAATACTGAAGAACTTGATGCAGTTACATAACGTGGAATGCTTGATGGTGGGCCAGTCATGGTCAAATATGATATAGACTTTAATATTTGTTGCTGGTTTTTATAATCAGAGAAATAATGGAGCCAGTTCCATTAATAGACAGGAATACCCAATGACACAATTATTCAGCATTGTTTTGGAGATTTTTGCCTAAGGCAATGAGAAGAAAAATAATTTGTGACATAAATTGCAAATATTAATAAGAAAAAGACAAGTAACCAATAGAAATCTAGACAGAAGATATGAACAGATGATTCACAAAGGAACTGCATATAATGACTCCAAAGGATAAATGCTCAACATTTACAGTGCAAAATCAAAACAAAATTTTTCCTTTTATCGGAGGTAGATTTAAAAAATAATAAATGAGCACGCATTTTCACATGTTGTTGATTAGAGTGTAAAGGATAATTAATAGATATTTGGCAATGTGTTAGAATTAACATATGGTAATACATTGCTAATCCAACTCTGGTGAAGAAAACTATGTAAGGCCTTCTTTTAGGGAAAAGAAGAGCAGAAATAAGAGTTTCCCTTTAAAAATGGGAACAGATAAAAGAATTCCTAGCTAAATTTTGAAGGCTAAAAACAAATATTTTGTTTTGACAGAATTTAGGTATATCTTTTACAATCTCGTTCTTAATGTGTCTTTCACGTTTCAGGTATTTCTCTAATACATAACGTCTAGTTAAATTTTGTTTAACCTAATCTAATAACCTTTAGTTTGTTTACATTTATTGTCATTTTTATATTACTATTTGACATTACATTTCTCCTGCATTGACCTCTACCAACTTATTTTGTGCTTTCTACCTCATTTTTCCTTTTTCCCTTGCCTGCCTTCTTTCCGGTTGCGCTTCCTTTCGTCCCTTTGATTCTTGTTACCAGTTTTCTTCGGGAGAGGCCCACGGTGGTAGTTTATCAGTACGCAGTGTTTACAGGAGTGAGGCTGTGACAGGATTCACACCTGAATACTCCTTTGGGCTTCTTGCGGCAGCAGCCAGGAGCCACGTGATGCTCCCCCACTGCTAATGCTGGGAATGCTGAGTGGGTTCAGGTGTTGTCAGGTCGCATCCCTCCTTTAAAGAGTTCCTCACTCACTTTTCCCCTAGCTCTAGCATTCACTGAGGGTTGTTGCCCAAAGCTGTTATTTCACTGAAGGTTGCTGAATGGATATTTGCCTAATTCTATTCTATTTGCATTTATTAGCTTGGATTATGCTACAGAAAATAACTTTTCCTCCACATTTGATTACCCTCAAGTTTAGGTACAGGAAAGGCAGACTAGACACTTGAGTCTTTATTTTCTAGTTTATAGAGTAAAGAATTAAAGCCCTTGCAGCCTCCAAAGATGATGACCAGTGAGTTTATTTTTAGTATCATTACAAACTCAGGTTTTTACACGTTTGATGTGTTTAAATCAACGACACGTATTATTTCCAGTGCTGCAACTGCTCTGTTTTTGACCAGTGGGAGTCCCTGTGTGACTCCTGTGTCCTTTGGCGAGACTAGGCTTCAGTGGCGCCCTTGCTCCCTGGCCCGTGATGTCTCAGGCTCATCGTGCCTCACACCTGGAATCAGCCATTTCTACTGGGAGCCCAGGAGTCTCCTTAGAGACCACGTTCCCTTAAATGCCTCCCAACTTCTCTTAAAGTCCAAAATACTTAACATGGTACACTGCCGTGCTTCCTGATCTTGATTTCACAAATGCATTATCTTTGTAAGTGGGAAACTGACCCCTTCAGTGCTCCCAGTTATCAGTAGGGCCTGTGTTGGCTGACGAAGCTGGGTATGAGCAGCTTCGTCTGTTCCCCACTATGGTGTGTATTATACTTTCTAGGGCTCAATATGAAAACAGCTGGGAGGTGCAGGTGTAATGGGTGAATACATGTACTAGTCAGCTCAGCAAACCTTTCTTCGATGGAACCTTCTCGCCTCCCTCCGGTTTAACCCTCGTTCCCTTCATGTAACTGAGATGGGCCTCACAGGGTTCTTCCCCTCCTCCCTCCCCGACACAGGCAATGAACGCATGAGCCGGGCCTGGGCTCGTACATAGTATTCCAGCCCCTGCCCATCCGGCCAGCGCGGGGATGGGTATTTAAGCCGAACTTGGCTACGTGGAGCCTTTTCCGATCCTTCTGCCTCAGCCACTTTTCTCTGAAACTGTGAGCTATAGAGAAACATTCCTTTGACTTTGCTGTTCAGATCAGATAACCTCCCTCTACTTCTTTTCATCATCTTTCCCGAAAGTGTAATCATTCATGTGACTCACGTCTGACTTCCCGTACTAGGGGCTTGTGTTCTGTTCCCTGCTGTATTCCCAACAACGTCATCGTGGTTAAGTATGTATGAAAAGTATGAATAAGTCATGTTTTAAGGCTTAAGGTACTCTACTATAATCTTTTTTGTTACAAAATGTACATTCCTAAAGTAAAATACATTAAATTACAAGTGGATCTGCAAGTCAAAAATCATAACCTATATCCTCTCAAAATAATTTATTCTTAAACAGAAGCAGATAAGTAGTTTATCCTCTTCAAAACAACAAATAACATACATATTTATTTTACTTATGCAAGAGAAAACTTTTATATTAAATGGAGTTTATTTGTTTGTTTTTAACTGGAATTTATTTTGAATGTAGCCAAGCTTAGGGAAGGCAGCATAAAGGAGTCCTGTGACGTTGTAAACCCCTACACAATACGACCGTCTCTCTTAACAAGTTTAAGTTTAGGTTTTCAAAACATCTTTTCTTAAATATGCACTACTTTTAGGAGTTTTCATACTTTAGAGTTTCCCATCATCGTTTTCAGTTTATATTCAACTTGCCCCACCTAACATCCCAGCTGGGTGATTTTTCCTCCATCTTTACCTCGCTGCTGTGCCAAGGTGTGCACTGGTATAAGCCCCCAGAGAAGTGTCCCCAGAAGCATGGTAGTCATTTTCGCAAGGTTGTAATTTATCTGCAATATTACAAATTTTTAGAAGTTGGGGGACTTTTCTATGTCATATTCTTGCATGGAAACAGGCTAGTCGTTAATATAAAAGCCTGTCAATGGGCATCAAATTATATTTGTCAAATATTTCTGCTAATCAGTGTCATGATATAGGTAACTTAATTTACCCTGCAATTAGCAATTAACCTGTTACTGCAAACTGGGCTGTGTTCCTCACTGTGAAAAATACAGTGGTTAAGAGTGTGGACTCTGAAGACAGACTGTTACTTAGACAAGTACTTCAGCTTTCCTGTGCCTCTATTCCCTCACCTGTAAAATGGGAATCATAATCCTATCTTTATAAAACTGAGAATTAAACTACATCACACATTACCTGGGATAGGAACTCTATATTACCACTGTTAACTGTTTTCATCATTACCATGATTGCTATTTCTGTCGTGCACAGAACCTACACCAAGGGTGAATGAATGACAGTGCCTCAAAAAGGCAAGACAGAAGGAGCTGTGGAAGGTCAGGGACAAGGGGTCCCAGGACAGGACCAGTCAGAAAACTGGCTGTGCTTCTGATAAAGCCAACTGAAGCAGAGTTTTGCTGTGGGAGGTGGAGAGGAGTGAAAACAATCCCTAAAATGGAATCGTAGGATGGTTTCTCTCAGGTTAAGCCTATTACAGCTGAAGAAGTTGGATTTAAGAATACGGCAAACCTCGGTAGCAAAAAAGAAGCCAGAACAATCCAATTAAAAAATGGGCAGAGGATCTGAGAAAGCATTTGTCCAAAGAAGACACACAAATGGCAAAAGGTACGTTAAAAAGGTGCTCCACATCACTAATCCTCAGGGAAATGCCAATCAAAACCACGATGAAATACCACCTCACACCTGTTTCTTTGTGTGAATGTGTGTGTATATACATGCATACATATTAATACATAATGGAATGTTATTCCATTAAGAAAGCAGATCCATTTGTGATGACACAAATGGCCCCTGAGGGCATTATGCCGGGAATGATGTCACTTGTATGTGGGATCTAAAAGAACCGAACTGTTAGAGGCACAGAGTAGTCTGACAGTTGCCAGGGTCTGGGGTCTAAGAGTACAAACTTGCTATTGTAAAATGAATAAGTTCTGGGGATCTAAGGTACAGCATGATGATTATAGCGAATAATACTGTATTACGTAACTTAAAAGTTGCTAAAAGAGTAGATATGTTCTCACCACAAAAAGGACGTGGTGAGGCGATTCCTAAGGGCCACGCGGGTGACCGGGAGTCTCCGCTCCTCCTTCCTTCGCCCTTGCCCTCCTTTACGCCCTTTCCCTCCTTACCCTCACTCCCCCTCTCCCCCTCTCCCCCTCTTCCCCTTCTTCCCCCTCTCCCCCTAAGGAAAAAGAAAAAAAAAAGGACATGGTAATTATGTGATGTGATGGAAGTACCAGCTAGTGCTGTGGCAGTCATTTTATAATATATATCAAATCAACGTGTTGTACACCTTAGACTTACACGATACTATATGCCAATTATATCTCACGAAGCTGGAGACAAACAGAAGACACGGAGAATATATTCATCTCCAAGCCAAGGAGATAAGAAATCAGCCCTACAACACCTTGATCTTGGGCATCTAATCTCCAGAACTGTGAGAAATAAATTTCTGTTGTTCAAGCCAAAAAACAAAAACAGTACCATAAATAGTATAAAGTGCAGATTATAGTGTTTACTCTCAGATTTGAAAATATTTATGACTTAAAAGTAGAAAACATTTGGAAAAATACTTAATCTGTACTTTTTTGGATAATACTAATTACCCATGTACATATTTCTGTACTAGTTTCTTTTATCAGCATTCAACTTATGTAGTGGTAGAGATGTGTACATAGAAACCATATACTTAAGAACACTCAGTAAATTGTAAGATTAAAGCCATTTTGCCTTAAGTATTTATTGGCCTGACTAGATTGCGGCTGTCATGGTCCATCCAGCTGTGAAATTCTGCAGATCTGAATAGCTATGCAGACATAGGCTGAAAACTTGTGTCTACCCTGCCACACTAAGCAATGGGAAAAATAAATAAAGTGATATTTTTCCCCAGGATTTAAGAGAGTTGAAAATGCCAATAAGTTTAATGAACAGTTTGTTGTTCAGTATATGTATACAGTAACATACCTGGCTTATGTTTCTAAAGTGAATTACTTATTAGCACTTGAAAGAAAAGGAGCCCTACTAAAGGTAGTGAAATCTATCTTGATATCTTAATCCTCTTTCTTGCTCAAATATCAGCATAATTCTTACTCATCTACTAACTTAGGGTTTACTTTGTCAGATAAGACAGAAGGTGTATTAAAAATAAAGAAGGTAAGATGGATAGCAGTCGTGGTAAGTGGAAAAATTAAGTCATATTTGTTTCATAAGGAAACCTGACATAAATAAAATACATTTTTAAATAAATCAAAAGTAGCTATCTTTGAACAAAAGTGCCTCTATTTAGGTAAACAGTTTCTATACTTCCATCCTGTTACAGGTAATTCTTACAGAATTCTACTATGGTTTCACTGCATAGATATTGTCTCATTATTTTAAATGAGCCTCTGCAGTTTGAATTAAGAATACAGTTTCACATTTGTAGGCCGTTGTTCATTCACATGAGTTCATGAAACCCTCAAAAAGGTGCTGAATGAAGAATATTTCTTTTTTGAGATAAAGAAATTATAATCCAGAATGTTTTTTATATTATCTTACTATTCACAATCGCTCATAAAATATGTTCTTGCTATTCAAAATATACAGTACCCAAAGCCGGGCTGTTGAGATGGACTCAGCACTGTCTAGCAGAGCCTCAGTGAAGGAAGTCCCACATAGCGAGTGATTTCCATCCCAGCGTTAGCTCGCGAGGCTACTCTGGAGCGCCCCCGTGCCGCACAGAAAAAGCCACGAGTCTCCTGTAGGCCGCCGCCAGCAGCGTGATGGCGAGCACCAGCATTCCGCACACCAGGCCGAACGCCCACCGCGGGCCCCAGGCAGGGTACACCTGGCTGATGAACACAGGTCCGAGAATCCGCGCTGCGCTTCCGGAAGCGGTCAACCAGCCCATGTACGCACCCTGCCAGGTGGGGAGGAGGAGCAGGTCGGTATTCAGGTTTATTACATCAAAAACAAGGGTGATGCTACTGTTACCAAACAATGGGGGGCTTGCAGGAATCACTTTCTCCATCTTTTATTTGTGAACTAAATATAAAATGTGTCTATAAATAGAGCTAATAATGAACAATCAACTTCTCTGGCAGGTTAGAGAAAATGAAAGTAGTGGAAAGGCGCAAACTTAGTATCTGCGGAAGCCCTAGGAACAAGAGAATTTACTAATTAACCTTTTAAGGCTAACACTGATTTTGTACTTGCTGTCTTCCAAACGCGGTCTTAGGTGCTTTAAATACTTGGTTTCCAACGTTCACAAATGGCTACGGTGTTATCCCCATTCAACCAGGTTGGAAGCTGAAGCTCAGAAAATTCGAGTAACTCTTAACAAGAGGTTTCGTGAAGCCAGGGCGGCCTGACTCCCCTGTACCACCTTCCACTACACCACATGCCGATTCTCCTGACTGTGTGACCGTACCCGACACTGTCACCCATGCAGCACTGCTTCCGTGTCCCCAAGTTAAAACAAGCTAACTGCCCGCCAGTAGTGTGATAAGAAATCATGGTACGCTTAATTAATGGAGTGCTAAGCAGTTGCCTAAAAGAATAAACAGTAATTGTGACATTATACTCCTTTCTGCGTCTATATTTTAAATCTGTACATAATGAATATGGAAATTCTTAAAAGCTAATTTTCATATGCCATAGCTGCTGTACACTTCTAGAATGGTTGTGTTTTCTTTTAGTAATTGTCCTTAGAGTCAAATGAAGCCTGGGTTTAAATTTGCCTATTAATTTTGGTTTCCCAACTGTTGCCTACTTGAAGAATGAGTTTCAGAACTTCATGCTTCATATATCCTTTTCTATGAAAATGATTTTGAACTCATATCTCTGAGTTCAGGAGGACGAAGTTCTTAGACCACTTTCTTTTTGTTCACTTTCAGCATACAAATCCTGTAATTACTTCAAAAAAGTTGTGGATTTTTAAAAAATTCAAAATGCTGAAAATGATTTTAAAATCCCCCCTATGAGCTTGTATAAGAACAGGGCGGCAGCCCCGAATGTGAGTGCTCACAAGCGTGTCCCATGGAATCGCGACGCCAGGGCGGCCGGCTCACCTGCGGTTTGGGTCCCAGGATTTTGGAATATAGCGTGTATGACATAACATTGCAGGACGGGTAGCCTATTCCCAGTAGCACAGCTGATGTGAAGAACTGGGCCAGATGGATCATGGGGGTGTGGAGGCACCAGGCTTGTGCAATCGGGCAGCCAACTGGTTCTTCACTCTGGTCTTCCCTTGGAGACTTCCAAAGAGTAATAAGAATCTCCCCAAATGTGGTATTAGGGATTGAGTTATTATGCAAATCTGTAAAAACAAATTTAGTACAGTGCATGACTTGTTAATTTTAGATGAATAACAGAGGCTAACATTATAGAATTACGTATGGCTGTACCTTGCCACTGTATTTTTGGAAACTGATTTCCCCACGGTAACAAGATAAAGAAGCCAGCCCAGATAACGATCAGTCCTCCCAGTAGAAGAGCACGCTCGCCAATCCTGTTAAAGAACAGAAACTCTGTAATTTAAAAATGAAACATAAGTTTCATTACTCTTATCATTTTAAAAACGAAATGAAATATTTTGATACTTTTAGTGATACACCAATTAATATGAATGCTAAATATAATTTGTTCCCACTGAAGGAACCAGCACTCCTCTAAAGACTGGCTCATTTCAGGGCCGGGCACCAGTGGCTACGAGGTCGTGATAAAGGGTTCAGAGCCAAATGGAAGGAGCTGGCCCAGACCATGACAAAGTGACACCAAAAACAACAGGAATGAAGACGGACTGAGACACACAACAATGATAACACACTCTTGGTCATTTTTAGAGGATGTCAGGGAATGAATAAGATGGAAGGAAAGAATCGCCCTGTCTTTCCCATGCAGGCTGTACCTCAGGACAGCCAAATAATTGGTGACAGGAATCTTCTCTTTATAGAAAATGTTACAGCAAATAAATATAGGAAGTAAATACAGAGAATTAAAATTTAGCAGTTTGGAATGATCTATTAATGAATTAATGGATGTAGGGAATGCCATTGGCCACCAACATGATGAAAAGATAAACAAAACGTTACATCTCTCCTGATATGAGCACCTGATACCACCTAGAGAGCACTCCTGCCAAAAGACACTGGACTCAAATCGCATCAAGCTTTATATTTAAAAATCACTGAATTTTTTAGATGTGATAATGTCACCATTAACTTACAGATACACACTGAAATGTTTATGGAAGATATAAAACGATGTCTGAGACCGACTTGGAAAGAATACAGGGGTCGGGGGCAGGGAATGTGGGGCAGGCGGAGGTGCAGATGAGTCAGGACCACCCAAGTGTCTATCGCTGGTGAAGGTGGGGTAGTGGGCATCAGAGACTCCGCACGTGATGCTCTCTACACCTCTGTGTACGTCAGAGATTCTTCACAATGACAGTGAAATACGCAGACTAGCCCAAAGGCTTCTGAAACCCAGCCCGGCCAAGTGACACAACTGGTTGGGGCATCGTCCTGTCCACCAAAAAGGGGGGTTCGGTCCCCTGTAGGGGTGGACACGGGAGACAACCGGCCGGTCTGTCTGTCTTTCTCTCCCCACTACCCCCACTAAAATCAATGAACGTATACTCGGGGGAGGAGTAAGGAAACAAGAGACCCAGTTGCTTCCCATCATGCTCAGAACACCTCCAAGGCTTCCCAGCTTTCCACCCTGACCCTCCATATTTCTCACGCTGCTCTGGGAAAACTGGCCTTCTTGTTCCTTAAACAGGCAACGCTCCAGGCCGTTGCCAGCCTGCTCTCTGACCTCATGGAGGTCTCCGACAAGATGTCACTTCCTCGAGCATGCCATCCTCGAGCACTCTCAAAATGGCACTTCCCCTGCCTCCGAACCCTGCCCTGCCACTCTGTTCTCTTCCTCTGTTCTGCTCTTCTTTATAGGAGTTAACCTCTACCTGACTCCCCCTTTGTACTGGCTTTCCCCCCAATAGATTCCAAGCTCTTTCAAGGTATGGAACTGGACAATCGGTAAGAACGCCTATTAGCAGGATGCTCTACTTCCGTAGCAAGAGGTAATGCATTTACTATTATTTAACTTTGAATAGGAATCTGTATATCTATATCTACATCTTGGCCCTCTTCCTGGCCATATAAGAATCTTCATGGTAACCCCCAGGCACCTAACCCTACACACTCAATATTTGTTCATTGATTTTTAAAACTCTATTAGACTTCTAAAATATTACAGTATTTTAGGAGTAATTAAATTGTTAGAACTGTCTAAATTCATCTACTAGTGCTCTACCCCAGACTATATGAGCGAACTTAATTTCATACAAGCATTCCCCCAGAGTGTGTTCTTTACAGTTGTACTTTGACAAAATGCTTCTTTAAAAAAAATGTTCTGTGGTCACAGTTACAAATAACCTTCAGAAATGCTACATGCAGTATTTATCACAATGGTGATATAGTATGTATATGCTGAAGAGTTAGAAATTTTAGAGTAAAGAAGCTTACTAATTTTAACCAGAATTTTCCAGACTTAACCACTGAATCTGTTGTTGTATAATATATGACCATACAGTACAACAGTGTTTATGAAATAGTTTTAGAATACTTTTAAGTAAAGTATACAAATCTACATTAGGAGGCAATTCTTCACTTTGTAAATATCTTGCTTTACTAAAGAATATGCCATATGGTATAGAAATATGCTCTCTTAATAAACTTCAAATCTGTTTTCAAGTGTTCAAGAACTAAAAATAATACATAAAGATAAAAAAGCTTTAAATTATTTTACTAACATTTATTTACATTGTTAAATGTTTCATGTTTCACTTTTAAAATACAGACTTGGAGCAAAACCAAAGACATATATAACTTACTTCTGGGAAAGTAATTTAATTCCCATGAAGACAATAATGGCCTCAACTCCAAGAGCAGCAAGAATTATCCCACCATATAACACAGCTTGTTCTCGAGTCCAGGCATACATGTCCATTGTTAATGGAGTAAGGATGCTGAGAAAAAGCAAAAAGGAAAGTATTCTTATTTCACTTAAATCATAGTCATTGTTACTTAAAGTTGACATAGAAGCTTTAATAATGTTAGTGACACATTTAAGAATTTGTATCCCTTTAAACAATAACACCAGATTGCAGAAACAAACATTTTGACACATTTTTAGCACATTTTTTAAATCCTCACCTGAGGAGATATTTACGGATTTTAGAGAGGGAGGGAGGGAGAGAGGGAATGGGGGGGGGGGGGGGACAGAGAGAAAGAGACATCCATCAGTTAACTTCCATACACACCCTGACTGGGGATCGAACCCGTAACCGTTTGGTGTACAGATGACACTAACCAACTGAGCTGCCCTGCCAGGGATTTTAACACATTTTGATGTTACATGCACAGGCTACTAAGTTTGGGTGTTAGTGTTATTTTTTAATATTTAATTGTAAAGTAATATACCAACATTACAAAGAGTTTGAGAAACAGGAAAATAAAACCAACTAAAACTACCGCCACTCTACTATAACTAAATGATCCTGGTTATATTTTGGTTTAACTTGGTCTCTGTTCAATGAAATAATGTTACTATTATTAGGTTATCAGAATCTCCTAGTATTTGTTTTCTTTTCCTCAGTCTCGTTCATCCCTGTCTTTGTACATATTTTTCACCCGACCTCTGAATGTCTCTTCCTTTATGTGACTGTCTCCCTCCTTTCCTATCTTTTCCTACTTTGTTTCCTTTTGTAAACTAGCTACAAAATGGAATTGAAATGTATTTAAAATATTCTTTTTTTAAAAAAAGAACATTACCATTTTTAATTCTAAAATGAGCTGAGCTGATGTGGAACATAGTTTGGCTGCTTCCCAATGAGTTAAACACAAGATTACCATATGATCCACTTCTGGATATACTCCCAAAAGAACTTAAAGTGGGGACTCAAACAAGTACTTGTACACCAGTGTGCATTGCAGCATTATTCACAGTAACTAAAAGATAGAAATAATCCAAATGTCCGTTGACAGATGAATGAACAACATAGGGATATACATACAATGGAATATTATCCAGCCATAAAAACGTATGAAATTCTTTTTTTTTTTTAATTATTTATTTATTTGTTTATTTTATTTTATTTTTTTAGAGAGAGGGGAAAGGAGAAAGAGAGGGAGAGAAACATCACTGTGAGAGTGCCTCTCACTTGCGACCCCAACTGGGGACCTAATGTGCAACCTAGTCATGTGCCCTGACTGGGAATCGAACCATCGACACTTGGTTCGCAGGCTGACGCTCAATCCACTGAGCCACAGCAGCCAGGGCTTAAAAACGTATGAAATTCTGACGCATTCTACAACATGGATGAACCTTGAACACATCATGCTAAGTGAAATAAGCAAGACACTAAGGACAAATGCTGTGCAATTCCACGTAGGTGAGGTACCTAGCACAGGCAAATCCATAGAGAACAGGTAGGACAGAGGTCACCAGGGGCCGGGTGAGGGGGGTGCAGACCTGTTGTTTAATGGGTGCACAGCTTCCCGTTTCTAATCATGAGAAGGTTCTGGAAATGGACGGTGGTGATGGCTGCGCAGCACTGTGAATGTGCTTAATGGCATTTCACTGTACAATTAGTTAAGACAGTCCATTTTGTTATGCATATTTTATAATTTTTTAAATGCCCCAAAAGTCAGATGAGCTGAAACTTTCATATATATCAATAATTTTAAAAATTAAAAAATCAAGCAAATCCACACGGACTAGTATATAAATGTTACAATGTATTGATAAGGGAATAACCAAATTGTCAAATGATAATATCACATAATCTATGTAGGTTTAATACACACACACCCCCAATACTTATCATTTTAATAGAAAAAATGTTCGATAAAAATACATATTGAAGTATTAGCAGTGAATACCTCCAGGGAAAGGAGTAAGGGTTGAAATACAGTTGTAGTGTTTGCAATATTTACAAGAATGGAGTATTTTTTATAATGGAGAGGCATTTTTAGAAAAAGCCATATGATAACGAAGGTCAACAAATTCTACACAAGGCAGAGATTTCATAATATACTTGTTTGTTTTTTCGGGATCAGGGCTTAAATAGAGTTTAAATTGCCAGAGTGAAACCCATGTACATGTGTAGGAAGTTATGTAGTTTAAAGTTTAATCATGACAAATTAAAGCTTTATAATTGTATTTATCATTAAAACTCAGAAGGGGAAAGACTAGTGAAACAAATTCCTTTAAAAGGAAGATTACAGACAGAATTAACGACATTTAAATTAAAAAACATAAAACACTTTTACATCTTGACAAAAAAAAATATCTTCCATAAAGTGTTGAGAACATCTATATGCCTGATTAATATTGCACCAAGAAATACAAGTTGTTTACATTATCTGATTCAGATGAAGATAGAATAAAACTTACGTTTCAAAAAGGGCAAAGACAAACAGGACCACAAAAAACAGGACATTAGTCGTCACAGCAGCAACTCGATCGATGTTTCCTTGGGGAGCCTGCGCTCCATCCGTACTTGCTATAGTAAACAGGAGAAAAGTTATATTACCTACGCCTGTTACTCTTACTATGACAGAAACTAGAAATTATATGTAGTAAATTCTATGACTAAGCATTGCAAGTCATTTTTAGGCTTCAAAACAGTTTAAAAGTAACAATTTATATGACAGAAATAATTTTTAAATGGTATGTAAAAGTAACTTTTCCCAAGAAATACACTTCAATTCTATTATCTACAGGAGAGTCTCTATTTGATGTCTCTCAATCCCAAAAAGAAATGTATTTTACAGAATTCTATAAGATAATACCATACTAAATACATTTCCTTTAAATTTCAGGGTTTTTTCTTTTTTCTGTCTTACCTAAATCTTAAATTTATGAGGGTTCCATGAAGACCTGAAATAGTTTATTAAATCAGTTCTCAGTTCTATGATTCACTTCAATGAATATGTATATTTTGAATTTCAATGGTATGTGAAATTAGTATTAAATATCCTTATGTTATTAACATAGTTTTTAAAGTCCCTACGTTATTTATATTTTTCCAAAGAAATATATTTTGCAAAGAACCACCAAGTTAGAATGGTTATCCTAAATCAGGAGGGAAAAATGAGAATACTGAGTTCCTTGGGCTATGCAGTTAATCAACACTCAGTACAAACTGTTCCTGATGTAACTGAGAAGCATGAAGCCATACAGATGTACTTAGATACATCCATCGCCCGACTTTGTACGTTACCCCCACAGAGAGTAAAGCAGGTAATGAAACAAGAATGTGTTCATTTATGCTGCCTTTAAGTATGTGTGTAGCGGCAGGAGCAGGCAGCGACTTTCCTTAGTACGTTTCCACATTTTTTCTTAATGGTTATCTGCCTTTATAGCTCAGGATTCCTCAGGAGTGCCTTCTCTAATAAATGAGAATTAGAAATAGTCTGCTATACTTGGGGACAAATAAGCAAGTAACCTGGATACTCAAATAGAGTCATGACCTCCCTTTCTAATCACATAAAGAAAATGGTAGGAGATTGGCGCTTTGAAAACAAGACAAAAGTGATTTTTATCAATAATTTTAACCCTGCCAATCGTGAACACCTAGTAGATGATATGGGGATGCCTTAAAAAATCAATTTAGGTAACTTTCAGCTTTGAAGATCTGCCCTCAATCACCTTGTATTGTCCTCAGAAGTAAAATCCAAATAAACACCATTATCATTAGAAACACTTTGATAATGTTATAATAATTTAGTCAAACAGGTTAATAGTACCTTCTTCAAAATTAATATTTTTACACTGTCTTCCTGAGTCATCCACACGATGTTCTCTTAAAAGGAAAAACAAAAATATTGTACCCATGGTAGTATAATAGAAAAATGGTTTACATTTACTCTAGGCATCTATTTTTTCATATTCTGATACAATTTCTTTTACTGGTTTCTAAGAAGTGAAGTTATCAGCAATGAAATATAAAGAATAAAATTTAAAAGATGCAAGTAATGATTCTTGTTATATTATCATTAAATGAAAAAAAAATTTCACCCAAAAGTATATGTGATCTACCTTAATCAGTATTTAAAGTTTTACAGCGATTTTCAACATAAGTTACAAATGTTTTTGGACTCTTGGTTAAAGCACTCCAAAGAAATATAAAGTAACCAAATTTTTGTAGTTTTATGAAATTTCTTCTGATAAAAGAGATACAATCGAAGTAATTTTTGTATTTAAGGTAGATGCTAATCATTACTCTACTTAAAATGTTGCTTTCATGCCATTTCCCTACTTAGAATCCTAGAGTTAGTAAATCAAGAACAAACCTTGACTCATCAAAGACCTTATGATCTGTTCTCATTTATCAGATTGCCTATTATTTTAGTTACAAGTGCATACATTAGCTAATCAAAAAATATGAACACAGCTACAGACATCAAATACCATAGGAATAATCATCCTCCAATAAAGATAATGCTTATTTAATTTCACAATCTACAGAAGTAGTTTTATCGTTTCTATCTAATTACCTTAATATAATGAGGAGCAGAATAATATTTAGAACTCCCAGGAGGGCGCCAAGTAAAACCGGTGCTGTGTACATGTTTATCTGCAGGTGCAGAGTCTCCCACGTGATGCCCTTCTCTCCGATGAGTGCAAAACAGGTCTGAAAAACTTATTAAAATAAAATGTACATAGATGAATTATTAGAGGAGAGACAGAGACTAAAAAAATGTGAAGGATGTTTACCACCAAATTGGGTGACATTATGGAGCCATTCACTTACATCCCCAACTCAACAGAGCCAAGAAAACTGGTTCTGGAAGGGGGGCAAAACACGTACCTAACTATCTAAAGCACAGATATGCAGACAGTACATAAACAACACACAGTACATCTGTGGTGCTGAAGTTTTATGGAATGAAGTGATTAGGGAAAAAATGGCCAAAACGGCTCCTTGGAGGGGGCCAATAATGAAAACAAGGTTGGGAAACACTGACGCACATCAATTCAAGAAGGGTTATAGCTGAAGTAACTTGTTAGTCACTTTGTTTATTCTTTTTTAATCTCCATAAGAACTATAAATTACATTCAGTTGCTTCCATAAATGAATTATGAAAGTGTAATCAATTTCATTACAAGAAAGTATCATATTTTAAGTAAATCTTTTAAACTATTACTGTGTGTATGGTATTAAAATTATATATGTGTAATATTTAAAATCTGGTTTCACAGCGAAAATCAGATGGGAAGAATACTGGTTTGCTCACTTGGTTTGGATTCTGCAATCTGGCTCTTCCAAAAATTCACATGTAATTTTAAGGTGAGGATTAAGTCAGACCCTGCACCTAAAGCACCAGTGCTGAGTCAGTAAATGTTAGTGCTTGTTGATGTGGTTATTATTGGAAAGTCATCTCATCTTTTCAGGCTGACATTTACTATCTATCATATAAAGTACTTCAATGAAATAATGCTAAAATACTTCTTTAGGTGGTCACAAAATTTACTGAGAACCTACATGTGTACCAGGTACTAGATACCGAGGGTAGAGCAGTAAATGGCAGACCCAGACTACGTCTTTATGTATTTTATATTATGGTAGTAGATCCAGTTACCCTACATTCGTACTTCTATTTTACTTCAGAATACTACAATGAAATATTAGATACTGGTGAGTGATGAATTAGATTCAAATCTGTTGAGCTTTTTCCTGGTTAAACAGAAAGAAATAATGAAAACTCGGGTGACGGTGCCATGCTGGGAAGTAATGGAGTGATGATATTCAGAGCTTCAAAATTCAATGCACGAGCCAATGAAATGGTTTCAGTGTTATTCTAGGCACAAAAATTGCTAATTTCTCAATTCAGCAAAAACTGATTGGCCTTAAGGAAGTATTAAATATTACTATTTTTTTATACTCAGCTAAAGAATGAAAGCTTTTGAAGAAGAAAATATTAAGTCTTTCAAAAATTCTTTAATTTTCTTCAACCTTAGAAAAATCAAAGGTATGGGCAAAAGGCGAAAGGGTAAGGAACCTCCTATAACTTTCCTTAAATCCTTCAGTTGAAAAGAATTGTTTCTAATAAATGGAAGAAGAAGGCAAACCGTTGCAGACGGCAAGCTAAATGATTATTTCCCAGAACGTGTATTTTAGAGTCAGACAGTGTTAGGTTTGAACCTCAGATTTCCCATTTATTATCTGGCTGACGTTGGAAATTCACTTAGATTCTCCATGCGTTGGTGCCCTAATTGTAAAAAGAGACTAATATCACTTAATTTAGGGGACAGGAGGTAACATATACACAGTTTGGGCGAATGTAGGTTTCCAGTTGTTTGTATGGAAAATAATACAATGATTAATAAATAATAATACAAGAATAAATGTGTTTCACTTACAACTGTAAACCTACTTTTGCCCCCACCCTATGAAGAGCCTAGCCTCACTGCTGGATCCAAAAATATTAGTTTCCCTCCCTTTCTCTCCAGCTATGAGGTTTTATACTTGGATTTCATTTAACATTTGAACCTCAAAGGTGTTCCCAATTCAAATTCAGGTAATGACAAGTGACAGAGACCTACCTGGGCCCAGAATAAAACCTAACGCTTGACACGCGCTTGTGTTTGCCATGGAGCTTGTCCTTTCCTGGAGAGAAGTGGCGCCGGCAATGTACGATCTAACAACTGCCACGTTTCCTAAGAAAAGACACAATAAAACCAAAGGAAATATACTTCAGTTGATAAAATTCAACTTAATTTGGCTTTATACAGAGGAAATATTAACCTATAATATAGTGATACTTCCTCTTTATGATCATACGAAGCCTGTTTATTGAGGAAGTGCATCAATTAATAGAAAATACTACTTGCAGTAATATGAAAAGTTAAATATTTGAATGACTAAAAATGGCATTTTAGGAACATTAAACTTTTTCATCATTAAATGCTGAGAATGCACTGAGTGAACGGCATACTACTGATACAACTAATTTTAAAAGAAAGAGGTCACAAACTGCATTAGACCTGTAATATAAGAACAATTAGAAATCCACTAAAAATTTAACTCAAAAATTTGTTGAGTAGTGATTATGTGTAACAGATTTTGCTAGGGGTCACAGAATATTTCTAAAGTCAAATTGTCTCTCCATACAAAAGTTTACTTTCTGATAGGTGATACAAGATAAAAACAGTGCAAAACTGCATATAAGCAAGGGGCAGGTTGGCCTAAGAAAGGTCATGGAAGATGTGAAACTTGAACTAAATCCTGAAGGATGAAGAGTGATGGGAACACAAGAGAGAAATTATAGGTACTGGGGACATCATGAGCAGAAGCTATATGCTGAATGAGATTGAGAAGGGGTGACATCACGTGAGATTGGGCCATATATGTCAGGATGAATATGAATCTGACACAACCGAACATATACATACATACATAGATATTACCTGCTCCGAATCCCACCAGTCCGCGAGCAGCCAACATGTAGTATTTATTGTGAGAAGCTGGGACATGCACATACGCATAGAGGCAGTTGGCTCCCACCGAAATGAAGGTGGAGACAATAAGAGGTTCTTTTCTTGGCCTATAATTCGACCACAAACCAAATAGAGGTGAAGCTACCATCTGGCCAAGACTAAACGAAGCAATAACCCAGCCCAAAAAGCTCGCATCAGCTGTCTGATCAATCTGCAGAAAAAAGTACAATGCTTTAAGAAGTATTATCCAAGAAAAGTTGAGATTAAAATATAAATACATATTTCTGACCATATACTATTTTCTACTTAAAAAAAATAAAAGAAATTCTAACAAGTTTTGTAACACTATTATTTACAGTAAGTGAATCAGATTTCTGGTATTACAATTAAAAGTGCTAACAATTCACCATATACCAGGGAAAATGCTTGCGAAGCTTTCATCTTTTGGCATGATTATGGAAATACTTGGTTCATAAAAATATTGTTAAAAAGATAATTACATTAACATTAGAAATATAATATGCCACTCTAATTCTTATGAAATTGTTTTCTTATATTGTTTTCAAGATAAAATCTAACTTAAAAGCTAGCCACCATCTCCCTCTCTAACTTCATCTCTCTGCAAACTATCCCCCCAATTCTAACTGCTAGCCAAGTAGAACTGTTTCCAAAAGGAGCCAACTTCTTTGCCTCTGGGCCTTTGCACAGGTTCCTCCACGGCCCCTTCCACCAGCAGTACCTTGCCACCCTCTCACTTTCTGGCTCCCACCTTGCCTTCAGGTAACCAACTGCTTTAAAACTTAGCTCAGGTGGAACTGGTCTGAAAAGTCCTCCAGCTTCTCTTTAGATGGTATCAGCAACATCCCCCTAGCTGCCATGCCTGTCTGTGTGTATGTCTGTCTCCTCCCTCTCTCAATCACTCTCCCAAACACTATTATCTGTAAGCGTGTTCATTTTTGCACATTTCAGTGACAGTTGGACCTATGCCTCCTCTAAAAAAGAAAAAAAGAAAAAAGACACATGCCCTGGCCGGTGTGGCATGGTTGGGGTGTCAGCCCCTGACCGAAAGGTTGCAGGTTCAATTCCGGTCAGGGTACATACCTAGGTTGCGGGTTCAATCCCTGGTCTGGGCGCATTCAGGAGGCAACCAATTGATGCTTCTCTCTTGCATTGATCTTTTTCTCTCTCCCTTCCTTTCTAAAAGCAGTGAAAAAATGTCCTCAGGTGAGGATTTATAAAATTTCTTAAAAAACAGTGCATGATATTGTATTTCAAAACATTCTCTAAACCGGTTAATCAACAAAGTCCTAGTTCTAGAAGTCTTACTGCTTTTCTACGGAAGCTGAGGCATGAATCGAGGTGTTCCAAGCTTCCTCAACTATTTACTTATAGATTATTGCTTATTCATTCAATTAATAGTCACTGAGGCCTTCATGTGACAAACACTGTGCCAGGCAGTAGGGATACGAAGATGCGTAAACAGTTGCTGGCATTAAGGAGTTTCCAAACCACGTTCTACTTATCTGGTTCTGGAAAGTCCTGCACTTAAGTAGCTGAGGTTAAAGAAAATAGTATGCTTTACTTCTTTATCTGCCAGATAAGGATAATCTGATGGGGCTGTTAGGAGAATTACTGGAGCCAGTCCATATGCAGTGCTTAGGGCCGGGTCAGCACAGTGTAGACTCTCGATGACTGCCCCCTAGATGAAATAAACCCCAGTATTTCTTAGAATATTGTTTCTACTAATATGCCAGTTTCATTATTATGTTTTTTGTAACTCACGCGTGAGTATTCCCACTGTCTCCCTGGGCCTATAACCTACCATTCCAACCCAAAATCTGGGTTTCAGTCCCACTTCTGGGTAACCAGCCTAAGGAATCACTTGCCGACGGCCGTCCATCAGCTAGGGCCAGAAGCACAACTGAGGTTTGCGGTAGGGCCAGATTCCTTTCAGACAGACCACTGACTCACTGTTGTTTTTTATGGGTCTTCTGGCCTTTTTACCCTTCTCAGCAGATGGCCTTTAAGCTAAGTAATAGGGTATCATGCTATCATCAAAAAGACAGCAACCTTCAATTAAGAATTAAAAATTTTAAGGAAGTAGGTAGCATCGTACTGTGGTTAAAAGTCAAATTTTGGTTTCGGATAGGCTTGGCTCTGCCATTTTCTAGCTGTGTGATCGTGGGCAAGCTACCTAATTCTCTAAGTCTCTTCACCCATCAAACAGGAGTAATGATAACCACTTCCCAGGGCTGTTACGAAGATCAAAAGATGATTTAGGTGAAATGTTTAGTACTGTGCCTGGCACTCAGTGAACTCTCAATGTTGTTATAAAATAACTTGAGAAAATTAATTGTTTTTTAAAATTTTTATTTATTGATTGATTTGAGAGAAAGAGAGGCATCAATTCGTTGTTCCACGTATTTGTGCAGTCATTGGTTGATTCTTATATGTGCCCTGACTGCCCGGGACGGAACCCGCAACCCTGGTGTATTAGGACAATGTTCTAACCAACTGAGCTACCTGACCAGGACAAGAAAATTAATTACCTTTTTGGTGAAAATGTTACATTTGTATTACTAAAGAACTAGTTATAAGTGCATGTAATCAGTACATTTACCTTTGAAGCTTTCAGATATCTGGAGAAAGGAGTGAACCTTTTCAAAATTTAACATATTGGGCTGAGTTGACCTAATTATTACAAATATCTTCTTTTGAGAAGTTTGAGGTTAATTAGACTAGATACAGGGATCATACAAATCAAGAGCTGTGATACATGTAAATATATTTTTAGCAAAATACATGTTGTTCTAGAATTGTTAACTGTTGTTTCAATTCCAATAACTCTGCTGGTACGGAAAGAATTTTTAGTGTCGGTTAATCATTTCAGGTAAAATAATTTTTTAATTAGTTTTCAAAATAGCAATGCAAATTCGCACTAAATCTAGTTTAGTTTTTTGTTTTTTAAATTAGGGAAGTACTATTGATAGGATAGAAAAGTGTCCGTACGTGCGCACCAGCCTGGGACTCCCCAGGCCCAACCCTGTTTTCCTGGCACAGTGCTCCGTTCACCCCAAGAGAGTTCTGGTTTGCACAATAGAGCATATGATCACCTTACTTACAAGCCTCTTTTGAGGAATTATTATCTTGAGTTGTTCTAGTAAAGATTAAATCATAGAATATCAAAGGGATTCTAGAAAACTCTTAACTACATAAGGTTAATACTACCAAAGCTACTTCAGAGAATATACTGAAGTATACAGACCTTTTGAAGATACGGCCATATTGACATCATCACAATTGAAAATCCTGTAAGAGGCAAACACTGTTATTTATTCTTTCAATGATTTCATCACTATTTATAGATACAATTTTTAAAACTAGAGCATGGATTTTAAAATATAATTCTGAAATTACAAATTTATGCCCCAAAATGCCTACTGTATCAGACAGTGTTTTAGGCTTGAAAAGAATATATATGCATAATCCCTAGCCTTAGTCAATACAATAAAAGCCAAGTACCTACTTTTCCTTATTCACAAGCCTTTACTCTGAATGGAAATTACTGAAAGCTTTGTTAAGTTTTTATAGCAGAAATGAACAGACGAAAGGCCACTTTTTTATAGAGGAAGTGCTCGACTTCTAATCTGTGTTGTTTGGGAGAAGTAATTAACTGTAGGCAAGACTGGGGAGAAATAAAATGATTATCTAAAGGGGGCAGTGGTTATAAAGAACCAGGATACTTCAAAGATGGCCACACCTTAAGAGAAAATTCATTATCTGTTAGGCTTTATTGATTGAGAACTATAATGATAAACTGCAATGCGATCTGTCAATTTTAAATGTTAGGCACAACCAATCAAAATTTTTAAAAAGCTTTTAAAAAAGGTAATTCACACACCATATAATTCACCCATTTAAAGTATACAATTAAAGGGTTTTTAGTATAATCACAGATACGTGAAACCATCACCCAAGTCAATCTGAGAACATTTTAGTGACCTCAGAAAGAACCCCTGAGCCCTTTAGGTCTTTTCCGCCACCCTCTCGAGGAGTCAGACTGAAAGGAGAACGGTAGTTCCCACAGGTCAGGGGTCGGAAGAAAGGGGAAACGAGTTGTTTAGTGGGTGCAGAGTTGTGGTTTCGCAGGACAAAAAGATTCTGGATATTGGTTACACAGCCATGTAGATATACTTAATGCTTCCGATCTTAGAAATAGTTAAAGATGCTCAATCTTTAGTTATGTGGTTTTTACCACAATAAAAATCATTTTTTTTAATTTAAATATTAAAGTATATTTTATATGAATTTTTTAAACTACGTAACTTGTAATACTTACCTACACTGCTGAGGAACATAGTAAGATACAGAATCCTAATAGATCTCCATCGGCTCTTGTAATGCTCCTCAGTTTCTATAATATCCCATTCTCTAGGCATAAAGAAGAATACAAAGCTCTCTCATTACATGCAAATCTTTCTGTAACACACTTTTATTTTCTCTTTCCCAAAGTCAGGAAAATATGATAAGAGGTATAATTTATTAATTGGTTGTTGCTATACTAGTTCATCTATGAATAAGCTTTATTCCTTTGAATTTCCATGGCTTGTGTTTATGCATCATTGTACAAACTTATCATTCAAGAGTACTGAAATTTGTTAAACTGACAAAATGAATAAAAGTTTATCAAAATAAATCAAATAAACTAGCTGCAACAATTAGATCTCGCATAGGTGGGATATGTAACCACTAAGTATTTAAAAATAATTACTGCCATCATTTACATGGTCTACTTGATGACAGTGAATTAAGTTGGCTGCAGGAAGCTATTCTGGCTGGGTAATTTCAGCAAAATTTATGTAGAATGACACCAGGAGGGTTTGATGTGACTTCAGACATTCCAAGCCTGAGACCTCCTGGAGCACTTGCCTTGGTTCCAAGACATGTTCTACTAGTGAACCAAAGAGAGACCAAGGCCCCTCCAGACTGGGTTGATCTTTCCTATAGGCCTGTTACTGGGGCTAAAGGGCATGTATATTAACCAGACATCCTACCTTTGTCAGGTAATATACATGAGTATATGTATTCATTACATTTTCACATATGCATAAAGAGGTAACAACTTTACCTTAATATGAGAATTGTATTTTCAAATAATTAGGACAAGCAAAACAGACGAAGTACCTTCTTATGTCCCAAGATTATTTTCTAAATTAGACTTTAGACTCAAATTATGCTTCTAAAAAGAAACATTTTTTTTAAATGTGATGTGACTGGGAGTGGTAGAGGGAAGGAAGAAGAGAGATGACATTTATTAGATCTATTGTGTGCCAGGTATATTAAGCCATTTCCTGATACAACGTACACGTATGAACTTCTTAACACTGTATATGCCATTACATAAAAAAGAAGAAATCTTTAGGCCTTACTCAAACTTCTGTGTTCTAACTTCACACAGTTCTATTGAGCTTATATATGGTCTTCAAACCAGCGCCAAAGTAGAAGTCCCCCCGCATCCCCAAAAAGAGTTGGGAGAAGAGAGGTTGCTGAGAGCAACAAAAACAGAGGTTGCCAGCAGATAACAAAAACACAACGAGCGGACAGTCTGCCGGTAACGGAACTGGCAAACTAGAAAAGCAGACATAAAACTAAAAAGGTATAGCAGTGTATAATAAATTAGTATAAAAGCAAATAGTCCAAAATGCCTCAATAGGCCAAGAACATCACTCTATTACAACAATATTTCAGCACCGATATTAACTGTTATTTCGAGATAAAACTTTATTACATATATTGTTTAGTAAATCAAGGACAAGAGAAATACATTTTCCAATGAGTTTCAAACAAAGTGGTCAAAATAAGGCTTGTTGCTTAAGAGAGACAACTGAGCAAAAGTTAACATAGCTTAAATTTAACGGTGTACTAGTTAATTTACTTGATATAATTATATGTTTCAAATAAAATGATTCTTAACTTTGTTCTCCTAAAGGCAAAAATACATACTTGAGCAGTAAGCGACAAACTAACAATTCCTAATTACTGTCCATAAAGGAACAAAATAACCAGAATTATAAGGATCAAAATACATTTCATCTCTTAAATGCTAAAAAAAAAAAATATTTTATTTATATATTTGGCATAGGACAAAGGTGAATCCAGACAAGCAATTAGGTCAATACTAAGAGCTGTATATACAAGAAACAATTAAAATCATCATTTTGGAATTAAAGGCCAAATGCAGAATGGCTTGGCCGCTGCACCTGCAGAGTGAACTTCCCAGAGGCAGTTCGAGTTTCTCTGACACCTTCACCAGAACCCGCGGGCCCACGCATGGACTGTGGAGAGCAGGACCAATAAAACGGAACTGGTCCAACCAAGGCAGCATAAAGTACATAAAACAAAGTGGAGTCACTCAGGTCAACCAAGATGGCTGTCAGCCATGACACTTTGGTTCAAGATGGAAACTACTTGTCACATCTGGAAAGGAGACTCAGCTAAGATATCTGCACAAGTGATCGATCGGTCATGTCTGCAGAGCGGGACCACCCATAAATAGGCTCCTAGGGAAATTCCACACTTGGCAACAGAGGTGTCAAAACACTTATGAAAAGAACCAGGAGGGCGGAGCACACACTTTCCAGGTATAACTGAGGCAGGCTCCAGGCCACTGCTGAGACAGCCGAGCCCCACACGCCAGAGCGCTGCTCCACGCCACGCTGACCTCCCTCGGCATCGGCTGGACTGAGGACCTCACCTGCCCTGCTGCCCACCTGGCTCCGGAGACCCTTCCTTGCAAGACGCTGGCAACTCCTCAGCCCACCGCGCTGTCTCCCGAACCTGCGGACTGAGTCTCCGGGACTCGGGTTCATCATCCCCCACTGATCGCTGTGTGTGTGAGTTACAATTCTCTTACATTGTCAGAGTGTGAGTAGGACATTAATGCACGTTGGTGTGCTCCTCTGAGTGACCCCGCAGCAGTAAAGCTGGGTGGGCAGCGCAGTCACTGTGTGTGACTCCTGTCTGTTCCTTGGTGCCGGGCCGCTCAGCGGGCAGCGAGCCCACCAGCTGCCCGGATGACCCGCAGGAAAGTCTGTCTCGCGAACAGACGCCCCTGACGCCGGCTTCGCCCTTTCTCAGCGGTGGGAGGTCAGCTTCCGGTCTGGCCCCCGCGCGGGCACCCGCCGCCCCGCGCAGCTCCGTTCTGTCCAGTATGGAGTCAGTCCCCACAGCGCAGCAAGGGTAGGGTGCCTTCCCCCGACATCCGCTTACCTGCTTCCGGCTGTGCGGTCGCCTAAGAGCGGCTCCTGCTCAGCCTGCGTCCCCAGGCCCGCCATGGTGACAGCACCCACAGGAAGCGCGAGGCTCATCTGACACCTAGTGCCCTTTCACATCCTACTCCGCCAAAGCTGGCACCACAACGCAGCGAGTGCGCGTGCGCGCTCGGCGCCCGAAGTGGGCGGGGCACCCCGGTTCGCGCCTGCGTCCCGGGGGAGTCGGGGCGGGGCGTGAGGCCTCCGGGGCGGGGCTCTGTGTCCTAGGTTTCTGAGGGCGCGCGCCTGTCCCCCTCCGGGACCGGGACGCGCCGGGAGCGCTGAGGAGCGTCCAGAGGCGTGTCCAAACGGCCCCCCCCCCCCCCCCCGCCCAGGTTCTCGGGTTTCTCCGGCGCGCGTCTGAAGCCCGAGCTCCTGCGTTCCTGGAAAGGCTGCTGTCCCCGCGGTTGGAGATCGGACCGCGGCAGCGTCCCGCGAGGCACGGCAGCGGCGGTGCTGGGACCCGCAGCCGGCCAGTGAGTAAGTCGCGGTCCGGGCCGCGCTCCCCGAGCCTCTCGACGCGGGGCGTACGTGCCAGGTGTCAGGGACCGTGGGGGGGGGGGGGGGGGCTGGCTGGAGACCCTGGGGCCCAGGGCGCGCTCTGGCCGGGCCGGGCGGGCTGGGGTAGCGCGCGGTCCTTGACGCCCCTGGAAGGTGAAGCGGCTGCGCGCTCTTTTTCCCGCTCGGTCACTGCGAAGGCAGCGCCCCGGCAGTGCCCAGTTAGGGCCTGGATGGGGCCGTGAAGATGGGGTCCGGCCGCTGGTAGTCTCCCGATCCCCAGCTGCGCCGCCCACCGCCGCCTGCGCCGAGCGGGGTCTTCCCAAAGCCCGCGGCTGTGACCTGCGGTTGGAAAAGGCACAGCCGCAGCTCAGCAGCGACCAGCTCCGTCCCTCACCAGGAAGGTTACATTTTTAGAAAATATGTTCTGGGTCCGCCCCTCCCCCCCCACCCAGTAGATCACGATGCTGTTTCTTTCCTGGGGTTTACATATTAACATCTTACCCCCGCAAGTAGGCTTGTAAGCGACTTGGTAGCTGTAGTCACGTGGTCATAATTACTGTTTTATTAGTACTATTATAATACATGCTCATGTGATTTCATTTGATCACCCCTGTCCTGTGACACATTTCTGTTTTACACAGAAGTAAGGTCCAGAGAAGTTAATGACTTACCCAGAGTCACTCGGGGTGGTGGTGGCCGAGTTGGACCCAAATTCGGTTCTTTTCAGTCCATCTTGATGGTCACTTGCCCCGTGCCGGGCCCTGGGCTAGTTACACGTTGCGTGAGAGGGGCCATCGGTTCTGATCTTGGTCTTGTCTGTGACCTTTGGTGTAGCCTATCAGGCACATTCCACTGGTGAACAGTGAAACTGGAACTGTGTTTTCTGTAAGTTCAGAGTTATCTTCTGAATCCAGAATTCACAGTCTGTACTGGGAGTCAGTCTTGCAAATTTGTTTGATAATAGCTGGCAGAAACATATCAGATTCCTATGATTGGTTCCAAGGAAGTACACAGGTTACATTTTTTGCTATAATGTTGCTTTACTGTATCATCAACTTCTTTTTTAATCGCTGGAGTCTAGTACAGTGTAAGGCACGTGTGTGTGTATGTGTGTGTGTATTTTACAAAGGGATTTTTAACCAGTATTGCACCAAGCAAAATGGTTGCTAGTTGAATGAATGCTTCTAGAGTTATCTCATTCCACCCCTATGACAGTCCTGAGGTGGGGTTGTCTCAAGCATGCAAGGCATTTGAGAGCACGGAGATTCACTCACATACCTGGGCTCACACAGCTCTTAAGCAGCACAGCTAGAATCCACGGCATACAGGACTTCTGACCGTGAAGCCTGTGCTTTTCGGCACCAGCCTTCCTGTGAAAAGAGTCTTTTCCACTATCTCTTAAAATATAGGAGAACACGTCATCAATTTTATCTCAGGGAAAGGATTTGCTATTGCATATCAGGCCAAGTGGTTTTCCCCCTTTATGAGTTCTGGTGGCTCGCTCAAGGTCACACAGCTAGTGGGAGAGCCCAGACCTTCTGACTCAACTGTTTCCATTGCTGCCTCCAACTGATGACTTTGAACCCTGAAAGTACACGGAGCGGAGCGCATGTGAACCTGGTGAAGTGTAAACAAGCTCTGTGTATTGTGCCCGCTTACAAACGAGTGACAGGGAAAATTACTTCTTAGGCACACACACAGAGCGCTACAAGTAACCACTCTGAAAAACCTTTTTAAAAGTGTATTTTAAAAGCCCGTGCATGGAAAAGAGGAGCTAAGTTTGAAGAGATGCGATTATTTCCTGAGTGTTTCACGTAGGATCTAGACAATCCACCTGATAGGTTTCCATAGTTGACTGCTTAAAGTAGATAATAAACTTCCAGCTCTCCTACTCTCCTGTCTAAGACTAAAAAGAATTAACTGTATTGAGGTAGGCCAGTAGATTTTAATAGTGGATACCTGAGGTATCTGAATCCTTTTCTTATTTTTTTGCTACTTAAACTTGTATTAAAAATAAGTGATTTAAAAGTAAAGGTATATGATAAAAAATAGATGTATTTTTGTGGAGTAAAATTATACATGGTGGTAATTTAAAGAAAAAAACTCATTTATGATTTTGAGATATGTATCAGCTCGATGAAGATCAAAGTCCAGAAAACAGTGAGGGCTGCATTGTTTAAATGCTGAAGGACCAGCGTGTTAGGCTCTAAAAGGACCGATGGCGTAAGCGCCGTTGAGTGCCGCTGTACCGCAGAGCTCATTTTTAGGAAAGACTTTTCATTCCTTGGCACTGTGCGAGAATTTCTATTTTTGTTTCATTTTGTTTCCCCCTGTCTCACTGGCTGTATAACAGCACAGGCGACAGGTATGTCAGTCTGCCTTGATCCGTACTTCAAAAGCGCGTCCTGTTTCCGCAAGAGCTCCCCAGCGTCAGACTAGCCTGGCGTGGGGGCCTTCCGGATCTGGTCCGGCTCCAGATGGCCCCTGCTTTTGGTGAATTGGAGTTATCGTTGCCCCGGGCTTGGGTTATCATCTCTTCGGGTGGCACTGGGTAGCAGTTAGCCCTGCCAAGAGAGATCTGCTTATTTAGTGTCCCAGAAAACCTGGTCTGTATGCATTGTTCTTGGGACTGAAATGGGATTTAAGAAGATCTGTGTACTTGTGAAGGGTGTGTTTGGTTTGCTTTCTGTTCCTCACGGTCAGTTGTCTACTGGCAGGTAAATACAGCAAGTGTGTGCGGGCTCCAGATGGGGGTGCGGACTCTGAGGACCTGTATTACAGGAATGGGAGTGAGTTAGGAGGCTTTTCTGGTACAGGGAGGAAAATGAGAAATGACTAAACAATCTTATAGTCGTTTACAAAATATTTCAAGAGTTCGTTGTTCTCAGGTTCTTCCCTGTTTCCCTCGTAACCTCCTACTTTTATGTTTGTCTTACTTGTTTTTATCTATTCCCACCCTAGAAGAATACTGTCTACAAAAATGGGATGTCTCACGGCCAGTCCAGTACCTCTCACTCTAAAATATGAGTGTTGCAGTTTGTGTATTTCTTTCGCACTAACCTGGAATCTGCTTCTTGCCATTGATGCCATGGATGTTGCAAAGGAAGACATCACTCCCTTCCTTTTCCTGTCGCTATAGAGAAAATAAGTGGCCTGTAATACTTCCAAAAGACAGTGAAATCCTGGGTTATCATAATGTAATGTCACTGTTCTACTGCAGTTTGGTAAACACACACAAAAATGTATCAGTGCTATTTTTTTTTTTTAACAATTCCAGAATGACCCAGGGACTAAAGTAATTAAAAGCGTCATTCATGTCTCAGAATTGTTTTTTCTTATGCTATAAACCCCCCCTGAATAGTTACATACCTAAATTTATTTAAAAGGGGAAGGTGGCTTCCTAATTGCAATATGGAGCACTAATTTAGAATTTTGGTAACTGGGTCAAGAATTAGCTGTTCCAGTTTCACCCCCTCGTACTTCAGTTCAACTCTGACATTAATCCCTCACAGATCAACACCACAGGAGTTAGTTTAGTACAGATCTCACGAGTTCAGCGCTCAGTCCTGCAGATGCCGTGACTTCCAAAGCCTGCCACACTCTGACCTGGCTGCAAATCTGGGGGTGTGTGCCTCCTGTGGATTGATAATTTGCTAGAACACTCAGAGAACTCAGGAAGTCACTATACATAAGATTTCAGCTTTATTGTAAAGGCTACAACTTAGTTGTTGATGTTTAAGTAAAAATTTTTGAAAACTGAAGCATAACTTAAAAGTGTACACGTCATAAGTATAACTTGGTTCATTTTCACAAAATGAACAACCTGTGTTTTATGTGATGTGAGGATTAAGCTTAAAGGTGCTGGCAAGGAGCAGGAAAAGCCACATTTTTTAAAAATCAAAATTTTTATGGTCTTCAGAGAGTAATCAAACAGAAGGTATGCGAACACACAGAGGGAGATGTGGAAAAAATGTGACATGCTGAAATAATGTAGGCGTGTCTAGAGAACCTGCAAGCTACATACATGCCCTGACCGGGGATCAAACCCGCAACCCTTCAGTGCACAGGACATCACTCCAACCAACTGACCCACCCAGCCAGGGCAATAGATCAGTATTCTTAAAGCTTTTTGATGAAACGCAAGGTTCTGTTTTTTATTTTTATAAGTAGAATAAACCCTGATCCTGAATCAGGTTTTTCCCATAAATCAAAACGACACCATTCAATTTGAAAGGACAGAGGTAAATATTAAAAAACAAAATAAACAAGCACTTTAGAACTACTTGGGAAAGGTAGGTAAGTGGTACACAAGTGGTAGCATTGATTAATCTTTACTTTTCATGCACTGGAGTGTAGTGGGCAATGTTTATAGTAGGTAGAGCTTGAACTGTGTGCCTGGGATTCAGTCTCAGTTCTGCCTCCCATGTGCTGTGTGGCCTTAGGTAAACACCTAGCCTCTCTGTGCCTCAGTTTCCTCATCTTACGGTAATTGATCCTTCTGTATAAAATTGTTGGGAGGTTTAAATGTGAATGTGTGCGTGTGTGTGTGTGTGTGTGTGTGGTTTTCTGAGCGTTTCCTGGCAAATAATACAATACTGTATAACTTAGCCACTACTATTTTTGTATTTTTTATTTTAGCCACTACTATTGTTATCCAACAAACACTGAGTGTTTCTCTCCCTCACCGTCCTGTTGGGAAGTTCCTGCGTGGGAGGAATTCACAGTTGAATGAAGCCGAAGGCTCTATTTCATCTTCTCTGCTGTCATCCCAGTTCTTCTTCTCTTTATCCCATATCTTATTTCCAAATGAATAAATTCAGGGTTCATAGTTCAATCTTACTACTTAATTTTTCTTCCCAGGTTCATTGAGATATGATGGATATATAACATTGTGTTGGCTTAAAGTATGTAAAATAATGATTTGATATATGTATATATTGTGGAATGATTACTACAATAAATTTAGTTAAGCTAAACTTGGAACTTCTTTCCTGTGATGAGAGCTGTTAGGATCTATAAGATAAGTAAGAGCTGGGGGAGTGACTTATAGTATGGTCGCTATAGTTAGCAGTGCTGTATTATATATTCAAAAGTTGCTAAGAGAGTGGATCAATCTTTAATTTTTACCTGATATTTAAAGAGATGGTTAGAAAGCTGACCTGCCGCATGAACCGAAATATTCTAACATCATTTAAAATTCTGTATCATAGATGTCTGTTTACCACCGATGGGTGTGAGCAGGTTAGATGTTCTGTACCGGAGACTCCTCCTCACAAAGCTTTTTATCAGAGGATGGGGAAGGCCAGAGGACCTTAAAAGGTAAGCACTTCTTCTGAACGCTTGTTCTGACTTTGTTCTAGTAAACTTTACACTTTTATTACAGCCTGGTGGAGTAGCTCAGTTAGTTAGAGTGTTGTCCCAATACGTCAAGTTTGGGGGTTTGATCCCCAGTCAGGGCACGTACAATCATCAACCAATGAATGCATGGATAAGTGGAACAGTGAATCAATATTTCTCTCTCTTTTTCTTTCTCTCTTCCTCTTCCTCTCTCACTGCCCCTTCTCTCTCTCGCTCTCAAATCAATTTTGCAAAAGAATAAACATAAATAAAATTCTGTTTCACTTTTAAAGTCCTTTGCTATATATATATATAAAGTGATTGGAAAAATAAGCATTAAACAATATGAAAAATGAAATTACTTCCTTTTGTCTCTTTACTTTTTATCTTATTTTAACCCATATAAATTGAACTATTTTAAAAGTAATTGAGTTGTAAAAAAATAAAGAGCTCTTAGAAACACAGACTAGATTTTTAACTTTAATAATTTTTAAATTGATTAGAGTCTCCAGGGATGGAGCATTCTTGGGTAAATTGAATTTGTAATGACTACAAAGCTGGGATATACTGTAGCTCGTGGGACTATCTGGACCTAAGAAAATAAAATTTTAACTTTTGTACCTCTAATTTTGAGTCATATATGTTAATTACTTCCTGAACAATGGTATTTCTCACATTTTTTTTCTGAGATAAAATGTCCAGCTTGCAAAAAATCAAGAGCCTAATTTTTTCTCTGATGATTAGAAGTAAATTTTAACATGCTTTATGAACTGGACTTGCTAATTTTTACTCACTGTTCATCAGTCTCAATATATGGCTGTACTGAATTTTTTCCTCCCCTCCCCCCTTACCATAACAGACTCTTTGAATTCAGAAAGATAATTGGAAATCGAGAAAAATGTCAGAATCTGGTTTCACGTGATTATCCAGTATACATCGATAAGGTATGCAAATAAAATAAAAGCAATTATAGAAATTCTGTTTTAGTGTAAATATGTGTCAAGAATAGGTTGAATTTTAAAAGTATAACAGTAAATGTTAAAACATGAGTACAATATAGATTTTTCAGTTAATATTTTTTAAATGCTATATGTGTAAAAGTAGGATGCTTATAATAGTTATATTTATTTGTATTTGGAAGCATATACTTACCTAAATATAAGGAAGAAAATATTTAGGGCTGGATCTTTTTGAGACCCATTTATTGTTTATCTTTAGTTTTATGAGTGTTAAAGTAAATTATTCAACACTTCGAAAGAAGTGGAAGTAACACAGGGAAGTACTCTAGTTGGGTAATTACTACATGAGAAATTACTGGCAAAAAAAACTGGTAAATAACATCAAGAAATAGCATGGGATATAGTTAACTGTTGAGAGAATGGCAGAAAGAAAAATACTACAAAATCGGAGAAAATACACAGCAGGGTGTTGAGTATGTCGTTTTGTTGTAATGCTATGGGACGCGGTAGGAACTTAATGCTTGCTTCTGTCGGCTAGCCTGTGGTAAGATTTGTCTCCTTACACATCGTTTTGCTCACACTCACGGAGCCCATCCACAAGATGAGGGGAGGGCCTCCTGCATTTGAAATACTTTTGGTTATAAGCACCCACATGCTTTTCTGTAAAGTATTTCTAGGTTTGTGTACTTGGGTACTATCGGGGAAGGGTTACGGATGGGCGGGCTTCACGTTCCTCCTGCCCTCAACCAAAGTAACTCTACGCCCATCTCTCTTATGTGTTAGATATTTTTAGAAGATTTCACTTTTTGTGTCTGGCTTATTTCACTTAGCGAAGTTTCATGATCCCCTGAAGCATGTACCAGTATTTAATTCTTCTTTATGGCTGAATCGTATGGATATATGCCAGTTTACTCATCCATTTATCAGTTGGTGGACGTTTAAGTTGTCTCTGCCTTTTTGACCATTATGAATAATAATGCTGTGAACGTTCTTATACAGATGTTTCTGTGGATATATGCTTTTACTTCTTTGGATACGTACTCAGGAGTGAAGTTGTTGGCTAATGTGGCAACTCTAGATTTCGCTTTTTAACAAACGGCAACTGTTTTTCCAAAGGGCACCATTTTACACTCCTGCTGGCAGTATATAATGGTTCCAGTTTCTCCACATTCTCACTAATATCTGTACTTCTCCTGGCCATCCTGGTGTGTGTAAAGTGTATTTTTTGTGACTTTGTTATGTCTTTCGCTACTGATTGGTGTTGAGCATTTTATGTGCTTATTGGCCATTTGAACATCTTCTGTGGGGAAGTACTTATGAAATACTTGGCCTGTTTTTCATTGGGTTATTCGTCTTTTTATGAGTTGTAGCTTACTTAATTTTTATTTTTATTTTTTTTAAAGATTCTATTTATTTATTTTTAGAGAGAAAGGAAGGAAGGGAGAAAGAGAGGGAGAAAAACATCAGTGTGCGAGAGATACATCAATTGTTTGCCTCTCCCGCGCCCCCAAATAGGGGCCCGGTCTGCAGCCCAGGCATGTGGCCCTGCCGGGAATCAAACCAGCGACCTTTGGGTTTACAGGCCTGCACTTAATCCACTGAGCCACACCAGCCAGGGAGCTTACTTAATTTTTAAATCTATATTATATATGACTCTAAAATTACTTTTTTTTTCATACCAAGTTCTCAATTATCTCAGCACTCTATTTGTTGAGTTTGTGCTGCTTCCTTTAACAAATAATTTGTTTTTCTAAAATACATAAGAAGAAAACTTTAAAACTATACTGCAGGCACAATGATGACTAAAATGTAAAGACTTCTGGAATTAAAGTATTCACATTACACACATCTTAGGTCTTCTTACCATGTTCAAAAAATGCAGTACAGTCCCAACTAAAACATTCAGTTTAGAACTTAGGTCCATAAACACCCCTGAAATTATTTTGGGATAAGACGTGAGAATACAATCAGATCAGGAATACGTACCTGAAAAAGAAGAGTAATAAGTAAGAACTGGTTCGGTTTTCATTTTACTGTGGTACTTTACTGCTTATTTAATTTTGACTATTGGCCTGATAAAAGTTTTTTTATTAAAAAAAAAAAAAATGGCCCTGGCTGGGTACCTCAGTTGGTTAGAGAATAGTCTGATACTCCAAGGTTGTGAGTTCAATCTCCAGTCAGGGCACGTACAGAAAAGCAACCAGTGAATGCATAAATAAGTGGAACAACAAATCGATCTCTCTCTCAAAAAATAAAAATAAAAAATCAATTAAAGCTATTTTAGAGGGGGAAAGTTTAGGTATTGAATATTAGCAAATGCCTTTGCCATATATGTAAATGTCACATTTCTCTTTTCTTAATGTGTTGGCATGACTTAGAGCATCAACAGAGGGCCAGAAAATGAGCCATGATAACATATTTTCTATCAACTCTTATTTGATCATACTAAATTACTTTTACAACTTGTAAATCATTCTCATGTTCTTCTAACTGGTATTTGATTTGGAGTTATTGCATGTCATTCTATGGATGAGAGTTATTTATAGTTTACTTTCCCAACTAGACTATGGTAAAGAATATACAACAGAAGGAAGTGTGTGTGAGTTGGAGCCAGGTCCTTAGAAAGCAGCGTGTGGCAAAAAGGGTACATACTAGGCCTAAGGAAAGTATCTGTTATAGACCAAGAGCTCTCAGTTTACATGGATGCATCTTGGCTTTGCTTCTCTTTCAGATCGAAGAGCAGTCAGACTGTAAGATCCTGGACGGCCACTTTGTTTCCCCCATGGCCCACTATGTGCCTGGGATCATGCCTATCGAATCTGTTATTGCGAGGTGAGGGTTTTTATTCAGAAGGTTAGAGTTTGTTTATGTTCATTTAAATTATAATAATATCAATGCCACGTTATTTGAACTTACTTAGCATTAATTATAATAATTACTTAGCATTATTCCCATTAAACATGGGGAAGAGGGAGAGTGAAATTTTAGAGCTTTAGTATGCGTTTGAACTTCAGTGGTTGTCAGCTGAAAATATATTATTGTAAATGCAAGATGTTTTGTATAAATCTCATGGTAACTTCAAAACTAAAAACTATAATAAATGAACAAAAAAGAAACATAAGAAATATATTGCCCTGGCCAAGTCCAAGTGGCTCAGTTGGTTGGAGCGTCATCTCGTACAACAAAATGTTGCAGGTTTAGTTCCCATATGTAGGCACATATGTAGGCTGAGGGTTTGATCCCCAGTTGGGCACATATGGGAGGCAACCTTTCAATGTTTCTCCCCACCCCCTCTCTCCCTCCCTCCCTCTCTCTCTCTCTCTCTCTCTCTCTCTCTCTCTCTCTCTCTCTCTCAAATCAATAAACATGTCCTTGGATGAGGATTAAAAAAAATAAAGATTGAAAGGATCAATCCAACAAGAGGCTATAACATTTGTAAGTCTATATGCACCCAACATAGGAGTGAAATATATAAAGCAAATAGTAACAGACCTGAAGGAAGAAATAGAAAGCGATACAATAATAGTAGGGAACTACAGTACCCAACTTTCAAGGATGGATAGATCAGACAGAAAAATCAATAAGGAAACTTTCAACTGAAACTACATTTTAGATCAGATGGGCTTAACAGACATTTAGAGAATATTGTATCCAACAGCAGCAGAATACATATTCTTTTCATGTGCACGGGGATAATTCGCCAGGATAGATCGTATATTAGGCCACAAACCACGCTCAACCAATTTAAGAAGTTTGAAATCATATCAGTAATGTTTTCTGACCACATTGGTATAAAACCAGAAATCAATTACGAGAAGAAAGTGAAAATTCACAAATATGTGGCGATAAACAACATAATACTAAACAACCAATGAGTCAAAGAATAAATAAAAAAAAATACCTTGAGACAGGTCCTGGCCACGTAGCTCAGTTGATTAGAGTGTTGTCCTGATATACCTAGGTTGCAGGTTCGATCTCTGGTCAGGGCACATACAGGAAACAACCAATGAATGCATAGCCAAGTGGAACAACAAATTGGATCTATCTCTCTCTTTCTCTCCCCCACCCTCAACCCCTTATTCTCTCTCTAATCCATAAATTAAAAAAGATTTTTAAAAATACCTTGAAACTAAGGAAAATGGAAATACAACATACCAAAGCTTCTGGAATGCAGCAGAAGCAGTTCTAGGACCAAAGATCATAAGGAGAAACACCCACATTGAGAAAAAAGAAAGATCTCAGATAACCTAAGTTTACACCCCAGGAAAATAGAAAAAGAAGAACAATCTAAACCCAGAGTTAGTAGAAGAGAGGAAATAGCATAGATCATGGCAGAAATAAATGAAGTAAAGATTATAAATATAATATAAAAGATCGGTGAAACTAAGAACTGTTTGTTTTTTTTTAAAGATAAACAAAGGAGACAAACTTTTAGTTAGACTTGCCAAGAAAAAAAGAGAAACAAATACCATATGATCTCACGTCTATGTGGAGTCTAAAAAAAAAAAAAAAAAAAGACCTCTAACTCGTAGGCAGAACAGACTGGTAGTTGCCCGAGGTGGGGGACAAGGAGGTTGGCAAAATGGGTGAAGGTGGTCAAAATACACAAACTTCCAGGTATAAAATAAGTCTTAGGGGTGTGACGTGCAGCATAGTGACTGTAGTTACTAATTCTATATTGTGTATTTGGACGTTGCTAAGAAACTAATTCTTAAAAGTTCTCATCACAAGAAAAATTAATTTTATAATTTATTGTTGTGATCATATCACAATATATACACATATACATTGAATCATTATACTCCTGAAACTAATAATATGTTAAATGTCAATTTTATCTTTAAAAAAAAAAAACACAAAGATTTTGGAAGCTGGAAATGGGAAGCCATCAAGATCTACATACAAAAAGGGGACCCCCCAAAACCCTGAATTTATGTATCATTATGCTTTTATAAAGGTGTGGTATTGAACAAGGCAAAAAATAATTACAATAAGTTCTGTGTTTATGTTGTAATTGAATATTGTAATATCCTAACATAAAGCAAGCTTACAATATCTTTGTTGTTCTTAGGTAAACATTAGTTTAATTAGTCAATTACAATTTGAATATCAAAATTCTGAAGATCTTTTCTCCCAAATAATTTAATTATGAAATGTTTAAGAATTGAAAGTTTGTATTAAAAGCCTTTTAAAGATAATTCACTGATGGGTTTTATTTTAAATAGGTTCCAATTTATTGTGCCTAAAGAATGGAACAGCAAATACAGACCCGTATGCATTCATCTTGCTGGAACAGGAGATCACGTAAGACTTGATTATAACACCCAGGCCCTGATTTGTCCACATTCTCTCCTTAACAGCTGTGGTGATTATGTCCTTGAAGTCTGTCATCTTTTCTTTCCTCAGTATTACTGGAGGCGACGGACCCTGATGGCTCGCCCTATGATCAAAGAGGCCCGAATGGCTTCCTTGTTGTTAGAAAATCCTTATTATATCCTTTGGTGATACTTGGACATCTTTTCTCTTATTTTTTTACCGAAGGGAATGATAAATAGTAGCCAACTTTTCTAAATCAATTAAATTTAGTCATCGGTTCAGAAACTACTTAAGCAAGAGGGAAGTGAAGTCATTTTATGCCTTTTAATAACCAAAGTAAGGATGGTGCTTCTATTGTATTATAAAGATAAATTGTCCTTTTGTTTCCTCTGAGACTTGGGCTGCATTTTAATTTTAAAAAGTCAAATGTTTGCTATTAAGGAAACCCTCATGTTTTAAATACTTTATGTTTAAGTATCAGTGGAGGTTTAGAACAGTTCTTAACTTAATTTTCAAGATGATGTCAGGCTGTGCCCAGAAGAAGAAACGAAACTGATGCACAGATAATTAAGAAATGCTCAACATTGCTGGTAATAAGAGAAATGGAAAGTTAAAGTAACAATTCATAGAGATTTAAAAACAAAACAGTAATTATGAGGTCTTTGTGACATGGGCACTCTCATTACTGATGACTTTGAAATCAGTTCAACCCTTTGGGAAAGCATTCTTACCATATTGCATCAAGAGCCTTAAAACAGTTTTATATCCCTTGACAGAGTGATTTTCATTCTAAGGATAAAATACTAAGAAAAGAGAAAATGATAGAAAAAAGATATATCTATATAGCTTTATTTATAATAGTAAGACATTAGGAATAGCTTGAATGTCCAATAGTAGCAACATGGTTGAGAAAACATAATATTGGAATATTATGCAATCAGTTGTGCAATGTTTATTGCAGTACCACTTAGTACCATATAATCTTGGCCTTATTACTTAATCTTTTAGTACACCAATTATTCTATTGGTAATGGGGAGAAGCTCTTAGATTTTTCAGAGTATTAAATAGTTAGTACTGTCTGCAACATAGCCTGGTAAATAATGTGTTCAGTAAATTTTAGCAGTTATTAAAAAGTTAATAGCAATGTATTTATGCATAGGTATGCAAAAAAACCTAAAAATAGAAAATCTATTTTAAAAAACTGTGCCAAACAAAAAGCACTGGAAGGAAATATACCAAGATGTTAATATAGTTGTCAGTAAATAAAGTAGTTGTTTTTTTTTCCTAATAAGCCTTTCTGTATTTTCTAGGTTTACTTATTTTTTTTTTTTCTTCTTTTTTTAATTAGTTTATTTGAGCCATGTGATGACATGCTGGGAGCAAGATCTCAAATGCTCTCTTCTAGGTTTTCTGTCATAAATATGTAAATGAGAAAAGTTAATAAGTTGAAGATTGCACAACCCAATGAATATACTGAAAACATTGCATTTTGTACTTCAGATGGGTAAAATGTGGTGATACTGTCTCAATAAAACTCTAAAAAAAGAGAACAGTTATTGATTTGAAAAACCTGAGAACATCTAACAGCATATTTGAGGTAACTAGAAAACAGATTTCAGCATTAACTTGTCTTCAACTTTAATTATTTTAAGTTAATGTGTTTTGATACACAGAGTATATTTAATTATTTTAAAACTTTCTCTTTGACCCACATTCTTAAATGGCTGCAGGAAGCCCAAGGACCAAATGTAAGTGTGTGTCACCTTCATTTCTGCAGTCTTATACTGAATTTTCAGCAGTGTTAAAATTTGTGGTAGTCCTCGGTTGACCATTTCTAAGTTTAATCTCCACATGTTATTGGGGAGAAATTCTGTTATAAAACTGTAGTAGAATTGTTAACTTGAATTTTTGCTTTAAGCTTTTTGTATTTTAAATGATTGTCGGGGGGTGGGGGTTTTGGAGAAGTTTAGGGAGGTATGGAGGGATAAATGGTGATGGTTGCGCGCTCTCTCTCTCTCTGTCTCTCCCTCCCTCCCTCTCTCTCTCTCTCTCTCCCCCTTCCTCTTTTTCTCTAGAAATCAATAGCTGAATTTAAAAAAAATAAGTTTTAGTGATTAATATGTCTATGAATATTAGCACCACTTTAATTACATCAACTCAGCCTATTATTTTACTTAGCTATCTGGTCCTTTAAAAGGACACATGAATTCTGACTGCATGTTTGAAATTTGCACACACTGAAAAGTAAATACATAAAATAAATCATTTTCTTTTTTGTTTCGTGAGGCTAGAAGGTCCAGCTTAAAGAACGTGTCTGACCTATTTGTGATGGGAGGAGCTCTTGTTTTAGAATCTGCAGCGCTCCTGCACTGGCTGGAGAGAGAGGGCTACGGACCTCTGGGAATGACCGGGATATCCATGGGGGGACACGTAAGCCTTTCGTTTCCACTGACACTTACTTGTGATTGTGTTTGTGAGATCTAAGGAGTCTAGTTATTTTAAAAGTTCTCTTTATGTATAGAATTAATTTTAATTTTGGTGAAAGCAGAAACAGATTCTAAACTTCCAGTTAGAAAGTAATGATGTTATTTTTTGTATTATTTATATAAATACTGATTCTGCTCACTCCACAGTTATATCTCAGGTATTAGATTTAATGCTTTATTATAAGTTGATTATAAAACTTAAGTCAAGTTTCAAGCATAAATGTCTTATATTGGTAAAAATAACTAATTCAGAAAATACTTTTCATTTACCTCTTATTTCTGTCCCCAGCACCACCAACCTGTTTTACCTTTACCTTCCGAGTGTGCTAAAATGGCCTTCTAGCTGCTTTCCCTGTCTGTACTCTTTCCTCTTAATCTTTTTCTTCACGGTTTTTCCCCACACCCTGGTCAGCTTCCTCACTCTGCGCTCTCCTCTGCCCCGCTTAAAACCTGCCAAAGGCTTGCCGCTGCGCTGGCTGCGACTGTGCCAGGTGCTGGCGTCCTCCTGGTGCTCCCTCCGTGCCCTTTCGCCCAGCTGAATAACAGCTTGCCATCTGGTTCCAATTTAGAGCTTCCTTCCTCTGAGAAGCTCTGCCCGACTCCCAGCCTTACTCCCTGCTGCATCTCCCAGTAGTACTTATTTCGCTGTACGGTATTTAGTCAGCAGTCTGTTTGCCCCATGAAGCAAGTGATTCAGTGAGGGCCAGGGATATGCTCTGGATCATTCATTACCTGGACATATTAGTCACTTAATACATTAAAAATACGAGGTCTGTCCAGAAGCTATCCAGCCATGTAATATGAAAAATACAGGCATTTATTGAAGAAGACACATGATACAAAAAACACTGTAAATAGGACAATGATGCCTCAATTCCCTTCAAAGTAGGCACCTTGGGACCTCACACAGTTCTCCCAATTGCCACCAGCTGCCCCATTGTATTTTCCTGAATCTCATCAATGGTCTGAAATCTCGTCCCCTTCAAAAATGATTTTAGTTTTGGGAAAAGCTCGAAGTCACAGGGCACCAAATCTGGGCTATAGCAGGGCTGAGCCACCTGGGTGATTTGATGTTTCACAAAAAAAACTGCATGAGACGAGATGCATGAGCAGGCGTGTTGTGATGAAGCTGCCAGCCACCAGCTGACCATAGCTGCAACCTTCTGAATTGCTTAAATAGTTTCTGTGGAGGAATATTCAAGCTTAACACAAAATTTGATGTAGATTCATTGCTGTACTCGCTCCGTCATTTTGAATGCAACAGCTACCCAGTACACATGCTCACTCAACGGTATCTACTGCCCCAACTGACTAGTACAGTGAAGTCGTCACTGTTCACATCTATACATTCTAGTCGACTCTCCTTGGCTGCCAGGTTACATCGATATCATGCAAACCATTCTTGTTATTTTAACAATGGTTGGACTTTTTCTGGACAGACCTCATGTATATTGTTTGCTGTAAGTCAGTTGAATTATAAAGTTAAGTTCAAAAACTTACTCAAACTCAAAGCAGTTACCAAAGAGTGAAGCTGATAAAATAGGCTTCAAGAACTTACACAAATCAAAACACATACCAGACAGTGAGAGTGAACGGTGGGAAAGGATTTACTTTCCTACCTGGTCGTGTTTCCATTGTTATGACCTAGGTTGGGGCCTTGTAATCCCACCTGGACTACTGCCTCTTAACTGGTTTTCCTTCCCAAATCTCATCCTCCCTATTCAGTCCTACATACTACTATCACTTTAGCTTCCTTGTCACTTCTTTGACACTGCCACTGCTTCGCTCAGGCCTCTTTATTAATTCCCCATCACCTATAGAACGAAGCGACTTCCACTCTGATCCTGATTGATCTTCCCAGCACTCCCTGTCTCCCTGATCCCACTGGCCACATGTGCACTGTTGACCAGCCAAGCTGGGGTACAAGGTTGGGCAAAAGTAGGCTTACACTTGTGAGAATGTGAAAAACAGTTTATTCTTTTTTTAGGATTTATTTATTATGTATTATTTTCTATACAAACAACTGGAAACCTACTTTTGCCCTACCCTGTGTTTTGGCTCCCCCCGTACCAGACAGACTGTGCTTTCTCACCATCTTGCCTTTGATCACACTGTCTCTCTTATATGGGAGACAAGACCACCCCGTCTTTCATTTTCCCCAAAAGGCAGCCATTTCATGAAGCCACCTCTGATTCCCTTAGCAAAACTGACTCTTCCCCTCTCTAAACATACACATTACACTTTCATATCAGTTATCTGTTCTGCTTTGTAGCTTACCAAATTCTTGGCCTCTTTCAGTTCACTTCAGGGGCCTGAGATTTTGTAGTTTTGGTATTGCTGTACCTGAGGGTCGCTGAGGGAAGGGGTGTGTTTAGCCTGCTGCGCAGCATCTGTCGGTCAGCATGTTTGCTCTCTACAAGAGGGCTGAGTTACTTTAGGTTTTCTGATAGGTTTTATTGCTTCCGAAGGGGGAGGCTACATGCGGTTGAATTTGTCACTGTGAAAGTTTGAAAAGGTTTCTGCACATTCTCATAGTGTTTAGACCTCAGCTGAGGTTGTTCATGTCTTATCTCACCAAGTACTTATTACACAAAGTGCTTGTTAATACTCAGTATTTTTTATTTTAATGAATAGAAAATTTTAACAGAAGCTCTCTAACTGACTATATTAACATATTACAGATGGCCTCCTTAGCAGTATCTAACTGGCCTAAGCCCATGCCACTGATTCCGTGTCTGTCTTGGTCCACAGCATCTGGCGTCTTCACTACGGTATTTAATTATAATTAATATATTTTAAATTTTATTATTTATTGATTATATATATATATAGAGAGAGAGAAAGAAAGAAATGTTGATTTCTTGTTTCCTTTCTTCATCTATTTATTTGTTGATTCTTGTATGTGCCCTGACTGGGGATCAAACCCGAAACCTTGGCATGTTGGGACAATGCTCTAACCAACTGAGCTACCTGGCCAGGACACAGTTAATATTTAGATTGCTATGTATGTTTACAGGTAATTGTTTTGGGGGCTCGCACAACCACTCCCAGGTATGGTGATTCACTAGAAGGAATCGCAGGACTCAGCATGTGACTGTAATGATACCCGAGACTCATTACAGCAAAGGAGTACTGTACAAAATCAGCAAAGGGCAGGGCACGTGGGGCACAGTCCAGAGGACACCGGGGACAAGCCTTCCGTGGAGTCTCACAGGGTGTGTTTGACAATATAGGCAAAGCGCCCGTGAGCGCAGCTCGCTTGAGTGCAGGAGTCCAGGGCTTTTATCAGGGGTCCGTCACTTAGGCACCCTATGCCTCGTGTGTTCCAAAATTCCGGAAGGGAAGCAGGTGTTCAGCAGAAACTACATTGTTTGCAAAGCAGTTTAGGCGCAGAGACCCACTTTATCATGTGGGAAGTTTTATATCAGGTAAAGAACTGTTTACTAGGCAAGTTGCCAGCCTCTGGTCAGGAAACTTCAAGCCTGCTGTGTTAACTTTCTGCTCAGTAATAGTAAATTTTTTGGATAAACTGGTTTATAGTATGATTTGATCTTAATTTGGTTTGTTATTTCAGGGTGTGTTGAGTAAATCGATTAATTGGAGGGAGCTGGAAAAGCAGTATTATACACAGACAGTTTATGAGGAAGAAATTATTCACATGCTGGAATATTGTGGAGTAAGTATTTTTAATTTCTGCGTAGTGTTAGGGGAAAGGTTGATTGTTTAATGATTCAAATGTTTAAAAAGAATTGCAATTTTTTTTAAAGCAGTACTATTTTTGACTTTCACAAGTTTGTTATTTTAAAATAAAATAGATATAAATAATAAAATACGGATACAGGAAATCATGCAAAGCAAATGTAAGGCTTACTACCTTTATCAAATAGCAAACACATTGGTAATAGGTCAAGAACAGAACTTAACCACCCAGCCCAGGAACCACTTCCATGTCCTTCCTCCCCCAGTAGGATAATGATACCTGAGTTTTATAGTAATTACTTCCTTCTTTCTTTAAAATAATTTTATTGTTCAAATGTACACCTCATTATTTTATTTTTTTGGTGACAGAGTGTGATTGATGGAGCTAGAGAGATGGAGACAAGGGGGAGTGGGATAGTCACTACATTTCTTTACTTGATGTTTAAGTGTCTTCTATTCTTCTTCTTCTTGTTTATAATGGTTGTCCCTATTCTCCCCCTTCGCCCTCCTCCACCCAGCCCACCCCCAGCCCCAGCAGTCAGTCCCCACAGCATTGTCCATGCCCGTGGGTCATTCATACATGTTCTTTGTCCAGTCTGCTCCCCTTTTCCCCATCATTGCCCCCCTCTCCTCTTCCCTCTGGTCACTGTCAGTCTGTTCCATGTTTATTATGTTCGTTAGATTCCTCTTATCGGTGAGATCATAACGTATTTGTTTTTCAATCTATAAGTTCCCTTCCATCCCTTTCTTTCCCTTAAAATATTTCTATTGAAGAACTTGGGCTGTTTATCTGTAGAGTTTCTCACAGGCTGAATTTTTCTAATTACATTGTGAAATGGCAGTATATTCTCAACCGGCACTTCTTTCTCTGTGACTCTGGCTTGGCGGTTGTATACAAGAGTCTTTTTGAGGCCTAGAGCTAGTTCAGAGTAATGATTACTCAGGAAATGTCAAGATGGCTTCCTCCTTTTTTGTTTTAAAAAATCTGTTTTCCCTATCAAAAGGAGTTAAATGTGTTGGTGTACCAGTCTGAGTAATTTTAGGCTGCTTTGATCTTACATTTCCCAATATTACTAAACTTCTTCAGCTCTCCTTTTATATTTCTGTGGTCTGGATGGCTGTAGTGATTTATTCTGTTAACCAGACTGTTGGGTTCTTCTTTTTTTCCTTCAACCAATTTTTCATTCTTTAATTTTTAAAATAGATTTTATGTCCACGTAGTGCAAGCATCAAAAAGTATAAGAAGATCTTCGCCCATTGTCCTTTACAAGATTACAAAGGGTCCTAATATTTGAGAGGGGGGGGATAGTTAATTTTTACGAACCAGGGGTATGGACTTGGGGGGGATTGCTGGGGGAGGGGGGTGCTGGGTGGAGGGGAACAAGGGGGAGAAAATTGGAACTGTTGTAACAATATAATCAATAAAAAACATTAAAAAAAAAAAAGTATAAGAAGATATATAATGAAACAGATATTATCCTTGTTCCCAATTTGCCCAGGTCCTATCTCCTGTAACAAATAAGCCACTGTATTATTGTTTAACATTTGAAGGAATTTTTTCAAACCAATAGAAATTTGAATTTTTTTCTCTTCCCTTTATTTATGGACTACACACAAATGTTTCCTTTTTCTTCTTTATTGCGGCATAGTAGTACGTTACAGGAATAGACATAACCTGATTTATAAACCAGTACCCTGTTGGTGTGTATTTTATGTCGTTCTTCATTTTTCATTATTAAAAACCAATAGTGGCCTGGCTGGAGTGGCTCAGTGGATTGGGCGCCAGCCTGCAAACCAAAAGGTCTCCAGTTCAACTGACAGTCAGGAAACAGGCCTGAGTTGCGGGCCGGGTCCCCAGTTGAGGGCATGAGGGAGGCAACCAATCCAAAGTTCTCCCACCGATGTGTCTCTCCCTCTCTTTCTTCCCCCTTTCCCCTCTCTCTAAAAATAAAATAGAATCTTAAAAAAAACAATACTGCATGAGTGACTTTGTGCATAAATTATTTAACAAATATAAATTCCTAGAAATGTTGCTGAGTTGAAGGGGATATGCATTTGTAATATGGTTAGATTTTGTCTAAATAGAGTGGTGTCAGGTTATGCTACCAGCAGGAACACATGTGTGTTTTTCCCCATAAGTTCACAAATTCAGTGTGTTATTAAACTGATAGAGGTCTTTTTTAACCTGACAGTGAAAATCAGTATAGTTTTTGTTATATTACTTAATTTTTAGTGAAATTGCATGTGTTTATAAGTTTAAGAGCAATTTCTATTTTATTTTTTGTAACCTTATTGTATATCCTTTCTCATTTTTTCTATTGTGATTTGGGCTTTCTCTTCATTCTAGCTCTTAATAAATTAAAACAATGAGCTTTTTGTCATATAGGTTACAAATATATCTTACCACACTATCAATTTTGTCTTTTGACTTTGCTTTTAGTATTTGACAAAGTTTATTTTTATGTAAATTACACTGTGTTTATGTCCTTAAATTTAGTTCATGCCTTTGAGATTTTAATAGGCAATATATATTTCTTGATAATTTTTAATTCTCCGTAGTTCAGCCTGAGAAACGAATTTGGAGGGTTGTTTTACTGCCAGGTTAGACTCGTGGATTTCCAAATTTTGACAATAAAAACATGAGACAGACTAAATGATACCCTTTAATTACTGTTCAGTAGGCAACATTTAGCAATAAAACATAGATCTGTCTTAGTTCTAAGTTAAGTTTTGACATCTCTTTTCTCTGTTTTTTTTTAATTGTGATAAGATATATACAACATAAAATGTACCATTTCAACCATTTTAAAGTATACAGTTCAGTGGCATTAAGCGCACATTCACAAAGGAGGAGACCATGCCCTCCTCCAGCACCACGTTCCAATTGCAGAACTTTTCATCGTCCAAAACTGAAATTCTGAGCCCAGTAAACGACAACTCTCCATTCCTTCCACCTCCCGGCCCTGGCAGCCACCATTCTACTCTATGTCCCTATGAATTTGACTGCTCTGCGTTCCTCGTGAAAGTAGAATCATACAATGTTTGTTCTTTTGCATCGGTTTATTCACTTAGCGTAATGTCTTCCTGGTTCATCCATGTTTTAGCATGTGTCAGCGTTTCATTGATCCTTGTATATTTACCCCTTTTTGTTTTCCATTTATTCCTTGATAAACACTTGTGATTTCTCTTGGTTTTAACAAGGTTGTTAAATAAAATTGTATATTATATTAAATGATGTTTTCTTTTCTTTCATATATTCAGACAGATTCTCTCAAAATGGGACAAGACTTCGTGAAACGCGTCCCTTGCACTACAGACAAGCTCACTGACCTTAATCTGGTTTCTAGAACTTTAAATTTAGATGTGACAGATGGAGTTGTGTCCTCAAAACCTGCTGAGTGCCATAAACCTAGTAAAACATCTTTTAGTGCCACATCAGAAGAACTCTTGTTGCAAGACACCTCTAAGATGGAGTGCTTCAATCAAACACTTTCAGCCAACAAAAGTAGTTATATAAGTTGTAATCCTCAGTCATACCACCTACTCAGTGAAGAACAAAGAAGAAAGAATCTTCAGAAAGAATCTTTACTGTTTATGAAAGGAGTCATGGATGAATGTACTCATGTAGCAAATTTCTCAGGTATGACTTTTTACATAAAATTGAGAATATTTGATGTATACATTTGTGAAATATTTTTAAGGATGTTTTATAAGTTAATTTTGTAATTTCCAGAGTATATTTATTGTTGGCTCCAGAATGCGTTTTCCAAGAACTGATGGTTATTTAAATGTACCATATTTTATCAATGAAAATCTAAGACCATTTTTTAAAAAGATTTTATTTATTCTTAGAGGGGAAGAGTGGGGGAGAAACATCGGTGTGCCAGAGAACATCAATCGGTTGCCTCTCGCAGGCCTGCAAACCCGGGCACGTGCACCCTGACCGGAAGTCAAACTGGCAGCCTTTCGGTTCACGGGATGATGCCCAACCCACTGAGCCACACCAGACCATCTTATTAGTTGATGAAAAACATGGGATTTTGTACCTTCTTTAGAATATTCATTTTACTGTATTAGAGATGATCATTACATATTATGATATATTATAGTTGATTTTTAACTTAAAAAGTTCTGGTTTGACAACTGTTTCAGATGCATTGTATGATGCGTTTAATTTTCTAATACAATTAACAGTACTTGAGATTTTTAAAAAGTATATATGTTGCATTTTTTAAAATCTTGTACCTAGTTCCAGTTGACCCAAGCCTCATTATAGTGGTTCAAGCCAAAGAAGATGCCTATATTCCACGAACAGGAGTTCGAAGTCTACAAGAAATCTGGCCTGGTTGTGAAATCCGATATCTAGAAGGGGGTCATATTAGTGCTTATCTTTTTAAACAAGGACTTTTCAGGTAAGATGGTCGATCTAAAGAGGTGTCTATTGTTCGTTTTTGAGCTTTTTTTAAAACTAAACAAATACAAAAATGTGGGTATGTTTGTTATATGTTTTAGTCCTCTCATTTCCTCCCTGCTTCCCTCAGTTCTCACGTGGGACTCTCTCTTGTCCTCTCCTAGAGGACGAGGGCGTAGCACATGATAGGCGTGCTTTCTTTTGTGGGTTTACCATCGTCAGATGCCAGTGGCCAGGTACTTTAGGGGATGGGGAGGAACACCAGGCTTTGGAAAACTTGCTTTGGTTCGTCTGAAGTTTTTCGCTCCATACTGATGTTCTTCTCTCAGAATGGCCAGAGCATCTGTGGAATAAGCTAGCCACGGTTTTCAGGAGCAAGTGAACACTGAAGCTTAAAATGAGAAGAGAAATATTGGTTTTAATGTTAATAACTTGTATGACTCCAGTATTTGATAGAACTCATAAAATCTTTTTATGCTCTAACATGTTTTTTGGTATCCTGTGTAATTTCTACTTTTATTCAAATTTGATGGTTAAAAGTATCATTGGAATATATTATCATTAATGGTTAAATAAATTAGTTCACATAAACTGCTTAGGTCAGTGCCCTGTGTCTAATAAGTATTCCAAAATTTCCAGCTGGATAGCTATATAATAGAAAAGTTGAGTGTGCTATATGTTTGACATTTTTAATTCTTTTAGTCTAAGAAAGTATGTTGTTACTTAATTCACATTATAGATGTCACCTTTTTGAGGTACAGACCAATTCTTTAAATCTGTAATGTCCTGAAGAATATAATAACCTTTCTTTTTATTGTATGAGTTTTTGAAAAATACTTATTCAGCATTTGAGTCCCTGTTAGTTGGGAAGTGAGCAGACGACCTACCCAGGGTGACTTTGTGGCACAGCAAAAGGAAAACAAACAGACAAAAAGTTGTGACTGCTAAGGGCTGCTCGGGTTGCTCAAGCAGAGTCTAAAGTTCTGTTATATTTGTGAATCAGAGACCCCACGTGCTGGCTTCAGTAAATCAGTACCAGATTTCTTTTCCTCTTTCATGTATTTAAGTGGGAGTGCGGGTGAGAGGAATCAGAAAGAATAGATATAATCATAACTGTAAAAACTCTAAAAAAAGTGCTCATTTAAAGGCTTCATTTGAGAAAGGTAAATGTTAGCTGTTACCGTGTGCCAAGTACTAGAGTAATTGCTTCATATGTTATTAACCCCTTTACACAGAAATATAGGGACAAAAAAAGACTAAATAACTTTCTCAGGTGGAATCACTAGCTATTTGTCCTCCCTAAACCCCGCCAGTCACTTCAAAATCTAGCAAAGTGTGGTGACAGTGGAATAGAATTTTTAAAAATTCATTCTTTTCACTCACCAGATGTAACACAAGACACTACTGTATGACCTCTTGTATTTTGTATTATTTAGAACTAATTGATAATACAAGTGAATAAGAGACTATTCAAATGATTAAAAAAGCGTATGTATACCTTCCCTAACCCTCCTTGTACCATGTACACACGCCTAGGTTGCAAACCATAGAAATCGGAAGTAAAATAAATTCATTCTGGCAGAGCAAGTACCCAGGACTAACCCGGGGGGAAAAAAATCGACCAGTGTACAGACATCCCAGGGCTCTTTCTCTCTCACCTGCAGTCAATTATTGCTCTGACACCTGCCCTAACACAAAATCTCCTTATGTGTTTCCATCGACATCCAAACGTCCATCTTTATAGCTTGTTTCCCTTCTCATTATTTGTTACATTCTACAAAGGACAAATTCCTGAGACAGACACATGCAAGTTTGATGGAAAACGATGTCTTCCCAGCATACTGGAAGCCATAATGTATTAGCAGGCTACCAGTTGTAAAAATAATCTTAATATTTACTTTTTAAGTATGTGGGGAAATGCTTTGTCAAACAAACAGGATACAGAATTAATATGAGCTCATAGTTGTTATTCAAGCTGGATGAAAATACAAATATATGTATTTAAGACAAAAAGGCCTATGGACAGCATATGATAACATTACAGTAGATACCTTGGAGTGACGAGGTGATGATTTTTCCCCTTTTCTGTGGTTTTGGATTTTTCTGAACATTCTACAGTAAAAATGTAGACTCTCACAACATGAAAAAACAAAATACGTTTTAAAAATAATACGTTTTAAACTTGGGCCAGATCAATTTGATTATTCCTTTCCAATTAAATATTAAAATACCTAGTAAAATGAATGTATGAAACGAAGGCTTTTGATTTTCAGTTCAATTGCAAGGAACCTTTTTTTTTAAATAAACAAGAAGTATCTATATAATAACCTATGAAATAGATATAATGCTATATTCTGAAAAGTTATGTTGCCAGTTAATATTCAACAGGTGACAAAATAAGAAACTAATCCATTTTTCTTTTATCATTTTATGTATTATTTATATATGTGTACATATATATCATAGTAATCTTAAGGCACACAGCATCAGAGGAAATATCTTGAGGTTGTCCAGTCGTGTTGAAGTTACATGGACCCAAACGCCCATCTTTGGGTACCTGCCACTTTCACAGCTATTTGGAAAGGTCAGGCTGCAAGCCAAAGGTACTTTTGGAAATAACCTATGTTACCCTTTTTTGCTAATTACTTGTAGTTTTTCGTTTTTATTTTTAGACGAGCCATCTATGATGCATTTGAACGCTTTCTCCATAAATATGCTAACTAATTGGATTACTGTATATAACCAGTGTGGCCATAATGTTTCTTACAAAAGGCGTTTCATCCTTTGACAATGTGAAGAACAAGCAGGCACCACACATCTAATTGCTCTCCGTGTAGTCTGGCACTCAGGTCAGTCAACTATAATCCTTAAATGCAGTTGAATAACTTTAAACCAGTATTTGGATAAAATGATGTTGAAGTATATTCTTATTGTTTGTGGGAATCCCATATATTTAGTATATAGTCTGTTGTCACTACTTATGAATAATTTATTAACTTAAAATAAATTTATTCATAGAAACCGTATTGGTTTTTAGAGAACTGCTAAATGAAAGTTTGTAATACATCAGCTTTTACTGTATACCCTTATATATTTTTACTACTGATTTGCTTTGAGAAGTATGTTTATTTCTTTTATGGACCCATAGTGGATATACCATCTAATTTTCATCTTTAATTTTCTGCTATGGAATACTTACTATATGAGAAATCACTGTTAACTTTGAATTAAAAAATAATTGTTCTGTATGTACGTGCTTTTAATAATTAAAATGAATGTGGGAATGCAGTCATGGTGCACAAGACTGGGCTGAACTTTAAAACTGCCAAATATGAGGTTAGAAAAACAATGCCAAATGCATTTCCTCTACTTAACAGCTTTTCAATTCATGAAAAATGAAAATATCTGTTGCATTAATTCATAGATATAGTGTCTTAACATTTCTTGTATCTATATCTACTCTGGGTTTGCAAAGCATCTTACTTCACTTTAGGCCAAGTATGTAAGTAACAACTTTGACTTTTTAATTTCAAATATTAATGGCCACAGTGAAATCATCAATCTGTTCCAAATAAACTTTATTTTATAGAAAATATAGAACTACTAACTTTTAAATTGGAAGATTACATGGCTAGATTTGGTGCTTTCTTTTTACGATAAACTTCTTAAGCAGAGAGCTAAAGTATTCTTAAAAAGTAGAAAATATTTTTGGGTATTGTTTCAACACATAGAATAAATGTACTTAAGTTTTATTTATTTGAAATCTGTGTTGTCTATAGATTATATTTAAATAAAATATGTATTTCTAGTCTGGTAGGAATATTTGAATTATAATGTGCCTTTGTAAGCTTTTTTAAGGTATTTGTCCCTCTAATGTCTCCATCATTTCAATTTTTTAAAACTATTTTAAAATTATTAATGTAAAGTCACTGATGGCATACAGAGTTGTGAATATTGTAAAACTGCTTTGGCATAACAAACCAAAATGGTTATAGCCATCTGAGCTACAGTGATTTTCCATGTTCAGAGTAGAAGCTTTACTTTTAACTGAAAATATAAAAACCTAAAGTCCTTCAATAATATACCCTTTAAAGGTTATTGTCAACTAAATCACAGTTAGTTTCTTCTGTATATTGTGAGGTAATATGATGATTGAATGATTTCTGACTAATGGCTTTAGTAAAACCAATACTTTATTCTCATATATATATTTCTTACTAAGCAATAATGTAGTGTGTTATATGACTTTGTATTGGTAAAAGAATGAAATTTTATTTCATTTTAATTAACTCTTAGGCATAACTAATTTTTCCCAAATAAATGTGAAAGAAGGTATTTTTAAAATTTCATCTCCTAACCAGATGTTTTAAGAATATATCGCTGGGGAGCACTTGAGATCTTGCTTCCCAGCATGTCATCGATTTGGCTCAAATAAACTCTTACAAAAATTCTAAAATATATACGTGTGTGTGGGTGTGGGTGTATCCACTCACATAGCTAAACTGATTAATTCAAAGTCCAAAATACCGTTTCTTAAAGCTTTTAGTCCACTCCCCCCAAAAGAGTGACTTAAGCTTCCTATCTATACATACATGTGTATGTGCACACACTCACAGAGCAGTGCTGTCTGCCATTTTGATGACTGGGCACATAGACTGTTAGAAGTTCACTGAGGCCAGAGTTGCAAACTGGCAGTCAGTGCAGGCCGGCTTAGCGCATGGTTGTTTTATCCAGTGTTCATAACTCAAAATTTGAAATGGGTTCTGATTGGCATGCCTTCTATTTTGCCACAATCCACTGGATTCCTTCCTTTTAGACCATGTCGCTACTTTGTGTTTCCTATTTAGACTTAAAGACATCTGACTGAGATCCCTGATTTAGATTCGTGGTTAGAAAAAGTTTCTGAATTTCATGATTTCCTAATGTTGTAATTACTATTAAGTAATTTACCATATGCATTTTAGAATTTTTTCTTATGAATGTAATTTTTTAATGTGGTGCTTTCTCCTGTAAAGAGTATTGAGTTGTTAACACTGTAACTGAAATTTTTTAAATCATTTCAAAATATTTTATACTTCACAATAAAAGCATATTTTAAAAATTATTTAAGTTCAAGAGGTATTATTCTAAATATAGAAAAAGTGTCACACTTGATTAATGTATCCAGACGTGAACTGAGTATGTGTTCCTCCTTCTGACCCAAACATAAATAAGGTAGGGAGACTCCGCCAGAATCATATCAGTGTCTGCGAGAGGCAAAGTTTCCCTCAGAGCAGTTGTGATCGCAGGGAAACCAGCGTTCTGACACACCATTGTTATCGGAATGTTGTACAGCTCACTATTGGATGATTATTATTCTAGGAAATGTACTGCATACAATTAAAATCTAGAAATAAGAACTGTAGGATACAGTTGGACTGGGAATGGGGGTCCTGGGTAGAGGCTGCTATAGAAACTGGGTTTGGATACAAAAGGAAAGCTGATGGCAGATGAGACCAAGGGAAAAGAGGTACGTCCCTCTGTTTTGCAGGAGTAGATAACCTAATTTTAGAAATAGTCATATAGGCAGAATCCTAGAAAACCAATGATTGGAACCATTTTGAAACAGTTTTAATTAGAAAATGTTGTACCAAAAGAACCAAAAAGACCTTTCTCAAGACCAAAAGAGCTACTCTGCAGATTCACCAGGTTGGGTTAATTAAAAAAATTTTTTTAAGTAAACAATGGTAAAAATTCGAATCTGACTAACTGAAGTAAAAGTTTTCCTACATACAGGACTTGGGTAATTCCACAGAGAAAGAAGTTGTATCGTAGCACTTTGCTGCTCAAAGTGGGGTCAGTAGGTTGGCAGAATCAACGACAGTAACTGAACACAATATAAGTATTATTTAATCACTCTTTAAAGTGCCCTAAAAATAAAGTACGTTTAAAGAAGCATAACTTTTTCTCTTCCAGTATTCAGAGAACAAAAAGTTTCAAACATTAAGGTGTAGAAGTTGTCAGTGTAAGAAACATTCAAATCTGTAGGGAACACATGTGTTTATTGAGCCAAACTGACAAACACGTGCATGGGAGTGAGGTCTCAAATGCTCCTGGAATAACAGTGCTGCAGCTTCTGTTATGCATTTGAAATTGAGGGAAGTAAGGGAAGTTCCATGGCGGCTGGGAAAAGCAAAGCAGGAATTGGATTACAGCATAGTTAACAAGATGATGTGCCCTTTTGAGGGTTAATCCTCACTTCCTGGGGTACTGCAGGTACTTCAAAGGTGTGTTAACCTAGATGCCCAAGAACAGTGGATGGGGCTGGTTTAAAACCTTTCACTCAAGAAGTTAAGAGGCCTGGGGCTCGACTACACACTGTGACCCACCAAGTTAGGAATTTATAGTCAGAGCACCCTGTGAGGTTCCCTTCCACTGAATCCCCCCCTGCCCCCACCCCTCACCTTTTCTTTTCATCCACTTTGTAAAAGAAAAAAGTCTAAACAGTGTGGCAGGAAAAGGAAAGTTTTGCGTATCAACCCTACCTATTACTGGTGGATAGTTCTTAAGGAAGATAAACATTTGAGAGTTCCTACTTCCGTTAAAGCTGACCCATTGAAACCTGCCTACAAGTAAAGAGAATTACCTACCTGGGCAAAGCAGTCTGGCAGAAAGGGAACCCAGGTTTGTTGGGAAACTGCATAGCAAGCGCAGTGTTGAGGTTTTGGTTTTGGTAATTATTGTTTTCGTTTTTCCTATTTGGATAATACAGAGAAGTGAAAAAAGGCAAAATTTCCTGAAGGTGCTTTTTACTCACTTTATATAAGATTGAATATGTCAGTGTATTTATTGAAGGGAAGGGACATGTAAAGCCTTTCAAACACACATTAGCATTGACCCTGCCTTGAAGGTTAGAGATCATTGAAAGCATTTAGTACCTATCCAAGCATTTAGCTCATGTCTATTATGATAAACAGGGCACTAGGCTCTTTGACTTGGAGGTAATGACGGTTTAGTGTATCTTGCTGAAAAGCTGGTCTCATTTAAAGTCATATTTTATAGGAAGTTAAAAAAAAAATCTCTGGTGCAGTTTTATCTTTTACTTGGACTGTAGGACTTTGAAACAGGTTATATATAATGCATTCTTTGAAATCTCTCCTGCATGAAGTACAGCTACTTGCACATTGGGGTTTTGCCAGCCTGAACCTAAATTGCACTGGTCATAAAAACAAAGATCTTGAAGTACTTGTGGGACATTACTTTCCTGAAACACCAGGAAGAGAGGGGGGAGGAGTGGGTTTAATCATCTGATGATATATTAACATATTCTAAACAGGAAAAACAAGATTTATCTTTTAAAAGCTCGTTTGAACAATCATTTGAATATCAAGTGTGTAAAAGGTTAATTGGTGTTTCATAACTTCTGAGGGCCTAGCGAACCATCTCCCTTCTTTGAAAAGACAACCCTATATCTGCTTTATATTCCAGTCTTCCATTACAAAAAAGAAAAAAGAAAAGAAAAGAAAATCTAGGTCACAGCTAGCTTCAGGTTCACAGTCTTTAGCAGGGCATTCTCTTTGTTCTTTTTTGATGTTCCAGTCCTATGGAGATCATTTGCCTGGTGGTCAGTGGCTGTGAACGTACATTTAAAGCTTTTGAAAGGATACAATGCATCAGGGAGATTGTTATAACTATAAGCAGCATAATTCCCAATGTTTACAGAGGCATAGTCCTCAAAACCTAAACCAATCAAAATCAAAAAAAATCAAAGACCCCAGTGAAGGAATCACCTTTTTAAGCCAAGTGGCTTGCTCAGTAATCTGGAGTTTCGATTTCTCCAGAAGCTTTAATACTCCCAAGTGCAGCAGAATGTACGTACTGGCCACAGCTCAGACACTTCTTTGCTCGGCTAAATGATGTGTCAAGGTCTATCCTATTATCAAGAACATCTTTGGCCAGAGAGTCTTAAGTATCAACATATTCAGTAGTTAAGGAGAGGTCCCTGATCCTAACCTCACATTTATTCCTAACCATGGAAGCAGGGCCCTGCCAATAGAACAAATTCTGAATCATGAATGCCTCCTGACAGGTCCTCTCTAACTCAAGGGTGTAAATCCAGAAGGGCTGACTAACAAAGTGCCCTAGTTCCTTTGTGAAAAGTTAGGGGCACAGTTAGCTAACTGAAGAGGCATTGCCCAGTTATGTGCCAACCATCTAGATACTCATAGGCCCAAGGACAATAATAATCACCGCAAAGATAAATCCAGTCGGGGCACAAACCATTTCCACCCAGGGGCACTGTTACTGGAGTCAGTCACAGAGATTGCTAACAGTTGCCCGTGTAAGCCAGGGGTCAGATTTTTTAGCACATTTGCTAAGTCAGTCGCCTAGCATGAAATAGGTTATTCTAATTTCTAGAGGTTGACCCCCTTTAGTAATGGCCTGGGCGATACTGGTGATGGTGTTATCTTTCTAGGCCAACGCTGGAGTAAAGAAAGGAAGGAAGAATTTCATGTTTAGGTCAAGTTAGGAAATCTTGAGCCAGTATCTTGTGTGGAAGTAGTGTACATCGATGTCAACTACTGAAACCGGAAACGCCGGTGTCCTACCAGACCCAATAAGCAGAGACAGGGATTGAATCTTTATGGTTGGTGATCTGAGAAGACAACAGGTTTGTACCCTAACAGGCTGCCTTAAATTCCATTATAAACAGGCCCTTTTTATAAGGAGAAAAGTGTAGGTAAGGGGTTTGGAATTCAGGGGAAAAGTTAATCAGATAAAAGCTGCAGCATTCTATCATCTGTGCCCTAGGCGGTGGTCCTTGTGCCCTGGGCTCTGGTCTTTGTGTCCTGGGCAGTGGTTGGTCATCTCACCCTGGAGCACAATGACTCAGACACCATCTTGACTGCTTGCCATCCTCCTGAGGCACACAGGTGGAACTGTTACAGAGTGGGGGTGTCCAAAAATCCCCAGAGCCTGCGGGTTGGGGGATGGGGAAAAGGGAACAGCTTTCAGGATGCCTTCACATGCCTGTGGCTAGTGGCTAGTGTCTTTGTTACACAGATGGCTTTGATACTTCCAAAGCACCGAGAAGATGGGAGGCGTTTTGACCATGGAATGGTACGGAAAGAGCATACAGAGCCTGCGCAAGGTTCTGTGAACGGTCAGAACTGGTTACCACACCCACTGTGTCAGAGGAGGCAGTCAGGGCTTTGATAATAGGCAGCAGACATTTTAGCTAGGTTCTCCATGCGGCTTAGAGAAGAGGTTCTTCTCCATGCGGTTTTAAGAAGGAGTTCTCCATGCAGTTTTGAGAAAGGAGAATACCATGAGGCTTTAAAGGGGAAAAGGGAGAACCATGCATGATCCAGTGCAACATGGCACATGTTTTCCTGGACTGTTATACGGAGGCTGATGACATCGTACCCCAGATCCTGAAGGACAGAGCTGACAGATAAGGGATGGGGAACTTCTGGGCATGTTTTTGGCTTCTAGCTTTTTGGGGAGCAAGGGAAGTGCTGGGTCCCGGGGGAGAACAGGGCTCTGAACTGAAGTGCTCCCTGCCCTCCCCAGGTTGTAATATTGTAAATAAAGACCTGTTTTCCTCAACGCTAGTTGTTGGATTTTACACCAAGGCGCCACGGGAAAGAACCCCCTTTCGCTCTGTTAAGAACTGCTTATGGTCTCCTGGAGTCAAGGTGGGTCATGTCTCCAGTTCCTGAAACAATAGCTTTTTACAGACATTGATTACGAAGCTTATTAGCCGTTACTTGAAACTAAAATTTCCCAGCATTTGAGACCCCCATCACTACTTCACTTTCTTGTCAATTTGATTTGAAGGTGTCCAGCGTCTCACAGGATCAGACCTCAGGGAATTCTTCAGTTGTGAGTATGCACACAAAGTTCAAAGCCTAAAATTTGGCTGCCATCTGGGTAGTGAGAAGGACCTATGCTAGTCCCCTTCCAAGGAGACTCAAGGACAGTTGCTTTTACTGATTTCAAAACACAAGGTGGGAGAAAACTGGAAGCAGTAGTTCAGAGAGAAATAGCCGGATACTTGAGGTAACGAGAATAATTCAGGATCCAGCCCAGTTTACAGGTATGTAACCAAACTCAAAGACAATTAATAGGACTAGTACAGACAAAGGTGGAAATGTAAATTTCTCTCTACGGTTACCCCCATTTTTTATCATAGGTTATCTTAGTAAAACTAATTTGTTTGCATAAAACCTGGCATGATTATTTACATTAACTTTATAAGCTCTTTTTAAGACGACTTTGCTAGAACACAGTAAGCAAGGTACTGTGAGAAACGCTCACAATAAAAACCGGGACACAGGATCTGAGCAGCAAAGTGAGGCGTTTATTCACGAGTCTGCAGAGCCGGGCGCACCACCAGCCAGGAGAAAGTGTGAGCAAGGTAGACAAAGAAAACTGGTTTTATAGTAATGTGATTAGCTCCCCCTCCCTAACGGGATTAGCTCCCCCTCCCCTCTCCCTCCACCTTTCTCCATTACTGGTTAATCCGGGTTCACAATCTAACGCGATTAACTACTTAACTCAGGGTGTGATTAACTAGGGTAATCTAGTTACAGGTCTACAACTTATTTGCAGAGCTATCTAGTTACATCTTCCCATTTCTCTGTGTTTGGCGACAACAGTCTTCCTCCTTCCGACCCCAGAGATGTGTGTGAGGAGCTGCGGAAAGTCGTTTCCCTGCCCCTTTTCCATGATTCACCTGTTAACTGTCTCCTACTGGTTTGAGTCCCTGGCTTGCTTCTTTATCCCTAACAGTACCAGGCCAATTTTTGTAAGTGATGTTACTGGCTCCATAAAGTCACCCTTAGTTCTTAAAACTGGTCATTTCTGAGACTAGTCATCTCTCTCAAATATGACAGTCCATTCAAATCCTTGGTAACACAGCCAATATTTCCATTCACCTATGTTGGAATATAGTTCTGAGTACATTTAGCTTACAGGAGAAGGCCTTAAAAAATCCTATAAAGCTTTGAATATCAGCTTCCAATTTGGCTTAATTTTTTATCATAAAATTATTAAATCTTTTCAAATACCCTGTCAAGTTTCAGCCAAGACAAACTGCAAATACTTTATAGTATTAAAGAACCCTATTGACCCAAGAGGCATCCTCAAAGAGAACCCAAAAGATACTATATTCATAAGACTTTGAGCAATCCCCAAAATAGCCAAAAGAAAGAACCAGCAACCAGCATGTCCCAAACTGGCAGAAATCCAAGCCAAGTCCTTCAGTTATAAAAACAAAACCAGCAAGAAAACAATAACTATTGGTGGTAAAGAGGGATCAATAATCAGTTGGTCTGGATTTGGAATGGAAGGGCCAACATGAAATTTTACTTCCCTCTCTCCACTAGCCTCAGGAGGTAATCCATTTACAAAGTCTTTTGAGGATCTCAAACCAACACTTTTTTAAGGAGAGAAAAGGGAAGATAAGAGGTTTGGGAAAAAAAAGTTAATGGGATAAGAGCTGCAGTCCCCTGATACTTTTTATCTGCTGATCAACAATTCCTTACCTGCCTTTTCTCCCTGGAACCCGGTGGCTCAGATATCATCTCCCTGCTTGCAGACCCCCTGGGGCACAAGGCTGAATTGCCTGCCCACCTCCTAGATTTACTGGCCTTGCATTCCAGTTCTGGAATAACAGCTTTCCACATGCATTAATCACTTAAACCTATCAAATATGACTGATTCTAAATTTTTAATTCTTGAGCTCCTCCGTCATTCTAGGTTTTCAGTAAAATTTTTCCATCTTTCTAGCTATATGGCAGCTTCCAGCATTAAACAGGTTTGTTTGTTTCTTTTAAGATTTTATTTATTTTTAGAGAGAGGGGGAGGGAGGGAGAAAGAGAGGGAAAGAAACATCGATGGTGTGCGAGAGAGACATGAATTGGTTGCCTCTAACAAACGCCCAGCTGGGGATCTGGGGACCTGACCCACAACCCAGGCATGTGTTCTAACTGGGAATCAAACCAACAACCTTTAGGTTCTCTGGCCAGCACTCAATCCACTGAGCCACACCAGCCAGGGCTAAACAGCAGCTCTTAAACATAAAACAAGCCAGTGTGCTGGAAGGTGGCAGGCTCAACTCTTTGGGTATAAAGAATTGAAACCGGAAAAGCTGGTGTTTGCGCTGCCTGTCATCTACCAGACCCTATAAGCAGAGACAGGTATTGAATCTTTATGGGCGCTTTATTCAGATGGTCCGCAATCTGAGAATACAGTGGGTTTGTACCCTAAAAGTCTGTCTTAAATTCCAATGTAAAGGGACCCTTTTTATAAGGAGAAGAAAATTGTAAGTAAGGGGTCTGGAATTCAGGGAAAAGGTTAATTGGATAGAAGCTGCAGCGTTCTTTCATCTGTGTCCTGGGCTGTGGTCCTTGTGACCTGGGCGGTGGTCTTTGTGTCCTGGGCAGAGGTCGGTCATCTTGTCCTGGAGTACAAAGGCTCAGAGACCTTGCAGACCTCCTGAGGCACAAAGGTGGAATTGTTTATGGTTTCCTGGAGTCATGGTGGGTCATATCTGCAGTTCCTGAACAATAGCTTTTTACATACATTGATTACTAAGCTTATTAGCTGTTACCTGAAACTCAAATTTTCCAACACTTGAGTCCCCCATCAGAATCTCATTGCTTTTTTTTTTTAAAGATGTTTTATTTTTAGAAAGAGCAGAAGGGAAGGAGAAAGAGAGGGAGAGAAACATGAATGTGTGGTTGCCTCTTGCGCAGCCCCACTGGGATGTGGGCCACAACCCAGGCATGTGTCCTAACTGGGAATCAAACCAATGACCACAGGCCAGCACTCAATCCACTGAGCCACACCAGCCAGGGCGAAACAGTAGTTCTAAACATAAAACAAGCCAGTGTGCTGGAAGGTTGCATGCTCAACTCTTTGGATATAAAGAATCTCATTTCTTTAGCTAGGCCTTTGGGTTTCCCAGAGCAAAACTAATACAGAAGAAGGCCTATCATGGGAGTCTTCTCAAAGTGAAGAGAGCGCTAACAACCTTTACACACTCAACCTGTGCCCACCGATGTTTGCAGTTGTTTTTTCTTTTTTTTTTCCCCGAGATTAGCAACTAGCCTTTATTTAAAAGAAAATTTTATTCACCTGAGGTCTCCCATTGATCCTGAAACCAGTCTGGTTCTCAAGATGGACCCAGTCCAACTCCAGCTGGTAACCACCAACAATTCTCAATGTGGAAAGTTCTGTACTAGCTTTTATCTGCACAAAACAAAACAAAGGTGCACATTAACACATTAGCAATCACCACAGAACTGTTACTATGGACTGGCCCACTGAAGGCCGTGCACAGTACCAGCAGTTCCCAGCATGGAGTGAACCAGATAACTCCAGTGCATGGGGACTGTGGACTGCAACTGGGGAAGGGAGTCCAAACAACTGGGAAATTGTGGACTGAACCAAAGGCTATAGGGACTTGCATTCTGGGTGAAATAGTTGGCCAGCTCAAGCTGACCTGCTAACCCCTGGATTGGACAGCTAATGAGATCCGGAGGGCATCATACCTGTGCTTCTTGTCTCCAAATGCTGCCAGAACTTCCCTTTAAATGCCATCATTGCTGTCAACAATTCTGTTACAGGAAAAAAAAAAAAAAAAAAAATCCAACCAAGTAAATCTAAAGATCTGATTGGGTTGAAAGATTTATGAATTGGGCAGCATCTCATCTAGTAAACAGAAAGGTGCTCCAAGAAGTACAAACTGGAAGGTTTTTATAGGTAGAGACTGAGCAGGACACGGAAATTATTAGCAAAAGAGAAGAGAATTGTTTCTGGCAGGGTCACCTTTGTTTGGGAAAGGAAAACCCAGGTCTTTAGCGGGCAGATGACCTCATTAGTGCAGGTAAACCAGACAGGTTTAAGGGCACATTCCTGGGCAGGGCTGAAAACTGCAATTAAATTTTGATTTGTTATGGGGTGGAGGGCGGGGCATTGACACCACCTGGTTTCTTTTTCTTAACAACTGGGAAAAGAGAAGAAAACCTGGTTAAAGGATTCAGCAGCTCTCTCACATTCCTATTGGTAACTGGCTCTCCCATCCCCATTGCCTTGAGGGCAGAGTTTTGAATCAAATACCTTGTTCCTCTGGGATAATGAGGACCCTACCCCAGGACAAATAATCCACAGGATGGGTAATGACTTGGGGGGAATAGGGCTACGAGGACCTATAGTCTGGCCTCCAGTCACCTGCAGCTACTTCCCAATGCCTGAGCCCATGGAGGGTGAGGGAGCCCATTGGTACAAACTGGTAGGTCAGCCTTCCCTGGTACAAAAGCAGGAAAAGGGTGGCCCGTAGATGCGGAGGGACAAATAGCAGACAGGCGAAGTCGTCTCCGAGAGGCAGTTATGTGGAAGCAGTGATATTAATATGGTTTAGAAAACAGGTAGCCAACTTCCCCCACTGACATTACAGTCACTGCACTACAATGAAGACCTCATACACCTACTGCCGAGTTCTTCAGAGAACCTTTGAGAACATTTACCCTCCCGTTCCGTCTCTGCAAGCACAACCTATTTCCAAGACAATCCTCCTGTGTTTCTTCAATAAAACACCTTTATGGTTTTTCACTTAAAAAAAATAGAACAAAACCACTATTAAAGAGAAAGCTGCAGGCCCAAAATGGTGTCACTTGTGACAAAATCCTGTGATATACCGAACCTAGATTAAATATCAACTTGCAGTTTCAAACTTCCCCAAAATATATATTTTTAAAAAGATGTTACTTACTTTTTCCCGTGTTGAAAAAAAACAGATACCGTGTCACTCCCGAGTTGAACTGCACAGCCATTCTCGGCGGTGCAGATAGACTCTTAAGAAGCTACACCATCGTCTCTCGAGACGGACGGCTGCCGACGACGACTTACTTTTTATTTTCAGAGAGAGGGGAAGGGAGAGAAAGAAACACTGATCGCAAGCCCCCAACTGGGGGACCTGGCCTGCAATGCAGGCATGTACCCTGACCAGGAATCGAACTGGCATCTTGGTTCACAGTCCAGGACTCAATCCACTGAGCCACACCAGCTAGTGCCAGACACATAATCTTAATGAACCTCTCTGGCATTTCCTGGTCAACACCAATGGGATCATCACCATAGAAGGAAGAGGCAATCTGCATGATAAAAAGCCTTCTCCAAAACACTTGTCCTGGCCCACTTCTTTTGGTAACCAATTCCTTGCCGTACCGTTCTCCCTGTAAAGGCCTTCCATCTTACACAAGCCCATTGGAGCGCCCTTCTAGTTGCTAGGTGGGTTGCTGCCTGATTCGTGAATTGCTTAATGAAGCTAATTAGATCTTCACATTCACTTGGTTGTATTTTATTTTTAAACACCAGCCACCATGGTTAAGTTGCCCATGTAAATATAACTTGGCAAAATCATTCCGCATAACCTTTTTCTCCACTGAATTAGCCTTTAATCCACATGTACAGTCATGCACTGCATAACAAGGTCTGTCAATGACTGACCACACACACGAAGGGGATGCCATAAGCTTATAATGAAACTGAGACATTCCTATCACCCAGTGACCTCGCAGCCATCACAATGACACGGCGGAACACAAGGCTCATGCGTTTGTGGTGCTGCTGGTGTAAACAAACCTGCACCGCCAGTCCTATAAAAGTGTGGCACGTACGATTATTCCCATTACGTAATATTGATAATAAACATGCTGCTGGTTTATGGAGTGACTGCACCATATTTTCTATCATGAGCGCGTACTCCCGGCCACAGGCTGTCCCGTGGAGCCTAGGTGTGCAAGTCACACAGCGATGAAGCTGCCGATGACTCGTTTCTCAGAAGCACCCCCGTCGTGCAGCAGCTGCTGTGACACAGCCATAGGTAGAATAGAACGTGTTGGCCGAGCCGCAGAGAGGGCGAGTTTGCTGATAGCCTTTTGTAAACGAGGGTCAGGCAGTACCTGGCTGGTGGGCAGGTAGAAACGCAAAGCTGCCCCAGTGAAGGGGCCGGTAAAGGCAGCGCCCCTCTGGGACTGTGGGTAGAGGTAAAAACCCCTGTTTACCTACAAACGGTTTTAGGAGGTTGCTTAGGTCACGTAAATTGGGCCCTGGTCGTAGGGAAAACAAGGAAGACCTTGTTGTCTATGCTGTTGTGGTATTTGCATAGTTTATTAGCTTTATGAAACTGTTACCGAGCAAAGCAGGCCTCGTTCATGTAGCGTCTAGGTGTGACACCCCACAGTCAGTGCTGAGACGCACAGGTCCTCATCTACAATAGTCCAACCTTGGGGGGCGCGAGGGGCACCCCTGCTCAGAGCCCTGGTCTCCCCCGAGACCCAGCACTTCCCTCGCTCCCCCAAAGGCTAGAAGCCAAAACATGTCCAGTAGCTCCCCAACCCTTATCTGTCAGCTCTCTCCTCCGGGATCTGGGGTACGATGCCGTCGGCCTCCGTGTAATAGTCCCGAAAAGCACGCGCTGTGTCACACCGGGTCGCGGTGACATCCGGGAAAGGCACAAGTCCTGAGAGCGCGTCCTCTGCGCGTGACCCGAGTTCCAAGGGTCCAGACAGAGCCCAGGTCTGCCGGCAGAGGCCGTGGTGGCCGCGGAGTCAGCGGGAGGTGGCACAGAGCAGCCGGCCGCGCGGCCAGATGCCGACTGCGCGCCTCCCCGCCGCTGACCCCCCCCCCCCCACGGCCGCCCCGCCGCCGCAGCACGGCTCCCTCCCGACACGGCAGCCCTCCCCCGGCTCACGCCAGCACCCTCGCGGGCCGCGCCGCCCCTCTCCTCCTGTGGCTGCCTGCCCTCGGGAGAACTGCTGGCCCGGTTGGTGTGAAGAGCGCCCTAAGCCCGCCATGGCCCGCCCTTCTGCCCTGGGCCGCAGCACGGCTGTGATCTGGCTCCCGACGGGCCACAGGTACGCCGAGCGCCTTCAAAGCTGTATTATCTCCCCTCCGATCCGCGGAACCGCGGGACCACGGGCGGGGAGGCGCCGCTCCGTTACAAAACTACATCGTCTCGGTTTTGCCCTGACTGAAGTGAGGCTCGGGGCAGAGGTGGCCCGTGCCCAGGGCTCAGCCCGACAGCCCTGCAGCGGAAGCCGTTTTCAGGACCCGCGCCCCCGGGCAGAAGCGGCATTACCTCGTAAACACTCGCGCGTGAAGCCCGTGTCAGCCCCGGTGAGTCTGAGTGCCAATGACAGCGCTCTTACCGGATTTTAAAAACCAAAACAGATTTGTACCTTTTTAACATAGATCCACTGCTGGAAAAAAATACTTAAAGATCGTCAGTTGGTATACTTGTGTTCTCCCTACAAACTAATGTTTTAAAGACAGAGGAATGCTTTTTGTTTTTCTCACTCAAGAGCCCTTGGAAAATACTTCACTCCGTGCCTGGGACCCGGGACAGGGAAGCGCGTTAAAATGTTGCAGGGCTTTTACCGACAGACGACCCCTTTCTCATTCCGGACGGGGCTCACGATCACTGGGGGCCGCGCGGCCCCAAAGCACCAAGGGGGGTCTTATTTTCCATCGGCCGGGGGACGAGGCAGACGCAGGGGCCAGCTGGCCCGCTCGGGGGGCGCCTGCACACTCGGGAGCGGCCCCCGGCGGGCGACCCAGGCCCCCCGCCTGCTCTCAGGACCCCCGGCCTCAGCCCCCGGCAGAGCGTCGCCCGGCACCACGTGCGTAGCCGCCCCGCCCCGCCTTCGCCCACCTGCGCGGCCGCGCGAGTCGGCCCCAGTCACAGAAGCTCGGGGCGCGCCCCGCCCAGGTGCCCGCGGTCAGGGCCGCGGTAGCCCGCGGGCCCCCAATCGCTCAGTCCGCCCTTCTTTCCCTTTTTCCCCGGTGGTTTTTTTTTTTTTTTTTTTTTTGAGGGGGGGCTGGGGCGGGCCCGGCCCTCAGGGCTGGCTCGTCCGTCAGCCCCCGCGGGAGGCGGCCGGGCGAGGGCCGAGGCCGGCGAGTAGCCACGTCACGCAGCTCGCGGAGGCCCCGCCCCGGCCGTCCCCTCGGACCGCCTCCTCACGCTCCGCGAGCAGTTACTGGCTCCGGGGGCGCGCGCCGCCCGCACTCTGCTCCAGGTCCTCCCGCCCGGCCCGCGGCGCTTCTGTCGCGGCCCGTGCCCGCTGACGGCTCGCGGCTCGCGGCTGCGGCGCCCGGCGCGGGTTGGCTGGCTCGGAGCGTGCGTCGCCGAGGCGGGCCGAGCCGACGGGCGGTTAGCGCTCCGTTCGACGCGGGAGGGGCGGCACGCCGGGCGCTGCACGGCCTCGGCCGACGCGGGCGGCGGTGGCGGCGGCCGGGCTCTCGGGCTCTTTGCCCCGGGCCGGAGCCGGCGGGTGCCCCGGCGGAGACACGGGCAGCCGGGTCCCCTGGTCCCGAGCTCCCCGCGGCTGGGGCAAGGGGACCATGTCTGCTCGCGTCCCGGTGCCCGCCGCTCCCTCTCGGGAGGAGCCGCCCGCGGCGGCCGCTCTGAAGGAGGTGCCGTCGCCCGGGGCGAGCCGGCGAGCCGAGCGGCTGCCCACGCCCGAACGGGAGGGCAAGCCGGCGGCGAAGGAGGAGAGGGCCGCGACCGCCACCAGCGCGGGGGCGCGGGGCGAGCCGTCGCCGGCGCCGGTGCTGGGACACAGCGTGCCCCAGGCGGCCGTGCCCGTGAGGCCGCTGGCGCTGCACCTGGCGCACAGGGCGCGTGGCCCGGGGGGCCCCTTCGGGGGGCAGCCGCTGCCGCCGCGGGACCCGCCGGCCGAAGACGCCCGGGACGAGGCAGCGGCCGGCCCCGAGGAAAAGCCGCCGCTGCCGCCGAAGGAGAACCCCTGGACCAAGAAGCCGCCGCCGCAGCAGCAGCAGCACCTGCCCCCGGCCGGGTCGGAGCCGCCGCCGCCGCCGCCCGCAGCGGAGTCCCCGGAAGCAGGTGTGTGGCCCCTCCGCGGTGGGCGCGGGGGTGTGCGCGCGGGCCGCGCGCGGGGAGCCCGAGGCCGGCGCGGGCGGGGGAAGGGCAGGCCTCCCGCCGCCGGCCCGAGGGGCTTCGTTCCAAGGTGTCACTCGCTCTGCCCGTTTACATAAATGGACATCGGGACGCGAGCGGCCGCCGGAGGTGGGACCTCGGCTTCTCCTTGACGGCTGGGAACGCGGCGGCGGGCGCGGCCTCGGCGGTCATGCCCCGCGCGCGTGCGGGCCTCGGGGGAGCGCCGCGCAGGAAAGTTTTTGCGGACGTTTGTGTTTTCCGGGGAGGGGACGCCAGGGGCCGTGTTTACACGGGGAGCGCGGTTGCGGTTTGTTTTGATTGGGCGACCGCGGAGAAGCTGGAAGTGCCAGGCTTTTCCCAACACCGAGTAGTCGGATTAGAAACGAGGCGCCGCCGCCGCCGCCGCTGCTGGCAGTGCGTCGCGTCCGGGCTGCGGGGGGAAGCACCTGCGGGAGGTGAGCCGCAGCCTCGGGGGGGCGTGGGGCCAGGTCGCCGCCGCTGGGCGCCGGCCGGTGGCCCTGGGCGCTCCGTTTCGGTCGGAGCGCCGGCCTTTCAGTTTTTAAGTTTTACGTTTACATGGAGATAGCAGATTCAGCCAAGACGAGATTTCTTTTCTACATGAAGCTGTAAGAAGTTAATTGAGCTTTTAGTACGGAGGTTATAGATGTTTACGTGCCAGTCTTCCCCTTTAAAATGAAAGGCTAACGGTGGGGGCAGGGAAACCCGGAGCACGTGTCTGGGATGCGGGCCGTGCCAGGTGACGACTGTGGACAGGTAGGTTATTGCGGGTGCGGAGCCAGTGACGTGCGACAAGCGTGAGCTGGTTTCCTTGGCTCCTGCGCGCGGTACTAATCGTTAGTGGTGAGTTTTGACACCTGCAGAGAAGCTACTTTAACGTTTGTCTACATTTAAGATCGCCATGATTCTCTAGCTACAGAGGTTTATTTGTTCACCGCTGTTATTAACTGAAGGAAAGAAAAATCTTAAAGCGAAACCTCCATAAAACGCTCGTTCAGAGAGAAAGCCCTCGTGAATCTTAGCGGCCGCCCCGACTCCGGCCTTGGAGGCCCGCGCGGTTAAGCGTCTAGGAGCTTCCCACGCCCCAAAGCCTGGGGTGACTGCGGTCAATCTGACAGGTGTCTAAGCCGTCGCAGCTGAATATAGTTAATGCAGGTGCTTGCACTGATGACGAGCGGGCTGGTGTGTGACGTTTGCTGTGGTTCGTGGGGACCGCAGCTGGGCTGGGGTCTCTCCGCGGGCTGCTCGCTCGCAGTCTCCTCCCTGTAGAGACTAGCCTTCGGCCTAGGGGTAGCGGGGGGACGGAAAGCCTCTCCGGCCCCGACCCTGCGTGTCACCTCAACTCCGGTGCGCAGTCGGACCCTTAGGTAGCCCAGCGGAGGGACTGGCGCAGAAGTGCAGCTGCCCTGTTACCAACCAGCGAGGCCTGTGGCAGTGTCTGGGCCCTGTAAAGGGGGTGGATTGTCGCTTCCGGGGCCTAACACCACAGCGCCGTCCATATAACTGGTCTCCTTTTTCCTAAGGACATTTGCAACTTCAAGAATGATGAAGCCCTGGCTGCTGTGGCTCAGTGGATTGAGCGTCGGTCTGCAAGCCAAGTGTCGCTGGTTCGATTCCCAGTCAGGGCACATGACTAGGTTGCACGTCAGGTCCCCAGTTGGGGGCGCAAGTGAGAAGCAACCAGACAGTGATGTTTCTCTCCCTCTCCAAAACTAAATAAACAAAAATAAATAATAATAATAAAAAGAATGATGAAACAGGAGCAGAGGACCCTTAGTGTCCAGAGTAGGTGAGAACCAGAGAGTGAGTGTTAAACTAGTACGCTCATCTGTTCGTGGGCCTGCAGGGTGTTCTTGAGACGGAAGGAGGACCTTAGTTTTGCTGGGATAACAGACTCAAACCATGTCTGTCCTGGCCACACCTGGGTCTCCTGCCGCGCTCTCACGAGGTCCAAGGATTCTGTCCACAACGTGTTGTCGGAAAGTTCGTCACCAGAGACAGAAACCTTACAGGAAATGTGGGAGTGTGTCAGCGTTGTCAGTCATGAGTTTTCTATGTTAGGGATTGCAGGTGAGGCGTTATTGCTTCTTCGGTCCTGTGAGACGCTTGGTTCTACTTCGGGATGGTTCTTGCCTGTGCATTGCTGTTTCTGGCAATGCCGATAAGTCTCTCCAACCTAAACCTGGCCCACCCAGCATACCTGAAATAGGGTCGCTGCAGTTTTGAAGTCAGTCAGGAAACTAAAAGGAATTATTCCTCAATCTGTCCTAACCTTATTTTACTTATTTTGGGGAATCTTTATTAAAATCACAGTATGGGATTTATTAGTCACTTACTATATGTAGTCATTCTCTGACACCCTCAACCCTGTTTTATCCCTAGCTGTTATAGCCCTAGTCACATTCTAAGTTATATAAATGATGCCTAGATATAGCCTCCTTTAAAAGCAGAACTTTTGATGCCCCCTTCAAAAATGAGATGATGCCCCTGGCTGGGTCACTCAGTTGGTTGGAGCGTCATCCTAGACACGAAAAGGTTGCAGGGTCAATCCCTGGTTGAGGCGCGTGAGGGAGGCAACCAGTGGAAGGGAGATGTTTCTCTCCCTCCCTCTCCCCCTTCAAATCAATACAGATATCCTTTGGTGAGGGTTTTAAAAAGAAAATCATCTTTCCCAAATATTCTTTTAAACTTGTGCCATTCTTTCCAAATACAGTGTTTTGTGTATGCATTTAGAACATAACATAACTCTTTTTTCAGTTAGAGTTTTGGTTGATCCTTTTTTTCTCATTACCATTACTGAGGTTCTTAGAATTATTTATTACTGGCCTGGCTGGTGTGGCTCAGTGGATTGAATGCCGGCCTGCAAACCAAAAGGTCACCAGTTTGGTTCCCAGTCAGGGCATGTGCCTGGGTTGTGGGCCAGGTCCCCAGTTGGGAGCATGTGAGAAGCCACAACACACTGATGTTTCTCTCCCTCTCTTTCTCCTTGCCTTCCCCTCTCTCTAAAAGTGAATAAATAAAATCTTTAAGAAGGTATGTTTTTTTAATCCTCACTTGAGGATATGTTTGTTGATTTTTAGAGAGAGGAAGGGGGGAAGAGAATGAGAGAGAAGGAAAGAGACGGACGTTGATGTTGCCTCCCATATATGCCCTGAGTGGGGATCAAACCCTCAGCTTTTTGGTGTATGGCATGACGCTCCAAGTAACTGAACCACCTAGCCGGGGCTAGATATATATCTTTTTAATTAAAAAATTTAAATTTAATTTTATAGGATGGGTTACTTTTCCAGTTTCCGGTTTCTCTAATGACATAGGGCAGTGTCTTCCATTTCAGTAAAAACATGGGAAAAGGAAAAAAAAAAATCCTTAGGCTTTTTTACCTGTTTTCTATATGTATATATAAAATTGTATTTAAAACCTGGTAGAGAGGAAGAGAGGGAGAAAAACAGCAGTATGCAAGAGATCCATTGATCGGTTGCCTCTCCCACGCCCCCAACCGAAGACCAGGCCTATAACCCAGACATAACAGGCACCATTAGGCTCGCAGGCTGGCGCTCAGTCCACCGAGCCAGGGCATGTTTAACCATTTGTATTTATTTTTTGAATTGCCTGTTCTTCTTTTACTGATAATTTTTAAAAAGCTAATTATCTTTTTAACTTCAAAATACTGGATTGATGAAGTGGTCCAAGTAAGCCACACAAAGGGCTTCCTGAAGTTGAACTTGGGATTAGACAGACATGCTCGCATAGTTGGCATTGCGCAAGTGCAGTTCCCCCTTCTGTCTCTGTTGGGGACTTTGCCCCTGTGAAGGTGATAGCATGAAGAAGGGGACCGCAGCACTTGGTTTTTGTAGACAGCCAGCTCCCAAACAAAAAGGGGGAAGATGATGTTGCCAGAAGGATTTTTATCTTTTAATTTCTGACCTTAATTTTGTGACTGTGTCTCATTTATTTGTAATAAGCCCATATAAAACTTGCTTGTGTGGCCTATCCCTTATTATTTTCATTATACCAAATAGTTTATGTAAGGATGTATTTGGTAATTACTGTGCAGTTTATTTACTTAGCAATATTTGGGGACATATTTTTTATTTTGTTGTGGGAAAAGTTTCTCAAATGTTCTATATTAATTTCATAAAATATACATAGTATTTACAGTACATACTTCAATGAAATTCTAGATAATGTTCAGAAAAATATTATTATTTATTTTATTGGGTTTTTTTCCTACCTCCATTTTTTGTCCTAGTTGCGCATATGTTTTTACTACTGTATCTAATTTTTCTTAACGAAGTATTTTCTTATGCACATTTACACATGTCTACACATACACACATATATGTATACCTAAAGTATAAAGAAGAATAAAATACCTGTGTACTCTTCTGCTTTAGAACTAGAATTACTACAGTATTCAAGATTCCTGTATGTCCATTCCTGGGGACATCTTTGTCCTTTGTCCTTCATCTCCTTTTTTGTTAAGTATAGATGGCCTTAGATTTACAGCGGGGTTACATACCGATAGCAATTGTAACTTGAAAATATTGTCAAAAATACATTTAATCCTATACTGTAGAGTATTGGTTGTCTGCACTGGTGACTGCATGGCTGATGGGAGCTGCAGTTCAGTGCCCAGCATCGTAAGAGTATTGTACAGCACATTGCTAATCAGAATTCAAATGCTTATTGTTTTGCGCTATGATAAAGAAAAAATCATAAGTCAAACCATTATAATTCAGGGACAATCTGTATCTTATTTAAGTTTGCTTCTGAATTTTAACTGAAATGTCTGTGTGAATTGGTGATTGCTGTGATTTTTGGGATTCATGTTTTGCTCAATTATTGTGTTTCTTTTAGATGCAGATCCCAAGTTTATTCTACTTTTTACTGTTTCCTTTGGGTCATGTTTAGCTAGGTGAAATCACCATTGGTTATCTTGCTAGGCATTGAACCAAACTAAAAGACGGTGTAGAACTTGATTTGGAGAAAGTGTAATATATATGTTATTGTCAACCACTGTGTTCTTATTCAAGATAGGGACAAGTGGTGGTTCTGTGACAGTCTTGCACAGACTTTTACAGACCGATTTTCTGTGGCTTAACTCAACAGCCAAATGTGTATTTTCAAGAACAAATACTTTGAAGTGTTCTGACTTCTTTTCTAGATGCTCCTTAATGAATATATATTAATTTTTTAGGGAAAAATGTATTTTTGTAATACAGTCCTCTACTGACGTACTGAAATTGGTATTATAACAGTTACTCTTTTTCTTCAGAAGCACTTGTGAGCATTTAATGAACTTCCCCCATGTGGCTTCAAGCCACCAGGAAACAGGCCCCCCAATCTTCTCCTCAGCTCTACTGCTAAAGAATTTGGCCTTCAACAGCGACAGGCTGCTTTGGGAGCTTTCCCTTCCCCAGAACTTTGTAGTGGCCCCATCGCGCCACGTCAGTGATAGGAGCAGTTCCAGTCTTGTTTTTGGCAGCATTTACCTGTGTCTGCTCCCTGACCAAAGTCCACAGTTTATCAAGGTTGACAGTTGGGCAGAAGCTCTGGTTCCTCTGGAAGTGATAATGCTGATAATGCCTCATAACAGCCTTCCTAAAGTAACCTGGGTGATATTTGTTGAGGTTGATCCTGTGACGATGCAAGCCACCAGCTTTATTACCTTGGCCTCCCGGGTACTTCCTGTGCTTGCCTGCAGGATCATGAAGCTGTGGCCACAGCTCCCATGGCCCGAAAGTTTCTGGGTCTTCCTCTGCCTGGATGGCATGTTAGTGGCTGAGATACAAGAGGGTTACTTTATTAAATATATTGACTGAAGTGGTTATAAAAACAATTGAATGTATTTTCTTTTTGTTTTAGAGCTCAGTTCCCCCAAAATTATAAAAGCAGGAAAACTCAAGACAAAGAAGTCCAACAAGGTATGTCTTTACACGAAGTAGTTCTTAACTACTATATATTTTGAAAATCGCTATGTTCTTAGATTATTGTGTATTTTTTTTCTAGTTGTATTATTGGTGGTCATTTAAAGTTAATATACTAGAGAATTGTGGCCCTTATGCAAACCCTCGTATGCTTCTGTTATCCTCTTTATATCACTTTGGTCAATGTCATCAAATAGTGCTAGAAATGAGCTTGTAAGATCAAGACATTCTCGTTTTAGTGTTCTCTTATTTGGAGAAACTTTTGGATTAATTTCGCAAATGCCTGCAGATAATTGAATGTAGGTGATTTTTAAAATTGCTTTCACTTTTAGAAAATACTGTTTCTATTTAAAATATCTAATTTGCAAAAAAATCTTATTTTGCAGATATAACACTTATTTATTACTTTTTAGGCTAGTGATTTCAGCGATATGGCGAATTGGCCAACACCAAGTGAATTAGTGAACACTGGAGTGAGTATTGTTGTAAGGCCTTCTCTGTATAGTGGGAAAACTCATTTCAATATGCAGAATTTATTTTCAGAGTTAGAGAATTGCATTAATAAAGAGGTGCTGAGAACTCAGCAGCTACCCTTTTCATTGTTTAACCTATTTTAATATATGTCTAATTAAAGTTCATTTTATGTTTCAGAATGTTATGTGTTCTGATTTACGAATAATATTTTCAATATGTGTTTAAGTGTTAACTATATATATGTACATATATGCATATATATTATATCAAGAATGATTAATTAGTGGCATTTTAATTTATTTTTAGCCATGAAAGAAGCTGTAAAAAATGGTTGAGATATTCTATCAAGCAGATTTTTAGAGGAGTAGCATATGTAGTTACACAGGTTCTCATTTGACACTGTATACTTTGCTATTTGTAATTTGGTATTGTGTGTGGTTATAGATAACATGTTAGTTTTAACAGCTTAATTGGTATATAAATGATACATAATGAACTGCAGGTATATAAAGTGTACAATTTGCTAAGCTTTGACCTCTATAAACCTGTGAAACCATCACTGCAATCTAGATAACAAGACTTATCGGTACCCCAAAAGTTTGCTCACACACCTTTGTAATTCTCCCTGTCACACATCCCTCCATCATCCCAGGCCTTTTCTGCAGTTTTATGTAAGTGGAGATATGCAGTTTGCTCTTTCTTTTCTTTTTCTTTTTCTTTTGCTTTCGTTCAGCTTAATTATTTTGAGATTTATTTATATTATGTGTGTCTATAGTTCATTTCTTATTGCTGAGTGTTAGTAGTGTATGAATGGAACGCTGTTTGTTCATTCATCTATTGATGGACATTTGTGTTGATCCTACTTACTTTTTGGCTGTTAGAAATCAAGCTATTACATAATTGTTTATGTAACAATTTTGCATGGGTACATGCATTCATTTTTCTTGGGTAAATATCTACAAGCAGAATGGCTAAATTGTATGGTAGCTATTTGTTTAGCTTTTCAAGAAGCTACCAAACTTTCCATCCCCGCTATCAGTGTATGAGAATTCTATTTATTCCACATACTCACTAGTACTCATTGGTCAGTCTTATTTTAGTCATTGTAATTGGTGTGTGGGGGTAGCACATTGTAGTTTCAATTTGCATTTTTCTAGCTAAAGATGTCAAGGACCTTTTCATACACATTTATCAGTGAGTGTATCTTTTTAATGAAGTATTTTTTCAACTCTAGCTCATTTTTTTCAAATTTGAGTTTTCTCATTGCTGCATTTTGAGGGTTCTTTACATAGGGTGGGGTAAAAGGTTAATTGTGAGTATGTGAAACACAACAGTTTACTTTTGTATTATTATTTATGAATGTATTTTCCATAGGAACAACTATAAGCCTACCTTTGCCCAACGCTGTATATTTTGGATACAAGTTCTTTATCAAATACTGAGGAAATATTTTCTCTCTGTTTGTGGCTTGACTTTTCTCTTAACAGTGTCTTTTTAAAAGTTTTTTATTTTTTAATTTTTATTTATTTTTATTTTTTTAAAGATTTAATTTATTTATTTTTAGAGAGAAGGGAAGGGAGGGAGAAAGAGAGAGAGAGAAACAACAATGTGTAGTGGCCTCTTGGGCGCCCCCAACTGGGGACCTGGCGCACAAGTCAGGCATGTGCCCTGACTGAGAATCGAACCAGGGACTGTTTGGTTCACAGGCCAGTGCTCTATCCCCTGAGCCACACCAGCCAGGGCGTTTTTTGTTTTTTTTTTAAAGTTGGCATTTGTCCTGCCATATTTAGGTGAGGTATATTAGCACAGAGTTTTGGATATGTTAGTGTAAGTGTTCTTGAAAACTATTTTATTCAGTAATACTTTTTTGCAGAGTCAGAATGTCATCAGCCAAGGAAATAAGAAGCTACAAAATAAAAAAGAAAGAGAAGACAAATTTGAAAAGAGAAATAACAGTGAGAGTAAAGAAGGCCAGGAAACAAAATTAGATGGTCCTGGTGAAAATGTCAGTGAGGATGAAGCTCAGTCAAGTAATCAACGAAAGAAAGGTTAGTTCATCTCTAATTTCATCTCCCCTCTCGTTTTATAGAGATATAATTGTATTAGTTTAAGGTAAAGAACACAGTGGTTTGATGTGTGTATATATATTGCAAAATGATTACCAACACTGTTTAGTTAACATCCATCACCTCACAATCACAAATTTTTTCTTGAGATGAGAACTTTTAAGATCTATTCTCAGTAACTTCCAAATACATAATACAATATTGTTAACTATTGCTGCCCTGATGTACATGGCACCTTCAGAACTTATTTATTTTATAATTGTAAGTTTGTGTCTTTTGATCCTCTTCACTCATTTCTCCCATCCCCTGCCTCTGTTCTGTTTCTTTGAGTTTGGCTTTTCTAGATTCCACATATAAGTGAGATCATACAGTATTTGTTTTTCTCTGTCTCACTTATTTCATAGCATGATGCCCTCAAGGTATGGCTCTTGTTGCAACTGATAGGATTTTTTGTCTCGTGGCTGAATTATATTCCATTCTATATATACAGCACATTTTTGTTATCCATTTATCTGTCAGTGGCCTGTTTCCATGTCTAGGCCATTGTAAATGAGATGGTCCTGGGAAAAATGTCAATGAGGATGAGGCTCAGTCAAGTAGTCAGTGGAAGAGAGGTTAGTTTATATGTTCGTTTTAGTTTCATTTTCTGTAAGAAAGTTGTAGTAATGAGGAATTGTGTTTAATCAGTTGACTACTGGTAGCCACCAATGAGTATTTTTGGATTTCTTCATGATGCCCTCTGCAGTGGTAACTGATTTGCTTCTGTAACATTGATTTCTGAGCTATTAGTCTTTCCTCTTTTTTTTTTTTTTGACTTGTTTTTTTGTGTAAGAATGGAATGAAGTTCCACTTGTAGAAATGAGTGTAAATATATGATTGGAAGATTGTGTGATAACTATTGTTTTTTTAAATCTGCATTGGAACTGCTCCCTGTCTTAGAGTTCTGAGAAAATGTTTTTCTAAGACAAAAGTGAGAACAATTGCGGTCAACTTTTTTTTCCTCATAGCATGCCCTCATTAAATTACACTTTGAATGAGGAAAAAATATATTGTCTCCATGTTTTTAGAGCTTTTTGTGTGTCTAGGGATACATTATGATTTAACTGCTCTGTCAAACCATATATTCGTCAGTGTCCTGGGCCTAGGTAAAAGAGTGCAGGGGTCTTTCCACAGAAAAACTCTTTAAGCTCTCAGGAGGACAGTAGCTGAGGCACATTGAACATTGGGAAGAGTGTCAGGAGATGCTTTTGGAGAGGAAGGCACAGTCCACATTATGCAGGGTTCAAATCTGGGATTAGCATTTTGAGTTCCATGGGAAGACATTGTTGCATTTTAATTCATGGAAGTTATATGGCATGAGGGGGGACATTTCATGATATGGTAGTTCCTGGCCAACTTCTTTAGTAGTGGAAGTAGCAATCTACCTTGTCTTGAGTACTTAATTGATTTTTATTTTAATAATTATCTAATCCTTAGCTGTAGGGTAACCATTAGGCTCACTTGGTACAATGAGCAAGGGCTTATTGCTCAAACGTGAAGCCAACAGGATAACCATATGATTATTAGAAAAGAATTTCCCCGGTTAGTAAACCTTTTTCATGCTTCTTAGACATATCAGTGGTTTTTTTGGCTGTCTAGAATTCATCCAGATGGCAAACCTGTCATCCTGCTCTGAGAGTTGTCTTTCTTTTTTAGTTGCTTCAATTAAAACTATCAGCCAACACTAAAATCCAAGTATTTATGGTTAGAGTAATTCATATATTAAAGTCATGAATTGACTACCCTCAGAACACACATTTTTGTCTTCAAATTAAAACCTTTGTGCCAAAGAATTGGTACTGTAGTTGCACACTGATGCTGTTCCCTTTCCGTTAATTATGTTAGTAGTATTTCCCTTGCTCGTGTGTCTTTCTAGTTAGTAAAAAAAAAAAAAAAAGTTGAATCCATAACTGTGCAATCCATGTATAGATAATCTTAAGAATTACACTGAAGCAATTACACTATCTTTTAGTCAACAAGAGAAATTAAATTGCTTGTATCTCTTAAGAAGTTAGGAAAATGTATGTAGTAGCTTTACAAAGATCAAATGCAGTTTAAGTGTGAAATAATTTTGAGAAACCTTTCATTAGTTAATAATGCTGTATAAATCAATATTTTAGTGATTTGAAACAAAGTATTTTGAATCACTAACCAAGTTTTCCAGTGTGTGCATTATCATGTCTTATCAGGCATGCCCAATTCTGAAGGCTAAGAATCAGGTGTTGGAATAGGAGTAGTATGTACACATACTATTTTTGAGTATCTTATTCATTAGAATTAAACAGAAGAGTGAGCATTTTACTTTTTAAAAGCAAAAGAATTCCATTGATAACTTCATTACTGGTTTTTCACTTGATTTTTAGAATTATTATTTGCACAGAATAGATTATTAAGGAGCTGTGTGAGAAGATTATTTTGGTACTCTACAGGTAATCCCTTTAACTACAAATTAAGTCTTTCATTTAATTAAAATTTAGAGTCCTTTCAAAATTATATGGATTTATTCAAAATTCTGGGGTGTCATTAAGTAATTTTATTTTGTTTTCTTTAAGCTAATAAGCACAAGTGGGTACCACTCCACTTAGATGATGTAAGACCAGATAGTCAAGAAAGACCAGGATCCCGGAACAGCTCAAGATGTCAGCCTGAAACAAATAAATCATCACATAACAATAGGAGAAATGATACACGAAGTAAGTTACGTTCTAAAAGAAAAAAGACTAAAGAACTTTTATCTTCTTGCTTATTACAGTAGTCCCTCTCTATATCGAGGTTCATTTATAGCGGCCTCACTGTATTGTGGGATTTTAAAAAATATATTTATTTATCGCGGATTTTTCACTATATTGCAGGATTTTGCAGTACTGTATACATATGTTGTTAAGGTGATGTAGGTTTAAGACAGTAGAATACATGTAAGGTTCCTACTCTGGGGGTGGGGGGGTCTAGAACGTAATACCCACGGTAAGTGAGGGAATACTGTATTTTAGTAGCCACTGTATAGTGTAAACTATTTGAAAGTGAGTTGCAGACATTGTTCTTCTTTAACCCTGAATACCTTTAGAGTATTTTCTACAAGAACAGTAATACAGTGTGACTATCCACAGACGTATTTTTCCAGTAATGTCCTTTATGGTTTTCCCCCTCTCTTGTCTAGGATCTAATCTGGATCACACATTGTCTTTCATCTTTAGTCTCCATTAGTCTGCTTTTGTCTTTCATGACATTGAAATTTTTTTCTGAAAACTGCAGGACAGATACATCTTGCTTTGGGTTTTCTGGTGTTTCCTCCTGATTGGATTGGCTTAGAAGTTTTTGGCAGGAATACTGAAAAAGTTAAATGGGTCTCCTCTCAGTATTACATGGAACTGCACATGATCTTGGTTTGTGTTGTTATTGATACTAACTTTTTTTCCAAAAGGATTTTATTTATTTACTTTTTAGAGAGCGGGGAAGGGAGGGAGAAAGAGAGGGAGAGAAACATCAATGTGCAAGGGATACATTGATGGGTTGCCTCTCACATGCCCCCGCTGGGGACCTGGCCCGAAACCCAGACATGGGTCCTGACTGGAAGTTGAACCTGTGACGTTTCAGCTTGTAGGCTGGTACTGCATCCGCTGAGCCACACCAGCCAGGGCTGATACTAACTTTGAGCACTTGATTAAGTTGGTGTATTCCAGGCTTCTTTAAAGATACTCTTTTTCTCCTTTATAATGTTCTTTGTGGGGAGAGACTTTGAGATATGAGAAGCCATAAGACTTTTCATGTGAGCCGTATCTTTCTTTTTTTTTTTTTTTTTTTTTTTTAAATATATTTTATTGATTATGCTGTTACAGTAGTTCCAATTTTTTCCCCTTTACTCCCCTCCACCCAGTATCTCCCTCCCCCAGCATCCCCCCCCAAGTCCATACCCATGGTTCGTAAAAAATAACTATCCCTCCCTCTCAGATATTAAGACCCTTTGTAATCTTGTAAAGGACAATGGGCGAAGGTCTCAAGCTCCTCTAGCTGCTTCAAGCTGGACATGGTCGTCGTCCTACCTACCCTTGGGTCCAGAAATCCCTAATAAGAGTGGGGGTGTGGAGGGGAGGGTGGCCTTCCCACATGGGGAAGGATCATGCAGACTCCAGGTCAGTTGGCTGTCTCCGGACAACGGCGTGCTTGGTTTAGCAGGCTGGCATCCTTGTTGTGTTCTGGGGGTGAGCCGTATCTTTCATTGATGAGTTTTATCTGAGTCAGTTATTACCATGATAATTGCAAATACTGATTTTTTTTCTTATTGCATTATTCCTTCTATATTAGTTGGCATTCCACTCTAAAGAACAACTTCCCATTATTATCAGAGTGGACTTACGGGCTCTCATTTTTTCTCAGTTTTGACCCATTACCATGATTATTCAATTTGATATTCAAATTGTCCCAGATTTGGCTAGTGAGAGCATTTTTTTTTTTTTTTTATGAACTTGACTGAGTTATAAATAATGTATATTAAAATATACTGAAATTACTGTCACTTTGCCCAACCACACATCTAACTTTGTCAAGTTAGATTTGCACTTTCTAGAATTTCATGTAACTTGAACTGTACAGTATATATTATGTATTCTTGTGTCCTTTTGCTCAACATAATGTTTTTCAGACTCATCAGTAATGCTTCATGCGTCATTAGTTTCTACATCTTCATTGCAGAACAGTTTTCTGTTGAGTGGATATGCCTTTTTGTCCATTCATCTCTTCATGAATTTTTTGACTTGTTTCCGGCTTTTGCATATTATGAGTAATGATGCTGCGAACATTTGTGTAAAAGTCTTTGTGTGAGCACATGCCATCAGCTTCTCAGGTGTTAAGTGCGTATTTAACTTTGTGAGAAATTTCCAGATTGTTATTCAATTGGTTGTACCATTTTACATTCTCACCAGCAATGTTTTTTATCCATTGCTATTTGTTAGGTCACATGTCTTAGGGCACTTCACGTATTTTGGATTTGGCCGATTGCTTTGGTCATAATATTCTTTAACAAGTGCTTTTATCTCTTCTAATATTACTGGTAATAAGAGCTAGAGGTTTGATTAGGTCCAGGTTTGTTTTTGTTTTGGCAGGAATGTGTCATTGTGTGTGTGTGTGTGTGTGTCTTAATGTATCATAGAGTGGGAATAATATGTTTTAAGTATCTCACATTCACTTCTGTTAAGGTTGACTTGATTCAGATGTTGTTAGCCTCACCCATCCATCATAAACGTCTCATCAATTTTTCATTAAAAATCATTCCTCAGATATATTAATTCAATGGGGTTTGCTCAGATTTCTGAAATCAGAAGACAGAAAACTATGTAGAAGCAATTAGATAAGTATTTTATGGTTTTCTGCTGAAATCTTTTAAATCTGATAATTTTTAAGGCATGTTGTCCTGTGGAGAAGGAAGCTTAAGAAAATTTTAGAAACATATCACTTAAAAGTTTATAATTATATTGCAAAAAACTTTAAACACACAAAAGTAAAAAGAATTGTACTGTGAATACTTGCTTGACCACTGCCTTGATTTAGTAAATTTGTTATATTTAATTCATCCACCTGCTGAATCATTTGAAAGTAACTTGCTGCTAATATCATGGCACTGTAACCAGCATGGATGGTTTAAGAAGATGCAGCATCACTCCTTCGACCATGTGAGGTCATAGCAAGAAGGAAGCCATCTATAAGATGGGAAGACGGTCCTCACCAGGAACTGAATTTCCAGCACCTTAATTTGAGACTTTTCAGTCTTTAGATTGGAAGTCAAGAGCCCACACAGTACCCGCTGGCCTGAGGCATATGAACTCCAGAATGTATTGTATTGACTTCCAGCCAGGGTGGAGGCGTAAGCAGACATGCTTCGCCTTCTTGCACAACCGTAAGAAGGATTACAACTATCTCAAAATAAAACAAAAAAAAAAAACAACCAGAGCTGCCAGAAAAATTGAACTCTATGGAAGTCTGACAACCAAAGATTTAAAGAAGAAATATTTATTCAGACAGGTAGGGGGGTCAGAGCCAGGGAGCCAGGACAGAGAGGACGTGGAGTGGCAGAGGTGAGGCAGCAGTGGCCAGCCGAACAAGCAGTCCCACATTCATAAGTGGCAGATAAAAGCCAGGAGGGGCACCTGGGGAGTGATCCCAGCCCCAGGCTTGACCGTGCAGCTCATGGTTCCAGCACTAGGAAAATAAGGTATCATAGCTTCTGGCTGTGAAAACCAGTGGGGCTTGGGGTGGCAAAAAAACTGCCTGCCTCTCAGGAGAGTCTGTTTAGAGGGCCCCCTTGGTTCTAGAACATAAGCAAACCCACCCACTCTGGGAACCATCACTAGGACAACAGCTAGAGGGGTGCTAGTCGCATATGGGAAGCAGGTGAAGTGACTGGAAAAGCGGTGAGTGCCACAGAAGCAGCATTGTTCCCTCTCCTCCCCCTCCCCCACATAAAGTGCCACAAAGCAGTGAAACAGGTCGCACAGCACTGATGAATACCTAAGGCTCCGCCCCTTATAGCATAACAGGTGCTGCAGCTCTACCTAATACAAAGAAGCAAAAACAGGGAGACTGTCAAATTGAGGAGACAAAGCAGTATGGCTCAAATAAAAGAACAGGTTTGAAAACTTATTTGAAAAGATAATGAAGGAAAACTTCCCTAATTTGGTGAAGCAAATAGATATAGAAGTCCAGGAAGCACAGAGTCCCAAACAAGCTAGACCCAAGGAGGACCACACCAAGACACATCATCATAAAAATGGGAAAGGTGAAAGATAAAGAGAGAATCTTAAAAGCAGCAAGAGAAAAGCAGAGAGTTACCTACAAAGGGGTGCCTATAAGACTATCAGCTGACTTCTCAAAAGAAACTTTGCAGGCAAGAAGAGACTGGCAAGAAGTATTCAGTGTGATGAAAAGCAAGGACCTACAACCAAGGTCGCTTTGTCCAGCAAAGCAATCATTTAGAATGGAAGGGCAGATGAAGTGCTTTCAAGACAAGGTAAAACTAAAGGAGCTCATCATCACCAAATGATTATTATATAAAATGTTAAAGGAACTTATTTAAGAAGAAGAAGATCAACACTTTGAACATTAAAATGACAACAAACTCACAAATATCAAAAACTGAATCTAAAAAATAAAAACCAAAACAAACTAAGCAAACAACCAGAACAGGAACAGAATCATAGGTGTGGGGATCATTTGTAGGGTTATCAGCTGGGAGGGGGAAGGGGAAAAGGAACAGGGATTAAGAAGCATAATTGGTAGGAACACAGTAGATGAGGGGAGGATGTTAAGAATAGTAAAGAAAATGGAGAAGCCAAAGAACCTATGCAGGACCCATGGACATGAACTAATTGGGGAGGACCGCTGGAGGGAAGTGGGGTGCTGGTTAGATGGGGTCAAAGGAGAAAAAATTCGGGCAACAGCATAATCAACAAAACATACTTAAAAAATAAATTAAAAAAAATGCAGCACCTAAGGAAGTTAACACTAACCCCCTAATTTCACCTAAAATCTAGTCAGTGATAATTTAAAAAATTTAGTAGTTATATTTACTCAGTTTTCCACAATATATGACTTCAAATTTGTAAAAGCTGTCTACAGAAAAATTTACTTTTTGTTTTCTAAAATATTTTAATGATTTATTCTAGAAGTAATATACTCACAATTAAAATTTTTTTATTAAGTGTTGGGTATATAAGAAAATACAGGGTCAGCCAAAGTAGGTTTATAGTCGTGAGTATGTAAAACAGTTTACTTTTGTACTATTATTTATTCTTGTATTATAGATTTTTCCAAGCGAACAACTGTGTACCTACTTTCGCTCACCCCTGTATATGAGGCTATGAAAGACAGCATCAGAAATGCATGTTAGCATTACCTCTGAATTCTCTGTTACCTCTGCAGTTCCATCTTCTTGCGGGAGAAAAAAGCCTGTGTTTATTTTCTAGTGTTTTTATTTTTTAATTGACATCTAGTATGGTTCCATTTACATATTCTTTGGTACTAATTCTTTTTTTACCTAGTTTGTATTGCTGTGATTCATTCTTTTCTTTTCCCCACGCTAAAAGATATTTTACCGTTTGATAAAATCTGTTCTGTTAGTGGATACTTTGAATTATTTATAATTTTTTGATATTAAAGTTCCACCATGAACATTCTTATGCATGTTTTCCAGTGAACATGTACAAGAGGTTCTCTAGGGTAACTTCTTCAGATGGCAGCTGGTGAGATGCATTATGAAAACAGTGTATTGCGCCATGAGCAAGTGTGTCAAAAAATTGATAAGAGTACTTCACATAGTAAATATTTTTTATGACAGTTGTGTTTAAATTACAGAAAATATTTTACTTGTAAACTGTAGTATAGCATAAAATAGGCTTACTGTGGATTCAGGCAGAAATATTTGGGAAAGACTATTATTGGGAGAAGTTTCAGGGCCTAGGTCAGTAATTTTTAATGGGAGTGATATCTTTTTTTCTCTCCTAAGAGAACATTTGTCATTGTCTGGATATAACACTGGTCTTCACAACGGGGAGGTGGAAGGTTGGGAGGATGACGAGTGAGCGCTACTGGCGTCTAGTAGGTAGAGGCCATCATGGTGCTAAACACTGCAGTACGCAGGCCAGTGCCCGCCGTAGAGGGTTAGCTGGCTCAGAGTGTCAGTGCCAGAGTTGAAAAACAGTGCTCTCTAGGATAAATGTGCATTCGGATTTATTTATTTTAAATTGTTTTTTGAAGTTAGATGCACCTGTTTTTACTCTCATTAGTAATGTACGAATGTTCTATCTTCACTGTCTTGGCCCACAATTGATATTGCAGGACTTTACAATGTATGAGCGGTGCCATGCTCTTTCATTGTCGTAATTTGCTTTTCTCACGGCCAGTGAGGCTGAGCACCATCTTCTGTATCTGTTTATTTGCATTTCCTAGTTTGCCCTACCAGTCTCTTAGCTATCTCCCTGTGAATTGAAGTGTGTGTGCATATGTGTGTTTGCATGTTGGCGTGTTTATGCTTTTGTGCATAAGAGCTTTGTATAAGTTCTATATGTTCTGGATGTAATTTTTATGTTGTATTGCAGATATCTTCTCCAGGTTTTTTTAAATTTTATTTCATTTGTTCTTTAAAAGAAATGCCTTAAATATTGACCCTTTCCACAAACATTTTGTGAAACATAAGTATTTTTAGGAAGTTTATATAGTGTAAATTGGATTGTCTTGGAGCTTCTTAATTTTTTCACAATACAGTCTTAGCAAAGGACTTCTTTATGTTATTTTTACTTATTAGAATATCTTTTTTTATATGTCAGTACTTTTATGGGCTCTTTTTTTATGCCAGAGACATTTTGACAAATTTCTATGGGATCTCTTAGGTTTGTATTTATCTGTAGATGGCCTGGTTACTAACAACTAGTTACCAAGTGGGGAGGGGTACACGTTTTCATAAATATACTCATGTTATTCATAGGTACAAATTGGAATGTCTAAAAATATTTTTATTTTTAAAAGGTTGGAGGCGTGATAGAGAAAAGAGAGATGATCAAGATGAAGTTTCCAGTGTGAGAAGTGAGGGTGGTAATATCCGAGGTTCCTCTAGAGGCCGAGGAAGAGGCCGAGGCCGGGGAAGAGGACGCGGCAGAGGAAATCCTCGATGTATGGCATGATTTTTTAAAAAACATAAATTAGATGAACTTTGAAAAAAGTGTGCAAGGCCTCTGTTACTTTTTCCCACTATCTCATATTTAACTAAGTTATTTGTCTGATAATACAGATGGTTTTATATTTGTTATCCCTGCTTTGGGTTTTTCTTTATAGTAACTTTTTTCTGTTTTTTAAAATATGTGTGACAACCTTTCTTTTTCTTTATTTACGTGAAGTGAGCTTGGATTATTCATATGGTTATCGAGAACATGGTGAAAGGACTGATCAGCTATTTCAAACAGAACTTAATACCAGCATGATGTATTACTATGACGATGGTACAGGCGTACAGGTATATCCTGTGGAAGAAGCATTGCTTAAAGAATATATTAAGCGCCAAATGTAAGTTCATCCGACGTAAGCAGATGGAATGGTAAACTCTGCTGCAATGTCAGACTCGAACATCCCTGATAGTGAATATGTTCGAACACATCCTCTAAGCTGTTTATTCGTAAATAAACTATATGGAGGATTTTTATAGCATTTGTATTTTTTTCCGTAGGAAATGTGGCAAAATAAGTATTTAAAAAAAATTTTTATTTGGTTCATGTTATTTACAACTACTGCTTTGTCTATTGTTTAGGTATTTCTTTGCCTAAAAGGTACTAATTATAATGTCATGGGATAATATGAGTGATTAAATATAAAACACTGTATATGTATTTGAAACTGAGCAAGTGAAGTTTGGCTTATTTGGAAGTAAATGTTTATGTTAAAATTTGCAAGTGGATATGAATGGCAGAATTTTTTTTAGTTAAATTTCATTTTCCAGTTAACAGTTTACATTCATCAGTATTATTTTGTATTAGTTTCAGGTATCATGGTTAACTTTTAAGTTCTCTTTGTGACACATTAAATAAGAACCACCTAATCTTTTTTAGCTCAGACTCCTTACTCTGTCTAGTTCTCATAGTAGTTGCTTTCTGAATACTGAACTTGGTTAGGAGAATATTAATTTTCTCTTTAAAAATATATATAGCTCCTTTGTATATTAATATAGTATAGCACATTTTGCATATTTATATAGTATTTATATAATGGTGGAAAGTGTTTTCAAGTGATTTGCGTAACTGATATACTGAAATTTTAGTTTTTGTATTTTTTTAAAAAAATACTTTTTTGTTTTATTTTTAAAAGAGGGAGAGAAACGATGTGTGGTTGCCTCTCTCATGACCCCAACCAGGGACCTGGCCTGCAACCCAGGCATTGTGCCCTGACTGGGAATCAAATCAGTGACCCTTTGGTTTGCAGGCCAGTGCTCAGTCCACTGAGCCCCACCAGCCAGGGCTAGTTTTTGTATTCTTACAAAGTGAAGGCAAAAGGCTATTTTTTAAAGGGCATAAGCAGTTTTAAAACAGCTATCTTTATTTAAGAAAGAAAATGGACCCTACTCTGTCACTAGAAAATAATCTCTTCATCAGCATCACCACCAGACATCTCCCTGGGATGCTTTCATGGTGGATTTGATTGGCTTACAATATGAAGCAATTTGTTTATTTTGTTCTTGATTCTTTTGTTGGAGTTGATGCAAACTGTGAAGAAAAGGGCCGTTTTATTGGCAGAAAGTGCCTAGCATGTGGCTACCAACTTCAAACCGCTGTTCCTGTCTTTGTAACTTGCTACCAGGTCCCTTCTGATACCTGGCAGTGGACATGCAACCCCATGTCAGGATAATCAGCCTCACATGTGCTCATACAAGTGAGGGAGGAGCAAAGCTACTTCACTGTTGAGACAGTTTCTGATCATGTGGTGTAGGATCCTGTTCTTGTGGAAGGCTGTGATAATGTCCCCAAGGACAGTGGACAGCGTGTCAGACACGGCAGGGGCATGAGGCCTTTGGTTGTCATTGTTTTAACAGAGGTTTTGGCAGATGTTAGAGCATCAGATTTATAATGGCTCTTTGCTGTTCTCATTCTTTGAATAAGGGGCATATGGATTGGAAGAGTCACGCTTTCGATTTTGTGTCTTTGAGGTTTCTCACGAGTAGCAGACTTGTTGATTAGGGCTTAGATTGTTCTCTTTGAGAAGTTACTGGAAAACTTGTGGAACCTTATACTAAGTGAATTTTGTAGAAGAGGCTTAGCTGATTATGGATGGTTGAGTTTTTTAAATAATTTTAACTGAAAACACTATTTTTTCTTCTTGATGATTTCTAGTTGGGACATTCCTTGGCATTCAAGTTTAGAAATAAGTATATTTATAAGAAGATTTAAAATATATATACTGTAGGTGATAAGGTGACTTATGAATGTAGAGTTTGAGCATATGTATTAGTGCCCACCTCATGCCACGCACTGTGGAAAGGGCTATTGAAGTATAACAAAAATCAGAATGTTCAGTCTTTCAAGACTTGAATTCTTTTCTTCAGTGTTAGTTAAGAGTGAATGATTTCCTAATGTTACTGAAATGTCTGTGGTGTTTCACTGACCTAAGGGGACTTCGCACTGTGATAGTTGGATATTTTTTCTCAAAAGAGGAATTATTAACTCAGTAGTATTTTGCTGTTGCTTTCTTTTTTTTCCAGTCGCCATTTACATGCGATATTTTGTATTCGTTCCAGGTGTACATTACAGTGGTTAGGCAAAGTGTTCCCTTGATATTTCCAGTACCCACCTGGCAGCATACACAGTTATTCCAGAATCATTCACTCTCTCCCTACCCTGTACTTCACACCCCTGTGACCACCAGTTTTGTAACTGCCAGTCTGTACTTCTCAATCCCGTCACTTCTGGCACCCAGCCCCCCAGCCCCCTCCCCCCTGGCAACCATCCGTTTGTTCTCCGTGTCTCTGTGTCTGCTTCTATTTTGTTCATTTACATTGTTCTTTAGATTCCACGTATGAGTGCTGTTATTTCTTATATTTGCCCTGTGTTGTCTTAAATTTATATTGTTATTAATATATTAAAATAGTTTTAAGCAGCTGATGTTAAAAGCAAGAGAGATTTTTATTTCCTGCTGAATAAATAGATGGAATATATACTTATTGCCTTATTTTCCTTTTCAGTGAATATTATTTCAGTATAGAAAATTTGGAACGGGACTTCTTTCTTAGAAGAAAGATGGATGAACAAGGTTTCTTGCCTATTTCCCTGATTGCTGGTTTCCACCGTGTTCAGGCTCTCACTACGAACCTAAATCTCATTTTAGAGGTAATTATACATTTACAAAACAAATAAAACAATCGGTACTTTTTGTTTATGCTATGAACCTAAAACCGCTCTAAAAAATTCTATTAACTTTTTTAAGGAAAAAAGGTGCCTAAGTCTTAGACTATACTTATGGCTCTTTCCAGTGTATAAAGCTTAACTAAATTTCTGACCTTGGAAAATCCCTGAAAGGATTGCTAATGATATTTCTACCTCTTTTTAACTTGATGCTTCGAACTTGAACACTCTTGGCTGTTTTTGGTTCTTTTGGTCATCTTCAGATTGCTGTACAATTGTGTGTATTCCCATTTATTAAAGTTTTGAAAATTTTTCATGTGAAACAGAAAGGCTAATTTAAAAGTCTTTCCAGGTGTGTTCCTAATGCTTTTTTAAAATCTGTCCTGTTGCATTCAACATTTTTAGTTTTCTCTTACACACGCAATACCAAATTTGCCTTTTTTGCTGGATAGTTCTGTGAGCTCTGACAGGTTTACACCCTTGTGTGCCCTTGTGTAGCCAGTCCTTTTCCTTACACACAGCGCCTAGGAGCCACTGACCTGATTTTTGTCCCTCTACGTTTGCCTCTTCCAGAATAGCACATAAATAAATTATATTTTGTAGCCTTTCATTTCTTCCACTTAGTGCTTTTGAGACTTATTCATGCTGTTGCATGTGTCCGTAGTTTGTTCTTTTTTCTTGACTAATTCCGCAGTACCACTCTATCCATTCACTGGTTTTTAGCCATTTAGATTATTTCTAGTTTTTGGAGATTATGAGCAAAGCATAAAGGTATTTGTGTGAACATATGTTTTCATTTCTAGTGGGTAAATACAGGATTCCCTCACTTATGGCGAGTATTACATTCCAGATGCCCCCGCGATAGGTGAAAATCCACGAAGTAGGAACCTTACATTTATTTTAGTTTTTATATATATTTTAAGGCTTTATAAACCCTTCCCACACACTTAGAAACCGTTCCCAGTCCCTTATTAACCTTTCCCACTCCCTTAACCTTTTCCACGCTTTTATAAACATTACTTATGTTCTTAAACATATTCTACACTCTTAAACCTACATAACTTTAACAACATATGTATACAGTACCACAGAATCCTGCGATATAGCGAAAAGTCTGCAATAAATAATTAAATATAATATTTTTAAAAATCCCTTGACACAGTGAGGCCACGGTAAGTGAACCGCGATATATAGAGGGACTACTGTATTGATGATTGTGATTGCTTGAATGTGTGGTAAGTGATCTTTACTATAAGAAATTTCCAATCTGTTATCCAGAGTGGGTTTGACCATCTTGCACTCTTTTGTATGAGAGTTTCATTTGCTGCATGACCTCATCAGCACTAGGTTTTGTCAGGTTTTTTTGAATAATAGATTTGTAGTGGTTCCTCACTGTGATTTTTTTTTTTTTAAGTATATTTTATTGATTATGTTGTTACAGTAGTCCCAATTTTTTTTTCTGTTTGCTCCTCTCCGCCCATTACACCCCTTCCCTCCACCAACCCCATCCCCCCTTGGTTCATGTCTATGGGTCGTGCAAAAAAGATCTTTGGCTTCACCCTTTCCTATATTATTCTTGACTTCCCCCTGTCTATTTTGTACCAACAAATTATGCTTCTTAGTCCCTGCACCATTTCCCCATTTCTCCCCCTCCCCCCTCCCAGCTGATAACCCTCCAAATGATCCCCATACCTATGATTCTATTCCTATTCTGGTTTTCTTAGTTGGATTTTGTTTTTATTTTTTAGATTCAGATGTTGATAGTTGTGAGTTTATTGTCATTTTAACATACATAGTTTTGATGTTTTTCTTAAATAAGTCCCTTTAACATTTCATATAATAATGGCTTGGTGATGATGAACTCCTTTAGCTTTACCTTGTATGGGAAGCACTTCATCTGCCCTTCATTCTAAGTGATAGCTTTGCTGGATAGAGTAATCCTGGTTGTAGGTCCTTGCTTTTCATCACATTGAATACTTCTTGCCAGTCCCTTCTTGCCTGCAAAGTTTCTTTTGAGAAATCAACTGATGGCCTTATAGGCACCCCTTTGTAGGTAATTATCTTCTTTTCTCTCGCTGGTTTTAAGATTCTCTCTTTATCTTGAACCTTTGGCATTTGAATGATGATGTGTCTTGGTCCTCTTTGGGTCTAGCTTGTTTGAGACTCTCTGTGCTTCCTGGACTTGTGTGTCTCTTTCCTTCACCAAATTTGGGAAGTTTTCCTTCATTATTTTTTCACATAAGCTTTCAGTTTCTTGCTCTTCCTCTTCTCCTTCTGCCACCCCTATAATTCGGATGTTGGCATGTTTAAAGTTGTCCCAGAGGTCCCTAAGCCTCTCCTCATTTTTTTCAATTCTTGTTTCCTCATTCTGTACTGGTAGACTTTATTTCTTTCTTATGTTCCAAATCATTGATTTGAACCCGGTTTCCTTCCCTTCACCACTGGTTTTATGTTGATTTTCCCTTGTTTCATTCAGCATAACCTTCACTTCTTTCCTTATGCATTTGCCATACTTAAGCATATCTGTCAAGCCTGTGAGCATCTTTATCACCAGTGTTTTGAACTCTACACCTGTTAAGTTGGCTATCTCCTCATCTGTTAGGTTGGCTGTCTCCGAATCGCTTAGTTCTCCCACTGGAACTGTGGTGCTCTCAACCCAGTTTGATCTGAATATGCAGATGGCTACTAAGTGACTAATCGTCAAGGTGCATATGCTGGACAAAGGGACAGTTCATGTCCAGTGTGATATTTCATCATGCTACTCAGAATAGTGTGTACTATTTAAAATGTATGAATTGTTTATTTTTTGAATTTTTTATTCATTAAGTATTTTTGGATTGCAGTTGACCACAGGTAACTAAAACTGCAAAAAGTGAAGCTGCAGATAGGGGACAGATGGAGGGACTGCTGTACTTTATTTGTTTGAGCTTTAGTGTCTTCATCTATAAAATAGTAATTTTGAGATTTTTAGGTTTTTGGAAGAATAGGATGTGCAAGTAAAATTTTTTAATGAAAAGTTATTTAATAGCTCAAAATTCCTACTTATAGGCACTGAAAGATAGCACAGAAGTGGAAATTGTGGACGAGAAAATGAGAAAAAAGATAGAACCAGAAAAATGGCCAATTCCGGGCCCTCCTCCACGTACAGTGCCACAAACAGACTTCTCTCAACTGATTGACTGCCCAGAATTTGTGCCAGGCCAAGCCTTTTATTCACATGCAGGTAACAGCTTTCCTTCTCGTGCAAACAGTATTACTGACAGTGGGATTTTGGTGCATTTTACCCATCTTTATAAAGTTTACCTGGGTTCAGTAGGAAAATTAAAGATAACTAAATGCCTTGATGCTCTAAAGTCAATTCAGATTGTTTCCCACACAGAGCTATAAATTACATAGGGATTTAGGAGTTATAGGCGAAGCTCTGCTCCATTTTTAAATTATTTGTGAATTTTGTTATATGTGGAGTTTATACTAGAGGATTATAAATACATTAGGCCAGTTTTCCCCTTGTAAGCTTGGAATAGTAGGATTGGAATAGACTAAAACACCTTATGCGTAAGACTAGGTAGACTTCCTTTAATTTTCTTACCGATGTACTTTAACCTGTCTTGGAAGGATGAGATGACCTACCTATATTCTAATGCAGAGTTGAGGGGTTTTTTCTGAAGTTACTATAATTATTGATTAAAGAATTGGTGGTATTTAGAATTTCCAAAAACTGCTTTAATGTTAAGATTTTTTTCCTAGGTCATTCTAAAGACATTCCCTCTTGGGAAAAAATATGTGTGCTTAAACTTTTTCAGTCAGGGTGATGATCTACTGATGCTCTTGGATGTCATTTGATCGGAATATGCAGAGGAATAGGTGACTCACTGAAATATCATAATAAATATTGGAACAAATCGTGCTGCAGAAATGAAAGCGACCAGAGCCCCTTCTGTTCAAGAATGTCTACTCCCAACTCCTTGCGGAGGCAGTTGGGCCAGCACTGCAGTGGAGATAAGCACCTTTGGGAGGAGGATGAGAGACAGACCAGAGGACTGCTGTTGTTTTTGTAGGAGCTGCCCGTGTGTGTGTAACTAGCCTGGGCTGCATGTGCTACTTTTATTCACGGTGGGAAAGTTAATTTTCATTCTGGAAATACTACAAGAGTCTGTCTTTTCCTTTTAGACTTATGTACTTATGTCCAGATCAATAAATCAGAAATAGAGAGGCTTGAGTGGCATTTTCTAGATCGTTAGGTCCTTTGCTATTTAATTTGCCCTTCAGTATAGTGTATGTTGTATAACTCAGATGTTGTCATAATATTTCACATGGACTTTAAGATTTATTAATGTGGACACTTAAGAGATAAGAAAGTTAAGAAATGAATGGAATATTTTTTTCACTCAAGAATTTATTTTTGATACACTTTTATGAGACACCTGCCATCAATAAAGCCCTGATGGACAGTCTCAGATATTTTTATTTATTGTTTCTTTGATCGTCAACCCTCTGCCTCTAAACCTAGAAAGCAATTTGGGCAAGTGTTTTAAAATTTGAAGAATAGTGACGTTTTTTAGCTTTTTAAATAAAGATATGTCTGTATAAGTTAATTTATTGTGTAAATGTGGGGTCCAAGATGATATTTTTAACCTACTTATAAATAGGCATTAGCTGAGTTAGATAAAATAGAAGACAGTTCTTACACAGAGTAGCTAAGATAGGTCATTCAAGTTGCTGATGCCTGTCCATTAGCCGTTTTGAATTATTAATAAAATTAACAGGAATAAAACCACAATGTCTTGTACATTTTGTGTTTTTTAAATATATACTCATTTACATGCACATACACGTTGCTGAAACAATTCAATATATATTTAAAATGTTAAAATTTTTTGGTTCTTTAGCTTATACATCAGAAACAAGATGGATGATGAGGCATTATAGAAAGTTGGAATGTGTTTTGCGTTATACTGATTCACATTAAATCATAGGAATACTTATGTAAATTCAGCCTTTCCCTGTGAAGCCCCAAATTTCTGACCTTAATAATTCCCCTTTGATAAGGAAACCTTAATTTCCGAACTTCAGTAGAGAGAGCTGTCACCAAATACTTGAAACGGAAGTAAGGGATGGGAAATGTGGGTTGTGTTATCTGTACCCATGAGTACAGAAAAGTAGCGAAACGTATCTAGATCCTTTTCACTCAAATTAGGAAACCTTAAATTTCAAAAACATAACCCTTGATAATATACTTTCTGAGAGATTCGAGTAGTAAAATATTTTAAAATTTTGGTCCTTTTCACCAAAATTAAAATTTCTATTTTTCCTTCTATGGAGCTTGAATTGTCTAACATGGATTGATCTTTGTGCTGAACAGAGGACCATAGTGCACCAGAAAAGGTTGATTATGGGAATGGTAAGGTGTTTTGAAATTTAGGATTTATAGTTCTATGGATATAGTATTGTACTATCAATAGTAAAACGATTTCATTCGCCAAAATTGGGAAGTCAGGTATCTGACAATCTTGTTTTTTGTTTGTTTGCTTGTATTTGGCTTTAAAAAATGTATAAGGGGATCCCTAATAATTATTTATTAAGCTGTGGGATTTTCTTTGAAATGTTGATCTGCAGAAGTTTCTTGTATGTGCTGCACATAAAATTACAGAATTTTTTAAAGCAAGCTATATAATTACTGAGAGCTGTGATTCAGCGTGGATTAAAAATAACTATGCCAGGTAAATATCATGGTATGTGTAGGGTGGGGTAAAAGTAGGTTTACAATTCGTGTGGGGGAAAAAAATAAATAATGATACAAGAACAAACTTTTACATACTAACTGTAAACTTGCTTTTGCCCCACTTTTTATAAGGTGATTTATTTCTGGAGAATCATGTTGACAATTTTCAGTGAATGAAAACAGCAACAAGAATTTTTTCTCTTGAGTTCTCACAAACTAGAAGCCATAACTGTCAAAGTGTGTGTCTCATTTCTTTGTTTATAAGTTTAATGTCAAGTAATCCAAGTCACATTCATATTCATTTTGGTCTTGGAAGATTGGGACTTTTGCTATTATCCTTAAAATTTACACACACGTAGTTTAAAATCTTTTCATGGTAAAAGAAAACAAAATCACGCGTAGCATATGTATAGCTTAATTATAAGGTGAACACCCTTTAAAAACTAAATTTTTGTCTCACCCAAATTCTTTGGTATTTTAATGTAATTTATAAGCACACATACTGTGAATATAATGGAACAGTTCATGGAAGGAACATTCAAGCTTAACACATTTAGACATGATTATGTAATAAACTGAAGCAGTTGTTTAAAGATTACATTTCTCTGTTAAAAATAGTGGCAACTGATTCCCTAGCATGTGCCAGGTGCTGTTCGAATTATTTATACATGTACTAGGCATAGTGGTAATGTAGTTAATTCTCACCCTGGGGTGGTGATTCTGACTCTACTTTTAAAACTTTATTCACTGAATACACATTGATGATTTATAGTATTCAAAATAGGGTTCTCTATAACATTAAATTTTTTTTATTTTTTATTGATTTTAGGGAGAGAGAGAGAGAAACATCGATTTGTTGTTCCATTCATTTATGTATTTTTTGGTGAATTCTTGCATGTGCCCCGACCAGGGATTCGTATATTCGAACCTTGGAGTATTGGGAAGATGCTCCAAGCAGCTGAGCTATTCGGCCAGAGCCCCTCTATAACTTTAATAATACTTACAGACCAAAGACTAGTCTTTTATTCATACTAGTTTAGTGGATCAAATGATGATACATGTAACACTAATTAAGGAAGTTAAAGAATATCAATGTTCAATAGAAATCTAATGTTTGCCACATATGCAATCCTAATAATTTTAATAGCCTTAAAAGCTACAAAAAGAAAATTTAATATTTAAAAATTTCAGTGCATTTAAATATTAGCATTAAAATTATGGATCTATTTTACTTTTTTTATACCAGGTCTTTGAAATCTGGTGTGTACTTTATACTTATTCTGTGGGCTAGTCACACTTTAAGTGCTCACTAGCTCCATTTGGCTATTGGCTAGTATTGGACAGTACAGTTTAGAGCCTTTATTATTATGAAACAATATATTCTTTTTAAAGTTTTATTTGTCCATTTTAGAGAGAGGGGAAGGGAGGTAAAAGAAAAACATTGAAGTGCAAGAGAAACATTGATCAGTTGCCTCCTGCATGCCCCCAATACCCCACAGCCCAGCATGTGCCTCAGTTGGAAATCGAACCAGTGACCCATCGGCCTGTGGAATGACACCTATCCCACTGTGCCACACTAGTCAGGGCAACAACATATTCTTCTTAAAGTAATAATAATCTAGTGGTTGAATCTTGAATCTAACTATGTGTCCATGGAGAAGGTAAGTTTATCTGATTCTAGCATATAGTAGATGAAAGAATCTTGGAATATTCTTCTCAAACCAAGGCTTATGGAGTATGCCTTTGCATTTTTGTTTAGTAAATAAAATGAGAATTATTGTTCATTTATATCAGCTTTCTCTACGTAATATACTCACCTTTGCAAAATTTCTAAGGGATTGGCTTGAGTAAAAAATGATGTTTTGAATTCCACAGTATAAATTTGTTTTTAAAACACTTTGTCCAAAGCAAGTCTACATTGCATCGTATGTAAATATTCTTTGACATTTGGAAAATAAATTTATAAAGGAATCAGTTTGGATTTTACTTATGAGTGTGTAATTACTTTGATTAAAAACAAAGATAGTGTGGAGAAAGGCATTTTTAATTCCAACAGAGTTTTAAAACGTTTTAAATGTTATTGCTAAGGCAGTGTACTTTAATGATATGACATTCTACTCTTCGTTTAGTGTGACCTATGTAGGCACACTGCATTTAGGTAAGCCTTGTTAAGCCAAGGAAATGTGAAAAGTAGGAGTAATGGCTGCCTTAGTATAAATGCTAGCAAAACAATGAAGGGCTGATTTTTGTCTAGAGTAAAATAGACCTTTAGTCTAGCTGGCTTAATAGCATTTAAAATTCCATAATTGTAATCAATAGGTTTCTGAGAATTGACTCCCAAATAGATGTATTGTCATAATTAGCAACTGTCATTGATATTCTTGAGGTCTGAATGAGTGTGGTCTTTGTAAGGGTTGGTGATGTTGCATTTTTTTTTTTTGTTATTTATTGGTTTCACTTGAATACATCTTACAAGGTCTTCAGGTCTGAAAGCCATTGGGAAGATTATAATTGAAATTCATTTATTATGTTTTGTGAAAAAAAATCAAGCCCAAGGAAAAAAATGAAATGTTTTGTAAGTAATAAATTTATTTTAACTATAGAACTAACTTAAAATTTTAGAGTCTGCTCCCAATTCTCCAAGAATTGGAAGTCCACTGAACCCAAAGAAAAATATTGAAACAAGTAATCTTCAAGCAATATCTAGAATTTTGTCTACCAGTTTGCCTGACTTAGACTCAGAACCTTGGATAGAAGTAAAAAAAAGACATCGCCCATCCCCAGTGAAATTGAAGGTAAGTTGTCATAAATCAAATGAAGTGTGATAAATTCTAGAGGCGTGTTTGTTAGGTACATATATAAAATTAGGAAAAGTTTGTAGAAATTGTAAAAATTGGAACCATTGGCTTTCACTAAAAAGCTGTGGGTTAAATAAGTAGCTAAAAATAAGTTACATGGTGTCAACTTTTAAAATTTATCTTTTCTGGATAAGATTTGGTCTTTCTACATATGACAACTTTAAATTTGAATAATTCTGTTTCTTAAAAGCTGATCATCTAAATTTTGCATTTATAACTTTGTTCATTATTTGTAGAGTTCTTAAACAAATAATTATTTGTAAAGGGTGAACATTGGGTTTTATAATGTGTTTTGGGTGATGTCCAATAGGAAAGGGGAAGGGAATTGATTTCTTGGTGCCACAGGAGGGACTGAGATGGGTTTGGTGAGGAAACACCAGGTGAAATCCTTGTGGAACTGCTGTATTTTTGGTGGTTGGATACATGAACTCTCAAAGGTGGTAAAAATTGCTTTCATTAAACCATAAACACAAATGAGTAAAAGTAAAACTGGGGGAATCTGAGTAAGATTGATGGGTTGGTTATATCAATGTGCATCTTGTTTGTGGTATGGTAGTCTAGAAACTGACTAAAGAATACATGAGATCACTATTTTTTTTTTTTTTGTAACTATGCGAATGTACATTTATCTGGAAGTAAAAAGTTTGTTAGAAATAAACAGTGCCACTCAGATTATTCAAATATTGAAAGTAAGCTGAGTAAGGAAAAGGTCACTAAAAGTAACTGGACATAGGTGTGGAAAAGATTTTGAAGCAGGCGCTCTCGTATTCAGGATCATTAAGTACAGGGCTCTTTATTCCTCAGGTCAAAGCATGAAGAGGGGAGGCACGCAGGATTTAAGAGTGGTCTCCTCTGAGGGACTGGGAGATGTTGGTATTTCACCTCCCCGGGGGGCATTTGGCAACTATGGAGATGTGTTTGGTGGTTACAGCTGGGAGAGTGCTGCTGCCTCTTGTAGGTGGAGGCCGGGGAGGCTGCTCAACCTCCCGTAGTGCACAGGACACCCCTGTCCACACACAGTTATCAGTCCCAGTGTGTCAGTAGTGCCAAGTTTGAGGAATCTTGATCGCAGGTAACTATTTCTTTAGCAATGATAGTTAAATGTAGCATACTTAGATGTTTATTTTTCCTTGGGAACATTTTAAAAGCCTAACAAAGCTATTCAAAACAAGATTCTCTAAAGATCCTGATTAATTTTTATATTTGTCATGGCAAACCTGGGTAACTATGGAGGGAGAATAGTGTCCTGGACTCAGTGATAAAATTTTGTACCACATTTCATTTATTCCAAGAGCTACATTTTTCCTCCGTATTCAAAATCTCCCCATTCAAACATTTCCTTTAGAAATAATGGGTCATCTTAAAATTGGTAGCATAAGGACCATTCTAACTAATGGAGTATTTAATATAATTCTTTGCTCAACTTTTTTTCTTTAGTGCTTCTCAGTTCACATTTATTGGTTCAGAATAACACGGTCTGATTTTCTTTTACAGTTTGGCTGCTAAACTAGTCACTGAGCACATGAGCTTGGTATTACTTGTAACATTGTTATATGACATTTATCTTAGAAGTGATAGAAAAGTTTTTACATAAAATACCAATTTCTTGCTTTAGGAATCAGCATCTCTGCCTGAAGGGACATCAAATCAACTGCATCGTCCAGATGAACAAGAACAAGAAGAACTTGATTTTTTATTTGATGAAGAGATGGAAGAAACAGAAAGACGAAAAAACACATTTACTGATTGGTCTGATAATGATTCAGATTACGAAATCAATGACCAGGATTTAAACAAGATTTTGATTGTAACTCAGACACCACCTCATTTGAGAAAACATCCTGGAGGAGATCGAACAGGCAACCACATGTCTCAGGCAAAAATTACATCTGAACTTGCTAAAGTTATCAATGATGGCTTAAATTATTATGAACAGGATCTCTGGATGGAAGAAAATGAAAACACACACACAGCCATAAAGGTAATTGTTTCTGGAAAGCATCTTCCTGCTGATGCTATGATTTGATTGTATGTTGCTGCTTATATTTTTTTAAACTGCTTTTTGTTTTATGGGGCTTTTTTTTTTTTTTTTTTTTTTTTTAATGAAAGTAACCACTAGGCATAAATTTAAAGTGATGATTCTGGCCTGTTAATTTCCCAGAAACCTATCAGAAGCAAATGTAGTTCCTCTGTGAAGACATTCACCTTTATTCTAGACCTCAAAGAACTTACTCAAATTACTTTTACAAGGAATGTGAACAGCTTACAAGACAGTTTACAGGAAACTATCCAGAAATTAAGCACAGAGTGGCAGAGATAGAATATATGAATGAGTGTATGGAGTGATATAGATAGTCTGGCTTATTTCAAATATTTGACAGTGGATTTTATTTAAAGTTTTTATTGAAAAAGTAAAAAGCAAAAAATGAGAAATATTGAGTGATAAACAAGGACTAAGATAGACAATCGGAATTTTAGAAGGAAATGAGAAAGAATGGGGCAGAGTCAGTATTTTAAGGGGTAATAGCTAGGATCTTTTCTGAACTGAGGAGAGGTATCAGTGTAGAACAGCCAGGTAAAAAAAAAAAAAAAAAAAAAAGGGAGATGACTTTGAGAGAAGAGTGACTGGGCAGCTACATGCTGACTTCCCACCAGCAGCAGTTGAATGCAACAGTGGATAGTGTTAATATACCAAGGAAAAATAACTATCAACCTGTATTGTATGCCTTGAAAAGATAGCTTTCAAGTAAGAGGTTGAAATGTGAGAAATTGCAACCAGCAGAAATTCCAAAGCTAGTATAAAAGTGACTCCAGATACTGAAGGTACAGAAGGGACAGCAAAGCAAAGCCAGTGTTAAATATAAGAACAAATATAAATAAATACTAACCGTATTGAACAATAACTAAATCTTAGAGATCTAATTATAACATTAACAGTTATAAATGAGAACAATAAATGAGTAGTATTTAAAGGTAATTTTTAGCCTGGAAAGAAGATTGATTGTTTTTAAAGTTTTTATGTTGCCATTTGAAGGATACTCATATAAAAATTAGAGGGAATAACTTTGAAACTAGGAGAAAGAGAAAATGGAGTAAGTCAAGAAAAAAAGGGAAAGAGGGCCTTCAGCACAAAAATACTGTCGCAGATTTAAACTCAAATATTTAAGTAAAAGAAAATGAATAAATACTGTCAATGTGTATTAAATACAGCCAAGTTATGTTTTTTACAGATGCCCCATTAAAGAAAAATGAAGCAAAAAGGTTGAAAGGAAATGATTGGGAAAATATGTACCATAAAGTAGTAATCAACTGAAATTAATCTACAGGTTCAGTGTAACCTGTCAATATTCTAACTTAACATCTTCGCAGAAATTGATACGGTGATCTGAAATTCATTTGGAAATTCAAGAAAGGACCTAGAAATTCAAGAAAGGAAATTCAAGAAAAAGAATAAAGTTGAAGGATTTTTACACAGTCCTTAATTATACTAGTACTAGTAGAAGGATAGACATACAGATCAATGGAAGAGAATCAAGAGTCTAGAAATAAACCTGTGTGTTTGTGGTCAGCTGGCTTTTGGCAAAAGTGCTTAAACCATTCAATAGGGAAAAAGTAGTTTTGGGACAGGTACATACCCACATGCAAAAGAAGAAGTTAGATGCCACCTTAATTTACCATGTACAAAAATTAACTCAAAATAAATTAACACCTCTGCATAGCCCATGGACATTGACGACAGTGTAGTGAAGGCTGGGGATGGGTTGGGGCTGGGTAGAGGTGAGGGAAATGGGAGACATCTGAGTTAGTCTCAACAATAAAATTAAGTAACACCTACATATGAAAGTAAAAACTATAGAACTCTTTGCAAAACATTTGACAGTGGTTTCTTATATGGCAACAAAATAAAAAATATGTAAGTTGAATATAATCAAAACTTTAAAATTTTGTATACCACAAATACAGTAAAAGGATAATAAAAACACAATACCAGCTTGGTTGGTGTGGTTCAATGGATTGAGTGTTGGCCTGTGAACCAAAAGGTCACTGGTTTGATTCCCATCAGGGCACAAGCCTGGGTTGCGGGTCAGGTCCCTAGTTGGGGGCATGCGAGAGGCATTAGGTTGATGTTTCTCTCCCTGTATTTCTCCCTCCTGTATCCTCTCTTAAATAAATAAAATCTTTTAAAAAATTATTTAAGAAAAACACAATACCATTTACATTACCACCCCCCAAAATGAAATACTGAGGTATAAATCTAAGAAAAGATACACAAGTTTCATGTGAGGAATATTCTAACTCTGATGAAAGAAATCAAAGAAGAACTAAGTAAATTGAGAACTATTTCATTTAGGAATGCTCAGTATTGTCAGTTTTCCCCAACTGAATCTATAGATTCAGTGCAATCCCAATCAAGATAGCAGTAATTAATTTTGTGAATATCTACCAACTGATTCTAAAATTTATATGGGGAGGCACAAGACCCAGAATAACCAATTCAGTATTGAAGGTGAACAGTTAGAAGACCAATACTATCCAACTTCGAGAGTTACTGTAAAACTGTAGTGATCAAGACAGTGTGGTACTGTTGAAAGAATAGACAAATAGGGCAGTGGAACAAAATGGCCCGGAAATAGATTTCCAAAAATATAGTAAACTGATATTTGGCAAAGGAGCAAAGGCAATAGTCTTTTCAGCGAGGTGATGGAACAACTGGACATCAACATAGGAAAAAAATGAATCCAGACCCAGACCTTATATTGTTTTTTACAAAAATTAACTCAAAATGGATCACAAATAAGTGAAAAACACAAAACTAAAATTTCTAGAAGATAACCTTGGAGAAAATCTAGATGATCTTGGGTTGAGTGATGATGTTTTAGTTATGACACCAAAAGCACAATTCATGAAGGAAAACCTTGATAAGTTGGATTTCATTAAACTAAAAACTCTTCTGCGAAGGATATTGTCAAGAATGAGAAGAAAAGCCTTACAATGAATGGAAGAAAGACACAGCTGGTAAGACTATTACGCAAAATATGCAAAGAACTCTTAAAACTATACAATATCAAAACAAAAATGACCCAAAGACCTGAACAGACAGATATACAGATAGCAATTACACATATGAAAAGATACTTCATATCATATGTCATCAGGGAAATGCAAATTAAAACACGATACTACTACACACAGAATAGCCAAAATCTAGAACAATGACAACACTCAAAGCTGTTGAGGACGTCGAACAACAGGAACATTCATTTGTGGGGAGAATGGAAAATGGTAGAGGCACCTTGGAAGACAGTGTGGCAGTTCCTTACCAAACTAAGCATACGCCTTATTATATGATTTAGCAGTTGCCCACCTTGGTACTCAGCCCAAAGGAGCTAAAAAGTCATGTCCACACTAAAACCTGCACAAGGATGTTTTTATATCAGCTTTATTCATAATTGCCCAAACTTGGAAGCAGTCAAGATGTCCTTCAGTAGGTGAATGGGTAAATAAACTGATATATCCAGACAATGGAGTATTAACACCATGCTAAGAAGAAATGAGCTATCAAGCCAGAAAAGACATGGAGGAACTGTAAGTGCATATAACTAAGTGTAAGAATGCAATCTGAAAAGGCTACATACTGTATGATTCCAACTCGTCACCATTCTGGAAATGGAAAATTATGGAAACAGTAAAGAGATTAGTGATTGCCAGGGATTGACGAGAGGGAAACACAAATAGGCAAAACAGGATTTTTAGGACAATGAAACTATTCTGTATGGTATATAATGGTGGATATGTGTCATTTTACATATATCAAAACCCATGGAGTGTACAACACTAAGAGAGGAACCTGTGTAAACTAATGCACTTTTGATATCATCTCTATGTAGGTTCACTGTAAGAAAAGTAATATTTGGTGAAGAATGTTGATAGTGGGCAGGTTGTGTGTGTGAGAGGGTATAGAGTATGTAGCTTTTAACATTTCTCTGTGAAGCTAAAACTGCTTTAAAATTGTCTATTAAAAAAAACAAGTTAGAATAATATATTTACAAATCATTATTTAATAAAGGACTTGCATTTATAATATTTAAAGAACTTATAACACAAGAAGACAACCCAATTAAAATGAAAATTATCCCATGAGATAGCATTTCATACCTCCTTAGGATGAGTATACAGTTGACTTTGGGGACTAGGGGTGTTGACCCTGTGCAGTTGAAAGTCCATGTAAAACTTAACTACAGTCCCTCATTATCTACAAGGGGTTGGTTCTAGGAACCCCTGCAGATACAAGAGCTCATGATGTTCAAGTCCCTTATATAAAATGACGTAGAATGATGCCTACAGCTAAGCCCCTAACATTCATGGATTCTCAAACATACAATGACATATTTGGCACTAGGAAGATGAATTTACTGACACATACTACAACACGAAAAACATTACATTAAGTAAAAGAAACCAGTTGCTAAGTACCATATATTGTATAAATTTTTATGAAATGACCAGGACAGATAGAAATTAGGTTAGTGGGTTGTCTGGGAGGGGACGCTGGGGATGGGCGGCTGGGAGAAAATAGTTATTACTGCTAATGGGTACCAGGTTTCTTTTTGGAGTAATAGAAATGTAATATTGATTGTGATGATTATAAAACTATACTACAAACAAGTTGTGCACTGTGGTGAGTTGTACCATATGTGAAATATATCTTAATAAAGCTGTTTTTAGAAAAGAAGTAAAAGGGAAGATATTCTCTATACATGGATTGGAAGTCAGTACAGCCCAACATGATCTACAGATTCAACGGAGTGTCTATCGAAATCTCAATCATCTTTTGAAGAAATAGGAAAATCAATACTAAAATTAATATATAATCTCATAGGACTCTGATAATAGAAAACAATCTTTACAAAGAAGAATAAAGTTGGAAAGTTTATACTTCTGTTTTCAACACATTGCAGATCAGTAATTAAAAACACTGGTCCTGGTGTAAAAACAGACATAAACAAAGGGAATAGAATGGAGAGCCCAGGAATAAACCCTGAGTTGAGTTTTATTTGGTCAAATGATTTTCCATATGGGTGCCAAGACAATCTTTTCAACAAAGGTGTTGGAGAAACTGGGTATCCACATGTGAAAGAATGAAGTTGGCTCACATGTAAAAAGGTGTGAAGATTTAAATCTAAGAAACTTAAATTATAAAACTGCTACTAGAAAACATAGGGGTAAAGCTTCAAGACATTTGACTTGGCAGTGATTTCTAGGACATGACACCAAACACATGTAATATGACAAAAATGGACAAATTGGAACTCATGAAAATAAAAATGTGTTAATGCACACAATCAACAGACTGAAAAGGCAGCCTATAGAGTAGAAGGAAGTATTTGCATATCATGTGATAAGGGGTTATTATACTTGAGCGTATGGCAAAATCCAACAACTAAGCAAAAATACTGTTTAAAAAACTGGGCAAAGGGCTCAAATAGACATTTCTCCAAAGTTCGTATACAAATGGTCAATAAGCACATGAAAATATGGTCAACATAACTACTGATTAGAGAAATGTTAAGTCAAAGTCACAATGAGATATTACCTGATAACTCATTAGGATGGCTACTTTCAAAATAAAAGGCAAAACCTCAAAAGTATTGGAGAGGATGTAGACAAAGTGGTACTGTTGTTCATTGTTAGGAACATAAAATGGTATAGCTGCTTCGGAAAACAAGCTAGTTCCTCAAAAAACAGGAGATATTTGCAAACCCATGTTCATAGCAGTATTCACAACAGCTAAAAATTGAAAAGAATTCAAATGTTCATCATCAGATGAAAATAACCAAACTGTTGTTTAATTAGTCTTCAAAGAAATCTGTTGTATGCCACATTGATGGTCTTTGAGGGCAAACAAGTCTCAAGATGTACAGTATGATTACGCTTAAATGACTAAAGTAGTCAAATTCACAGAAACAGTAATTGATGATGGGAGGGGGAAATGAGTGTTGTTTAATAGGTGTGAGTTTGACTGAATGAAATATTGTGGATATGTTGCATAAAAAATGCACATTAACATTACAGAACTATACTTAGAGATGGTGAAGATGGTGAATTTTACATTTATGTATTTTTACCAAATTAAAATATAAATTATAGGGATTTGGTCAAGTTGCTGGCGTAGACAGACATAGTTCCCTTCTTAGCACAACCACATCAAAATTGCAACAAAATATAGAACAACCGTTAGAACCGTCAGAAATCGAGTTGAATGGAAGTCTGATAGCTACAGAATTAAAGAAACCACATCCATTGAGATGGAGCTGGAAAGCTGGTGCCATATCTGAGACTCCATCAGCTTGGCTAACTCCTTTTGACGGGCCTTGGAGGTCCCCAGAGACTCCACGCCACCCAAATTAGGGACCCACCCAAGCTGGTGAATGGCTGGTCTTGGCTCATGCTTCACAACTTCCTAAATCCTCTCAAGCAACAGCTGGCCTCAGTGAACTCCAGGTCTGGCACTACCACCAGAGAGCTTAGATTCACAGCTTGGCTTCACCTGGGAAACTCAGAGTCCAGCACAAGTAGCAGCCATCTCAGATTTCTTTATAGCTTAGGCAGGGTGCCTCAGTCAAAACCAGGTGGAGGCTGACCTTGGCCTGCACCCTCCAGGAATCCTCAGGGCCACCACACTCAGTCAACAACTACATGTCAGAGTACCACCACCCTGCCCCTGCACAGCTGATCCTCCATGGAGGGTGGAGGTTGGTGGTCAGTGGCCATATCCAGTCCTTGCAGCTGACTGACCTGGGTGAATCCCTCCCATTGATCTGCTAACAGCAATGAAGACTCAACTAGAAGAGGAGTGTGTACTCATCCCACACAAAGTGCAACTCGAATACCCAGCTTGGGTGATAGGGGTGGCTGTGCCATTGGACCCTACAGGACACCTACTATATTAAGCCATACTACCAAGACACGGAGTCAAAGAAGCTCTATCTAATACATAGAAACAAACACAGGGAGACTGCCATATTGAGGAGACAAAGAAATATGGCCCAAATGAATAGAACAAAACACCAGAAAAAGAGCTAAATGAAATAGATAGCCAACCTATCAGATGCAGAGTTCAAAACACTGGTAATCAGGATGCTCAGAGAAATGATTGAATATGAACACAAAGAAGTGAGGATTATACAAAGTGAAATAAAAGTACAGGGAACCAACAGTGATAGGATGGAAGTCTGGATGCAAATCAATGATTAGGAACAAAAGGAAGAAATATTCACCCAGAACAAAAAGAAACAAGAATTGACAGAAAGTAAGGAGAGGATTAGGAACATCTGGGATAAGTTGAAACATACCAACATCCAAACCATAGGGGTGCCAGAAAGAGAAGAAGAAGAGCAAGAAATTGAAAATTTATTTGAAAAAATGATAAAAAAAAAAAACAAAAAAAAAAAAACAAACTTTCCTAATCTGGAGAAGGACATATACAAGTCCAGGAAGCACAGAGAGTCCCAAACAAGTTGGACCCAGGAGGACCACACCAATACATATCATAATTAAATGCCAGAGGTTAAATATAAAGAGAGAATCTTAAAAGCAGCAAGAGAAAAGAAGAGAGTTACCTACAAAGGGGTGCCTATAAGACTGTCAGCTGATTTCTCAAAAGAAACTTTGCAGACAAGAAGGGACTGGCAAGAAACATTCAAAGTGATGAAAAGCATTGACCTACAACCTAGATTACTCTATCCAGCAAAGCTATCACTTAGAATGGAAGGACAGATAAAGTGCTTCCCAGACAAGGTAAAGCTAAAGGAGTTCATCATTACCAAGCCATTATTACATGAAATGTTAAAGGGACTTATTTAAGAAAAAAAAGTCAAAACTGTGAACATTAAAATGACAACAAACTCAAAACTATCAACAACTGAATATAAGAAATAAAAACAAAAACTAAGCAAACAACCAGAATAGGAACAGAATCATAGGTGTGGGGATCATTTGGCAGGGGGATGCTAATAGTATAGGAAAGGGTGAAGCCAAAGAACTTACATGCATGACCCATGGACATGAACTAAGATGGGGGGTATTGCTGGAGGGAAGGGGGGGTACCAGGTGGAGGGGGCAAAGGGAAAAAATCTGGGACAACTAACAGTATAATCATTAAAATTACTTAAGGAAAATAAAAAGTATAAATGGTAAAATATAACTGAGCTACTTACCAAATAAAGTAACCATAAAAGACCGTTGCACATATATGTTAATGTCAGACTAAAAAATAGATGAAAAGAGAAAAGGCATTACTAGTGTTAGAGCAGCTGTAATGATTAAAAGTGAAGAAGTCAAAAGTATAACTTAAAATTTAATGTACTTAATATCAAATATTCAAATATATGAAGCAAAATTGATAGAAAAAATCCAGTCAATGATTTAATTTAGCATCTAAGTAAAAAAAAGTTTGAATTGTCTTTAGAATTGACTAACAACTAGAGTACATGTTCTTTTTGAGCGTACCTTGACCTAGAGGAGTTCAAAAAGCAGATTTCAAAGCACTGAAAGTACATAAAACACATTAGTAGTGTTAAGATAGTGTTTAGTTAAATTGAAAAAGCAGAATAATAAAACTCCATATGTTTTAAAACAAAGATATATTTTAAACAAGTTACCAAGGGAGAAATCAGTGGAGATCAGAATCTAAGTGGAATGATAACTGAATTTAAGAGGTACACCCAAAGAGATAGGCTAAGATGCAAAAATGTATTAGATAAAAATGCTTAAAATTAATGTCCCCAATATTACCTTTGCTGTATAAAAAATTTTCCCTAAATCTCAAAAGCTTAAAGTAAAAACTTCTCACATCGTTTGACAGTGGCTGTGGGTTAGCTGTTGCAGCAGTACATGCGTGTGTGTGTTTCTCCCTTCTCATGTCGGGGTTTCATGCTGGAAGACCAGCCCCTGTACAGCCCTTGTTCACTCATTCACATGGCAGAGGAGATGACCAAGAGGCTGAACTAACGTGCAGAATTGTATTCAGACGTGCTGCTTAGATGTTCTTCATGTACATTTGATCACATTTCATTTTGCCAAAAGCAAAGCACATGGTTCTGCCTGTGGGCTGGGGATGTAGTATATTTTCAAAAGTCATGAAAGGTAATTATAGTGGGTGGATATTCATAATCCCGTAATCTAATAGATGAACAATAAGAGAATCTTACAGCTTTCAAGGAGCTAGAAGTTAGAAATTTCTCAAGAATTTAAAGGAAATAATAAAGAGCAGAATTTAATTAATTAAATCTAACACAATAGAGGCTTAGTCATACCAACAATTCATTGAAAATACCAAAACTTAGGACAAAAAAAGGAAAATATACATATTATTGCTGCAGTGAAAATAGGATGCGATTACTGATCATAAATTTTAAAAGGCATTTTAGACCAATAATTGGAACATTTAGTTAGGAAGATTTTCTAGACATATACAAAATTTATAATCATTGCATGTGGAAATAATATATTTGGTTAAGTTAAATATTAAAATTCCATTTTTTAAAAACTTTAGCTACTGGAAAACTTAAAACTGTTCCTCATTATGTGTATATTTAGTGGCACTTCCCTAGAGGAACTTAAAAGTGATCATCAAAAATAATATATTAACAGTATAACAGAATTGTTCATTAATTCACAAATCGGAACTAACCAAAATGTCTTTTAGCAGTTGGCTGGTATGCTGTGATACAATAAACAGTGTGATACCGTATGCGAGTGAAAAATGAATGACCGCTGTGCGCACCTTTATCACCAAATCTAGAAAAGCAGTGCAGAGTGCCAGAGGTTAAGTAAGGTTACATACAGAGCATGACGCCATAAAGCTTGAGAACAAGTCAGGTCAGCATGTTTCTCAGAACTGTATACATACATAGAAGGTAATACGAGGAAAAGCCAGGAGTAACGATCACAAGTCAGGTTTGGGGTGGTTTGGGGGGAGGGAGTAGGATGCACAGGGATTCTAGCACGCTGACAGTGCTGTTGCCCATGTGTGTTTAATACGTTCTGTATGGCACATGTCATAACAAGACTGAGACCTGTCTAGCGTGAATGGGGGTGTGTGGGACAAGCAGCAGCAAGCTGAGGCTGACTTACTCATGTCTGGGAGCCGCAGGGTTGATGCCCCTTGGGCTAAAGTGAAGGTAGGTTGAGCCTGTCCTTTTTTTTGTATGCAGTTATTTGTCTTCCTTTCCAGTGGCCTCCTTGGGGTGGGGTGGTGGGGCAGACCTGTACAGCGGTGACGGCTCTGTGAACAGAGGATGTAGACAGGACTTCCATCCCAGAGACGCTGGGCCTCTGCATCTTATCACTCACAGTGCTGGCTGAACTCTGGGCTTGTGAGGCTCAGGAATTGCCTAGTCTCTCTCTCCTGATATCTCCCCAGAAGTAGACATTTTAGTCTGGATCTGCAGAACAAGGGAGAGAGACCATTATAACCTGTTCCTTAGTCATTGCACCCTCTGTCCAAGCTGCTTGTGTGGGAATCCAGATGTGCTCAGGTCCCCCCCAACACACACACACACTCATTCAGGAAAAATACCTTCAACTTGGGTGCTTTTGAATGACATTGGTCAGGCAGCTAATCTCCTCAGGCTCATGGCACCTGCTCTTGTTCAGTACGCCCTTTCCATCCAGTACTTGGACTGTTACATGAAGTGACCGCCTGTGGTTCTTGCGTTTGCTGGCTTTGTATTGTACGGGAGAACGTCTCCGGTCGCTGCACGATTAGACCATCTGCAGGCACGCTGTTGAGGGGCTGTACCGGAGGCGGGCTCTATTCTGTCGGGACCTGGGCAGCGGCTGGGAGTTGGAGGGCTGAGCCCTCAGGCCTTGGGAGACCTGAGGACTGTTACCAACCCTGACTTGGCCCACCATGTCACTCTGCTCTGCTGCATCCCCCTGACAGATGCAGGCAGGTCCTTGTCTGTGTGCTGCAGATGGGGAGAGGACCTTCTGTGACATCTTTGGTACATAGCTGAGAATGATGTACACACTCGCCAGGAGATGCTACATCTTCGCCTGGCAGACAGAGACAGTGACATCCTACTGACTTGGCAAGAGGAGAGTACCCCAAATTTCCCCTCACCCACCAGAGAAGGACACCAAGTTGAGAACTCTTCTGGCAAAGCTGGGGTCTGTTCCTGACCAGGAGTCAACCTGTGCGCAAGGTCCACCAAGTACAATTCCGTACCAAAGAGCAGCTTCTCAGAACTTGATTCAGACGGGGATCCTTCTTGTCCTCTCTACCTCGTAGGGTTGTATAGACTTCTGAAAACTAAAGTACTCTTGTCAGGTTTTGTGTTAGGCTTTGCTAGGGAATCTGGACTATGTCTTACCACAGGGTGAGGGCCTTATTCTATGACGTGGCCTGATTTTTCCGTCCTATCCGGGTGTCAATGAGTAGTTAACAAGGAGTTTCTGTTGTGCTCTGGGCCTGCATGCTCCATCTCGCAACCCTGTTGGACTTCATCTCAGCCCCACAGCAGCCACTTTGGACATGTTTCAGGGAGTCTTGTCCTCCAGGTATGTGGCTCAGCCTTCAGCCAAGTGCTGTGCTCCACAGATTCCACTGCTTAAAGGGATACAGCCATGGGAAACGGTTTAATATTACTTATTAAATTTGATCATTTATGCATCCTTGGAAGCATCAGTTCCCTTTCTACATGTATTGATATATGTATATACACATACATAATTTCATTTACCACCAACAGTGGCATGTGAGTTCTGTGGCACCATTCTTCACGAAGGTTTAATATAGGAAGACTTTTCAATTTTATTCTGTAACAGAAAATGGTCTTCACTGAAGTCAGCGTAGTGGTAGCTGTGGAGAGAAGGAGGAGAACGTCACTAGACAGGTGCAAGCAAGGAGCTTCTAAGGTATTTGCAATTTTCTGTTAACCTAGATGAAGGTAACAGGTAGTGTTCACTGTATTAATTTTTATACTGTACACATGCTTTATACAAGATTTTACAATAAAAACTAAAAATAGCTGGATGAAGACTTTTGAGAGTTGCACATTGGCATCATCAAGGGAGGCATCATAGAGGAGGGTTGGCCTTGAACTAGATCCTAAATAACAAATACTCTGTATCATATATAGCAAAACATTAAGTCTAGAACTCACTATTTTTGCTAAGTATTTCCAACCAAAAAAAAAAAAAAAAAAGAAGAAAAAGGCACAAAAAATAACTTCAATTGAAACACATTCTTCTTTAAAAAAAATTTTTTTTGTTTATTTTTAGAGAGAGGGAAAGGGAGAAGGAAAGACAGGGAGACAAACATCAGTGTGCAAGAGATACATCAAGGCTTTGTGATTATTTCCAAGAACAGTGGCTAATGAAAATCTTGTGTTTCAAAGAAACTGAATTGAAGAGTGATCAAGAATTCAATCATAAAGCTATTTATAAGTCAAATGAAAAACAAATTAGTTTCTAAAACCATCTCTTTCAAAGTTAGTACTGCAATTAGATATTACAATGTGGTTTATGTAGTTTTTATAATGTGTAATACAGATGTACTTAATCATATCCTGATAAGGGAATAATTTACACAAATCTACACTTGTGATAAAATTACATAGAACTATATAGACACATTTGTGATACAAAATATCAATTTACTGGTTTTAGTTTTGTGCTTTGCTTAGGTGAGATATAGCCTTTCAGGGAACTGAGCGGAAGGTACACTGGACTTCTCTGTACTATTTTTTCAATTTCCTGTGAACTTTTAATTATCTCAAAAAATCCAAAATTTTAAACATGTAGCCAGACACTCTGGTAAGATGTGTTATCTCATTGTGGTTTTAATTCATATCTCTGATTACTAATGCTGAAAACATTTAATAATTTTATTTGGATAGCGTCTCTTGTGCAGTGACTATTCAGTTCTATTGCTCATTTTAATGGTTCCTTTTCTTTCTCTTATTGATTTGTAAGAGCATCCACTGTGTAACTTGCCTTTTCAATCTCTTATTGTGTCTTTTGGTGGAAAAAATAATTGGGTTAGTGTAGTACATTTTTATCAATCATTTCCTTTATTCTGTGTTTCTTGTTCAATAATCCTCCCCTACTTAAATATCATGGAAATATTGTCTTCTAGAAATTTATTTTGCCTTTCACATTTAGAACTATAAGACATTTAGAGTTTATTTTCTGTGTGTGGTAGAGGTAAGGGCAAATGTGCGTTCTGCAGATGCTGGATGCACTTATGTCTGTTTAAGCCAAGTTTCTTAACTGTTCTGTAGAGCCATAGACTATGGATGAATCTCATAAAGACAATTTTACATGAAAGAAGGCATGCATCATGATTCCATTTTTATAAACTTAAAAACAGACAGAATGAATCTGCAGTGTTGAAGTCAACACATTGCTTATCTTTAGGGAGAGAGGGAGGTAGTGATGGGCAGGAGTGTGAAGTGTTCTCCTCGGGTGAACCACCTGAATGGTGGTTACCCAGGTCTGTTCACCTTTGACCCTCACTGAGATGTAAACATATGATTGATGCACTTCTCAGTGTGTGCATGCGTATGTGTATATGTATGCTATAGCTTAATGAATTTGTTTTAAAAGTTGAAATCAAACAGACAGAAGCATACTGTTTGTATTTCCATCAGCGTAAAACCGTGTTATTTATCCTGGCATACAATAAACATAAAAGAAATGTTCGTTGAAGTGGGGGTTGCTGATAGCAAGCTCTGAAGCAAGATTGAGAGGCAGTGAGGAGTAGTGGTTCTGAATTAACTTGAAGGGCTTAGTGAGGACTTTGGGGAAAGGAAATTTGGTAAACGGGTAAGAGCCGAAGTAATCATGTAAGGTGTTTTTATGAAAAGAAGCTAGCTCCTGGTTCAAAGGCTAACTGGTGGTAAACGGTGTGATAGCTCAAGCAGCAATTCGTGTTTGAGACAGAACGGAAAGACTGGTCACAGTTAAGTACTACAACTGTTTTGTAATGATATTTAATTTGGGTCATCTGACTGCTACTACTGCTGGTTTTTTGTTTTTTTTTTTAACTTGCTTAAATCCTCTTTGGTTTTTTTGTTTTTTTTTTTAACTTGCTTAAATCCTCTTTGGATGTTGCTCTGCAAAGGGTCATAGACTCACTGGGACTGAGTGGTGTCGATGCAACACAGGGTTTTGGGGTGGGGAGCTGACAAGAAATAGTAGAGTACAAGCAGCCCCTCTTTTTTTTATCCCACAGCTTAGGCCAGACCTGGATGGTCCTCACACACCGCGGCCCAGTGGCCTTCCCGTAGAGAACAGCCTCCACGTCCCTGATGCCATGCGTCTGCGTCTGTGGAGGGCAGGGCAGGGCACAGCTAAGCGACCGTGTAGCACTAGTTAGAAGGGGAAAGCGGCCGGAGCCCTCGGGGCAGGGACTCTTCCTCTGAGCCAACATCTCAGACCTACTGAGCCTCTTTGCTGCTGACCTTGTGAAAGGGTTTGGAACTGCCGCTTCAGGGCCATCTAGGTTTATCTTTTATCACATGTCTCCCACAGTAGAAAATAAAGCGAAAACTTACGGGCCTGGTGTTACAGATCTAGTAGCTTTCTCCAACTTTCAGGCCTCTTAGCCACTGGTTACACCCAGATGTTCTCATTCACTGGATTACTTTCTAATAAGTGATCGCTTATTCCAAACTTGTCATCTTTGCTCACGTTACGTGATGCGGAATGCTTTTCTTTTCCTCTAACTCCTCACTCTTCAAGAGCTGTTTTGGTCCCATCGCTTCTGTGATACTTCCCTGACCTCAGCTCTTACACCAGATTTTCTCACTTTCCTGTACCCCCTGATACTAGTTCTTATGTATACTACATTTCCTTCTAATTTGTAAATTCCTTAAGGGTAGGGAACATGTATTAGATTCACCTTTCTAATACCCTAGTGGTCTAGTGCGTAAATGCTCAGCAAATAATGATTAGAACGTATGCTCTTAAAATGTATTTTATTTATAAAGTATCTGTACTATTTCAGGGTCCTCTGTGCTTCTTTAGACTCTGAATATTGTTATGAAGTGAAATGCTAGATTCTTTATTAGAACATCTTTTGCAATTAATCCCTGTTTTAAAAACCCATTTTTTGAGCGTGGTGTCAATTATTGTCCGTTGGTCCCACCGCCAGCCAGCTTAGTAATTAGATTCCTCCATTCTACTTCAGCAAGAAGCTGAGAACTTTAAGAAGCTAAATCTCATTAGTAAAGAGCAGTTTGAAAACCTAACACCTGAACTTCCTTTTGAGCCAAAGCAAGAAGCTCCTGTAGCACCTTCACAGTCCAGGCAAGGTATGTAAATCGGCTTTTGTGTACCTGTCTGAATACTATTAAAGCAGTTCTCAATGGCTGTTAAAGTTTGCTCCTGTATCAGAAGCACTGGTGTATGGTAAAAGGCTAGAATTTTAAAACTTAACTTTTTACTTCTCTTTTGGTGAACTTTAAAAACATTGTAGAGGTGTAAAAACACAGATTGTAAAATTGCTAAGGCAGCCTTGTCGTAATTGGGCAGTTTGAATCCCACGTTACTCCTGGTGAATAAACGGGCAGATAGTTACAAAGGTGATACCGGAGTCATGTGTTTACGACACCAGACCAAACCCAGATGCTTACTTAAAAATAGGCAGAACCAGTTGGTTCTTTATGTGTCTCTTTTGATTTTGAGATTGTGGGAATGTTTTTCTTCTCAAATTAAAGAAAAATTTTCACTGACTTGCTGATTTTTAAAAATACATCACTAGCTCATTCTTTTGTTTTAAGGTCTTAGCATTGTGTGAAAATGTAAATACATTTGGAATAATCATAAAATTAATCTTTTTCAGGCAAGTGTAAGTGATTTTGTTATATTCTTTTCTGAAGTCGGGTTAAAGAAAAACTTTTAATTTGGAAAACTCCAACCACACACAAAAACAGAGCACATTATACATAGAAACCCCATGTGCTTACTACCTAACCTAACCCTTGGCTCCTTTATTACACCGTAGTCAGTTTTGCTTCATCGCAGCTTCACTCATCTCTCTTTACCTTGCACTCGATTCTTTTGAAGCAGACTCCAAATCGTATTATCCATACTTTTTATCCCTAAATCTTTCTATAAATGTCTTTCAAAATATAAGGACTATCTCCTTTAACATAAGTAACACAGTAATTTCTTATTATCAAGTAATTAGTTTTCAGATTTCTTCATTCATCGTGTTTAAAAAAAAATCAGTATCCATGTAAGTTCCAAACATTGCAATAGGTTGATATGGCTCTTTTAGTCTATACGTTTATGCTCTTGTTTTTCCTTGTAATTTATTGTTGAAGAAATAGGATTGTTTATCCTGTAGAATTTTCCACATTCCGGGTTTTACTGATTGCATCCTTGTGGATTCATTCAGCCTGTTTTCTGGTCCTGAATTTTCTGTATTATTTTTTGCATTTGATATATTTATATATATATTTTAATTTAATTTATTTATTTTTAGAGATGGGTAAGGGAGGGAGAGAACCATCAATGTATGGTTGCTTCTTGTGCACCCCCAGTGGGGACCTGACCTGCAACCCAGGCACGTGCCCTGACTGGGAATCAAACCTGAGACCCTTTGGTTCGCAAGCTGGTGCACAATCCACTGAGCCACACCAGCCAGGGCTGATAGATATTTTTAATGGAATCTTTTATTTTTATCGATCTATATTTTTCCTAGCTATGTTATTTTCTGCTCTAATCTTTAATACTTCTTTCTGGTTGGTTTGGGTTTATTTTGCTATTCCTTTTCTAGTTTCTTAAGATGGAAGCTAATTTTTTAAAATATATTCAGTTGCCTCTCGTATGCCCCCAAATGGGGACCTGAACCGAACCCACAACGTTTTGGTTGCCAGGCCAGCACACAGTCCATCGAGCCACACCAGTCAGGGCTAGCTTAGATAATTGACTTGAGAACTTTGTTCTTTTCTATTGTAAGCAATTGGTGCTATAAATTTTAAGCACTGTTTTAGGTGCACCTCACAGATTTCGGTATGTTTTCATTTTCATACAATTCAAATATTTTCTAATTTATTTTGTATTTTTTCATTTATTCATCAGTTATTTAGAAGTGTTCTTAATTTTTTTTTAAGATTTTATTTATTTTTAGAGAGAAGGGAAGAGAGGAAGAAAGAGAGGGAGAAAAACATCAATTTGTGAGAGATATGTCTATCGGTTGTCTCTCAAATGCTCCCAACTGGGGACCTGGCCCACAAATTAGGCACGTGCCCTGACTGGGAATCGAACTGTCAACCCTTTGGTTTGCAGGCTGGAGCTCAAACCACTCAACTACCCTAGCAAGGCAGGGCTCTAATTCTTTATATCTGGATATTTTTCTGATATATTTTAAAATATTTTATTTATTTTTTGATAGAGGGGAAAGGAAAGAGAAAAAGAGGGAGAGAAACATCAATCAGTTGCTTATTGTATGCACCCCAACTGTGGACTGAACCCAAATTGGTTGTTTGAATCTGGGCCAACCAAGGTGCACATATCACATTTGATTGATAGGACCATTAAGTCACTCTTAATCTGTAATCATTTCTTTTGTTTTTCTGTGCCAGTGATTTTTCAAAGAAACTGGTTAATTTGTATAGGATTTCTTACGATTTACTGGATTGCATCTTCATATCATTTAATGTTTATTTCTTTCCTCTATTTCTTATGAACTGGTATATAGAAGATTTAGTATATTGAGGGTTTTTCTTCTCCTGGTGGCTAGACTATTTCTTAGGAGGAGTTGTTTACTTCCTATTGCATCATATAATGTCTTTCAGGCTTCCTTTTTCTGAGGTTTTGATCAATCATTAGGTTTAGATGTGATCAGCCTGATCCATTCACCATAAAGTTTCTGTTCCACTTGTTTTTAAAGACTTGTTTTTTTGTTTTTGTTTTTTTCAGGTCCGTTTTAGGCTCACAGCAAAATTAAGATGAAGGCAGATTTCCCATGAACTCTAAGCCCCCAACTTGCTTGGCCATCACCCATTTGGTGAAGGATGCTGTTTACCCATAGCAACATTCTACATTGGAGTTAAAATCAGTGCACCTACATTGACACGTTATAATCACCCGTAGTCTACATTAGTGCTTTCTCTTGGTGTTGTACATGCTATGGCTTTGGACACATTTACATTGACATGTATCCATTACTACAGTATCATGCATAGTATTTTCACTATTCTAAAAACCACTCTTAAGTCAGTAGTTTATATAGGTTTCACTCTTGGTGTTACACATCCCTTGAGTTTTTGATGCATGTAACGACATGTATCTATCATGATACTATCATACAGAAGTTTCGCTGCCCTAAAAATCCTGTTTTGTTTATTCTTCCCCTCCCTCCCCCAAACCCCTGGCAATCATAGATCTTTTTATTGTCCATAGTTTCCATTGCCAGAATGGTGACGAGTTGGAATCATATAGTATGTAGCCTTTTCAGATTGCATTCTTACACTTAGTTATATGCATTTAAGGTTCCTCCATGTCTTTTCATTGGCTTGATAGCTCTCTTCTTTTTAGCACCGTGTAAATACTCCATTGTCTGGATATATCACAGTTTACTCACCCATTCACCTACTGAAGGACATCTTGACTGCTTCCAAGTTAGGGAAATTATGCATAGAACTGCTATAAACATCTGTGTGCAGGGTTTTGTGTGGACATGAGTTCTTAGCTCCTTTGGGTAAGTACTAAAGAGGGCGATTACTAGATTGTATAGTAAGGGTATGTTTAGTTTTGTAAGAAACCGCCAAACTGTCTTAATGCTGTTTTGCTTTCCCACCACCAATGAGTGAAAGTTTGTTCCTATTGCTCCACATCCTCTCCAGCATTTGGCATAATCAGATTTCTGGATTTTGGCCATTCTAATAGGCGTGTTTGGTATCTCATGTTAATTTGCATTTCCCTGATGACATATGACGTGGAACATCTTTTTATTGCTTATTTGCCATCTTTATATCTTCTTCTGTTCAGATCTTTGATCCATTTTTTTTTTAATTGGGATGTTTGTTTTCTTATGGTTGAGTTTTAAGAGTTCTTTGTTTATTTCTAACAACAGTGCTTTATCAGCTATGTTTTTTGCAAATATTTTCTCTCAATCTGTGGCTTGTCTTCTCGTTCTCTTAACAGTGCTATTTGCAGAGAAGACATTTTTAATTTTAATGAAGTCCTGCTTATCAATTATTTCTTTCATGGATCATGTCTTTGGTGTTGAATTTCTCTTCAATATATTACCAAATTGTAAGAAGTCATTGTGAATATTCCCTAGGTCTTCTATTTCGTTCAAGTTGCAATATACAGCAGGTCCTTGAATGTTATTTCTCTCAACATCATTTTTTTATAATGTTGATGAGATGCCGTAGAAACTTAACTCATTATTTCAATTAGCCTGTGCTAAAATTGGTTTTGCTATACGTTGTTTTGATTAAAGTTGCAGAACCTATCAATGACATTAAGTGTGGACTTAAAGTAGTCCTTTTCTAGCATTCCTTCTGTATTTCTTTCCTTCAGTTCTTTAAAGAATATTCTTTTTTTTTTTTAGAAAATAATATATCTTCTTTATTTTCTTTTTTTTTCCCAGCTTTTCTTTATTGATTATATTGTTACAATAGTTTCAATTTTCTCCCCTTTACTCCCCTCCACCCAGTATCTCCCTCCCCCAGCAATCCCCCCCCCCCAAGTCCATACCCATGGTTCGTAAAAAATAACTATCCTCCCTCTCAGGTATTAAGACCCTTTGTAATCTTGTAAAGGACAATGGGCGAAGGTCTCAAGCTCCTCTAGCTGCTTCAAGCTGGACATGGTCGTCGTCCTACCTACCCTTGGGTCCAGAAATCCCTAATAATAGTGGGGGTGTGGAGGGGAGGGTGGCCTTCCCACATGGGGAAGGATCGTGCAGACTCCAGGTCAGTTGGCTGTCTCCGGACAACGTCGTGCTTGGTTTAGCAGGCTGGTGTCCTTGTTGTGTTCTGGGGGCAACAGATTTGGCAAAAACGGTTAAAAGACATCATTCAATCCATAACTACTAGATGACAAAAGGCAGGGATTAATTTTTCAATGTTCCACATTAGGAGAAAAAAAGAAAAAAAAAAAAAAAGGAAAAGGGCTTCTTTGGAGGAAGGTGTGCTAGGCACATCTCGCCTGTTCAAAACCCTTTTGCCCATTATACTTAGTTTGGGCTGAGGGAAATGGTTTATGTTTCCCCCCTCTCAGACCTCTGGGCCCTTTCTGTCCAAGCCTTTAGGATAGAAAAGAGAAATCAGTTTTAAAGTGAAGCCCACAGACCACCCCATTCTTCACCAACCCAGCCATTTAGTTGAGCCAAACTGTTGAGTCTCAGGAGGCAGCGCTGCAGAGAGGATTAAGTGAGGCTTATGCGTACAATCACTCAGGTAATGCGGTCATAGGCTTATGCCCTTTGAAAACAGAAAACACGTGTTAATTTATGTAACATAACCAACAAACAAGTCTCTAAATCTGTAAGACTGTCTTATTGGGAAGACATCCAGTTGCAAGGCACTTGACATTCTACTTGCCTGCAACCTGAATCTCTTTGGTGATATCATAGATATGGTTTAATTTTCAAGTGAAACCATTTTTTAAATGAGAAGAAACTTTTAAGATGGTTAGCTGCCCTACTTTACAGCCTGCCACTGATAATTGTGATTTTCCTTGAATAATGATTTTTCTCCCTAAGATTACTCTCCTTGTCTTTAAAGGGACTACATTAAGTCCATTTTTAATTTATCCTGTTCATTTGCATAAACATAACAAGAGCAGCAAATGATCACTTATGATCTTTAGTTCTGTTTTGCTGGAACTTACCCAAGGAACATTTAGGGTGACCCTCAGTCTGCTCTTCAGGGCACAGAAGCTGGGCCACATACCTGGCATTCATCCTTGCCTGTACACACCTGTCCTTTCCAAGTCTTTCTGGTTTTCCATTGTGCCTTAAGGTCCCTTCTAGCCATCTTTCAGGAAAACAACCTTCGTTCCTTCCCTGGAGAGATTGCTGTGGACCGCACAACCAACCATGGCAGCAGGCCTTTTATTTCGCGGGCTTTTATTACCTTTGAAAGTCATTCCCAGTTCCTCAGGGCTTTTTGGTAACAACCTGAGCCCAAGCATGTCTCCTTTAGGCTTGACATTCCAGTCAAAGGCTTGGTCAAAAAAAGGAACCTCTATTAACAACTGGTCTTATTAGTTCTATGCAAAGAAACTTAAGTCATTACTTACTTGTTTAGAATGCCAAACTCTGGAGAGATCAAATAGGGAGAAAAATATACAACGTGAAGGAAAATCTTTGTCCTAATATTCACTGAACTGGCATTTCCATTCTTCATATTTTCATTTTCCCCCACTAAAAAAATTTTTTTGTTTGTTTTTCCATTACAGTTGTCTCACTTTTTTTTTTCCCCCTCTTGCTTCCCTGTACCCTGCCCCTCCCTTCCCCCACATTCAGTCCCCACTCAGTTGCCCATGTCTGTGGGTCATTTATACATGTTCTTTGATTTGACACTTCTCCTTCTTACCCCCTTTTCTCCCTCCCACCTCCCCCCTTGTTACTGTTAGTCTACTCCTTGTTTATATACCTCTGGTTCAATTTTGCTCATTTGTTTGTGTTGTTCATTAGTTTCCTGTAACAGGTGACAGCATAACGTATTTTTCTTTCGTTGCCTGGCTTGTTTCGCTAAGCATAATTCTCTCTAGTTCCATCCATGTTGTTGCAAATGGTAGAAGTTCCTTCTTTCTTTCTGCTACATAGAACTCCATTGTGTAAATGTACCACAGTTTTTTGATCCACTCATCTACAGATGGGCATTTAGGTTGTTTCCAGCACTTGGCTATTGTAAATAGTGCTGTTACGAACATTGGAGTGCATAGGTTCTTTTGAATTGGTGTTTGAGGATTTTTCGGATATAATCCTAGCAATGGAATTGCTGGTTCAAAAGGCAGTTCCATTTTTAGTTTCTTGAGGAAATTCCAAACTGTTTTCCATAGTGGCTGCACCAGTCTGCATTCCCACCAGCAATGCACCAGGGTTCCCGTTTCTCCGCATCCTCTCCAGCACAAGTTGTTTGTTGATTTGTTGATTATGGCCATTCTGACTGGTGTGAGGTGGTATCTCATTGTGGTTTTTATTTGCATCTCTCTGATGGCTAGTGATGTTGAGCATTCTTTCATATGTCTATGGGCCCTCTGTATGTCTTCTTTGGAGAAGTGTTTGTTCAGGTCCTTAGCCCATTTTTTAATTGGGTTGTCTGTCTTCTTGGTGTTGAGTCGTATGAGTTCTTTATATATTTTGGAGATCAATCCCTTGTCTGAGATGTCATTGGCGAATATATTTTCCCATATGGTTGGTTTCCTTTTCATCTTGCTGATGTTTTCTTTAGCTGAGCAGAAACTTTTTAGTTTAATGTAGTCCCATTTATTTTTTCTTTCCTTTATTTCCCTTGCCTTAGGAGATATATCAGTGAAAATGTTGCTATGTGGGATATCTGTCTGAAATTTTCCTGCCTATTTTTTCCTCTAGGACTTTTATGGTATCACGGCTTACATTTAAGTCTTTGATCCATTTTGAGTTTATTCTGGTGTATGGTGTAAGTTGGTGGTCTAGTTTCATTTTTTTGCATGTCCCTGTCCAGTTCTCCCAACAACATTTGTTGAAGAGGCTCTTTTCACTCCATTTGATGTTCTTTCCCCCTTTGTCAAATATTAGTTGACCATATGAACCTGGGTTTATTTCTGGGCTCTCTATTCTGTTCCATTGATCTATATGTCTGTTTTTATGCCAGTACCAGACTGTTTTGATTACTGTGGCCTTGTAGTATAGTTTGATATCAGGTATTGTGATTCCTCCTACTGTGTTCTTCCTCAAAATTGTTGTGGCTATTCGGGCTCTTTTTTGGTTCCATATAAATTTTTGAAGTATTTGTTCTAGGTCTGTGAAATATGTTGCTGGTATTTTAATAGGGATTGCATTGAATCTATAAATTGCTTTGGGTAGTATGGACATTTTAATGATGTTGATTCTTCCCATCCATGAGCATGGTATATGCTTCCATTTATTTGTATCTTCTTTAATTTCTTTCTTCAGTGTTATGTAGTTTTCTGAGTACAGGTCTTTTACCTCCTTGGTTAAGTTTATTCCTAGGTATTTTATTTTTCTTGTTGCTATGGTAAATTGAATTTTTCTTTCAGTTTCTATCTCTGAATTTTTATTGTTGGTGTATAAAAATGCCTTTGATTTCTTAATATTGACTTTGTATCCTGCTATTTTGCCGAATTCACTTATTAGGTCGAGTAGTTTTTTTGTGGAGTCTATAGGGTTTTCTATGTACACTATCATGTCATCTGCAAATAATGACCGTTTTACTTCCTCTTTTCCAATTTGGATGCCTTTTATTTCTCTTTCTTATCTGATTGCGGTGGCTAGAACTTCCAAGACTATGTTGAATAGGAGTGGAGAGAGCGGACATCCTTGCCTTGTTCCTGATCTCAGGGGGAATGCTCTCAGTTTTTGCCCATTGAGTATGATGTTGGCTTCAGGTTTCTCATATATGGCCTTTATTATGTTCAAGTATGCTCCCTCTATTCCCATTTTGCTGAGAGTTTTTATCATAAATGGGTGTTGTACTTTATCAAATGCTTTTCCTGCATCTATTGATATTATCATGTGGTTTTTGTCTTTCATTTTGTTTATGTGGTGTATTACGTTTATTGATTTGCGAATGTTAAACCATCCTTGCATCCCTGGGATGAATCCTACTTGATCGTGGTGTATGATCTTTCTAATGTGTTGCTGGATCCGGTTTGCCAATATTTTGTTGAGGATTTTAGCATCTATGTTCATCAGCGATATTGGCCTGTAGTTTTCTTTCTTTGTTGTGTCTTGACCTGGTTTTGGAATTAGGGTTATACTGGCTTCATAGAATGAGTTTGGCAGTCTTCCCTCTTCTTGTATCTTTTGGAATAGTCTGAGAAGGATAGGAGTTAGTTCTTTCCTAAATGTTTTGTAGAATTCACTTGTGAAGCCATCCGGTCCAGGGCTTTTGTGTGTTGGGAGTTTTTTTTATTACTGCTTCAATTTCACTAGCTGTTATTGGTCTATTCAGACTTTCTGCTTCTTCTCGATTCAGTTTGGGAAGACTATAGGTTTCCAGGAATTTGTCCATTTCCTCTAGGTTGTCAAATTTCTTGCCATACAGTTGTTCGTAATAATTTCTTGTAATCCTTTGTATTTCTGTGGTATCAGTTGTGATTTCTCCTCTTTCATTTCTGATTTTATTTATTTGGGTCCTCTCTCTTTTTTTCTTGATGAGCCTGGTTAAAGGCTTGTCAATTTTGTTTATTTTTTCAAAGAACCAGCTCCTACTTTTGTTGATCTTTTGAATTGTTAGTTTAGACTCTATGTCATTTAATTCTGCTCTGATCTTGATGATTTCCTTCCTTCTACTTGATCTGGGCTTTGCTTGTTGTTCTTCCTCTAGTTCTTGTAGCTGTAGGGTTAAATTTTTTATTAGATATTCTTCTAGCTTTTTTAGGTAGGCCTGTATTGGTATAAACTTTCCTCTCAGGACTGCTTTCACTGTATCCCATAGGTTTTGGGTTGTTGTGTGTTCATTATCATTAGTTTCCAGAAACTTTTTGATTTCTTCCTTGATGTCATTGTTAACCCATTCATTATTTAATAGCATGTTATTCATTCTCCATGAGTTTGAATGTTTTTGAGTTTTTTCCTTGAGGTTGATTTCCAATTTTAAGCCATTGTGATCTGAGAAGATGCTTGATATAATTTCAATTTTCTTGAATTTGTTAAGGCTTGTTTTGTGTCCTACCATGTGGTGTATCTTTGAAAATGTTCCATGTGCACTTGAGAAGTATGTATATTTTGCTTCTTTGGGGTGAAAACTTCTATATATATCGACTAAGTCCATTTGATCTAGAGTGTTATTCAGTGCCTCAATATCTTTGGTGTTTCTTTGCTTCGAAGATCTGTCCATTGTTGACAATGGGGTGTTAAAGTCCCCTACTATGAGTGTGTTGTTGTCTATATCTTTCTTGGAGTCTTTCAAAAGTTTCCTTATATATTTGGGTGCTCCTAAGTTGGGTGCATATATATTTATAAGGGTTATATCTTCTTGATGGATTTTTCCCTTAAGTATTATGAAATGCCCTTCTTTGTCTCTTTTTATGGACTTTGCTGTGAAATCTGTTTTGTCTGATATAAGTATTGCTACCCCGGCTTTTTTTTCATGCCCGTTTGCTTGAAATACTTTTTTCCATCCCTTCACTTTCAGTCTGTGTAGATCTTTTGTTCTAAGGTGGGTCTCTTGTAGACAGCATATATGTGGGTCATTCTTTCTAATCCATTCAGCTACCCTATGTCTTTTAATTGGAGCGTTTAATCCATTTACATTTAAGGTTACTCCGATAAGTACTTATTCATTGTCATTTTTCCCCTTTGTACTCGTGTTCTTCTCTGTTTCTCTCTGTTTCTTTATCTTCTTAGAGCAGACCCTTTAGCATCTCTTGCATTGCTGGTTTGGTGGAGATGTATTCTTTTAGCCTTCTTTTGTCTTGGAAGCTCCTTATTTCACCCTCCATTTTGAATGAGAGCTTTGCTGGGTATAGTATTCTTGGTTGTAGGCCTTTGTTTTTCATTGCTTGGAATATTTTTTGCCATTCCCTTCTGGCTTGTAGTGTTTCTGCTGAGAAATCTGATGATAGCCTTATTGGAGCTCCCTTGTATGTTATTCGTTGTTTCTCTCTTGCTGCTTTTAGGATTCTCTCTTTGTCTTTGTTGCCATTTTAATTATGATGTGTCTTGAGCTGGGCCTGTTGGGGTTCATCTTCATTGGGACCCTCTGTGCTTCCTGGACTTGCGTGACTCTTTCTCTCCTCATGTGAGGGAAGTTTTCTGTCATTAGTTTTTCAAAGAGGTTTTCTATCCCTTGTTCTTCTTCTTCTCCTTCTGGAATTCCAATGATACGGATATTGTTACGTTTCATGTTGTCCTGCAGCTGTCTTAGAACCTCTTCAGTCCTGTTCAGTCTTTTTTCATTTTGTTGCACTGTCTGGGAGTTTTTGTGTAGGTTGTCCTCCAGCTCGCTGATCCGATCTTCTGCTTCCTCTAACCTGCTTTTAATTCCTTCTACTGTGTTCTTCAATTCAGAGATCGTATTCTTCATTTCCTCCTGGCTCTTATTGATAAGTTCTATGTCCTTTTTCATGCTCACATAATTTTCTGTGAGTTCCTTGTAGTTTTTCTGGAGTTCTTTGTAGTTTCCGCTGAGCTCATTCAGCTTCTCCATAATCCATGTTTTGAATTCCATATCTGATAGTTCGCTTCCCTCTATTTCATTTAGCACTCTTTCTGGGGATTCTACCTTTCCTTTTGATGGGAGGTTGTTTCTCTGTCTCCCCATTTTTTTGACTCCTATTGTTTGTTGGTGCTTCTTAGAATGATCTGCACTTCCTGGATCTGCCTCTGGTGGCGTCAGATCATGTACCATTCTGGCCCTAGGCAGCCTGTTGGAGACTTCCAGGGATCTACTGCCTTTGTCTGACTCCTATAGTTGTTAATCTATTCAATCTGTGATTAGCTGTCAGGCTTAAGGACTGTGGGTGTGGCAGCTTAACTCCTGTAGGCAGGGCTTTTGCTTCCCCTCAGGCTGACGCCACTTGGAGGGGAATGGTCTACCCGCAGTACTGGGGCTGAGTCAGCACTGGGACCCAGTCGGCTGCTCCTCCAGTTCTCCCCTCAAAGCCACCACACCAAACTCTCCCCAAGTGTCTCCAGTCCTCTCTGCCTTCCCTCTGCTTGAACCCAGGGTAAGTGGGGGCCAAAATATTTTCGTATGTGATCCACTTAAGAGCTCTTTTTCTCCTGCTGTTTCTCTCCGGCTAGCAAGAAACCCTGTGGCTTTTCGCTTTTCACAGCTGATACTATTTTATTTTCCACTCTGTTGCTGTAGGCTGGGGAGCCCAGCTGGGGGTTTAGACCCTGCCTTTCTCAGGGGGAATCCCCGGCTGCTGAGCTGTTTCTCAGTTCCTTCAGCTGCCACACCCGTGTGAGCCCAGCCAGCCCTTCCGCGTCTCCGCACTCCCTACCAGTCACGTTGTGATGTAGCGGCCTTTTCTGTCTCTCCGTGGTTATAAGACTTCTTTCCAGCTAGTGTTCCATTGGTTATTCCAGATAATTTCTCCAAAATTAAGTTGTAAATCCAGACTGGTCCTGGGAGGAGGTTAGTGTAGCTTCAACTTACTCCTCCGCCATCTTGGATCTCTAAAGAATATTCTTATATCAGTTTTTTTATGTGTAATTACCCTGATGTTCAATTTTTACAGGAAAGGAAGGATAATCCTTATTTTTATTTAGTTTACCAATTTTCAGAATAACAAGTTAGTGCCTCAGCAACCTACAAATATGATTAAGGTTTAAAATGCCATTATGACTTATGGAACTTATTTATTTGATAAGTTTAATTCATTTCAGTCATTATTTTCCGGGGTCAGATCCTTCATTTTACTGGTGGGATCCCCTGAAGTTTTCTGTTTTGTCCTCATGAACTAAGCTAGTATTTTCTTTATTAACACCATTGTTGTCTGGCTCAAGATTTCCCATGCTCATGTTATACTTTGTGTTCCAGACTTAGTTCCTTTAGGAAGACCAAATGAGTGTGAAATGGAATTTAGAGACCATAGTCTGGTTGCTAGGAACCTTATTGTGTCTAGACTGTTATTGCTCTTAGATCTTTGGCAAAGGCACTGGATTTTACATATATTTTAGTATAGGATCATATTTTTGTTGTTGAGATTTTTTTTTTTTTGTACAAGGGTTAGCACAATTCAGATAAGCTGATCAGTTGTTTGGTGGGGACATATTTTTTTTCTAAATGCTATTATAGGCACTAGTGTACTAACCTAAGATTGTGGCCCTTGCTTTCAGGAAGGTACTGGGACTTGGCCTTAGCATGTAATGGGATGATATGTAAGGAAATAAATTTCAATTTAATAACTCAAACAAGAAATGGATACAATGCATAAGTGGCAAAATGAGGAATGTCTTATACCTCATGGTAAAGAGCCTAGACTTCAACAAGAGGCAAAAGAACAACAAAGATTTTAGGTAGACATACAAAATGACCTAATTTGCTTCTCAGAATAATCATTCTGGTAACAGTAAGAAAAGTGGATTAGAGGGGAGATAGCAGGAGAGGGAGAATAGGTAATAGAGTGGGTAAGTTCACTTTTGAGTTTATAAACTTGTGTCTGAAATAGTGCTTGGCATATAGTGGACCCTCAATATTTGTTGAATGAATGAACAAAAGGTTATTGTGTGAATCTAAACAAGTTGTTAAGTCTGAAGAAAAATCATATAGGAAGGGAGCCTACATTTTTGACACTACTGCTTAATTTATATGCTTGCTTACTTCGTATCTTACATAGGATTTCTTACCACGAGATTTTTCACAAACTAATTAGTGAATCAACCCAATAGAAAAATAGTCAAAGGTTATGAATGGCAAGCTCTCGAAAGGGGAAATTTGAACGATGACTATTCATATGAAAATATGCTCAACTTCCCTAATGGCCGAGGAAATACAGATATTTAAATCTCATGAGATGGAAAAGTATTTAGAAGTCTGAACAAAACCCAGTCTTGACCAGGATGTGAAATCTCTGGGACTTTGACATGCTGCTGGTGGGCTTATAAATTGGTAAAGACTCAGGAGAAAGCGGCTTGCGGTTGGCATTCATTGTGTCAGAAGATGCATTTGCCGTTTGTCTCAGCCTTTCCATTTCGGACATACACACTCGAGAAATGCTCACACTTGTACCGGGAGACATATTCAACAGTCTTTATGGTAGAAGTGTTCATTGTACCAGAAATTTGGAATTAACATAAATGTGGATCTTCAGGAGAATGGATGTATTTTAATGTATTTGTATCACAGCATAATACTCTGCAGTGATATGAATAAACCCAAAGCTATGCAAATAGAACTTGAATATTCAAGTCACAAGCAAAATATTGACTGAAAAGCTTTCAAAATGATGTCAGTTATATAAAATTAATTATGCAAAATAATGTTGCTCCATGTATCATAATAGATAAAAATCTCAAATTTAAGACCCTAGTTATCTCTGAGGAGGAAAAGCAAAATGTGATTAGGGAAGCTTAGGCAGTGTGCTCCAGGCTATTTTTCTTTCAATGAAAAAAAGAAACAGCAAAAGTAAAATCTAGAAAAGCTAGGTAATGTGTAGACAAGTGTTTTTATTTTTTATTTTTATATATTTGAAATGTTTCTAATGAAGAAATCCTTTGAAAGTAGAGAATTTAAGAATTATCCTTTTTCTCAAAGTAAAATAATATCCTGGAATCTAAATACTTTTAATAACTTTTTACTTTTGCAGATTTGACTGACGAATTAGCTCAGAAGCTCTTTGTTGTTTCAGAAATAGCTTCAGCAGCAACGGCCTGTTCACTGCCAACAGCAGTTCCAGAATCGCCTAGAATTTATCCTGCAAGGACATCCAAAATACCTCGAACACCCAGGTTACAAGATCCAAACAAAATACCAAGATTTTATCCTGTTGTTAAAGAACCAAAAGCCATTGATATAAAGGTACACAAAACAACCAGGAATATAAAGTCTGTACTTTGTATTTTTTTAACTTTAGAAATGAGGCTTTTTAGTTTCTATCACATCCAAAAATCTATATTTCAGATAGAATTTGTTTTAAAATGGTATTTTACCATAGTGATGTTTTCTGAGGTTAAGGAGTGACTTCTTTACAGTTAGATAGAGTAACTAAAGATCATCAGAAGGTGTAATGAAGAATTATATTGTTGTATTTTCTTTTTTTTAAGTATATTTTATTGATTATGCTGTTACAGTTGTCCCAGTTCTTCCCTCTTTGCCCCACTCTGCCAGGTACCCCCCTCCACTCCAGCAATCCCCCCACTTTGTTCTTTTCCATGGGTCATGCATATATGTTCTTTGTCTTCTCCATTTCCTATACTATTCTTGGTATCTCCCTATTTTGTTCCTACCAATTATGTTCTTAATTCCTGCACATTTTTTCCGTTTCTCCCCCTACCCGCTCCCCACTGATAACCCACCAAATGATCTCCATTCCTATGATTCTGTTCCTATTCTGGTTGTTTGCTTAGTTATTTTTATTCTTTTTATTTTTTAGATTCAGTTGTTGACAGTTGTGACTTTGTTGTCATTTTAATGTTCATAGGTTTGGTCTTCTTTTTCTTAAATAAGTCCCTTTAACATTTCATATAATAAGGGTTTGGTGATGATGAACTCCTTTAGCTTTACCTTGTCTGGGAAGCACTTAATCTGCCCTTCCATTCCAAATGATAGCCTTCTGGATAGAGTTATCTTGGCTGTAGGTCCTTGCTTTTCATCACTTTGAATACTTCTTGCCAGTCCCTTCTTGCCTGCAGAGTTTCTTTTGAGATATCACCTCATAGTCTTATGGGAACTCCTTTGTAGGTAACTCTCTGCTTTGCTCTTGCAGTTAATTATGATGTGTCTTGGTGTGGTCCTCTTCGGGTCCAACTTGTTTGGGACTCCCTGTGCTTCCTGTACTTGTTTTTTCCTTTGCCAAATTAGGGAACTTTTTCGTTTTTTATTTTTTCAAATAAATTTTCAATTTCTTGCTCCTCTTCTCCTTCTGGCACCCCTGTGATTTGGATGTTGGTACTCTTGGAGATGTCCCAGAGTCTTCTTAACTCTCCTCATTTTTTTGAATTCTTGTTTCTTCATTCTGTTCTGGTTGACTTTATTTCTTCCTTATGTTCCAAATCATTGATTTGAACCCCAGCTTCCTTCCCTTCACTGTTGGTTTCCTGTGGATTTTTTTTAAAATTTTACTTCATGTAGCCTTCATTTCTTCCCTTATGCTTTTGCCGTACTCAGTGAGTTCTCTGAGCATCCTTATCACCAGTGTTTTGAACTCTGTATCTGGCAGGTTGGCTATCCCCATTTCATTTAGTTCTTTTTCTGGGGGTTTGTTCTGTTCTTTCATTTGGGCCATATTTTATTTTCTCCTCAATTTGTCAGCCTCCCTGTGTCTGTTTCTGTGTATTAGGTAGAGCCGCTTTTACTCCCTGTCTAGGTGCACTTGTTACATGTATAGGGCAGAGCCTTAGGTGACTGCTGGGGTGGAGCCACCTGCTTCACCATTTTGTGACTCTGTTTGTGGAGGAGGGGCCAGAGAGGGGACAGTGCTGCTGTCTGGCTGCTGGAGGCTTGCTTGGTACTCGCGCCATTTCCAGTCACTTCACCCATTTCCCATATGGGACTGGTGCCCCTCTAACTATTGCCCTGGTGGTGGTTCCCAAAGTGGATGTGTTTGTGAACATTGTAGGATTTTCCAGGTCCTTTAAATGGACTCTCCTGAGAAACAGGCAGAGTCTTCTGCTGCCCCAACCCCCACTGGTTTTTATAGGCAGACATTATGAGGCTTACTTTCCTGGTGCGGGAACCCTGGGCTGCGTGGTCTGGCCTGGGGCTGGGATCACCTGCTCCCCAGGTGTCCCTCCCAGTTTTTATCCACCACACGTGTATGTGGGACCACCCATCCCACTGACCATCAGTGCCTCGCCCCCACCACGCCGCGTCCTCTCCGCCCCAGCTCCCCGTCTCTGCCCCTCCTGCCTGTCTGGATGAACGTGGCTTCATTAAATCCCTGGTTGTTGGACTTCCATCCAGTCTGATTTTCTGGCAGTGCTGGGTGTTTTTGTTTTGAGGTTAGTTGTGATCCTTCTTTTGGTTGTGTGAAGAGGCAGAGAGTACTTGTACCTCTTGACCAGAAGTCCCAGTTGTAGTTTCTATAACCCTCACCAAGGGCCTTGTTTGTTATGTTTTGTAACTTGTGTATGATATGTTTAAGGTTTGTGACTTCATATGATTTCATAATGTGTCATCCACAGTATGGCAGTGTTTGAGTTGGTTTACAGTCAGAGGGTTTTAATTGACTTACGAAGTTCACACTGCTGAAAGTAATTGCAATGTTTGACTTTCTTTAGAGTCCAAGAAAGAGAAAAACAAGACATAGTACAGATCTCCCTCTGGAGTGCCATGTCAGTTGGGTGATGGATTCCAGAGACCACAGGCCAAGAGCACCCTCTGTCAGGTACTACACTTGTCAAACAGTGCTTTGTTCTTGACTTTTCATTTTGTTGAAAACCATTACTAATTATATATTTAGAAATACTTAAAGATTAATTTGTTAGCAAATTAATGAAAATATTAAAAGGAAACCGAAGAAAGAGAAGTAAATGCTCTTGGGTGATCTGATCCTTTTTCTGATAAATTGGATTGAGCTGTAGTCCAGTTTACTGGTTCTTTCCCCAGCTCTGTCCTGTCCGGTGTGCTGATAAGCTCGTCAGAGGGGTTCCTCACTTCTGATACTGTGCTATCTGTAGTTTTTTCACTAACCTCTAATTGACTTCCTCACAGGAGGGGGACTTCCTGAGCCTATCTGCGCTTCATATTTTTCAGTAGATGACTTTGCCTTCTGTCGTATGGCAGGAATTCTTTATCTCTGCTTTACCTTATCTCTCACAGCCCTTTCTTTTAAAAGGTCTTTTTTTCTGGCTCTTTGTGATGTGTGTCAGTAACGGTACACTCATTGTGGTGAACTTAGTTAATGCTAACTAATGCTTCTGTATTCTTTTCAGTAATGCCCAAGGGACTGTGCTAAATGTTTTCTGCAGGCACTATATACATTTTTGTATATGTTGTCTTCAGACAGGGATGGTAGAACCTCAGTGCCTAGCATAGGTGGTACTCGATAAATGACCAGGTTAATAAAATGACTTTCTCCACGTCGAGGCAGTTTTGTAACCTTGTGTGAACAAATGATGTTGCGTATAGAACTTATTCTATAACTTAACTCGAATTTTTCCCTGGTTTATTTGATTTACATGGCTCCTAATCTTATAGAGACATTTCAAAGCAGGCTTGTTCTTTACTGAGAGACTCCTAAATTTCAGTTGGTTTTGCTTAGTTAGAGAAGTGATATTAGCCTTGGAAATTTACATGTAAAATATTAATTAACCACAAGGAAAAAGATTTTTTTTTTTCCCTGCAGTTTGGAGATTAAGTGCACCATAGGCAGGTTCAACTTTTATTCATCCTTTGACACATTTTTTTTTTGAAAACCTGCTGTATGAAAGTTCTGTCTTTGGTGGAATAGTTTATTAAGATGAACATAAATAGTAATTCATATATAGATCTGTATGTCATTAGTTTAGGAGAGTTTTGGGTACTAATGTCTTTTGTTGCTTATATTTTCAGTAATGAACAAATAGTACAAAGCGGTTTAAACATTTGGTTCTTGATATTTTAGTTTAAAGGCTATTTCCCCCTCCTCAAACAGCAGTTCAAATGCTTCGCCTTCAGAAGGTGCACAACTAGGAGGAAATTGTGGATGTGCCCCAAGTTCATTTCCCAAGTTCCAACACCCTTCTCATGAACTCCTGAAGGAAAATGGCTTTACCCGGCAAGTGTACTACAAGTATCGTCGAAGGTGCCTAAGTGGTAAGAATGCTTGTCTTTTACATAGCTGTATTTAAAATTAAAATATAATTCTAAAAAATTCAAATTGTGACATTTAATATCAGGTTAAGATAGTCTTTTATTTGTTACACTTATAATTACTGATGTATTTAAAGTAAGTGGGGGCCAAAATATTTTTGTATGTGATCCGCTTAAGAGCTCTTTTTCTCCAGCTGTTTCTCTCCGGCTAGCAAGAAACCCTGTGGCTTTTCGCTTTTCTCAGCTGGATACTATTTTACTTTCCACTCTGTTGCTGTAGGCTGGGAAGTTCAGCTGGGGGTTTAGACCCTGCCCTTCTCAGGGGGAATCCCCGGCTGCTGAACTGTTTCTCAGTCCCTTCAGCTGCCACTCGTGTGACGCCAGCCAGCCCCTTCTGCGTCTCTGCACTCCCTACCGGTCACGTTGTGATGTAGCGGCCTTTTTTGTCTCTCCGTGGTAATAAGACTTCTCTCCAGCTGGTGTTCGGTTGGTTATTCCAGATGATTTCTCCAAAATTACGTTGTAAATCCAGACTAGCTCTCGGCCTCTGTTTTTCATTGCTTGAAATATTTTTGACCATTCCCTTCTGGCTTGTAGTGTTTCTGTTGAGAAATCGGTCGATAGCCTTATCGGAGCTCCCTTGTAAGTTATTTGCTGTTTTTCTCTTGCTGCTGTTAGGATTCTCTCTTTGTCTTGGAATGTTGCCATTTTAACTATGATGTGCCTTGGAGTGAGTTTTTGGGGGTTCCTCTTTATTGGAACTCTCTGTGCTTCCTGGACTTGCATAACTTTTTCTCTCATCAGATTGGGAAAATTTTCTGTCACTATTTCTCCTATGACTGGCTGGTTTGGCTCAGTGGATTGAGCGTCGGCCTGCGAGCCAAGTGTCGCTGGTTCGATCTTCCAGTCAGGGCACATCAGAGAAGGAAAACTCTGATTCCAAAAAACCTCCGCTGCCTTGCGGCATACCTCTTCAGGGGAAAGGCTAAGGGAGTAAACCCCGACAGAAAATCCGGAGCCGGAGTCCCTAAGGCGGTTTGACGTTGTAGTCAACACCGGCAACTCCTGTGGCGCACCTGAAACCAAGCTGTATTGACTCCGTCTTTCCCTTGGACCCTTCAGCTGCGAAGAGAGGGGGGGTCTGCTGCATGGGCAACAGCAGACCCTTCATATCACCCTGCCCAGGCTCTGTAGCTTCAGCTTCACTGGAGAGGACACTCCAGCGTCATCGCAAGATGTCGATTCAACATGGGAGGAGACAGATACCGTGTCACTCCCGAGTCGGACTGCACAGCCATTCTCGGCGGTGCAGATAGACTCTTAAGAAGCTACACCATCGTCTCTCGAGACGGACGGCTGCCGACGATTTAAATGTATTTATATATATTATTCATATATTTTGTAGCTTAGACACATAAAGAAATAAAGTCTACTATATTCTTATTACTATTGACAAATGCTTAATTTTGAGCAGTGAACCAGAAAATGGGTTAATATTTCTCTTTTATTTGGAAGAAACCCAGAGACATTTTGGAGATTACAGTATTCCCTCACTTATCACGGGTATTACGTTCCAGACCCCCCCGCTAAGTAGAAACCTTACATTTATTCTACACTCTTAAACCTACGTAACTTTAACAACATACGTATACAGTACCGCAAAATTCTGTGATATAGCAAAAAATTCGCGATAAATTATTAAGTATAATATTTTTTAAAATCCCGCAATACAGTGAGGCCACGATAAGTGAAAATATTATATTTATTTATCGTGGATTTTTCGCTATATCGCGGGACTTTGCGGGACTTCGCAGTACTGTATACATATGTTGTTAAAGTTATGTAGGTTTAAGAGTGCAGAATATGTTTAAGAACATAAGTAGTGTTTATAGAAGTGTGGAAAAGGTTAATAAGGGACTGGGAATGGTTTATAAGTGTGTGGGAAGGGTTTATAAAGCCTTAAAATATATATAAAAACTAAAATAAATGTAAAGTTTCTACTTCGCGGATTTTCACCTATCGCGGGGGCATCTAGAACCTACTGCCCGCGATAAGTGAGGGAATCCTGTAATATGCTTCATCTTTCTTTATTTTAAATGATGTAAAATATCTGCTGTTTTGACTTTAATAAGTATCTTTAATTTAAAAATGTTTTATTTTACATTTTTCCAGAGAGAAAGCGCTTGGGAGTTGGCCGGTCCCAAGAAATGAATACCCTCTTTCGTTTCTGGTCCTTCTTCCTCAGAGACCACTTCAACAAAACCATGTACGAGGAGTTCAGACAACTTGCTTGGGAAGATGCAAAAGAAAGTTACAGGTCAGAAATTCTTTCGTATTCTTACACTTCCAGACGCTTTAAAAAATAACAACTAGTAATGAAAAGTAACACAGATTTGAACTATGAAAAGTAGTAGTACATAACCTGAGGGGAACGCTGTACTAATTTTCTATTGTTGCGTAACCAAATTCCCCCCTAACTCGGAAGCTGAAAACAACCACCATTTATTAGTCTGTGGGTCATGACTCCAGGGACAGCTTAGCTGGGTCGTTCTTGCTCAGTTCTCTCATGAAATTGCAGTCAAGGTGCTGGATGGGGCTGCGGTGTCTCAGGACCTGACTCGGTTGGAGGGTCCTCCTCAGCCTCAGTCACATGGCTGTGGACAGGAGGCTTCAGTTCCTCACCGGATAGGCCTTGTCATAGGGCACCTCACCACTGGCTTCACTCAGAGCTAGTGAGCTACCCAAGAGGGAGAACTTCCAAGAGGGCAGCCTTGGTGTCTTGCATAATCTATACTTTCAGTGACATACCCTCACTTCTGCCATATTGTATTGTTCATAGACCCACCCTGGTGCAGTGTGGGAGGGCATGTGCAAGCTGTGAACACCAGGAGGTGGGATCATGTGGGACCATTTTAGGGGCTCACATAAAGGCCAAGTGAAATTCGAAGGAGAGATTTTTCTCTCTTGCCTCCACGGTTATAGACTTCCCTTGTATTGGGTTGGCCAAAAAGTCCAGGACAGCTTTTCATATGATGGCTCTAGTTCTCTTCAACTTCATTCAAAACAATTTTGTTAGATTGCACTGTGACAGCTGTCATGCCAGCGTGCGTTAAAAAAAAAACTTATCAAAATCAGTGAATTTTTACGCAGCCATTTTAATATTGAAAATGGAAGAAAATATGCAACATTTTCCACATATTATACATTATTATTTCAAGAAAGGTAAAAGCGCAACTGAAACACAAAGATTTGTGCCGTGTTTGCAGAAGGTGCTGTGTCAGAAGTGGTTTACGAAGTGTCTTGCTACTATTGACATTTTGGCCAAATAACTCTTTGCTGTGGGACTGTCTTATGCACTGAAAGATGTTTAGCAGCACCCCTGACTTCTACACACTAGCAGCCAATAGCGGGAGACAGCCGACATACTCAAAATACCCAAATCAGTAGTTATTGGTGAAAATGAGAAATATGTCTTTATTTTACAGAAAAACGTTATGGACTTTTTGGCCAACCCAGTATTTTCACGTACACCCCCACATTAATACATGCTTGGGCCAACAAAAAGGAAGGTCTCTCATGATATGTCCTCACTTACCTGTCCAATCTCATTTTTTCCTGCCCTTAGTCATCCAGGCAGAGTGGTACTGAACTGCATGTCCTCTGAGTGACCCGAGCTCTCTCTAGAATCTAGATGTCTGTACATATTCTTATCTCTGCCTGTTCTCTTCCTCCCTGTGCTTTGCCAAGGGGTTCCGTTTGTCCAGGTTGGACCTTGCTTTTTCGAGAAGGGTTAAGGGGCGTTTTGAGAGTGCCTCTAGGGCTGAATTAAGACTGGATCAAGAAGGTGAGAAGGAACATAAAGTGGACTCATGCAAACTATTTATTCCTGGGTAAATGGAGAAAGGAGAAGTGATGGAAAGAAGAAAAAGGATTATTTTCCTTTCCATATTTTCTAAATTTACCCTCCTCCCAGTTTTAAAAAATGGAGTCCTCTTGTAAATCTCAAAAGAATAGGTTGTTAAGTGGATATTGTGATCTTCAAGAGGAAAAAATTTGCTGCAAGTAAATTTTTCTGGAAAAAATTACACTTGCACTGACTTATAAAAATAAAGCCCACTTAATTTTCATGTAGAATCTTTATCTTGAGAAGGAATGACAGATACATGGCATTTGTACCTCCGTTTTCGTCTCCTCTGCTTATTGCTGACATCTCTGATCAGTGCCACCGGTTTTAGTACTGTCCTTGGATTCAGGTTTATAGTCAGTCTTACCGCAGCTTTAACAGCTACTGTTAGCTAGCTCACCAGCGTGGACACAGAAGGCAAAGTTGGCCATTTCTGATCTTGGCGTTTTCATTCGCACTGTGGTTTGTGAAATCAATTTAGTGCTTCTGACTTGCTTTTAAAAATACGGTAGAAAATATAGCGAGACAGCACTGAACACGGTATAGTTAAATTGTTTCATAATTCATACATGCATACAAATTTAAGAAGAGTTTGAAAAACATGCTTTTGTGTATGCATGTAATATATATGAGTGTTGTATTGACTTGGTCACAAATTAAAATAGTTTTCTTACTATTGAACTTAGAAAAGTTTGAAAGCCCAATATTGTTATAATTAATTTCAGCATATTTTGCTATTTAAGCAAACAACATTTGTTTTCAGGACTTTCTAATACTTTTCTGATCCCATTCCTACCCAAGTCTAGATTGGGAGCTCCTCTTCTCTGTTCCTCTGTATGTCTCTAACACCTCGTTAACCCTCTTATCATTTTGGGTCTGTTTCCTCCGTGTTCATGACTAGACTGGACTTAGCTGTGTCTTAGGAAATATAGCAATGTTTCAGCACCAGAAGACTTTGTAATGAGACCTGGTTTTGAATCCTAGCCCATTAATTTATTGTGACCATGACAAATTATAATCCCCCTAAAGCTTTTCGGTTCTTTATAAAGTGGGGAAAATTACCGTACACACCCTCATAAGGTCACTGTGAAGATGAAACAAAACAGCACGTGCCATGTTCACTCGGATCAGTGCTGCTAAGTATGCGATGTGAGCGTTGTCAGAGCAAAAACGATTATAAACATTTTTATTTCTTTTTCACAGGTATGGATTAGAATGTCTGTTCAGGTTTTATAGTTATGGACTGGAAAAAAAATTCAGACAAGAAATTTTTAAGGATTTCCAAGAAGAAACCAGAAAAGACTACGAATCTGGTAAAAACAAAACAAAACAAAACAGCAGCTTATTGTATGTGTTCATTGTAAACCTGAGCCTGTCAGTAAATAGGGAATGTATAACGTTTCCCTTCAGGGCAGACCACTTACGACCTTCAGGCCACTATTGTGGTGCTCGATGAAGGGTGGGGCCCCCTGTGTAGTAAGACGACCTTTCCTATGCGGTGTTGGAAAATAGCTGCTCCCAAATGTTCCCTTTATGGAGTGGTAGTTTGTCAGGGTTCACTTGACAGACATGACTACTCATTGGTGTCCTTTTACTTGAAAATTCTGTCACAGCAGTAGGTGTGCCTGGAATGGGGGCGCAGCACAGTGGGTCACAGCACAGGCTCTGGCCCCGATCTGAGTCCCGTTTCCACCGCCTAGTAGCTTTGCGACCTTTGGCGAGTTACTCAGCTTCGTTAGTTTCACTTACTCCTCAGTAGTATATACAAAAGCACATATATTCCAGGGCTGTATGTGCTTTAATATGTAATAAACCACTTAAATAGTTCCTGTTACATAGCAAGTCCTCAATACATGTTAGCTGCCTGTATTCATTGAAATGTGTTATTCTCAAGATCTAGATAATGTGTATATTGGAAGATAAATTATTTATTGCCAGTAGGATTACATTCAATAGGAATCATTTTTTAGAAATTCTGTATAATTTATCATGTCTATTCTTCTTTGTTATTAGGTCAGCTGTATGGATTAGAAAAATTTTGGGCTTATCTAAAATATTCTCAATCAAAGACACAATCTATTGACCCAAAACTTCAGGAGTACCTCTGTTCCTTTAAGAGGTTAGAAGACTTCCGTGTTGATGTAAGTTTTAAGTCCTTTCTTCTGTATTCTTTTTATTGCTCTGGTAGTTCGAGCTCTCAATGACTTTCTTAACTTTAATTTTAATTTTACTATTTGCGTGTTTTAACTTTCTGGTTTTGAACTCAGACTTTAAAGCAGTACAGAGAAGTCCCATATACTCTTTTACCCAGAGTCCCCAAATGTTGACATCTTACATACTGGTGGGGCAATTGTGAGTTCACTTCAATTTTGATATTACCCTTATAATTAAACATATTATAGATTTAGTAACTTTTATGTGGATATGTTGCTAATTTCTCACTAGCAGCTTGAAAAATTTTCACCTTTTATCTTATAGTTTTCGTAACACATGCTGATATAGCATGAATTTAGAGTTCCCTACATAATAAAACAGCAGAGTAGGCTTTAAACAATGTGGTTTCAAAAGGAAAAGGAAAGGATTAAAAAAGCAGGATAAACCTAAGGAGGTAAAGAAAAAGGCTGAGAGAGAGAGAGAAAAGGGAGAAACGGAGAAGAATCAAGACGCAGAGAAGAGAGGTTAGAGGCAGGCTAGGTTCACCTCTCTGTAGTACTGTCATTGGTCTGTCTGGAAGTTTTGTGCCTCCAAGGGTTAGATGTCCCAGGGATGGAGTTAATGGAGTTAAGAGCTGTGTTTTCAGAGTGGCCTGGCCAGATGTCCCTGCTCTGGAACACCGACTTTTGCCCTTTCTGAATGGAAGCTAAAAAGTTCAGGCCTCCACTTGTAAATACAATAGGATATTGGCAAAGGAGGTTATCGTTTTAATTTGTCTTCAGATAAGAATGTTTGGTGGCGTATCATTCTGGCTCTCAAATCTCTGTAACTGGAAGGGCCAGAAGGCGGAGTGTTTTGGAAGGCAGTGCTTGCAGCCTGAGGAGGCTGGGGAGCTTTATGGATATTTATGATTGAAAGTGTTTAACTGTGGTACCATCAGTAATGCTCTCCAGTCTCTTTACCCTAGAAATGCAAGATCAGCCTTCAAACTTGCTAAAGGTTATTTGACTAGATACCTCATTTCCCCCTGCTGCTTCCATTTATCCGCGTGTGAAACATTGTCATTTAAACAAGCTAGGACAGGAGGTGAAGGCTGAGGGACGTTCTAGAGCTATAAATGCTTTGCAGTTGACAGGTGATCAAAGACAGAAAATAGCCTCTGAAACATTTTCTTGGAGGCAAGGAACCCGGACTTACGCTTACGCCCTGCTGTGCAGTTCAAGCCCTAAAACATAGGAGAAGCTTGATGGACGTGTGTTGAGTGAATGAACAGTACTAGCACGCCGGTGTAGTTGGGGAGGACATTTGATGCCTTACGTCGCTGGTACGTTTATTATACCAATAAGAGCTGCTGAAGCGCCAGCGGTTTCCTCTTCGTTGGAAAAGCCTGGCCTTAAAGGGAGGAAAAGCGGCGCAGTTGTCCCCACATTGTCGTTCGTGTCTTCCATAATTTGCAGCCCCCGCCGAGTGAGGAGTCCGGAAGGAAAGCACGTCCGTCGGCCTCTGGTTCGGAGAGGAGCCGTCCTAGACTGCCATCTCATCGCTCCTCCAAGCCGCCGAGTGCTGCTGCGCCTGCACCTGCCCACCCGCCTCCGGGGCCGGGGACATCTCCCGGGAGGGGCCCGTCGCGGGCGGCCGGCGAGAGTTCACGTGCTGCCCCGTCTCCAAGGTGGTGAAATGTCTGAGAGGGAGACGTTTATGAAAGTTGTTTGCCCTTGAAATCAACATTTACGTCCGTATTTATTTGGGAAAATCTTCTGGTGTTTAGTTGTGAAAATCAGGAAAAAAAAGGAAGAAAAGTGGTAGCATTTTTGTCCTCATAGCAAGATAAATTCTAAAAACGTTTCCCTGATTTTATGAACAACGGTAGTTTCGGTGACCTTTCCGAGAGATCCTCTAGTAATATATCTGGTCGCAGTATTTTCAAAGCCATTGTTTACAAGACCAGCATTCCTTAAATATCTTTAAAAACAACACAAGGAATGCCTAACGCTTCAGCTCCTTCTTAAAGAAGTTCTAGTATGTTGTATTCATCTCTTCTGGAGACCTTTCTTAAAGAATCCATTACCCCACCATCAAGTCATACTTGAACTTACCAGAAACAAAGGAAGATTACGTATATATTTTTTTAATTCAGAAAAAGAATATGAAACGATACATTTGCTTTTAGATGTATAGTTTAAAGAAAACTTTTTTTTTTTTTTTAACAGTAGTAGAAATATATTGTGGTAATATTAAAGCATACGCGCTTTGGATACTAGATTTTGCCCCCCCCCCCCCCGCTACCCGCTAGTCATACTTCATGAGTTCCCCAGTTATTGTTGTGTTAGCATGGAGTGTTGTGAATTGGCATGAGCTGGTTACGTATTGGTAGTGACTTACTTTTTGTGACTGTATATAAACCTGCAAAAGTAATTAAAAAGTAGTGAGAACTGTACTGGAATTGATTGAAAAATGTTGCCCTAAGTTAATTAAATTTTGCACTGTTTCGAATGTGTCTACTGTTTGCACATCTGCAGGTGGGTATGTCATGAACAGAGGACCTTCTGTTTAAAAGGAGCACTTAGTTCTTTGTTTCTCTTAGTTTTGTTTTATGCTTATGTTTTCAAGAGTTATAGCAAATAGATTTCTGATTTTTATTGCTGTTGCAACTGATGTAAATGATAGTTTCAGTTTTTGTGGGAATTAACAAAGAACTTATTATAAATTATTTGAATTGACTTTTAATTATTTTTGTGTATAGTTGAAAAGCTGTAATATTCAACTGTTGCTATTAGGAGACCATTATATTTTGTGAATAAAGTTTTAGTTAAAAACGTATATCCATTTTTATTTAGCACATGTATTTTCTTGTATTGGTAGTAGCAGCTGGTTTAATACACTATATTTATTTTCTTTTTGGTGTCTTGTTCTTACAGAATGGCAACACTGAAATACATATAATCTTGTTTGAATAAGTGGGCTATTTGAAAAGAGATTTTCATTAGGTTATTTCCCATGCATAAGAGATCATATTTAATATTTGGAGGGGTCATTTTCATGTTTTAATTTTAAGAAACAGTCAAATTTGAATATTTAGAAAATAAATTTTACTTAGCGATCTTGGATAGATAATACAAAACAACTAATGGATTAGAATAATAAATTTTTAAATGTTTTCTTAAATGGATATGTAGTTCTGACTTTTCTTTGAGAAATTTCCAAACCATGCTTGTTACCTATAAGTCATCTCTTGAAATGCTCTAAATTGTTTTCTCAATATCCCCTTTTGTATTGAACACATATGTTTGAAACCTGTATTTAACCTAAGACTTTGTACTCACCTAAAAATGGAAGTGCAAATTTCATTGGAAATTGTATATTTTATATGAAAATACAGTACTCAAGAGTTTTGTAATGTGCAATAAATTAGTAATTTTATCATATTATTTTATTATAAAATTAATGCTTGTACATTGGGAAATTTAGAAAAGCACAAAGAAGAAAATAAAAGCACCTTTTTAAACAGAAAAGAACCAAGTTGTTATCATGCTATATGCCTTTTCACAAAATAGGGCGAGCCTTTTCTGATGCCATTAATATCTCTACACCATGATTTTTACAATGTACACAGGGCATTCCAGCATATGGATGCACACATTTTATTTAGCTATCGTCTGTTGTAGAGATTTAGCTTGTGACTAAGTTTGGGCTCTTATAATCAGCAGTTTAATAATACCCCTACAGATAAATCTTTGTGTACAAACTTGGAGTTCTTGCTTAGTATAAATTCCTAGAAGTTTAAATTCTAAATAAACGTACTCTAAGATGGTTTCACAATTTATACTTTCACCAGCATCTGTTTTCCTACATCCTCACCAACACTGCTCATTATAATAAATCTTTCTCTTTGACAGATTGAGCAGCAAAAACTATTATTTTAATGTTATTGTCATTTTCTTCTGCACACTGAGTGACAATATTTATTAACTATTTTTTTACTTAGATGTATTAATTGTTTACTTTGTGATTTTGTATATTTTGACATGGTATGTGCATTTTTTTTTTTTTGGTAAAATTTTTTAAAAGTATACCCCTTAAATTCCAAACGTAAAGCTCCAGCCACAGTGTGGGCAGGTTCTGGGCCAGGGCTGCTTAGGCATGGTGCTAGTCGCCTGATGAAGTGAGGCCTCACTCCAGTGTGTCCTTGGTATCATCCAAAGGATCAGGCCTCTTACTGGCAGCTGGGAAAAGAGATTGTTATTTTTTAATTTCTTTTTTTTTTGCCAGTTTGATACTCTCCTCAAACTATCTTATGCCTCTTGCCATCTACTAAATGATATCACCACCTTCTTTTCTGTACTTAATCTTGCCTTTTAACTAAAATCTTGGCTCTTGTGAACTGCTTATCTTTATTTTCTTGCATAGGAAAACTGATTCAGTGGAGTAATGTCTAATTATATTGCCACTAGATGGCAGAACGGAATAAGTCAGGCCTGGGGGTGGGGTGTGTGTGCTGGAGAACTCTGAACTCTCCTCTCGCAGTGATATATCTGTTACTCTTGGCATTCCTCACAAGTCCTGACTGCCTTGTTAGGGCAATGCCAAGTTGTGCTTAGTTATTAGTAAATAAAGACAGAATAAAGTTAACAACATCAAGATTTGTGTATGGTTAAAGATAAAACTATTGCTTTGGTTTCTTTGTCCTTTTAAGAGTTTGAAGTGCTTCATTAGCATTTGTAATGAAGTTTCGGGATGTAAACACATGAAAATTGTAAGGTGTGTTTTAATGGCTGGCTAACTTAAGCTGTATAGCTGAATAACACAGCAAGTTAGTGAATGGGTTTTGCCTGAAACGTGAGAAACTTAATACTAGATGTTATACTCTTACAAGTGGTTTTCCACAAATTAGGTAAAATAAAAACTAAACTGAACATTTTATTCAGAATATGCTTAGAAATTTTGTATTTAGGATTATTGTCAATGAAGATATTGTACTATTCAGAAATAATGATATTCTAGTCTTTTAAAAAGCCTATAGGAAATATGCCACACGGTTAATTAACAGGATGAACCTGTGGCTTTATAGCTTTACAATGAATCTGTTTAGGACAATGAAGACATGATTTGGTTAACAGAATGGTTTCTGCCAATATACTGTACATATTTGCTTCAATAAAAAACAAAAACAATGTATGTGCTGTTTGTGTTCTGATTTTGTTTTGTTTTTTTCAGATAATATTCCAGGTCTACAAAATTGAATCCCTTTTTAGGATGCTTTAAGGTACATTAGCTCTTCATCCTTCATTACAACAGGAACATGATCACGGATGGTACTGTGATGTTTAACGTTAAACTTTGCTGGTTTCAGTTGAATGTCCTTGAGTATAATCTAAGGTAAGACTGGCTTTCAGTGAGTCAACAGAAGGGCTTAGAAGGGTTTTGAGAATGCAGGGTCTGCGAGACCCCAAAATTTAATAGCTGGAACTTCATCTACTTATGGGTTATTTGGGGAGATAATCCTTATATTTTATCAGATTCCGATTAGGACTTATGATCCCAAGCTTAACTTGTTAGAAACGTGAATTGAATTTTGGCTTCCCTCACTAATTATAGCCCCTGATCTACAAATGCACTCACCTCGCAGCGTTCTAAGGATGATCTGGAAAGCACGTAACACGTCATCCAGCGTGCAGTCGGCACTTGGGAAACACTGGTTATTATTAGGACTAAGCCCTGGACAAGATACCTTCAGGGGTGTCAATCTTCACGTGAAATTAATTGCAACATTTTAGTGAAGAAGCGTTAGATTGCTTACCTTTGCCCCCTTGTCCCAGGACAGTAAAGTCATGAACACTTACCTGCCCGTGTGGTGGCTCACTCGCTGCCATGCGAGGCACGGTTGCGTAGGTGCTGCTGTTCTTGCCGACTGCACAGCTGACAGATAGGCACCCTAGGAAGCGGGCATGTATCGGGACCCCTGGATGTCTCCCTTCTAGTCTTCCCCTTCGTGTATTCAGGGAACAGCTTTGCTCATGTGCTCCCGACATCACCACAGTCTCTTACTTCTGCCCTGTCATACACATGCAGGCCCTCAGCGAGCTATAGGAGAGCCAGCCTTTCCGGACCGGCGGCCCCTCCCAGTGACCCCCTCAGGGCCACGCACTCTCTTCTGCGTAAGACAGGGTACGTACGTAGTCTAAGGACCAAGGGAGGCAACAGAATATCTCACAAGTTGATCAGAAACACACCTGGAAACTCCTGTGTAGTCAGGGCACTGCGGTGTGATGCAGGGGTCGTCCATCTGGAGGTCTGCCAGGCGCGGGGAGTCCTTGCAGACAAGTTCCATAGGCACAGATCGTTCTAGAGGAATTAAGTTCCAGATAGTCGGCTTCGTAAGTATTTCTTTCCTAAAACTGATTTATCTTACAGTATACTCAAGTGCCTAGAAGTCTTTTTCCGCTTCGTAAAAGCAAGGCCTTGCTCACCCACCCTAGGTGTTCCTCTAGAAGTGAAAGCCACAGGAAGGGAAGGCCTTGTTAGTGAGTCACCGAGCTCTCGTAAACTCTTAGACTTGGTGCATTTCTCTTCTTTATAAATATTTCTCTGAAGGGTAAGGCATTGGGTACTTTTATTTGGTGTTCAGTGTGTTATTTTTAATGAGGAAGTTAGGACATGTTTTTCTTAATTCAAACAAAAAATACAATAACTGAGTCTTATCATCTGATAAAATGTTTAAAATATTCTATTTCCTATTTATGAGTATTATCTTTTAAGTCGCTGCCAGACACATTTTTAGCAGACTAAAATATTCCTTTACTGAATTGCTTTAAAAAGTTGGGTCACGATTCTTCTCAAGACAGGCATTTCCAATACACCCCTGGTGGAGATTCTCAAGCTGTTGATTCACCCCCACCCCCGCCCCCGCACACCTGCAGGGCCTGCCCTCCTCCCGTGGGTTCAGCTGTGCTGGGACACTGGGCGGGGCATTGTAAGGCAGAGGAAGTACGGGGCACCCCTTCCAGCCCTGCCCACGCGTCATCTCCCTGCTCATTCTTTCTGCTTCTCGCTCTGTGGAAACCACATGTTAAAGACAGCAGAGCTGGCCCCAGCGCGGGAGGAACCTGCGCCCCAAATCACCTCCAAGTCCCTTCTGGGACCCTGGGATTACTAAGAAATAGTCTTATTGTTTCAGCCATCAAGAATTTGGTGTTTTATCTGTTACAGTAGCTAGTATTACCTTAAAAAAATTAATACCTGTATTTAATAAAATTATGTGCTTATGTAATTATTTTTGTTGCCGATACATCTGGTGTTCAATAAGACTTTCAAACATTAAAATGTATTAGGATAAAAAACTGGAGAAAATGGAATGGAAATAAGAGTTCAAAGAGAAAAGGGAAAGGTGTAAGTTTTCTAAATTTTATAGAGCTTGCTCATTTTAAAACGTGGACTTAAATGTTATATTTGAGTTTTACTGGATTCACTTAAATAGTGATGTTAATATTTATAATTTTATTTATAAGTGTCAGTGTTTATAATACACTAGATATTATAACTTTCACAACTATTAAAATGAAAAATTTTAAATGTCAACTTAAAACATGAGCAATACATAAGTTTTTGAAATTATTTTAGGGATTTTTCAAGCAAAAATGTCTGAAGCCTGATGGGAGGAAAGGAAGTGCAGGCTTTGGAGTTAAGGAGGTCTGCATCCAAATTCTGACCTAACTTGCCCTAACTGGGCAACTTAGATTAATCTATGGGCCTTAACTCTACTCCAGCATTTAAAATGCATGTAAATTACTACCTGGCACTACTCTGTTTTTGCTGTTAAAAACTTAAGTACTTTTTAAAAGGGAAAAATTTAGCCCATCAGGTGAAAATTAATTCATCGTGAAAAATTAGGTCCAGAGAAGAGTGAACTTTACAGGGGTGTGTGTGTGTGTGTGATTTTAGAAGATGAGGCACGAACCAAAGGAAGAAGCTCTGTCACGTGACAAAAGGGTGGGAGGAGGGGCTTTACCTGGGAGAGCACTGGGAAGGAGGACAGGGCTGTACTCAAAGGAACGATGAGAGGGCAGCCCAAGTACGCCCTGTCTCACATTGATTCTAGTCAACCGTGCAGTTAAAATAGCTCTCGGATTTTAAAGTTACTCAGAAGATTGCTTTTCAGGTGGGGTAATTACTTTAAATGTACCAAAAATAGCACGTACCTTATGAACCTCTGTCCTTGTGCTCCACATGACATCTATTTTAAGTAGCTCCAAAGTGTACCAGAGTTACCTAGGTTCGCTGCCACCTGTGCGTGTTTCCGTTGCAATTCTTTTACATCTCTAAGAGAACTGAAGACATCAAGAATGGCAATTTCTTTACCTAACACCTCTGATGACAGTGTGGACCTGTTGAGCCATCAGATGAATGGCAGTGGCCACGCCTGGGACAGAAGGGAGCTAGGGAGGCCACAGAATTGCAAAAAGCGTGCCTGGTGAACAGGGCCTGCTGTCACCTGACCCTTCATTGCTTCATTAGCTACCTGGAAATTCGGATTGATACTAGAGCTGTTGCACTTCGGAAGGGATCTGAGAAAGTCAGAGAACAATATTTTGAAAAATGTTAGCTGCTGTTCTTGGGAGTATAAATTGGTATAAAACTTCTATGATTGAAAATTTAGAAATAGCTTTCAAAATTGCTTTTTAGGAAGGGGAGAAGAGAGAGGGAAAGAGACATGGATTGGCTGCCTTCTTGTACACGCCCCCACGGGGCATCAAACCTGCAACCTGGGTATGTGCCCCGACCAGGAATTGAACCCACAACCTTTCCATCTATGGGATGATGCTCCAACCGAGCCGTACTGGCCAGGGCTGTTAACTGACCTCAACATCTCTGTATTTGGTGTAAAGACAAAAGCCGATGAACATGAAAGGAAATACGCTATAGCTTACTCATTTACAAGAGTAACTTTGGCTGGTCAAACGGCACGGGCTGTTCGGGATTTTAAGCAGGAGATAAGGAATGACGCTCCTTTCTTCCCCATCGGTGCTGCAGACCACCTCACATATACCCAGGAGTATGTCTCCCAGTCACACTGGGTCTGACTACTGGTTAACACTCAGTCCTTGGCTCAGGAAACGAAGCGTGCCCACCCGGAGACAGCCGGACAAACGCAGGCCTCCTCGGGAGCAAATGGCTCCCCATGGAGAAGAGAAGAGATGACGAGGGGAAACTCCGGTCTCCAGGGAGTCGGGCCTGCCGGGAGGGCGGGGGCGGGGCTGGGGACGGCAGCTCGGTGCTGCCCGGGGAGAGCGGAGAGCAGGGAGGAGGGCGGCAAGTGCCTTCCCAGCACAGTGCCGGCTCGTGCGGCTTCTAGTTTCTGTCGAGGACTCGGGCAGGAACGCTGGGCAGAGGAAAGGCTGGTTTCCCCTGAGGCCCCAGCGTCGCAGCCGGCCGTCGCCTGCTCCTGCGGGCTTGCCGACCGCCCCTCGCGTGCCTGCACAGCCTGCCGCCTTTTGCTCAGCTTCCCTAACCCGCCCCCAGCTGCCGGGATTCGCCTTTTCAGGCCCAGAGCAAGCTCTGCCTCCCGCGGAGGCCGTTCAGAACTTGTTCTCCAGCCCCTCCTTTGGTCCCCAGCACGTGTTACCTGTCTTGTTGCATTTTTCCTTATGGCTGGAGGCTCTCCTACTGCCTTTGCGTATCAGCCCTAACATGATCAATTAAGGAAAGCTTGACTCTGAGGGAGAGAGGCTGGGACCCTGTGGTCGCACTTACACCGTTTATATAACCTTTGGAAACTAAGATAACCTTTGACTCATTTTAACATCCCGAATACAATACAGAAGACAGTGTGTGGCACAGGGACTGGGGTGCTCCTTCCCAGGCTGTGAACTCCCTGTGCAGTGAGGGAGATTTGATCTCTCCCTGCTCCCATCTCGTGTTTCCCAGGATCCTGTGGCAACCGTTTGCTCATAGATGCCCCAGAAGCTCCTGGAGGCAGCTGAGAATTAAGTTGCTTATTAATTCATTTAGTCTTGACCTACATATGGCTGAATAATCACGGGGCCATCTGTCCTCCTTAATTAACATGCAGAGATGAGGCGAGTTTGCTCTGCCTTCTGTGCATCGCGTGTGAATCTAGTCAGGACGGCCCCCAAATGACTTGCTGCCAGAGTCCTGGCAATTCCAAGTAAAACCAACAGCTCATGGGGAGGGCTTTGCTGTTTTTTTTTTTTTTTTGGAAGGTCTCCTGTTCTGAGTAGCCCTTGCTGTTTCCCCAAAGGCACTCTTATAAATGAATACCCAATAGTGCATTTCCTTTCATGTTCAGGAGCTAGAACAAGATTTTTTCCAGATGCCTGGGAGTTCCATCTCCCACAGGGTCCTCACCCTTGCCTGCGTGACTAGACGGGCTGAAGCAGTCTTGCAGAGCACAGCTTCCTCTTGGTAGTTGACATGAAAAGTGATGGGCTAAAGAGCGGCCCACTAAAAGTGGGCAAACCCTTCCTGATGACCCTGGGAGCATCTGGACTTTTGTGACCAGAAAACCTACTTGAAAGCTCTCCAGGACCTGACCAAGCCAACGGTCCAGTTTCATAGCTCTGGTGAGTGGCTGACGGTAGTCATTTAGGTGAACAGCGTCCCTGAACACCAAGGACTGCCACACGCGCTGTCAGTCAGTGGGGTATGCGGTGCAGGGGCCTAGTCTTCATTTCATGGCTCAGTTAGTGAAAGAAGTGAACGGAGCCTGGCAGAGGTAGGCCCCTCGTTAAGGACCTCTGCTTTCCAGGGTAGAGGTGGAACTAGACCCTGATTCTGGTCCCCTTCTGAAGAGCTATTTCCAATACAGCACGCCAGTGGGGTCTCCTTACATCCTTCATTACCCTGCTGTTGTACCATGACCACCCTTCACTTGCCTAGTTCCCGTGGGTTAGCACCGGCCAGGGCTTAGCTCGGATGGCCTGGGCTGGACCACCCCAGACCGCCGCGCTCACCTGCCGGGTGCCTCAGGCGGATGGCTGGGCTGGGCCTCTCTCTCATCGCCCGCCTCACGATGGTGGGAGCTTTCCAAGCGGATAAGAACAAAGGCTGTGAGGCCTGTTGAGGCCGGGCTTGGAAGTCCCATGGCACTTCGCGAGTAATTCAGAAAGCAAGTCACAGATTCAAGAGGTGGGGAAATAGATTTCACCTCTCGATGTGAGGGGCTACAAACAATCTGGGGCCATTTTACACCCAAGGCCAAGGGAAATGCAAGTTCAGAAGCGATCAAGTTGGGATACAAGGAAAGGGAACAAGTTGTGTACTGTATTCTTAAGTACGTGGTTTGAATACGCACCTGCTCCAAACGGTCACAAAGGGACTGTGTTGAACAAAAATTTTAGGTCCTTGTGAGGGCTGTTACAAAGGGATGGAGAGCTTCCCGGGACGGGGTCTGCCGGACTTTCCAGTAGGTTACTTGGTTGCCACAACATCCTGGTGAATACCCAGGTGAGAAAGGCATTTTAGAGCCCCATAAACTTAGGCCCTGCTTTGTATGAAGAGACCTATGAAGAGTATGACTTTAACTAGGGCCGTAATTTACCTGAGTCCTAAGTGGGTAAGACATTTCTGACATTGTCCCTTCTTTATGTGAAGTCAGGGTACACAACATGTGTCAGCAGGATAAGGCGTCTGCTGAACTGAGCTGCACGGGAAGCCCCGCTGCCTCTGCCATTCACGCTCAGAAAGGAAGCTGGTGTGGGGGAGCCTTGTGCATGCCCTGGTTTTAAACACAGCATGCAGAGTGAAATGGGCAGGGTACGGCTGGAGTTGGTAACCTCTGAAGAATCAACGCCTAAGACTTTGGAGTTAGCACACTTAGTTTTTGTCATCTTACTGGGAAAGTCAGTCTGTGCTCTTTAGAGTGAAAGCAGGAAAAGGATTCCTCATTTTGAAAAATGCGCGTGTCCCCTTTGCCCTTCTAGAGTTGCCTTGCTTTGGCCCAACAGATCAGCCCTGTCTTCCCCAGACTGCCCTGGAACTCAGATCTGGAGGTAGGGATGGACTTGGGTCCCATCATGTGCTGCTGACCTTTCTGTTAACGGAGTTCAACACGTGAGCACCGCAAGGTGTCGTAAGCAGAGGAAGCAATCACCTGATAGTAAGTACACTGTTTTAACTTCCATCCTGAATTCACCAACACACAGTACCATTTGTAAAGGTGACAACGCTCAGTGTCCTTGCTGGGCCCGCTGCAATGCACCACCCTGTAACTTTACTAGCCACGTTGGCACGAAGAAACGCACCATTCATTTAGTCCTGGGATCCATCTGAAAACTCTCACCAGGACTTGGGACTTCTTTCTTGTAAGGTGTTGTTTGCCTGTCATTTTCTGAGCACCCTGTTGAGCGTGCCGACGGTGATGTTAGTATTCTCCCAGTGCCAACGTGACTCCTGCCTGACCACGGCTCAGGCTCTGGCTGCCACCGGGGCCTGGCCAGGCAAGCTGTGTGTACACTTCTTGAGGAGGCAGACTGTTGTGAAAACCTTTCCCACATAAATAGAAACAAGGCATTGGCTCTTCCAGATGCAATTGCCATCAACTTTTCTCTTATGACCTCTGGAACACAATTGCATCAGCTCAACGACCATCTGGTTAAGTACTTCCCAGCTTGGGGGATGGCAAAGTGCCCAAATGCCCCAGACACATCTGCCTTGGTCTCCAGTTCCTAAAAGATTTTCAAGCGGTCTAGATCTGGCCAAGCCTCCTAAAAGTGGTTTTGCCCTGGAGGAAGCTGGAGTGACCCTCACCTCAGATCATATGCCTTTAGAACAGACCTAATTCAGCTGTATTCTTTTTTAAAAAAAGAAAAGATTTTATTTATTTTTAGAGAGAGGGGAAGGAAGGGAGTAAGAGAGGAAGAGAAACATCAATGTGTGGTTGCCTCTCGTGCACCCCCAACTGGGGACCTGGCCACAACCCAGGCATGTGCCCTGACTGGGAATCAAACCGTGACCCCTTGGTTTGCAGGCTGGTGCTCAATCCGCTGAGCCACACCAGCCAGGGTTTCAGCGATATTCATTCATATTTATGAGCAGATACTGTCTAGGCCTAGATACACAAAGATTCCATTTCTAGTCCTAGGAGCTCATGCAATAGGGTGAGGACCTAAGGGAGGGAATGGAGACAGAGAAGTAGATGTTGATAATACAGAAACCGTTCCCCCACCTTTTTAAAATGTGAAATACATTTTGCCCTGGTGTGGAAAGTAAAGGTTTAATCCATTCATTTATTTAATCAGGAAGCATTTGCTGAATGCCTGTGGCTTGCCAGGCCCTCCCTGTGCAGGTGCAGGGCCTGCACTTCAGGAACCGCCGGAGGGTAATGCTGGGAAGATCAGAGAAGCTCCCTCCCTCCTCCTCCCGCCCCCTCTCCCTGGCTGGCCTTTCACTTTGTCCTCTGGGCAGCAGTCCTAATCCTTTCTGGGGTCAAACTAACTAGTGCACTGCAAAGAGAATTTCAAAAGGAAGCAGGTCTGCAATGTAAACATCACCTTCAACTAGGCCAATCATTTTGTCTCCCTTCGTCTTCACACACACACTCAGCTTCGATTCATTCAAGGCGGTGAGGCAGTAACTCACTGATGCCGGGTGGAGACCTCTGTGCCAGTAGTTCTCTGCTTTTCAGTTTATCAAGCCCAGCCCCCCATACTTTAATTCAGTGAGTCATATAGAAAGAGGTAAATTATTTAGGTAAATATGTAGATATTCTCAGGAGCTGCTTGAAATCATTGTATGGAAAATGAAAATAGTTTTTAAAAGGTAATTTTATTTTTAATATGGAAATGGTTCCAAAGTACATGAATGACTTTAAGAAATTTGTAAAACAACATACAGCAGGATGCCATTTATGTTTTTAAAGAGGGAAGGGGAAATGATAACAGCTGATACTTGACAGTGTTTGCTATGTGCCAGGCGCTGTTTCAGGTGCTTCGCAGAAATGAATCCATTTGATCCTCAGAATAATTCAGTGAATTGGGTACTACCATTCTCTCTTACAGATATGAGCACTGGGGCACGAGAAGTCAAGTCTTGCCTGAAGTAACACAGCTAGGATTTAAACCCGTAAGTGTGTCTACAGATTTCGGACTTAACATTGCACTGTTTTCATAGGTACAGCTATATGAACATAAGTACTTCGAAAAAAGGTAAGGAAGATGCGCCCTAAACTGAAAATCATGGTTGTTGGAGAGGAACCAGGATTTGGGGTTTCCCCCGACAAAGAGAGTGATTTTATGCTATTTCTGTTGACTTTACAATCTAAAAGTATTTTAAAAGTCCATCTTGGGTTAAATTTAAGTGATTTTGATTAAAACTACTAATTTTACATTGACTTTAGTATTGTGAGCAGGCTTGTTTCTCTCTCCTCTGGGCAGTCTCATGACCTCTGATGAAATCTCATTTCAGAGAGTAGATGAAAAGTTATCTCAGATTTTATCAGGAACAATGGGAGGCATATTGGTAAAAGTATTACATTTCATGGCTGAAATGTCAGAGTTCAGAAACTGAAGCCCAGGTGGCTATATCAGATCAAGTATTAAGTACTGAAGGAATACGGAATTTTTCAATTATAAAAATGAACTAAAACTATAATATGTACTAACAATGGGGAAATAATAGTATATTAGGGTTCTCCAGAGACACAGACCAATGCATTAGGTAGATCTAAATCTTTGAACATAAGCATAGATATGAATATAGATACATCTAAATTTTTGAAGCTAGATCTAACTCTCTGGAGGATAGATAGGAATATTTTCAGGAGATGCTCACACAATTGTGGGGGCTCCCAAGACTGAAATTTGTAAGACTGGCCAGCAGGCTGAAAACTCAGGCAGCAGTTCTGCTGCAGTCTTGAGGTAGAATTGCTTCTTTGGGGGGGAAACCTCAGTCTTTGCTCTTCTATTCAACCGATTGGATGAGAATCACCCCCATTATGAAGGGTAATTTGTTCTGCTGATTGTAAATGTTAATCACAAGTACAAGTACCTTCACAGCAATAATCTAGTGTTTGAGCGAACAACTGGGCATCATGGAACAGCCCAGCTGACACATCATTAGCCATCATGAGTAAATTCCAATTTTAACTGACTTCTGACTGCTCAAGAATGTTAGATATCTGAGTCTGGTGACTTTTTTCATTCAGGGTGACACCAGTTTTAACTAGCTTTAAGAGTCATGTGGGGAAAATCTTTGAATAGTACATTTGCAATAGATTCAGCTATTCTCTTCACTCGTTTTGCTTCATAGAAGTGGGGTTATGAGATGATTCAGAATAAATTCATGGCAGCTGAAACAAAGTGAACTGAAACAAGGCAGACATCTGTGAGATGGCACTGAATTCACTGCTGCAACGTGGTCACGCACAAGTGTGCTTACTGTTCCGCAGTGAAGATGCTCAGTGGCGCGGGGGTTTCAGTTTAGTACAGTCACACGGGTCCGTCTCCGACATCTCATGCAGCGGTTAAGTCATGCAGCTGCTGCAGGGTAACCCCCGCGTTGGGCATGTGAGAGTATTAATGAAAGAGATCTCTGACTCCTCAGATATTAGCAGAACTTTAATATGGCATTGATGCTGTTCCTAAGTATATCAGTACTTTGTTCCTGATAAACTGTGTGAAAGCTAGAAAACACTTTTCAGATTTAGGACTATCAGTTTAACAAAAGGTTATTCTGACTGTGACTTTAAATTAGAAAATTACATACCACCTAAAAAGTTACTTAAAAAGTCTTTCTACCACTGCAAAGTAGAGGAGGGAACAGGGCACAGTATATGCCACGAAGGTGACGGCGCTTATCGTGCTTCTCACCCGTGAGATAGATGTTGTTGGTCCCTTTCCAGGGTGGTGGACCCCCTTCAAGGCTTAAACTCTTTCCACTGCAGACACAGCTGAAACACAGAAGGAAGACGATGTATTCCTCTTGTTTTTTTCCTTTTGGGTGGGCCAAAAAGTCCGTATGGTTTTTTCCATAAAATAAGAGACACATTTCTCATTTTCACCAATACCTTTATTGACTTGGGTATTTTTAGTATGTCGGCTGTCTCCCACTATTGGCTTCTAGGGGGCAGAGGTCAGGGGTGCTACTAAACATCTTCCAGTGCATAAGACAGTCCCACAGCAAAGAAGTATTTGGCCAAAATGTCAACAGTACATGAAACTTTGCAAACCACTTTTGACATGTTCAATCAATCACAGCACTTTCTCCATACATGGCACAAATCTTTTTTTCCATTTCAGTTGCATTTTTACCTTTCTAGAAATAATAAAGCATAATACACTAAAAATATTGTGTATCTTCTTCTATCTTCAGTATTAAAATGGCTGCACACAAAAATTACCAATTCTGATAAGTCTTTTTAAATGCTCGCTGATAGGACAGCTGACACACTACAACCCAACATCATCATTAGAAATGAAGTCAAAGACAACTAAGCACTACTAGAGCCATTGTTTGGAAAAAAGTAAACAAACTTTTTGGTCAACCCAACAGCACAGTTGCGAGGGCAAAGGTCTTCCCCCTCCCCGCCCCCCCACCCCAAGTCAGGCATTTCTTCCCAGGCAAGTGCAGCTGGTTGGACTTTTTCATTATACTTTGATTACACTGCAGTTTGGCAAGATCAAACTTAACACTTGCTTCTCACTTCAACTTCTTTTTCTAAATTACCACGGGAATAGACTAGGAAGTGCGGTGAGTGCCTCAGTGATAGCAGTGCTGGGGACAGAGCATGGGGACATAGTGGGAGGGAGCGAAGGACTCCCTGGGTGGGACTCCAAAGGCACTGATGTGTTAGTTATGACAGACGAATCTGGGAGTCCTTCCTCTCCTCTCCTCCGTTCCTTTCACGACCCCAGAGAGGCTGTAAGCTGTCGCTGCTGCAAAACGATTGCACTCAGGCAGGCACTTGCGTCAGGGCTGTACATCATGCGGGTGTGTCATGAAGACAACCCTGTACTTTGCAGTTACGTGGTACCTGGCAGTCACATGGCATGTGTAAGATGGCATGGTTCTACCCTTGAATTGTATTCATAACCTGAAAGGGTACTAGAAATTACGTAGCGCAGTGGCTTTCCAACTTTTTTTTCTTTTTTCTTTTTTTGTAGCACAAAACCTTTTCAAATTCCTTAAAATGGTTTAATTTAAAAAAAGACTTGGGCTAAAATTTTAGTTTGCAGATAAATTCTTTACCTGAGCAACAATGATTCAATATAAATGTTAATTATATTTTTAACACCCTACAAGTTCTTACTTGCAAATCGAACAAACAAGAGCTGCTCTTACACTGCTCCCAGGCTCCCTTCCCAGTCCTTTATGTTTCTGTGCAGCCCCATATAGAAGCTGTCAATATTAATCTACCCCTTGCATTTTATAAACTTAACAAAAACATTCTGTGCAAATACTAGGTATCTAGCACTGTGCTAAGCTTGGGAAAAACACTGGGCTAAAACAGGACTATGTTCTGGTCCCTGACTTACTGGGAGACGCATGATGACAGCAAACAGTCAATCCAGTGAAACAACGGTACCTGTGACTTTATGGCAGCCTGGAGTCACTGTGAGCCTGGGTCTCTGAAACTGAGCAAATGAGCTCGGGGGGCGGTTAACCTGGGAAGGTATGGGGAAGAGTAGAATCCAGACTGAAGAATGGAGTGGGTAAGTAGCTAGGGGTACATTCGGAAAAGTACACGTTTTATGCAGCAGATAATACAGTGGGAAGTGAGAAGAGGGCCGACAGCTCACCTGGATTCTGCAGGAAATAGGGGGCCACTCAAGGCCTTTAAGATCAACAAGGCCAAGTTTATGTTTGAGATTGCCAGCAGGGACTATGAATTTGCTGACAACAAAGAGGTAGGAAGACTTACCTATAGCCCTCTGACAGAGTATCAAGAGCAGGACCAAAGTTCAGGGGAACATGATGCGTTCATTTGGAGGTTCCAGGTAGAGATGGCCAGCGTGACTGGAAGGATAGCTCAAGTCTGAATCCTTGGAGAGCACACTCTGGTCCTGTGTCCAAAAAAGGGAATGGAGAGAGAGGTGGGAAAAGGTTAACTTTGCTTCACTCATGATTTCTGAGTGATGCTTACTTTCTTAATTCTTTTCTCTGCACTGAGCATGCATTACTTTTATAACGAGGCAAAAGCAGTTATTTTAGTTTTTAACTTCTGTTGATTTTTCTTCCAAAGTTTGCTTTCCCCCAATTTTCTTTAAACCAAATTGGCACACCATACCCTATATGGAATTTCCTGCATTTCACTAAAAATTATATATGAGATCAATACTGTGCAGTCATGAAAATCATGCTTTCAAAAGAAATAAGCAAATATTTACCAGCCTTCTTACATCAAAGTTCAGGATTTGGAGTAGTTGGGTCCTATGCAGATACAGCAAGATAGAAAAACAATCTCTGGAAATGAAACCAGTGTTCACAGCACTTCAAGTGCTCTCTCGAGTGGAGTAATCAGAGGCAACCAAGTGCTCTGTCACTAGTGACGGCAGGACAAACGCAAAGCGGAAATCTAGCCCAGGGTTTCAATGCCTGACTCACGGGAGTGTGGTGAGGAGACACGGGCTTTCCTGCCATTGCCGGGGGATGGTGAGTCTTCTCTAGAACAGCAAAGAAAGGTTGGGTGGTCTTCATCTGAACTTTCTGGCTACAACAAATACGTCATAATCTGTGATTATCACCACCTACAAATTTGATAGCTGACCTTAATGAAACATACATATTCAAAAGCTATCTTTGAGCATTTGCTTTTAATTCATTAGAGAACAAAGAACCATCACTACAATATTCTATGACTCTTATTTCCACTATGCTCAAAGCAACTTAAACATTTTATAAATTCCTTACTGTGGCATTACCAGTTTATTCTGACCCATAATGGCTCTGACATTATACACTGTTAACATAACAATGGCATGTATTTCCAGCAATTTGCTGTACTCTTCAGTTACCAAGAGGGAAATGGAATAGTTGGATAAGGAGTCTGATTCAATGTCACATTTTCTAGAGAACAACTTTCTCCAGTACTGGTTCAATAAATTAAGTTTGGCTTTCTAGGTTTTGAGTAGAGGTATGTATGTCAGATTATCCAGATTTATGAAAAGGCATGTAGAATTACTGTCAGGAAAACACAAGCAGCCTTAGCACCTCTCAAGGTTTTAAAAACTGGATCTGGATCTGGATCTGGATCTGAATGGGTTCATTCCCTTGTAGAGAGAAACCAGCTAGTACAATACAGTGTCGATTTTATTTGGGAAACATGCCAATTTGGAGATGCTATCAAAACATAAAAATCTGAATAAAAATTTACTTTTAATCAGATTTTTATGTGTAACTTATCTGTAACTCAGAAAAGAAGTTTAGGGAATGATACAAAACGAAATAACAGAATCCAACCCAAATTATCCAAGAGTAAATTCCATGTCCATGCCTCTTTTAAGTGGATGACAAAGAGGGACAATATAATCTGAAGAGATTAGCGCGGTGTTTCTCAAACATGCCCAGCCATAAGAATTACCCAAAGCACTTCTTACAGATGGTCTAGGACCCACTCTCTTTCTAGTCTGGCTCCCTGGGTGTAGGTTTTGACTGGGGACAAGGCTTTGTGTTTTTAGCACCCCAGGCATTCAGACCATCAGGCAAGTCAAGGAAACAGTGGCTGAGGGGGAGAAGAGCAGTACCCGCCTCCCATGACCTTCCTCCACACCTGCCCGACATCCTGCCTGAGGATGGGAAACACTCAACTGAAAGGGAGCAGTGGTCTACAGAACACGGTTTATTGCAAGTCCAAACACAGAATTACTCATTTTCCTTAACACGCTGCGCAATTTTTACTGCATGAACATTTAGGGTTTCTGTATTCACAAGTGCATGTTTATTTCTGAACTGTAGGCTCAAATGATTCATATATATATATATATATATATATGTATCAGTTTAATAGAGGACACATACTTATAACAAATTTGTTTAGAAAATATTTTACATAAAAACACAGAAAGCATTTACTAACACTTTTGTCGTTACAACCCGTCTTCAGCTAAGATTTGGCTGAAGTTCATCCCTTTCTACAAAACATTCCAAGACGGAGTACAGTAGAATGCAGTACAGCAAGTCCTCGACTTAACATCCTCGACAGGTTCTGCAACTTTAAATGACAGCCGACGAAACCAGTTTCACACAGGCTAAGTGACAGAAACGAGAGTTAGGTTCCTATGGCATCTCTTCAATCTTATAATGAAATGGCATTCAACAAAATGATGTCATCTGAGGACCTGCTGTATTTCACATACTTAAGCTTATTGCAGTTAAAATTTCTCCTTTCTTGGATGGCTTCCGCATATATTATACTCATAAAGCAGGAGACTTGAACTGATGACTTATAAATGTAATGTCTTTTTTGGTGTAACTTGTCCCAACTAAGAACCAAATAGTCATGATGAAATCGGATAACTGACATAAGGTTTTTTTCCAACAACAGAAGAATTTAGTACCTGTTGGTATAATATCCTTTATTGTTTTTGTGCCCAATAATTACCACCTAAAGTGCTATTACTTCTAATATAATCAGTTGGCATCAAAATATAAAGTAAAAATATGTACATTTTTATGTATCAATTCTTACCTGAATAACCTCAGATCTCTTCAAGTGCTCCACCAAGTGGGATTTCTTCCTAAAGTCACAGTGACTGTGGTACAATGGGTACAACTTGGTTAACCAGCGCCTGCTCTTTCATTTCCAAGACTCTTCCTTATCTTGAATCAAGAGCACGATCTTTAATACCATAGCATAATGCACTGGCTTACAGTTTGTATATAAAGTCCAACTCGAGCTTATTTTGGTTTATTACACATGCTTTATTAAAACGGTACTGGTATTTACAGTATCTGCAGAGTCCCTTCCGAGGCGCTCATACACTCACACGCACCCATACGACATTCACACTACGGCTCCATGCACCCACTCTAGTGAGCTGTGAGGGTCAGACTCCTAAAATTAGGCAGCTGTTGGGGGACAGAGTTGTTGATTTGGTTTTCAATTTTTCTGAAAAGAGAAAAGCACAGGGGAATGCGTTTGGCCATTACAATGCGAATTAAGTTTGTGTGTATTAACATACGTGGCAGTAACACTGAATGTTCCTTTTACATTCTCTATACACAGAGTGACATCAAGGTTTTGCGGTCAACAGAATATTCCAACTTCGGTCTCAATGCTGCTTGTAGTGACTTCTGAACTCATATAGGGGCTTTCCCTAAAAATAATTCAAGTCTATGTAAGTGAAATAAGGCACAATTAATATTGATCTGATCTAGTGGAAGGGACGGAATGGAAACTATTGCAAATGATCTTACTGTTGGGGTGACTGAAATCCACTTGAAATCCTGTCTGCTAATATCCAAAGGTTTCTTAGAAATAAAGTTTTTTTCCTTTTCCCTGACAAAACCCAACAAGAGAACTTTGGGATTCACGCTTTAACGTTCCAGCAGCCTAAACTACTCCCACTGGGGTGCGCCCGCCTCTCGTCCCCAGACCCCACCCCCACAGCACTAACGCGGGGCAGCACGGGCACAGGAGCCCCGCTGTCCGCAGTCTGTACGCTGACGCGGCAAACACGCATCCGGGCGTCCTTCCCCACCCAAAAGAACAAGTCACCTCGTAACTTTCTTGCTCTTAAAAAAAGTAACCCCTGTCTCCTTCTTTTCAGGATGATGAAGCCCCAACCAGACATTACACACAACTGCAACGAATGAGTTTGGCAGCATAAATAATGTCTAGTCTTCCAATCTTCTTAGACTCGTTTAGCTTGTACACAATCTGTTGAATGTTTTTTGCAGCAGGTAAACCAAATCCAAAGACACTGGACATTCTGTGAAAAGGAGTAAGAATTGCAGTTCTGAAGGCCCCTGACTTTGGTTGTTTACAAAGTTCAATCCTGTTTATTGTGGTCCTTGGTATCTTCTTCGTCTGTATATTCTGATGGTTCTTCTCCTGGTTTTAGCAGTCTGCCTACATAATCATATTTTTCTGAAAGACACATCAAAAGAAAATCAGTAGTGATCACATCTGTTTCACTATTCCATTATGCAGCAGGGAAGGCATCTGCCCCTTCTGGAATCACAGAGCATAAGCTAAATTTTTCCTGCTGCTCACCTTGGTTGGTCTTTGTACTCATGTAAGGCTTGAACAAAAGAAAACAGGGTTAGGGAGCTTACACAGCTTGGGAACTGTGCTTTGCAGGACAGTGTTCCATACTACCAAGCAGTCAAGGGCACTGCATCCGAGTCACTTAGGCGTCTTTTTAAAAACCCGTGAATGTCCAGGACACATCTCAGAGCTACTTATCGCAGGCTCTTGGGTTAGGTCTGGAGACGTAATCTGAAACTGGTCTCTGTTGTGCACTGTGAGTCTCAGACTAGGTCCCTAAATCTTAATAGCCCAAAGTATTACAAGTAAAGAAACAAGGTGGCAACATAGGGCATTTTTAAGCCATTTAAAACCTATAAATATATTGAGCTTTATACAGAACAGAGATGAAATAAAATGTACTATTCTTTCCTCTATCAAATTTTCTTAGTCCTGTTACACTGCCTGTTTTTATGTCACCAGGTACTTAATGTAGGACATTGCTATGTCCAGGCTGATACACTTTCAGCTATTTCTTGGTCAGGAATCTGAACCTAGGTTAATGGGATTAATTGACAAGCCAAGAGGAGAAGACAGGAGGATTTTCTACTGTAGAATCAGGACAAGTGCCAAGAAGCTAGAAGGATCTGGAGGTCACACAGGGCCAGCATGTCACAAAGGTGATAACTGAGGTCACAAGGGTAAAATCAATAAAAGCACTTAGAATAAATTATAATTATACTATCACATTAGTAACCAGTTCAGTCTTAAATATAAAACTGCATTTAAAAAAATTATACCCTAATAAACAAGCCTTATACCAGTAAAGGTATCACAATTTTTGTTAGTCTTATAGTTTGTAAGAAGTCAATTTAAATTTGGATTTTATAAATCCTATATAACAATTATATTGCTATATCAAATAATGATGGCGATAAAAACATACAGCATCCTTGGGCTCTTAAAAGAATGTGAACTAGCATTCCCTTTTTTTTGGCCATAAATTTAGTATTTACAAAGAACCCAACAAAATGAAGGTACCTTTAAACTGCATTTCCCATTCTCGAACACTCTCCATTTGTACAGCATTCAAATCTGAGAGATCGTCATATTCCTCTTTAAGTGCGTCTTTATCTAGGCAAAATGTTGCCAGTCCTCTGGAGGCGTCCCTACCAGCAAATATTCCATATGGACCCGCTGGGGGGAGAAAAGAAATTATTTAGATTACCCAACAAAACTTTAGAATGTCTCAAAGGAAAAAGTCAAATAAAAGAAACCTCATAATGACTCATATATGGTACACAACCTTAATTTCAAAACATGCACAGATACTACATGAGATAATGAGAAAAAATTTCTTGGAAATGTGCTTTTTGGCTAAAGTAAAGCTTTTCACTGAAAATTAAAACCTTAAATTTCAATTATTTCAAATACCCCAAGAATTGTCTTCAAAGATGAAGACTGTGAGGTATTAGGGAGAACCGGAAATTTGAGCCATTAAGTTTGGAAGCCAGTTTGCTTCCAAATGATGCTTTACTGATTGCTGTTGATTAATTGTGGCATATAAAGATAACTGACAGAACAGCCACTGGGTAAGTACTATGTAAAGACTCAAGCGAACTGTGGATCTAAAACTTTTTTTCCTCCTGTCCGGTGCAGGATGCATTCTGTGAGGGCCGAAACGGAATCACCTCTGTGCTCAGTGACTGCTGCAGGTGCCCAGCCCAGTGATGGGCAACAGGTCTTTGCGGAATAAATGGTTTGATCAGAAGTATGACCCATCTTCAAAACAACTCACCTGATTACCATAATATACTCACAATTATCTATATAAACTATGAGAAGTTATTAAATAACATAATGGTGTTCATTTGTCACTACTTTTGAGAACTAGCTTACAAAGAACAGTTATTCTCAGTGACAAAAAATTATTAGCATTCTGTCCAAGGAATCACGAACCACCCTCTCTAGGAGGACTGGCATGATTCATGTGCTGACAGAGTCCCTGCACCATCCAGGCCTAGCACAGTGCCTACATGCCTATGAAGTGGGAGCATAATACATTTCTTCCAAATGAATTAGCTGCAGTTCCAAATAAAGAGAAACTAGTTAGACTCTGACCCTTTACACAGATTCACTTATGGTAACTAAAAGCTCCACCGAAATACAGGTTAAAAAGACCCTTCAGTTGCTGAAAATTGAAACACCCTAATTTTCTACATCAAGAAATTGGTTAAACAAATTAGAGTATGTTAATTTAATGGAATAGTATATAGCTATCAAAAAGAATGAGGTAACTATATGTAGACATAAAAAAAGTCTATTATATGTTAACTGGAAAAAGCAATTCAGACATACATGTATATGTCTATATATATACATATATGATGATTCACTTTGAATTAAAGGATATACATGTATGTACATTTTACACTGTATATGCATGAAAAACACCAGGAAGAATACAGACCAAACACTTAACAGTGGCAATGTTTCTGGGGGATAGAGGGGAAGTTTTTACTTCATATAATTGGTAAAGTCTGGCTACTGAAAAAAATGATTTTTATAATAACCTTTTAAGAGTTCATTCTGTCTTCATGTTAGGCTACAGAGCATGTAGATGTTTCCATTTAAAATGTCTTAAGAATTACATGCTAATAGATATATAATTTTTTTAAAGATTTTATTTATTTTTAGAGAGAGGGAAAGGAAAGGGAGAAAGAGAGGAAGAGAAACATTGATGTGTGTGGCTGCCTCTCACATGCCCCCAACTGGGGACCTGGCCCGCAACCCAGGCATGTGCCCTGACTGGGAACTGAACCAGCGACCCTTTGGTTCCCAGGCCGGTGCTAAAACCACTGAGCCACATCAGCCAGAGCGATATATAATGTTTTAAAAGAAAAAATATCTATCTTGAGTCTGAAAGCTATCCATACATAACAAAGGTTAATTTAGAGAAAATAATTTTAGAACAAGAATTATTAGTTTAATTGAGCAACAGAGCAGTCAGTAAGAGCTACTGCCCAGCTAACCGAATGAAGTATTTTCTAAAGAGAACTAAAGTAGAAAAAACTGGAAATTCCTTGATTTTTAATGTTTGTAACATTTAGGAAATTAAAGGTTATGGGTCAGAAAACAATTGTACTTTTCAGAGTAGAATTCAAAAATTTAGACAAAAATCTAAACATTTATGAACATTAATCTGATTTACAGGAAGTACTGCACCATAAAGCTCACCAAATGTAAGAAACTCACAGTCTGCAAAATGTACTGCACGCAACCAGAAGAGGCATGAACAATAAAATTTAAAAGTAGCATTATTATATATTAACACATTAATAAGAAAATAAACATATTACTTCTAGTACAGTATTATATTTTTTATCCTGCTTTTCCCATTCTTAAGTATTTTCCATATTGCTACTTAATATTAAGTGACTGTTACAATGATCATTTAATGATTCTGTATTTCCTAATGAATTTATTTAATCATTCTATTAAATTAAAATGGGAGAGAATTAAACAAGAAAGGCTACAGCCACCAGCAGCTTTTCTTAGCATTCTGTTGTAGGATTTCCCTCCCTGGCCCACAGTTCAGTCTACTTCGGGGACTTCAGAGTCTAAACCGTAAAATACATCTCAATTGTAAAAAGAAAAGAACAGATGAGCATCAGAAATATAACAATCGGAAAACCCTTCATCTTTGAGCATGTTAATATATACCAATATCTTCTCTAGTAAAATTCTCTGTCGGCTTCCCTAAGGAAGCCTCAACAATGAAATGAATGTAAAGACAAAACTTCACAGAACATGTTTTTAGATGGCTAACTTAGTAAGAATAAACGTGAGTCAACAATTATTAACTCAAGCCTCAATCTACACAAAACGTTTTGCTAACTTGTAACAGAAAAGAATTATTTAGTGATTAACTTAGTTCCCCACTCTCCAAACTATATTAAGCTGTCTTCTCCATAAGTTTAAAATTTCCCTCAGGAAACATTTAGCTTCCGAAAAGATGTTTTTGTTAAGTTTTCTTTACTCTTTCCTGTAAGACCATAAAAAACATAACATTAAGAACTGGAGTTGGAACTGGACAGGTTGATCAGAAAAAGGAGGAGTTGAGGTCTGATTAAAGTCCATTTCTCTGCGTTCATAGTACAACCAGAAGCATACTGAGAGGTCAGCAATCCTACCCCATTCCACTATCCCTTACATGTTACCTTACATGTTCCTGGTCCCAGTATGTTAGTAATTAGTTTATACAGCCCATGTAGAATGAGAATTCTAAGGTGAAAAAACAGCATAGATTTACTTACTATCTAGTGGAATACAGTAAACAGTAAAAATACTAAGTGTTGGAGGAAGAAAAAATCCCCAAGTGCAAGAAATCTTAAGTATGATACAAAACACAGCAGCCACGAAAAGAAGATAAATTTCAATACATAAAACTAAAATTTTTTGTGTGGTTTGTAAAACACCATAAACTAAAAAGAAATAATTCTGAAAGACACGTGCAGCAAAGGTTGATCTATTTTTTAAAGAATACCTAAAATCTATAAGAAAAGACCAATATTATGATTGAAAAACTGTGGCAAAGAATAAATAAACCTAATTGCAGGAAAGAAAACATAAATGACTCAAAATTTTGAAGAGTCCAACCTCACTAAGAAAAAGAGAAATGTAAACTCAGACTGACAAAGACCAAGAAGTTTAATATCACATTTTTGACAAGGGGATGAAAAATAGGCATTTTCATGGGCCTGTAAATTGGTCCAACTTCTCTGGTGGGCAATTTAGAAAAAAGTACCCAAATTAAAAATGTGTGAGCACATACCCTAAAACATAGTAATCTTGCTTCTAGGAATTTATTTTATAGATAATTATAATTTCACTCACATGTGTAAAATGCCATGTACAGGAATATTTATCATAGTACCATGCAAAACAAGAGACTAGAAACAATTTAGATGTTCATTAATAAGTAGGCTGTTAAGTTATAATATAGTCATAAAATAGAACAATGCATATATTCAAAAGAATGAAAGGCTCTCAAGATATTAAAATATGGTTAAAGGTTCGTATAGTATGCTTCAATTAGTGTGGGGAAGGAGAGTACACACCCACACGCTTGCACCTGCAGAGAAAGCTCTGGAACAATCCTCAGACTGGTTCCTCACCTCTAGGGAGGGGACCCTGGTGCCTGCGTTGGGGAAGGCAACTTACTTGTCACTATGTATCCTTTGAAGTGTTCTCTAGCGTGAGCATGTATTACCTAATAAAAAAAGGTGTTTTGTTTTCCATTAGGTGCTATTTTGGAACATACTCCACATCACTCTACAGTTAAACTTCCACAACCCAGGGCTCGCAGCACACCACAGGAAATGCGCCAAGGAACAGAAAGATAGTAATTGCTGAAGGTAAGTTTGCAATGAAAATTATAAACGACCTGAAGAAACAAACCGCCCCGGGGGAGTGTAGCTGACAAACGCGACAACCAGCATCCCAAGAATAAGATAACAGAAGCAGCTTAAAGAACTATCGTATGTTTGCTTAAAATTACTAAGAAATTAAGAGACGGAACATAAGGAAAGATTGAGAAACATGATAGGCAGTTCGAAAAGCTGAAGTGTACCTGAGCTCCAGAGGGAAGGGTCAAGAGAATGGGGAGGCAATAACTGAAGAAGTAACGGGTTCATGTTTTCTAAAATAAGTGAATAGCACACATCTTTACATTTCAGCAGAGTCGGGAACGTGTTAAAAAAATAAAACCCTGACTGGACAAATCCTAGTAAAAGAGAACTCCAAACGCAAAGGGAAAAAAGTCTCAACAACAAGGAAGTTCTCAATTACATGTTCTTGATAGATTCTTGGAAACTGCAACATTAATGAATGAGGTACCACAAAGCCAATTTTACCACAGGTAACTGATAGAGGCAAGATTTAAGTTCCTATAGCATATTTCTGGTCACAAAAAACTCTCCAAACCTCTAAAGACTCAAATGACTTGTAATATTGAGCACTAAAATAAATGTGAACTCGATAAACGTAACTGAGGAAAGATGAATGAAAACGAGAATTCTTTCCAACCCGTGTATTCTCCAGTTGTGGATCAGGGTGGTCCCAGCATTTATCCCGGGCCCCAGTGCAAGAAGGGACCCCCTCTGGACAGGACACCGTCCATCACAGGGGCAGCTCAACACCCACACTCACTCAGACCGGGGCACTGTCAACATCCCATTCACCTACCGTGCACAACTTTGGGGTGTGGAAGGAAAGCAAGTCCCCAGACATGGGGGGAACATGCCAACTCCGCAGAGAGTGGCCCCAGCTGGGAATCAATTTTTTTTTCTCATCTACGTTGTAAAAAAATAACATTGAACAAATCGGTTATTTGAGGACCTGCTATACAACCAAAGGGGAAAAACATATTAATCAAAAGAATGAAAAACCTAAAGACTTAAAGCAGAAGACAACAGCATCATATCACTGACAATTTTAGGTACAATAACAATCTACAGTTTTATATCCTAAAACTATACTATTATTCCTGAATGAGGGAAGACAGAATCAGAATTTTTTTCTACCGATGGAAAACCATAGGATGTACCTCACTAAAATGAAAACTGAACCCTGAACAAAGGAGTAAGATGAAAGAAACAGCAGTTAATGAAGAACTATGCTGCCCTGCCTGGTGTGGCTCAGTGGAATAAGCGCCCGCCTGTGAACCGAAAGGTCGCTGGTTCAATTCCCCATCAGGACACATGCTTGCGTTGTGGTCCAGGTCCCCAACTGGGGGCGTGAGAGAGGCAACCAATTGACGGATGTAAAAATAAGACATAACAGATTGGTTGAAAGTAAAAGGATGGAAAAAGAAACACAGAGGTACTACTAATCAAACAAAGGTTGAAGTCAAATCTGGAAACAAGGAAGTAGCACTGTAATGAAATCCCCGCAACTCCTTCTTAATACAGTGATACCTCGGCTAACGAGTGACCCTGCTAACGAACTTTTCGGCTAACGAAGGTTTTTTTCGCTGTTTTCAGATGTGGCTATGGAAGGTTTTAGTGGATGTGCGCACTACCGTAAAGCAGCAAACATGAACGGTCAGGCCACTCCAGGAGTTTATCTTTTCCGTCTGTGTGTGTGTGACAAAGACATGAGCCGACCGCATCACACAGGAGAGACCCACCAACCTGACTGAGTTGTTTACGTCGAGACAGAAGTGAGATGCCTGATAACGTAAGCTGCCCCGGATCTGATGACGATGTGCTGTCATGGTGTAAAGATCGTCAGTTTTGCATTCTACTTTTCATTCTCCTTCATCCATTTGGGTAGCTGTTCATCTCAACTTTTGGTAAGTTTTTGCCCTTGTAGAGTGTGCTTTTTTATTTTATAAAACTTATCTTTAAATAGTGGGAAGCATCCAGAACGAATTAAATGGTTTTCTATAGAAACCTACGGAAAATCACATTTCGGCTAACAAAGATTTTGGCTAACGAATGTGATTCTGGAACAAATTATCTTTGTTAGCCGAGGTATCACTGTATTTAAAAATGGATCTGAAATCCCATAGCAAAGATCCTGAGACAAGACGCAGGTTCTCAGCATGCAGTGATGTCTGTCATGGGTATGGGGAGGGGGCAGGCAGCGGGTCATAGACAGAAAGAACTATTAAAAGAATGTGAATGGCTAACTCTACCCTTCTTCCAGCTTTAATAACATCTTCTGCCCTCAAACATGCTTTAAGCTATCCTTTTATACTGTGCAACAGTATTTAACACAAATATAATTTCCTCAAAGATTAAAAACAATAGAATAATGTTGAACTCAGAGGAACCAACCAAGTAGGTATTGTAGAAAAAACTAGTATACTCTTGAGCAGACTATTAAAACTCACCAGAAAGCCAAGCTGGCCCTTTTATCTTACTGGTAGGCAATGGATGTGAATGGGCATTAAGCTCTAACAACAGACCCAGTTGGCTGGCAAGAAGCTGGGATGAGAGCTGGGTACTGTACATAGGACATCCATGAAGGAGTAGGTCAAGTTGGGCCTGGTCTGTATGTTACAATTCTTGCTTCAATTACAATTTTGCAAATTGTAAGTGAACATATTAAAGATAATGTTAAACAAAAAGAAAAGGAAAAACACTTGAAACATACATGTGTTCCCTTCACCAACCTCCCAAATACTAGACATCTCATCAGGTACTTCTCATTATGATTTATTTTTCTTTCCAGTGTAATTTAAAAGTTAAGTTGAACCCTGGCCCAGTAGCTCAGTTGGTTACACCACTGTCCATATGCCAAGGTTGGGGTTTGATCTCTGTCAGGGCACATACAAGAATCAACCAATAAATGCAGAAATAAGTGGAACAACAAATCAATGTTTCTCTCTAATCAATAAATTAAAAAAAAGATTAAAGTTAAGTTGAAGAAAATACAGCTTCAGTATATATCAAAATACTCTACATAGATTAATGGGGAAATAATATATCTAAATTTCAGAAACACGGGATAAACAATTAGATATGTAAATTGTACATTATCTTTTGCCACCTTAAAGAATTAAAAAAAAAAAAAAAGTGGTTTTAGTAGAGTTCCACTGCAGTAATATTAAATCAAATTATTGAAAATTATACTACCTGGGGCTTCCAGTCAAGATGGAGGTCTAGGTAAACACGCTTTGCCTCCTTGCACAACCACAGAATTATAATCAGATCTCAAAAACAAGTAACAACCAGAATCGTCCCCTCTCCCACCACAAACAGAGCCACAAAGCGGTGAAGCGGGTGGCCCCACTCTGGCAATTACCTAAGGCTCTGCCCCACACAATTTACAAGTGCCTCTGCTAAATAGTCCAGGCTACTAAGGGAGTAAAAGCAGCTCTACCTAATACACAGGAACATACACAGGGAGGCTGCCAAATTGAGGAGACAAAGAAATATGGCCCAAATGAAGAACAGAACAAAACCCCAGGAAAAAAACTAAACAAAATGGAGACAGCCAACCTATAAGATGCGGAGATCAAAACATTGATAATGAGAATGCCCAGAGAACTCAGAGTACGGCAAAGAAATAAAGGTTACACGAAGTGAAATAAAGAAAAATATACAGGGAACCAACAGGGAAGGGAGGAAGCCAAGGTTCAAATCAACAATTTGGAAAAAAAGGAAGAAACAAACATTCAACAAGAACAGAGAGAAGAAACAAGTATTCCAAAAAAAATGAGGAGAGGCTTAGGAACTTCTGAGACAACTTTAAACGTGCCAACAATCAAATCATAGGGGTGCCAGAGGAGAAGAGGAAGAGCAAGAAATTGAAAGCTTACTTGAAAAAATAATGAAAGAAAACTTCCCTAATTTGGTGAAGGAAAGAGACATACTAATCCAGGAAGCACAGAGTCCCAAACAAGCTAGACCCAAAGAGGACCACACCAAGACACATCAAAATTAAAATGCCAAAGGTGAAAGATAAAGAGAGTATCTTAAAAGCAGCAAGAGAAAAGCAGAGAGTTACCTACAAAGGGATGCCTATAAGATTATCAGCTGACTTGTCAAAAGACACTCTGCAGGCAAGAAGGGACTGGCAAGAAGTATTCAAGGTGATGAAAAGCGAGGACCTACAACCAAGATTACTCTATCCAGCAAGGCTGTCATTTAGAATGGAAGGGCAGATGAAGTGCTTCCCATACAAGGTAAAGCTAAAGGAGTTCATCATCACCAAGCCATGATTATATGAAATGTTAATGGGACTCATTTAAGAAAAAGAAAATCAAAACTATGAACATTAAAATGACAGAAAATTCACAACTATCAAAAAGGAATCTAAATTAAAAAGAACAGCAAAAACTAAGCAAACAACCAGAACAGGAACAGAATCATAGGTATGGAGATCATTTGGAGGGTTACCAGCTGGGAGGGGGAAGAGGGAGAAATAGGGAAACACTGCAAGGATCAAGAGGCATAATTGGTAGGAACACAATAGACGGGGGATGTTAAGAACAGTACAGGCAAAGCAGAAGCCAAAGAACACACACACACAGCCCACGGACATGAACTAAGGGGGGGACTGCTAGAAGGAAAGGGGGTACCAGGTGGAGGGGAGCAAAGGGGGGGAAATTGGGACAACTGTTAACAGCATAATCAATAAAATATACTTTAAATAAATATATAAAGCTAACTAAATAAGTAAAATTATACTATCTGTTTGAATCTTCCTAATCTATTGACTCTGGAACCCTTGAAGTTACATTATGATACAATGTGACGGGATGGCTTGCAAAGCCAGTTACACTGGGTTTGATTTCTAGCTTTGCCACTTACTAAATATGTAACTTTGGGCAAAACCTCTCCAAGTTTATTTCCACATTTGTAAAATGAGAACATCTTCAGAGACGGAAATACCCTAAAGAGTGCATTGTTCAATATGGCAGCCGTGTGGCTACTGAGCACTGAAATGTGGCTAGTGTGACTAACTCTCTTTGCAATTATATTTAGTCTAATTAATTTAAAAAGTGTGTGGCTACTGTACTGGACAGCCAAAGATAAGGCGACGAAAGTGTGTTTCTTCTGAGGCTTTAAACGCTCATGGGAACCAGAAGAGGGTATAAAAACACAGCAGTAAGATAGACTCTACCAGTTTATCCCAAAAAGCAGTTTACCTGAAATAGTGTAGATAGCATTTGTGGTCAAATATATCTGGATGTGAATGCCATGTCTGTGTGAGCCAAGCCAATTTACCAAAACCTCAGACTCCCCCCTGAGGGGCAGGAACACCTACTACTGTCACTGAGGCATCATGCAGATGACAAATTAATGGATCTGATGTACTGAACTGGAGGTGCTTAACAAACTGGTTTTCCTTCTCCCACATTCATTGTTTCTCACATGACCACTTTCCCTCACATGCTGACCAAGTGCACGAACTGTTACTAAATTTAATACTGACAAATGCAGTTAATGTCAATCGTTTGCCAACATGTGATTATCCACTAATTGTCAATATTTCATTTTTTTAAGATCCTGAAATTTAAAAATGACCCAAAGAAGTACCTTTAACATAGAAAAAAGAAAGGAAGGAAGGAAACATAAAGAAAGGAAGGAAAGGAAGGAAGGAAGGAAGGAAGGAAGGAAGGAAGGGAGGGAGGGAGAGAGAAAGAACAAACCCTCAGAAAACAATCTGAAACCATTATTGTAAACTGGGAGTAGATACTGGCTAGGCATAGAAAGGAGGTTTTCTGTTGCCTTTAGTTCATTCTTTCAAGCTACTAAGATTCTCAAATAAAAATTACTGCTTCTGAATTATTCTGCCACTGAACTGCTTAACTGATTGGAGGATGAAAATAAAAATTAAAACAGAAACTGATGTTGTATTTGTTTCATAGCCAGAAAACTGGCTTCAAGACTTATGCAAAGTGCTACATCTTTTACATATTCCAAGTCCATAAAAATGATCTAGCTACCTTTAAGGTTCCTTTCAATAGTAAAATATTCTAAATATCTCTATTAGGTTGGTGATCAGTAAATACCTAGAATAAAATATTGACTATCACTCTCAGGCTGTTTATCAGGACACGGGAATTGGTGGAAGCTAACCTAAAACTGACTTCTCTGTTGTTATCTGAGGAGTCCCCTCACTGCTCAAGCCACACAAAGGCTATCTACATTACACCTATGACTCGTATCTTAATTTTTAATTTCTGTGGCAGAACATTTGCCACTGGAGGCTGCCAAACTGTGCCTATGACTCTCTCCTAGCTATTTTCAGATAGTGGCAAGGCATAACATGTAAGGGCCAATCTGCTTCTTTGCACTAAACTTTGTTTGCTTCACTGTCAGCTTAGACCGGGGTGACAAAGGCAGATCTTTTAGTTGGGTAAGCCCTATAATTAAAAAACCTAAATTTCTAGTCACTGAACACATTTTGATATCAATGGGGAAAATTTTTAGGCACAAAATACTGTATAGATCCTTACTAAAAAAAAAAAAGTAACTTTTTAATTTGGTCTGTGGGTCTAAACACTGTACTTTGGCCCTATTTTCTTGTCTCACATGCTCTTAAATAAACAAACACGTATTAACCATTTCAGCTGATATAAGCCATCTGTTTTTCATATTCCTATAACTAGAAGCAAATACTTTATAAGCTATCTTACAACTAAGGTTGAATGTAGACATACACACACAAAAAAACACGCAGCTAAGAAACAGTTCAATACATAAAATCTCCAATTTCTTTTCTCTGTTCTAATGAACACACCAAAGCACTTCTAAACTAGTTTCCAGCCACCACGCACTCAAATCAGAAGTACGTATTTGCAACTGTCAACGACTCATGCACCAACTGACTGAATCGAAGAGGAAACCAACTTGTCTTTAAGACCTGCCAACCCCCTTGACTCCAAGGCTTGGATGTACTCTTCTTGAATAACTCACTCTAGGTCTCTAATTTCATTACTTATTTTTTTACTGGAGTCACTTTTTTAATGCTTAGCATTAGTTACAACACAACCAGGGTGTACAATATTGCTCAATTTTATGGTACACCAGCAGGATCCATGAGTTTGAACTGAAGCTTATTAGCATGATGGGAAATGTATGCTGTAACTGCACAGAAACAGAAGGGCTCCTGCACCAACTACCCTACACACAGTTCCCTGAAAGCCAAGGTCTAACTCTGGTTAACTTGCAGAACTGCTGCGTGGGAGAACGAATGTACAGCTGTTGAAAGTTCCTTCTCCTCTGTGAGAACACAGTAAGTCATTATAAGCGTGTATTTGAATACTTGCCTTCCTACTACAAGATAAGAGACCAGATGAGACTGACATGCCTGCTGGGTGTATGAGCTCCACCCCCAAAACTCTGGGCCACTACCCTTGCTAGTCTTTCTTCAGATCTGCATTCTGGTCTGTCCTCATCCCACATACATTGTTAATCTTGGAAAGCATCTCCCTACAAAAACTGGTTTAAACAAAAAAGTCGGAGGTGTTGCACAGATGCCCAGACTTCACAGGCTAGAGCGTTGGGTCTTGGGACGACGTGTACTAAAACGTGGCCTTACGGGAAACAGCAGTGAGAAAGAGAGATGTGTGGCGAAAAGAGGAGAGAAAGGAAAACTAAATTGCGGGGCCTAGAACTTGAGGTCCCTCCTTTAGAGAGCTCCCCGGTCCCCACCCATCCCAGGAATCAGGCAGCTCGGGAGAGCTGGCGGGGCCAGGCGTCACTGGCGACAACCAAGAGGATTTTGAAAAATTCAGCCCGAGAAAAGGCTGCAAGGAGAAATGGGATGGGACTGGGATGTAAGCTGAGAGCTGCTTCCTGGGGCGACACTGGGCCCCCGACCGTAGGGGGCTGGATTCCGTCCGGAATCTGCGGCTGGGGGTGTGTGCGGGGCGGGCCGTCCCAGGTGCAGCAGCCCAGGCACGGAGGTCCACACTTGGAGGAGGCTGGGCCGACTAACCCGGGGCCCAGGGGCCTCCGCATCCAGAGGGGGCAGCGCTGGAGCCGCGGGGGGTCCTTCCCCTCCTCTTCCAGCTCCTCCTTACCGGGGCCGTAGAACTTGCTGCCTTTGGTCACGTCGAAGACTTTCCCATTGACCGCGAGCAGGATGCGCGGGGTGCGCGACCCGTCGTACTGGCGCAGCTGCTCCAAGCTGAAGTCTCGCTTCTTCATGCGCGGCAGAGCGGCGGCTGGGCTCTCCTCGCCCGACCCTGCCCCGGCGCCCAGACCCCGTCGTCCCCAGCGCACCCACAGCCGGTAGGCCCCCAGCAGCACCAGCGCCACCAGCGCCACGTTCAGCAACATCTCCCCGCCCCCCGTCAGAAGCGTCAAAGCCGCTGCCACCCAACCGCCCTCTTCTGCGGTCGCTCCCGCGCTGCCCGGGCTGCCGCTGCTGCCGTCGCTGCTGCTCTCACTGCCACTCCCCAGGGTGCCTGGCTTCACGTCCCCATCACCCGCCGCCATCACTGCCCGCCAGCACCTTCCTCCTCGTCCCCGCCCCCTGCCCTCCCCAACCCCACGCCCAGCCCCGCCCACCTGGGAGCGTCCCAGCCAATAACGTAAAGGGAGGGGGCGGGGTCATGCCGGCCCCGGATTGGGTGTTGACGGGGTAACGTTGTCTAGGATCTCCCTCCCCCGCCCCTTTTTCGCTGGCCGCGCTCCCGAGCGACGCCCCGCCCACCTCGCCCCACACTTCCCTGCTCTCATTCCTGGCCTCGGCTCTCTGGAGAAGAGCCGGGCGCGACTGAAAAGAAAACGCTGTGCGGGCCGCGCGCGCGCGCATGGGCGGGGCGAGGCCACGGCGCGTGCGCGGGTTCCGGAGCGCCACGCGCTCTCCTTTCCCCGTAACCCCTCCAGGAGGCACGCTCGCTCCGTCCCCTCACTGTGCGCGTGCGCCCCGGAGTCGCTTCCCTTCCCAGCCCTTAGGTACGCGTCCTCGAGCTCCCGCCTGTTTGCGGGCGCTGCGCCCGGGAGCTTCAAGTGCTCCGAGGCCGCGGCGGAGGTGGGGCCCCGCCGGCTGGTGGCTTGTGGGAGGCCGCGACAGTGTCATCTGCCGGCACAAACCGGCGAGGGGCGTCTCTCCCCCGGAGGCCGGGAACGTGGGCGCGCAGACCCCGCTGGCGCCCAGAAGTTTTCGGCGACGAGCCGGTCTCCCTGGCACGGAGAGTGCCCGGAGTCCGCGGCGGGGCCGTTTGGCGTCCGGGACCCACGGGCCGTCGGCGCTGGCCCCGCGCGGCCACTCCCGGTGGTCTGGGCCCCGGCTCCCGGTGCAGAATTCCCCCTCGGGTGTTATGTCACAGGTGTCGTTGCTCCTTCAATCACACCGAAGGTGGTGGAGGAGTGCGCGGGTGAAGTGGCGCTTCTAGACTCTGGTCCCCTCGAGTCCTTGAAGTTCCGGCCTGAGCGGCCCCTCTGAAGCCTCACTGGGGGCCCCTCACCCCAGGCAGTCCGCTCGTCTGCCGTGCGGTCCCCGGCCCCAGTCTGTGGTCTTTGTGTCGCCGAGTCGCACGCGCCCCGGCCGCACAACTGCCCGCTGGGCACTTCCGGTGCGGTGGACGAGTGGCGGTGTGTCAGGGGAGTAGCAGCCTGCCTTTGGCTGAGCAGCCGCCGCGGTGGCGCGGAGACCCGGGCGCACGGTGGGGGCTCAAGAGGGCTCCTTAGGGGAGCGCACGCGGGGGGCTGGGGGAAGAGCAGCGAAGTCTGGGGCGCTAGGTGGTGGCCGGCAGGGTCAGGGATGGGTTCGGGCTGGGCATGGCCGGCTTTGGGGGAGCCGCCGAAGATCCCGAGAGGCACCGGCGTGCGGAGCACTGGGGTCGGGGCAGCAGCGGGACGCCAGTGAGTGCGCGGCCGCGTCTGTGCCACAAGCGAGGCAGGCGTCGGGGCAGGGCGGCTGCCAGCCCTTCAGCAAGGGGCGCGCGGGAGCCTTGCGGGTGCGTCTGTCCCTTCTGCCCCGTGGGCTCCCGTGAAACTATTTGTGGACCCTCACGTTTTCATTTAATACAATTTTGGGTATCGTGAAATACCATTCTATTGACTTCCTTCCCGACCATTGAAACATGTAACAACCATTTTTATCCCTCCCTGAAGGTGCAAAAACAGCCCACAGGCCATAGTTTGCTGATTCTTGCTTTAGAGGTATTTTCTTGAGGCAGAGGGAACTAGTTTGAATTGGGAATAAGGAAAATGACCATAAAATCTGCCCTCCCATCAGTTATAATTTTGGAAGTGAAAGAGGGCACTATTAACCACAGTGGAAGAACAGGAGTAAGATCACATTGCTTTCCCAGGCAAATTGAATGAGTGGTCATCTTAAGGTTACGGGGGAGGACCTGGTAACAAGAGGTGGAGGTGCCAGTGACGGAAACAGGGAGACTGGGAAGAAACTGGTTTTGGGGAGGAGATGGCTGTAGCCGTTCCAGGTGTCATACAGTTGGGACAACATCGACCGGCGGAAACCACCCCAGAGGCTATATATGAGGGAGGACACCCCCCCAAGTCAGAATTTATAAAAAAATTGTGTGTTCCTACATGTTTAAACTCCGGTGGCCTTCAGAGTATTCTCCAATGGATGCAATACACCAATTGAGACATTCTTTCCGCTGCTCAAAACAGTTTTGAACTCATCAATTTTGATGCCATTTAGTGCTTCTGCCTTTTTTTTGTTTCACTTCTTACACATTGGCAAAACATTTATTTCCCTTTGAGGACACTTTTCATTGGGGAAACAACAAAAAAAGTCACTTGGAACAAGATCATTTTTGGTCAAAAACTGCTGAGCACTTAGCGCAGTGTCAGCACTGTGCCAAGTGTGCTCATAAATCACCCATCATGAAATTGGCAAACACCTTGAAAAAGTTCAAAAAAAAAAAAAAAGAAAGAAAAATCACTGAAGCTGAAGGCAGCCTCTCACAACACTACCAGCTGGTACATTCACCTAGTGGGGTGAGCCTGTATGACCAGGGGCCTGCCCTCCAGAAAATAATTCCATTTTTTGGGGGGGTCCCCCCTCATAACAGGTCACACCTTAATCTTACTGACCAGAACAGGGTCACTAGCAATTTCATGAAGCAGTAACTGACAAAAAATAGGACTGCCATGACTGGTTAGTGTTTACCCAGCTTTTGACAGTTTTTACGCAGGACTGTGGCGTGCATTACCCAACCTTTAGCATCATTAGTTCCTTTCCACTAAATATCAGGGGCGCACTCCAGGCATTGTGGCACCAAAAAACAAAACAAAAAAACCCTCTTCCCCTCCACCCCACACATACTCACTAAAGAGTTGATACAGGTTGAGAACCACTGGCTCGGACTGAGCAGGATTGACCTTGGAGCTGAATTATGAGTGTGTAGTGTTTTGTTTTTTTGTTTTTCCCTGATTGGCTTGGAGGGAAGAGAGGAATTGAGCAGTATTGAGCTTCTGTTGTCAACTAAGTAGGGTGGGGACTGTTGGGTACATAACCAACATTGTCTGCCATGGGAATAAAAATATTTTCTTTTACACCCTTGATAAAATACATATCTCAGCTTCTCCACACTTGAAACCCTTTTTTATTTTTTCCATCCCCTGAGCAACTTATTCTCATTCTAGGCCCCTTGATCTGGTCTCCTGCAGTAGGATATTCCTTTGAATACTGCAGTCCCTGGCTGACCGGTGGCCTGCTCTGTCTTGCCCTCCTTCCTGCCCATGTGAAGGAACTAGTCCTGGCTGCTGATTTCCTTTACTCAGACACGTATCTCCGGTGATGCTCAGCTATTTAAAGGAAAGAACTCAGAAATCTCAGTTGGCACTCAAAGGCCTCCATAAATCCACAAATGGCTGCTTCCCTGCCCTCTCCTGCCACAGCTGACCTAATCCACTCTTTGTTACTCCTGACACACCCTCTACTGCAGTGGTATAGTTCCCTTTACAACACCTAGTCCTGTTCCCCTCAACTGCTAAGTTCGTTCCCCATTCCAAAAATTCACTCATGCTGTTTCCTCACTGAGAGTGCCCTTCTCTCTCCAACAAGCCAAATTCTGTTGCCTTCAGTCCCTTCTCGAAATTCTTTGAATTTCTATGTGTTCCTTTCCTATACCACCAGTTTTAGCCTTTTATTTTATGTGCTTCTTTGGATCCTAGGATTTCAGTTCTTGCCTCTGTGGATGGTTCTTTTCTGGCTCTTCCACCTTCCTTTTCCTGCTTAGATCCATCCCCCCTTGGCAGGAAGTCATCAACAAGCATCTGTTTTCGTTTACATTCTTTTCTCCTCTTGTTACTCATCTTCCATTGAGTTTCCATCTTACTGATTTACTTACCATCTTTATGGGAGATATACCTCTCCAGCCCTGACCTCCCTCTGGGAAATATAAATGCTGGTCATATTTTCATTTGTTTTCCCACACACATGGTAGACTTACTTGCATTGCCCTGTCCCTCTGAACTCAGCATGGCCAACGAAGGTGTCACTTCCAAGCATAAGCTTTAAGAACCACTGTGCAGTTTCTCAGTCTCTCCTTTTGACACAATGGAATGTTTTAGTTATCTATTGCTGTATAACAAACCACCCCAAATCTTAGTAACTTAAAATAACCATTTTATTGCCTCTGATGATTTTATAGGCTGAGGAGGCTCATGGGCAGTTGTCTAATTTTGCTTGGGGTCTCTCCTGTGGTTCCAGCCAGGTTTTGTCTGGGGATGGAGTAATTTGAAGGCTCAACTGGGATGCTAGTATGGCCAAGCCTTTCTCCTTCCGGGGGAGGGGACATAAAAAAACCTTTTGATGAAAACTGGGGAGAAGAGTGACAAAGAAGACAAAGAATTTGTGGCCCTTTCGATCATACCACCAATATCTCAAATGGTGGCTCCTTTCTTCCTAAGAGTCAGGAAAAGCAGAAAAGAGCCCTCGGCTAGCACATGCGGCGGTATGAATGAGAACTACATCTATGCCGCTCTAAGTCATTGAGATATTTGGGGTTGTTTGGTAGCAAACAAAGCCTAATCTATACTAATACGAAAATTGGTACCAGACGTAAAGCACTGCTGTAACAGAAAACCTAAAACATCTCACATCCGCATATATGGCTGTGTTACAAATGATAGTGGTTGGTTGGTAGGCGGCATCAGCTCTGATTCACTTATGAGTCTCCCAGCACATCTAGCTCAGAAATTTGAACTCAGTATTTCTCAAGAAAGAGAAATTGTTTCTTGTAATTCTGTTCTATTTCCCTATTTTAGGGGAAAACCTTTCCCACATCAGATGTCTCCTGAAGTACGGAGGGGGTACCACTAACGTAACCCTTGATACTCTGTTCCAGTGCTACTAGCGGGTTTCCTGATGTGTAAGTTCGGCACGAGCAGCCCACCTTCTTTCGTCCTCTCTCCTTTCTCTTGGGAGCCAGGCCACTCACAGACAGTGTGCTTTCTGCTTCATACCGCCAGTTTGACGGGGGCCTGCCCGTGCCAAGGGAGGCCTGGGATAAGCTTAAAAGATAGATCTTCTAGGGGAAGGGGAGCTTCAGTTTTAGGAGCTAAGTTCACTGCCAGGGAGTGACAAAACCTCTTGTTTGAACTTTAATTCACAAGAGCAAGAGAGTTCAGTGTTGGACATTGATAATTTTGGACTTTAACACATGTTGGAACTGATTATATCAGGCTGTATGTAATTTAGAACAAGATAATTTAATCTCTGGACTTTTCATTTCTCCCTGAAAAATTCATGTTGGGAGGGATTCATAGTCAAATTGAGGTCATCTTTTCGGCTCTTAATTTTAATTGTATTTTTATGTTATCATTTGAACTTCTTTTAGAACTTCTGATTATATTAAATACGGTAGTGGAACATAATTTGGGATAGCAATAGGACAGGTTGTGGATTACATATAGCCTTGGGTTCTGAATGGCATTAGAGTTGATTTCATTGCTGTATTGTTATGACTCATTCAGGGCATTCTGGGAACAAAATCTGCTTTTCCAGTGGCCCCAGGAGAACCCACAAAAGGGGTGAAATCAGTATTGCAGAAGTGGCCTTCTGAAGAGGAGAGCAGGACAGCCCTACTTGACTCCTGACTTCTTACCCAAGAGGGGTACCTCATCCCAGGCTGATTTCAGCAGGTAAGCTGAAAGAATTAAGGCTCTAAGCTTCCTATGTTTTTGCTGGCATACCTTCCCCAAATAATTTCTGAATTAATGTAAAACTTTTTTGTCTTAAATTTAGTTGCAAAAGATTTCTGGTGTAATATAAATGTGAATATTTTAAAACGAAAAGGGCTATGCCACTTAAAATGCATTTCATGAAATTAAACCCCATAGAAATTGAATACTCACCATCATCAATTTTTACAGAAATTTTACATTATCCTTTTTTCCCCTTGGATTTGTATTTCCATTCTACTTCCCCACATAAATTTAAAAAGCATATTTTGTAACCCCCACTCCTGCTAGCAACCTCACCCACCCCACGTCCAAAAATGTGTTACTGGATTATTCTTTCAAACTACTAAAGTAATACATGTTCTTTAGAGATGTACAAAGAAAAAGTTAAAACCTTTTTCTTTCCTCTTACCACCACACACAGACACACAGTGTGCTTTAAAATATTTATTATTTTAACTACAATAGGTCTGCACTGTACAATGTGTATGGTTCTCCCCCTCTTCCTCCCAGCCAGTATCACGGACATCATTCCAGTACCTGCTAGACGCCAGGCACTAACTTTATCTCATTTACCACATGACTCCATGTGAGGTGGGTACACTTGGCCCCACCGGGTGGACGAGGAACTGAGATGTGATAAACTTGCCAAAGGTCGCACAGCTGGTGATAATGCTATTTGTGTTCTTTTAAATAACTGCACAATATTCACTTGGATGTCCAGAATTAATTCAGCATTCTCCTATTGATGAATGTTGAGGGTTTTTTATTTTTTCTTTTTTTTTGTCACTACTTAAAATGCTTCAGTATGTAATTCTCCAAAGTGGGGTTTGAGATCAGAGGGCATATTTATTTTATTATACATGGCCAGGTTATGTTGCAAGGATTATGTAGCATTCTTATACACCAAGAAATGGAGGACAGTATCTGTTTCCCTTACCTTCACTAGTCTTCATGATACTGATATTTTGGGGGGCGGGGGGAGGGCGCGGTTGACACTGTGGTCAGTAAAAACTGCACCTTTGATTTAATTTGCATGTTTCCTGACTACAGGTGAGGTTGAAAGTTTTTGTGTATGTTTTAGGGATATTTGTATTTCCTTTTCCATGATTTGTCTATTTCCTCTCCTGCTTATTATTCTCTGTTGGGTTTTGTCTTTGATTATTTGGGGAGGGTGTTTATAGTAGTAGTAATGGTAACCCTTTTTTCTGATGTGTTCAAATGTTCATTCACCTTTTGATTTTTTAAAGGCATCCTTTATAGAAATGCCTAATTTTTTAAAAAATACTTTATTTACTTTTATTTTATTTTAGAGAGAGGGGAAAGGAGAGAGAAAGAGAAACATCGATCAGTTGCCTCTCGCACACCCCCAAATTGGGAACCTGGCCTGCAACTCAGGCACGTGCCCTGACCAGGAATCAAACTGGCACCCTTTTGGTTCACAGGTCAGCACTCAATCCTCTGAGCCACACCAGCCAGGGGAAAATGCTTAATTTTTATGTGGTGTATCTGTTGGTCTTTTCTTCATGGCTTCTGGGTTTCTTAGAATTAAGGATTAGACAGCCAGCCACCACTGTCCTTAGAGGGCGCTGGATGGGCTCTGATACCTTCTGTCTAAGGCTCTTTTACCTTTGCTGCTTCCGAGGACTCTTCTTTCTCGGTATTTGTTACTACATTCAAGCAAAGCCTTCCCGGCTTGAGCGTCACTTGTCATTTATGGAAGTGTGTTTGCACATCTCTGTTCTGATATGCAATGTGCTCATTTTCTTGTTTCTTTCCTGACTCTAAGAAGCAATCCCCATAGGGTCTTCTATTTTCTGTTTTAAGTTTTGGGTCATCTTCAGCCTCTGAGTTCTGAAGCTTCTGCGAGGCAGCTCAGAGGGAAGACACGCATTTGGTACAAGAACTGGGGATGGTGACGGTAAAATTGGTGACTGGGAGGTTCTGGGCTTGAGAGTGTTTAGCTCTCTGACGGTGTGTAAACCCGAGGAGGCTGTGCCAAGCCTCAGGGCCCTTTTCCATAAAATGGAAGTGAAACAGTTAATTTAGAAGTTTCTTTTTGGTTACCTTTCAAGGATATCTTAATGAGGTCAGGCCTTCACAAACTACCTTGGTACTCCTTGTAGCAAAACAAACTTTTCATTGCTGTCAGCCCGTAAAAGAAGGATAAACACTTTTTGGCTTTAAAGATTAGAATGCTTTACAGAGTCTCCAGAACAAACTGCCCCTGTTTCATTATTGAAAAGAGAACCCAGCAAACTCTCAGTGGAAATTAAATTTGAGTTTATTTTACACAAACCGTGGCGTGGGACCAAGGATCCAAGTTAGAGCATGCGTGGGTGGGGGCGGACACGAAGGAGGAGTTTGGTCCGCATTTGGCTGATTTCAAAATGTGTGCAGAATTTGTTCCAAGTCTTCATTCATGGGCTCATTGAAAGGAAGGTTAGAAGGGACCTAGAGTTACCAACCAGGCCTGTGCCCTGCCCTCAAACCGGTGGTCCCGAAACCAATTAGTGAAGGCAGTTTGTTGATTGTTCCTTTGTTGGTATTCCTAGATGGTAACTCATTGTAGGGGGTTTGGGGGCTGAGAGGCTACCCGGGAGACGTGGGCCTCAGGAGAACTTACACCTGACCCTGTGCGATGACCCACCTCTCCTTTGCCTCCCGCTGGACCCCTAAGGCAGCATGGACCCGCTCTTAGTCCGGCCCCGCAGACAAGCGAGAGGGCGGTTAAACCAGCTCCCAGCATCAAAGTCTTGCTGTCCTTCATGCTCAGGCCCTGAAGGGGCCAGATTTTCCGCAGGAATTCAAATCAGCGAACATGCTTGGATGCTGTGTGTGATACTGTGTGGGGTGTGGAGTGCGTGTGTCCTGGGAGGCGGAAGTCGGGCAGAGGGAAAGGGGGTGAAGAAGAAAGGCAGAGTTCTTGTGCTCGAGGAGCAGAGGTGCTCACTCAGATGTCTAGGAGACCAGGCACGTTTCGTGGCTTTGCACATGTCAGAATGAGCATGACAGATGACGACGATACCACATCCCTGGCAGTGGGAGGCGGAGGGGGGGCGGTTGTGGCAAAGGGAGTGAGCACCCCGTTTGACAGGAGCAGCTGTGTAGCGATCTAGCAAAGCGTGGCCCCTGGGCCAGCAGCAGCGGATTCGCCTAAAATCTTGTTAGAAATGAAGGTTTTCGGCCCATCCCAGACGCACTGAATCAGAAACCCTGGGCATGGGGTTCTGCAGCCCGTGTTTTAACAGCCTTTCCCTGGGCTTCTGATGCTCCCTGAAGTAAGTGGTGCTTCACGGAAATTTGGACCTGGTGCTGCTAGATCTTTTCATTTTTCAAGAGAAGCTAGAACACTAAATTTTTACGGGAGTTTACTGATTTTTAAGTATTAACAATGAAGAGGATATATATATGATTTGGGGGGAGGTACCCTGCACAGGCCACGCTGTAGGCCAAAGAGAGCACATCTGTGGGCCACGTGGCTCCAGGCCTCCAGTTTCAACTGCAATAGGCACATCTAGGACGATGGGGTGATTGGCAGCACTGTCAGACTGGGTGTGTGTGTGTGTGTGTGTGCGTGTGTGTGTGAGAGAGAGAGAGAGAGGCGGTGGGGCATTAGGGTCTGGCTGCCCAGATTCCGGTACTTTCCCACCCAGGTGCTTGCCTGCCTCCCTCCAGGGTGAAAGGGCTTCCCCCAGGGGGCAGCAAAAGAAACAAGAAGCCAGTGTCACAGTCCTGGAGCCCGCAGCCAAGTCTTCATAACCCGCTGTCACCCCAGTCCTTTCCTCCGGTCCTTACAACCTTGTGCAACAGGTGTGGCAGGTGTGGTCTCCATTCAGACCTGCCCGTATGCGGTGTGAGGCTGACGGGGTTTGCCTAGGGTCACACAGTTTGTAAGCGGTGAGTGTGAGACTAGATAGCCAATCTTATAATTTCTAAATTAGAGTTTTTCTGCCATCTATAGTTTTAAGTATGTATGTGTATTTGTTCATCCAAACCACCATGAATTCTTGGAAGGACGCGATGGGCTTACGTCACTGACTAGGACCTGTGACCAAGCCTCAGCTGGCCCCCTCCTGGATCCGCTTCCTTTTGCTCCGTGAGAATCCCCAGACCAGCCGCCTGTTCCGAGAGCCTTCTCCAGCACCAGCTCTGTTCCTGGGCTCTGGGTCTCTCTGTTCCAGCTTGTCTTGCCACGCACTAAGCCTCAAGGGGACACTTCGAGCCCAGAGCTGTGCCCAGGGTGACCTGCGACCTGGACCGCTGTTGTCTGGAACCGGATTGGGCGTCCTGACTCACTTTACGCAGACCGCTGAAAAGCTGCCAAAGCAGTGCCCTTCTGAGATGTGGCAGATTCGGGCGATGGACAACATGCCTTCTCAGGGGAGCTAGGATTTAGGGGTCCTCAGGGGTCCTCCGCGTCCAGCTGAACATACAGCCGTTTTGCAGAGAGGGACAGGGAAAGGGAGAGGGACAGAGGCCGAGACACGAAAGGGAGAGAGGCGCAGAGAGAGGCAGCCGGCGCCGCACCTGCCGTGGGTACTGGTGGAAGGAAGTGGAGAAGGTGCCTTCCGCCAGGAGCCCACTTAGCCCAGGACCGGCTTTCATGAGAGCCCTTTACTGGGGGTAGCCGGTCACCTGGGGGGAGGGCGTGTTTCAGCTCCCCTCGGACGCTTCCTTGCTTTACGTGACTTAGTTAGGAAACTACACTACACAGTCGCGTGTGTAGCTTGTGCCATTATCTTTGCATGTAACGAACATTTTATTTAAAGTCCTTAGATCCATTTTCACTATTTTTCTTCAGGAGAACTAATCAATTGAGAGTTGTAAAGGCTTCTTTGGCCATTTTTACGTCACAAAATTGTTCTGAGACAGGCAGATTTTTTTCTCTCCTCCCTCCCCTCCCCACCTTCCAGCAGAACACTTAGAGGCAGGAGAACCAGGCTTATAGGACTGTACATTCTTGCAAATTGTCTCATACTGTATAAGACTGTTTTCTAGTTTAAGAATAGTTTAAGAAGCAGAAAGGGGCTTATTGATATGCTGGTCTTCAACTTCTTCAATAGAAATGTGGAGTGCAAAGTATTTCTCAGATGATTGGAAAATGTAGGAAGAGATCTTTAAGTTTCCCTCAGTGACTACGTAGATGGTCATTTCCCTGTTTCCTTCAGCACAGAGGTGCTGCAAGTGAAGGCCAAAGTGGCCAGGAGTAATAACATCTAACTGATACAGACTCACTTAGTCCTCACAGTAATATATGCAGTATTTTTATCACCACTTTATACCTGAGAAGACTGAGGCGTGAGGTTAAGCACCTCTGCCAGGCACGGGCATCCAGGCAGTCTATACCCTATGGCTCCTCTGACATGTCAGTGCAGGGCTCAGCTGAGGATCGAGGTTCTCCGGTGCTGGCACCTGTGCTGAAGTTGGCCCACAAGCCAGTTCTGTTATCACTCAGCAGGCCCCTCGACTACCACGGCTGATGTTCACTGAGCACTTACTCTGTGCCAGGTAAGGCGGGAAGTGTTTCACAAACCTTATCTCAACAAATCCTCCCCACAGCTTTCCCCACAGCCTTATGAGGTAGGGCTCTTTCATCTCTATTTGCATATGAGGAAACTGAGTCTTAAGGTAAGTCACTGGTTCAAGATCAACAGCTCGTAGTTGTGGGGCCAAGATTTATCATTATGTTCTTCTGCTCAGGAGCTCAAATTCTAACTTCTTTTAGCTCTTTCAGTGAGGTCTCTGCTAGCACACATTTTCTGTAGGTCATGACTGTTGAGCGAGGGACTTCCTGAAATTAAGGGTTAAGAGTACTTTCAAAAGAGAAAGTCTGGCTTAACAAGGAATCTGGAAGAGAAGGTGATAGGAGCTCTTCCCTTCAGTGGGGTCTGAGCAAAGCACATTACCTGTTCCTGTAGGGGAAGGAGAACATAATCTGTGAAAATGGGAGCTCTCAGAATATTCATGGTTGTTTGCAGTGTGGCCTTCATCCTTAATCAGCAGGTAGCATTTGTTTCTATTTTACTTAATATACACGTATATTTCCCTTTTTTTCATTCATTTGGCCACTGTTGATATCTTAAATGTTATAGCTGCCAACTGTAGCCAAGAAGCTCTAGCAGAATTAGTTGAAAATAGAATCAACTCATCTCTATCAACTGTCAATATCATATTATAATAGAATCATTCTAACAATGTCGATTAGATAAAATAAAAGTACTAATATATTAGATTCATCATCATCGTAAATGTTTAATTCTGGCATCTTCCCTGGATACCTCTTCTTTCAATACCCCATAAAGTCTTACTCTCTGTCAGACTCCCTTATAGGTACTGGGTCTATAAAAATAAATGAGCCTTGGACCTGGCTTCAAGGAACTGATCAGGGGCTCTGAAAACACAAAGGCTAGGATGCAGTTCGGAGCAGAGGAGGTGGGCTGGACACGCTGGCTGGGAAGGTCCCTTGGAAGAGATGAATCCAGAACATTTAGTATATCACACTGATGAGGAGGGGTTGGTAACAGAACAAATAGGCTCGGGAGTCAGGGACGTACAAATCCTGGATCCACCGCTTACTAGCTCTGTGGCCTTGGGTCTTGATCTGATTTCTCTAGGCCTTAGTTCCCATAAGTGTGAGATACTATCAAGTTCACAGGTATGGTATGGTATGTTGTATGTTATATGTAGGTACAACAGAATACTTACACAGATAGATTTAGAACATTACAAGCACTCAAAACAGGAGAGCTGTTATTTTATGATGTATAACAACGTGAAAGCATTCTACACCTTCAAATAGAATGGACTTCAAGTTCACGGACTTTGTATAGATTCTGCTTATCTCCTCAAATATTAACCACTTGTCTAGCCTTCCTCGTCTCTTCTACAATGTCTCTATCTCTAAAATTGCTGCTGACAGTACTAAGGCAGCTATAGGGAATACAACCAGGGAGATGATATTTGAGCTAACTTGTCATGATGTCATGAAACAACCTTACCTGTAGATGTCAAGAGTCTCTCATTTAAGAACGAAGGACATGTTCTGGGTGAGAGTTTGGAGAAATCTGACTGACTCTTGATTACGAGTAACTTCTATAATTAAACTAGATTTTATTCTCTTCTTTTTTCTCTAGATGTAAAGGTAAAACCTAATCGTTATGCTCCAGATAAAGAGACCATCAAACTTCAAACCAAAATATACAAAGAGAGTTTTCAGATTGATTCCAACTTAATTCTTTTTAGTGAAAATATTAATCACAAAAGTTATCATCTAAGATTTCTGCCCTCTTGGGAAATCAAGTAAAAACAACACAATAAACCACTTTGAATTTTACTACAAATTTCAGACATCATATTTTGAAACTTTGGGAGAGGTATGTAAGTTCAGTTTTCCCTTTGGCCTGGACTCAAGCACCTGTCTTTCATTTGGACGGTCACATCTCCATTAACAAATGCTGTGGAGGCAAAGGTCCTTTAGTCGGCTGGGATGGAACAGGAAAATCCTCCTGAGTGTGCCAGACAGGGCAGTGTGTGCTCAGCCAAGCCCGAGGCCCCTCTGGCAGCAGTGTCTGCTGTCTGTCTGTCTGTCTGCGGGCATCAATGCTGCAAGGCTTCACGGTTTCTCTTTGGGGTCTGCTTTCCTGTCTCTGCCATTTACCTCTCTTGGCCATGATTCTCCCCACTGTCCCAGGGCAGGTCTCTAGCCCCCCACTCTGACACCAGTTCCCCCTCATTCATAGGCCCCCAGTCTCTTTCCAGAGCCTGGGGTCTTCTTTGTCCTAATTCTCCCCATTCTACCTTAATCAGAGTGTGAAAGGATCATGAGGCCCAGGTGGGATGTTCCAGCTGTCAAGTCCTGGTGGGGAGCCCTGCTGTTCGCGGAGAAGGGACCAAGCACAGGTCACTTTCTGGAGGCCCAGGCACTGCAGTCTTAGGCAGTGAAGATGATGGCAAAGCCCCTGGCCACCTGCACACAGTGCGTTCCTGCGCCACATGTCCTGTCCACTCCCCTCTCTCATCCTCACGTCCTCAGCTTTAACCTCTCCCTTCTCTGTGCCTCGACTTCTGTTGCATAACTTATGTTTCTCAGAATGTCCAGCGCTGTTTTAATAAACATTTCATTCTGTTTTCATACTGTATAAAGTACTTGTTCTCATACTGGGATGTGACTTTTTAAAAATTGTATCTTATTGATTATGCTATTGCAGTTGTCCTGATTTTCCCCTCTTTGCTCCCCTCTACCCAGCACACTCCCTCAGGCACTCCCCCCACCATTGTTCATGTCCATGGGTCATGCGTGTAAGTTCTTTGGCTGCTCCATTTCCTGTACTGCACTTTACACCCCCATGCTATTCTGTAACTACCTATTTGTGCTTCTTAATCCCCTCACATCTCCACCTATTCCCCCCAAAACTCCTCCCATCTGGCAACCATCAAATGATCTCTGTGTCCATGATTCCGTCTCTGTTCTTCTTGATAATTAGTTTATTAGATTCATTTATTGAAAGATACACATTTATTCCCATTTTATTGTTTATAGTTTTGATCTTCTTTTTCTTAAGTCCCTTTAACATTTCTATAATAATGGTTTGGTGATGATGAACTCCTTTTGCTTTTTCTTGTCTGGGAAGCTCTTTATCTGCCCTTCAATTCTAAATGATAGCTTTGCTGGGTAGAGCAATCTTGGCTGTAGGTCCCTACTTTTCATGACTTTGAATATTTCTTGCCAATCCCTTCTAGCCTGCAAAGTTTCTTTTGAGAAATCAGTTGACAATCTTATAGGAACTCCCCTGTAGGTAACTAACTGCTTTTCTCTTGCTGCTTTTAAGATTCTCTCTTCATTTTTAACCTTTGGCATTTTAATTATGATGTGTCTTGGAGTTGGTCTTATTTGCATTCATCTGTTTGGGACTCTCTGTGCTTCTGGAACTTGCATGTCTATTTCCTTCACCAAATTAGGGAAGTTCTTTCTTTCATTATTATTTTCAACTAGATTTCCAAGTTCTTGCTCTTCCTGTTCTCCTCCTGGCACCCCTATGATGCGAATGTTGAACCTCTTGAAATTGTCCCAGAGGCTGCTTACACTGTCCTCATTTGGGGGGCGTTCTTCTATCTTCTTGTTCTGATTGGTTGTTTTTTGCTTCCTTATGTTCCAAATCATTGATTTGATTCTTGGCTTCATCCACTCTACTGTCGTTTCCTTGCAAATTGTTTTTTTTTTTATTTCAATCAATGTATCCTTCATTTCTGACTGGATCTTTTTTATGCTGTTGAGGTCCTCACTAAGCTCCTTGAGCATCCTTACAACCAGTGTTTTGAACTCTGCATCTGATAAGATTGCTTATCTCCATTTTGCTTAGCTCTTTTTCTGGAGTTTTCGTCTGTTCTTTCATTTGGGCCATGTTTCTTTGTCTCCTCATTTTGGCAGCCTCCCTGTGTGTGTTTCTATGTATCAGGCAGAGCTGCCTTGACTCCATGTCTTGTCAGTGTTGCCTCAGGTAGTAGGTGCCTTACAGGGTCTAGTCACACAGCCTCCCCTTCCACCCAAGCTGGTACTCAAGGTGCCTTTTGTGGGGGCTGAGTTCACCCTCCTCTTGTAGTTGAGCCTTGGTTGCTGTTGGCAGGTCAATGGGAGGGATTTACCCAGGCCAGTCAGCTGCAAGGACTGGCTGTGACCACTGACCACCAAGTGCACCCTCTGAGGGGGATCAGCTGTGCAGGGACAGGATGATGGTGCTCCAACATGGTCTGTAACTGTCCACTGGGTGCACTGGTCAAGGGGTTTCCTGGGTGGTGCAGGCCAAGATCAGCCCCGACCTGTGTTTTGCCCAGGGCACCCTGCCTGACCTATAAAGCAATCTGAGATGGCTGCTACTTGTGCTGGGCTTGGAGATTCCCAGGTGAAGCCAAGCTATGAAACTAAGCTAGATGCTGGTAGTGTTGGCCTGGGGCTCACTGAGGCCAGCTGTTGCTTGTTTGAGAGAATTTAGGAAGTTGTGAAGCCAAGACCAGCCATTCATATGGAAAAGCAACTTAGATGGGCCAGTAAGATTGGTAGAGTAAAATCTCTGGGGATCTCCAAGTGGGTCAAACAGTGTTAGCCAGGTTGATGGAGTCTCAGATATGGCACCATCTTGCCAGGTCTTTGGGAGGAGGGTTTAGAAAAGGGACAATGGCCTCTGCTCACCTTGAAGCCAGACACTTCAGGTTCTCCCTGTATGCCACCAGTGCCTTTCAGGCTTTTACACCAGTGCTGGGGCTCAGAGGGTGTAAGTATGAGTAGGTGAGTCCGTGTGTGGGTTCTTTAAGAGGGACTGCCTGGGGCTTCAGAAGTTTCTTGCACTGACTCAATCCCTGCTGGTTTTTGCAGCCAGGAGTTGTGGGCACTTATCTTCCTGGCACTGGAACCCTAGGCTGGGGGGCCTGGTGTGGGCTTGGATTCCTTGCTCCCAAGATATCCCTCCCGAATTTTTACCCACCACATGCAGTTGTGGGACCAGCCTGTTCAGCATCTGCACCCCTCCTACGAGTCCAGATGGGTGTGGTTTCTTTAATTTCGTAGTTGTCAGACTTCCATTCAGTTCGATTTCTGATGGTTCTGAGTGATGGTTATTCTATATTTTAGTTGTAATTTTGATGTGGTTGTGCAAAGAGGCGAGCCATGTCTGCCGATGCTGGCTACCATCTTGACAGGAAGTCTGGGATATTACTCTTAATGCCTCCTATTTATGTCTGAAAATGAAGTATATGACAAAGAGATATATTGGTGAAATATAATATCTTTATTAACAGAAGTAATTAATAAACTGACTCAGTTGTCATTGAGGAATATTTTGATTTGCTTTTTGACAAAATAGTGATGGGTGAATAGCAAGTAATGCATTAACAATTGTTAAGTTCTTATTTATCAGGGAGGGGAAGAAGGAGGGCAAGAAGGGGAAGGGTCTAGTCAAGGAACATGTATAAATGACCCACGGACATGGACAGCGGGGTGGGGACTGACTGTGGGAGTTGAGGGCGGGCAGGGTAGTGGGGAGCAATGGGAGAAAAATTGGGACAACTGTAATAAAACAACAATTTAAGAAATAAAAATTTAAAAAATTTTCTTATTTATCACATCCATATTAAAAGATCAGTAAAGGAAATAAATATTGGAAAATTACACTTATAATTCTACCATTCCAGATAATGATTGTTTTTATTTTATTGTGTTCTCTTCTGGGCCTAGGCTCTGTATGTACTTAGGAAGCTGCTGGGTGGGGATCCTAAGGTGCTTCTGTGGTAGAGGAATTCTTGTGAAGAATTGTATTCCATTTGACGATTGTACCTCCGCTAGCTCTTAGTAGTGCCCACTCTTTTTATTTTTTTTTTTTTTTTTGAGATTTTATTTTTATTTTACTTTTAGAGAGAGGTGAAGAGAGGGAGAGAAACATCAATGTGCAAGAGCTACATCGATCGGTTGCCTCTCACAGGGCCCACAACCCAGGCATGTGCTCTGACTAGGAATCAAACTGGCAGCCTTTTGGTTTGCAGGCTGGCGCTCAGTCCACTGAGCCACACCAGCCCGGGCAGTGGCCACGTTTTGACTTGCTGCATTAACCAGCTTTAGCCTAGTATCAAAACTATGGCCGACCATTACAGTGTTGCTATTTTTGGTGTGAGGTGCGGGGGCTATGACTTGACCGCTGGAACATGGGAGAATAGCTGCATGGCACTAGATTTTCCTCGTATGTAGTGAGTTTGTGGGTATTAATGGGCCTCTACACAGGAGAGCTAAATAATTCCTCCCTTATCTTCACTTACTGTGTTCTGTTGACATCACGGAAAGTTCTCAGCTTCAGATAGGCAGTGGACCAGCTGAGGAAATGATCTACCTGACCCTCCAAAAGGGGCAGCAACACACATTCCCAAACTCGGGAGAGGGAGGAACAACTCCCTCCAGCCTCTCCCTCTTCCTAGTTTTCTTTCTGAAATTGCAGGTTTCCTATCTTACTGTTTATAGAACTTGCCTGATTACAAAAATCATCTGAAATGCCGGTGAAAAACACAGTTTCCTGGGCTTTTCCCAGACCTATTGAATTAGAATTCTGAGGGACGGGCTAGTTTCAACAGACATCCTGGTCATTTTTACCGTCTACGCAGATTTGGCAAAAACTAGTTTCTTTGAAGCCAGTTTATAGCTGCCGGCTCACACATTTACTCAGCCCACTTCTGAAGAGAGGCGGCCAGCAAGTCCACCCTCCGGAGACCAGCAGCTGCGCGGGCCCTGTCCTTGTCTCGCTCCAAGTGGGACTCTGGCCTCGGCTCCGAGAGGTGGCGCAGGGCAGGGGTCCGGTTGGCGTGGGAAGATCTGCCCTGCCCTGCCCAACGGCATCCTAGGCGGACTCCCACCGCCATCAGTGTGCCTGCCAGGAGAGGGAGGGATACAGCGGGGGGGTTGTTGTCCCTGTGTCACTTGCAGCTTTGGAGTTCTGTTCCTCACTGAAACGATGGACATCAGAGGGTGTGTGTCTCTGTGTGTGTGTGCGCGCGCGCATTTAGAATTTTCCCTTATGTTTTCTTATGTGGTTGTCGGGTTATTTTTAATTTAGTTTGTGCACTGAAAAAGTACTCCCTGATTAATCCCAGTGCTTTTCATTTGAAAGACAAGCAGAGTTTATGCAACTCTAGGTCATTGCCCAGATCGGGAGTAGTATTCCCTGAAGTAAGCAGTCCCAAAGTTGGGAAATAATGGGGCTTATTCTGGGTTAACATGCACTTCCTGGATCCCTCCCTTCACGGGGGTGGGGTGGTGGATTCAGGGCCCTCCTGCTGTCCTCCTGCAGCCCACACCCTCTGTTCACCGCCCCCTTTCCAAAGCAGTGCCCCATGCTCCAGAATCATCTTGCCCTCCCTTTTAAGTATTTTTATGGTGTCAAAGATAAAAAGAATAACAACAATAAATCATAACCCAGTAACTCTTATCTTCTAGATGTGGGGACTTCAGCCAGCCGGCAGAGAGAAGGGAGTGTGTGAAATAAACTCAGCCACCGGGCAATGACTGGTTGGAGACTTGCTGCATTAACAAGCTGTCCCAAGGACGTTGATGTTATAAGACATAAGCTAAAGGAACAGTCTCACATACAGGACACCAGGCAGTTTCAAAGGAGAGTGAGGGGAAATCTTGGGTACAGGGATCTTTAAATCACACCACAAGGGCCATAGTTCACTCTGCTACCTGAGGTCAGCTGTTGACCTTAGAAACATGTTGATGTGGCCAAGAAGGCCAGGGAAATGCGGTGGAGTCTGGTTAAAGGGCGATTCCAGGTCTTCCTCCCCACCCTCTTTGTGTCCCTGATCTCCAGCAGGGCAAGTTACCTGAGTGCGCTCTCTGCAGGGTGGGTTGTCATGGGAACAAATGGGTCCCCTGTCAGTGCGGGGGTGGGGGGTGGGGGGTGGGGAGGGCCTCCCAGCAGAGACATCATCCACCCCCTGCAGAGCCAGGAGCTGCACAAACCCACAGTCAGGGTCCTCACGTTTTCATTATTTAAGGCTGTTAACTAGTTGACTAAGTGGGTGTCAGTTACAGCCCTTTCACGTAGACAGAATCAAGAACCTTTGGCACAGGCTCTTATCACTGTGTAAAGGTAAAAAATTGATTGAAAGAAAATGTGGCACTTTGTTATGCCTCGTGTCCATTGGAAGTTTAGTCTGTGTCATTGAATTAATTAACAAATCCTAGATCCAACCAGGCAGGCTTTTTTCTTCATTAAAGGATTCTGCATTAGGAAATAAAAATCTTTTGTAGAGTAGATGCAGAATGAATGACAGAGCAAGCCCATTGTACCCTCGCCCCTAGGCCAAGATACAAACTTGAGTCATTCATCAAGCTGTGTGGTGACATGGTCTTCTTTCTGCTGTCCTTGGGTCCTTAGGTATTATGACTGCTCAGTGAAGGGACAGGCCTACAGTGACGGGCTGGACGTTGCTGTCTTGAATTTTATTCTGCACCCCTCCCCCACACACTTATCCTTCTCATATTAAAAAGAAATCTGAAATGTTGGCAACAGAAATGTGATGGGCCTAATCCCTTATCTGTGAGGGGCACGGGATGACATTGAAGGGCCCCTTTGGCTCAAGATCAATGACTTAAATACTCCAGAAGACATTTTCCTGAGGGCCTTTAATTTTATGTAGCGCTTTGAGTGACTCCTTTGCATTAGAGTGTTTTCAATTATTTATTCTTCAACTGTATTGGAAGAAGCAAGCATAGATATGTCATTATGAAATCGTGAAAAGTTTATCAGTAATAACTGATGCTTTCTGGGAGCTAGCCTCCATTCAAAGTGTTGTGCGTATATTGTTCTAGTGCTCACAGCAGCGTCATGAATGCTTGCCATCTCTGTGGCCGTCCCGAGACGGGCAAACTGAACTGAAGTTCTGCGCTGGCTGGTGGTGCTGCTGGGCTGTGGGCCTGGGTGGCATTTATCACGGTCGTCACACTCGGTTACAGAGCCAGGCTGCCTTCCCAGCAGACACACACCCGTAACAATAGTCTGCGACCTGGCGGGACAGGTCCCCTCTAGGACTATGGCAAGGGGGCCAAAGAGAAATTTTGCCCTATCTATATCACTTGAGTTTCTATTCATAATGGTATGTTCATGAATTACTTAATGCAGCTGAAACTGTAAGTCAAAATTGTCGGTCCTAAGTCAGATTATTAATTTCCATAAACTCACTGCTACTTTAAAGACTTTTTCCATAAGAATCTTAAAGCTAGTGAGGAACCTAGAGATCATGTCACAAGATCCCTTTGTTCAGATGAGGAAACTGTGGCTCACTGACTTCCTCACAGAACTGGTTTGTGACAGAGTGGGTCTGCTGATGCCCAGTGCTGTGTACTTTCTGCTCCGTTTTTTGAGACGTATCTTACATGGGGTAAAACGTACGGATCTTGAGTGAGCAGTTTGGAGGTTTCAATAAATGAGTGTACACGTGGAACTGATTTCAAAGCCAAGACATAGGTAATTTCCGTGACTCCTGAACATTTCCTTGGACTAGGCACCTTTTTGGAAATGCTGCCTTTGTTCGTTTATGTGTATTTGTAAGAATTCTGTGCTTGCATTTCATATGTATCCACACATTTTACGGTTCTCAGCGAAGAGACACCTTAGCGTGTGGATACTTCAAGATAGAAATAGGACCTGACTGCTGTGGCTCAGTGGATTGAGCCTCGGCCTGCGAGCCAAGTGTCGCTGGTTCGATTCCCAGTCAGGGCGCATGACTAGGTTGCAAGTCAGGTCCCCAGTTGGGAGCGCGGGTGAGCGGCAACCACACAGTGATGTTTCTCTCCCTCTCTGTCTCCTTTCCCCTCTCTCTAAAAGTAAATAAATAAATTAATTAATTAATCAATTTTTTTAAAAAAGATAGAAATAGGGTTTTCACCAAGTCCCATGCTCGTCTTATCCTTTACGAACCAGTCCCTAATCACTGAAATTGCTCATGGGTATTCCTTGTGTACAGCCGTTCACTTGATTGGTCTTCAGCCTGACACAGTTATCATTCCATACAAAACTGTTCTTCAGTCGTTTGATGCCCCAGCTCCCCAGACACATTTATAGTCAAAGCGTTACACATGTCTTGTTTTCCCTTTAACCAATGAGTTCCTATATTAAAATTTTGGAACTTCTGTAAGAGTAAGATGTGTTTACCAAAACCGGGGCACCTGAGCCCAGACAACTTCCGTCTGCTGTGCTCTGCGTTAGCTAGGAAAGCGCTCCCGCTATGGGAGCGGTGAGTCCACACAGCCATAGTCTGTCAGCTGGGCTCCTGCACACCCTTCTCTTCCCGCATCTGGTCTGCTCCCAGGGCGCGGTGAATGGTGTGCGTCTGTGTGTGTGTCCGAGAGCTGCCGTCTGGCAATGGTACCCATGTGCCGATGGACCGTTTTCAAAGCCGACTCCATATTTACAAGTATGGAGAATATTCTCTGGCGCGGGTGAACCTTAATCATATGACTTGGACAGTACAGAACAGTACAGTACAGTCCCCTTTCTACGGGACTTGTTACACAGAATTATCCTAAAACCCCTAGGAGGTATTCCGAAAAGGAAATAAATGATTTTTATAGATATCTTCATAGCAGTGATACTGTAATTGTGAAAATTGGAAATAACAGAAATGTTCAATAATAGAAGAATGATTACATGGTAGAGAACTGTATGGTTACTAAAAATGATTGCTGTATGACCGAATTGATAACATGGAAATACTTAAATAAGACAATATTAAGTGAAAAAGAAGATCCTGAAGTTTCAGGTACTCCATAAATAGTAATTTACAGCTATGTAAAAATATTTATACCATAATAGAACTAGGTTATAAAACTGTTATGCATGAAAATAATTTTGATTTTAATGTTTTATAAGGTCTTTATTGAGAATGTTTTTATTTTGTAATAATTTTAAACTGTATAGAAAGGTTGCAAGAATGATTCTGAGAACTCCCTCTGACTTCATTTATCTTGTCACCAATTTTTAACATTTGGCCACATTTGTTCTATCATTTGCTTTCTCACTTTCCGTATATACATCTATTTTGTCCAAATCATTTGAGAGTAGGTGGCAAAGATCATGTCATTTCCTTCCTAATTCTTCAGTGCATCTTTCCTAAGAACTGGGATATTCTCTTATGTAACACCATGGAATTACTAAATTCAGGAAATTTTACATGAATATAATACTTTAAAAAATATACGGTCTATATTCAGTCTATGTGCCAGTTCTGTTAGTTGTCCCAATATTGTCCTATTGTAGCATTTCTCCAGTTCAGGATCCAGCCCAAGATCCTATATTGCATTTCATGTTGTCTCTTTGGTTTCCTTTAATCTGGAAGAAGTCTGTTTTTCTTTAGTCTTTTATGATATTCACAGATATGAAGAACATGCATCAGTTATTTTATATTATGTTCCTCTGTGTGGGTTTGTATGATGTTTCTTCATGATTCAATTCAGATTTCTTCATGGTTAGACATCTGGCTAGAAAACTACAAAAGGAAGGTCATGTCCTTCTCGGGTATGGCATCTGGAGCCACATGCTGTCCACCTGCTCCTCACTGGTCATGTTGATACTGATCGCTGATGAAAGTGGCTTTTCCACAGCACAGTTCCTATTTCCCGCTCCCAAATGATAAGCAGACTGAGGGCGACACATTAAGAACATGTAAATACCATGCTCCTGACCTCACTTTCCCCCCGACTTAGCGTGGTATGGGTGCATATGCGTGTGTTCCTTTTTAAAGCCACATCTCCCAAGACTTATTTACATATGTCCTAGGTAGTGATTCTGCTGAGGCTGTCCCTTTGACTGGATAATAATCCCATCCAAACCTGTTTAGTTGGGACCACGACTGAAGCCTCTCTCAAAATGTTATCTTCTTCCCTATCCTTAACTAGACTCAGCCTCTTTATCTTTAACCTCCAGGAACACTTTGTGCTTTTCTTGGGGACACATATTAACTTCTTTGTGCTTGCCACTAATGGTGTGCTTCCCTTATTCCAGTTACCAGACAGCAAGGGCCTTGAGGGCATAGACTGTGGCTTAATCCTTTCTGCATCCTCTGCTGGGCCCAGAAGGGGCCATCAATGGGAGGCACCTTATCAGTGTTTATTCCTGAAATGCATGTTTACTCCTGCTGCTCACTGCTTCCAGCGGGCTAGCTGAATGCCCAGTTGCATATTTCAGCAGCTCATTTTCATCTGTTTCCATCTCTTCACCTCCTGTTTAACAACAGTTTGCTATTTTGCCCATGAAGTAAGAATGGAAACCCTTCAGTGTCTATCATTTCTCTCTTCTTAGTTCAGGCGTTAAGAAAAGTGTTGAGTGAATGAGTTGTGTCCTTACAGTGAGGATGTGTGTTTCATGTTTCCGTCTGAGTCTCTTACTAGGGCCCGGGGCCAACCTCTCCCTGCTTTGCCAAGAAGGTGTGAGGAGGCCTGCACTTCCTCTGGGGCGTTCTTCTGACACTCATTAGGGGTAAGTCCATGCACTGATAGGAGAACAGGTCTCTGCCTAAAGATTCCCCTGTGTACTGGCTTTAGAAACTGAAAGGATAACCTGCCAAAATTATAGGAGTTGGGAGCCAAGGTCATCAATTTGTTCAGATAGTATTAATTTGTTCTGCCAAGACATGTAAGAGCAACCACTGATTTAGTTTGTGGGTGTAATGAACGGTCGGAAGAACCGAAATTCTAAGTAGGTCAATCAAATGTTACGGCACAACTAACACGCAATTATACTGGGAAAGGGTGTCCAGACAGATGATGCTAAGCTGTTTGTTACTTTATATGGAAAATATATAAAATACATAAAATATCTTTTTTTAAGTGTTGTTTTTGAAATGGATGAAACCACATAATTCTTCATAGTGGGGCTTTCCTTAGAATATGAACTGGTCTATTAAAAGTAATTTTACAATTTTATAAGAGTTTTAGATTTCTAGTAAAGTTGCAAAGATAATACAGAGAACTCACATATACTCCTCACCCAGCTGCCCCTACTGTTAAAATCCTACATCACTATGTACAGTTGTTACAAGTTAGAAATAAATATTGGTACATTATTATTAATTAACCTTACTACCTTTTTTAGATTTCACCAGTTTTCCTCTAATGTCCTTGACTTTGTCCTGGGATCCCACCTAGGACAACACGTTACATTTAGTCATAATGTCTCCCTCCCCAACCTCCTCTGGTGTGTGACAGGTTTTCAGACTTTCCTTATCTCTGATGACCTTGACAGTTTTCAAAGCATGAGTTAGGTTTTTTTACAGAATGTCTCTCAATTTGGATTTCTTCAGTGTTTTTCTTGTAGTTAGAGGTCTTGGGTTTGGGAGAGGAAGACTGCAGAGATGTAGTGCCATTGTCATTACATCATATTAAGGTTACATACTATCGACATAACTTATCATGCGGATGTTAACCTTGACTACCTGGCCAGGGTAGTCAGGTTTCTCCACTGTCAAGGTGCTTTTTCCTCCTTTTCCATACTCTACTCTTTGGAAGCTAGTCACCATGCCCACCCTATCTAAAGGGGGTAAGCTGGTAGAAAGTTCAGCTCTCCCTATTGGAGGGGAGAGTATCTACGTAAATCATTTGGAGTTCTTCTGAAAGGGAGACTGGTCTCTTCTCATTCATTTATTTAATCATTTATTTGCATCAGTGAGGACTCATGGATATTTATTTTATACTTTGGGTTATAATCCAATATTTTGTCATTTATTTTGTTGCTCAAATTGTTCCAGCTTTGTCCTTTGGGAGCTGTTTTAGGTGGTTCTTAAATCTCTTTGATGTGTTCCATCATTTTGCTTTTTGAGCACTTCCTTATTTTACAGATGGGAAAATGGAGGCCAAAAGCGAGTGGTGACTTTGGCAAGAGTCTCGTAGCCTGGGATGAGCCCAGAGTCCTTCTCTGCACCGTGTACCTCCTGGGACGTGCTAACTGCAAGGGCTGAAAGTCCATGGTGAGTTTTACAAAGCATTCTGAAGCCTTGACAAATTATTCCTGCCACTGCTCTTTCTGAATTGATACATTTTCATATCTCATACACTGAGCTCTTCAGAGAGAGACATATTGTCTTGCCTTTTTAACCAGGAAAGAAGATTACAACAGTCATTTTTTTTTCTAAGTTGATCATTTTATTCGTCCGCTCAGCTCTATGATTTAAGGGATGGCCAAAGGGTGGGGGGTGGGGGGACATTTCACAGCTATGATACATTATCTGTCTTCTAAGGCCCTTCTGTCACTTCCTAAGAGACATGCCACCAAGATGCCTTGAAAGCTACATTTTGTCTACATAGACGAATGATTATAATAAGCAGTTTCAAAAACACTAAATTTCAGTGTGTGATTTCTTAAAGATACACACATAAATTTAACAGATATTTACAGGTGACCTTTTATGTGCAAAAAATGTTGCTTTTTTGGTGGGGGGGTGTGGTTGGAATTAAGACACGATCCCTGTTTTCAAAGAGCTATTATATAGTAGAGAAGGCAGATACACCAGTATAATTCTTTAATTACAATAGAATAAAGTAAGAGTTATAAAAATAAAACTATTGATGAAGTACTCGAAAAAGAACAGTTAAATTGAACTCAGAGGATCAGGGAAGACGTTCCAGAAGATTTGAGCAGGACTTTGCCTACTGGTCCGATTTCAGTGACTGTGGTTGGGGATGAAAGCTCGCAGGCCAAGGAAAGTGCATGAGCAAACACGGGCGTTAGGAAAAATGCACCAAGGAACATGTAGTAGCAAGTTTGGTCATATGTGCAGGGCCCTGATTGCCAGGCCAGGGGGTCTGCTCCATTTGGTAGGCACGTGGGATCTATTACAGGCTACTGACCAGAGAAGTGTCACGATCTGGGATGTGTTTAGGAAGACGGACCTGGCGGGGTGGAAGTGGGAAGAGACTGATGGTGCAGAGACCTCTGAAGAGGCCACTGTGGGACTTCCAGCGAGAGCTGGTGCCGGGCAGCACAGGAGGCCTGGCAGGGGGAGTACAAGTAACATTGATGGGGTGTGGAAGTCATCTGTGGCCCTGGTAGCAGGCTGTAGGGAGGGGATTACAAAACATTAAAGGTTGTTTCTGTGGTCTGGAGCCTCAACAATGGAAAATGGTAATGTTATTACAGAGAGAGGGGAGAGAGGGAGAGGGACTGGTTTGGGACGGAAGATGGTATAGTTTCAAACTGGTGGGATCAAGGGGCTAACTGGCTGTTGGAGGAGATGTGTACATTTGGGTCTAGGGTTCTTGTGTGAGTGTAGCTCAGATTTAGGTTTGGGAGTCATTTGCACAGGAAATAGGGAATAGGGTAACTGTTTATTATACTGTCTCCCTGCTATTTTCTGCTTCCTAGGTAATTTTCTTTATATGTTGTGCTAGTAGTCAGTCCATATAACAACACTATGGAACCGAAGCCTAGAGAGGTTGATTGATTTGCTCATGTTCTCACCGTTCATTTATCTCATCACCTACTGAGGACCTACTGTGTGCCAGATCCTGTTCTAGTAAATGGCAAAAGTTGGGTCAGATCTGTCTTCAAACTTTAAGTCTTTCTGTAAGAGAACCCCTGGGCTGCTCCGATTGAAACAGAACCCACGGGCTGTTTAGTTAGGGGTCCGATTGCCCGCCGCCAGAATCATAACTCTGAATACCAGAGTTTGGTGAAAAGGAAAAGAATTGTTTATTTACACAAAGTCCTGCCCCCCCCCCCAGACCTGGCCAGTCTTAGGAAGGTCAGACACACCGTTTCCCTACTTCCTAGGCACAGTTCAGCCTTACCAGCAGCTGCCAATCACTCAGTTCTGATTGGGGAGGCCCTTTCTGTGCTGTGGTGCCCGCCAGCTCTCAATGCAGGACCGCCTGGATTCTCAGCCTCCTTGCAAACTGCCTTCTTCCTGCAAACCGCATGGATCTCCTCTCCTTCTCAAAACCGCCTGGCAAGAGCCTCTTCTTAAAGCCTCCTGGAGACCCCTGCTCCAAGCCAGATGGAGGGAGCCCACAGGAGCCAGAGAGTGAGGGCGTGAGGGCCAGAGAGAGAGCCTGAGAGCGAGCCTCCTAGAGCCAGAGCCAGCCCAAAATGTCCGCAGCTGCTTCTCTCCTCCTCCCTGCCTCCTCTCTCTCCCTGCGTCCTCTCACGCAGTGGGTGTTGCAAACAGTTCTGACCATTCACAGAACCCTCCGTAGGCTCTGTCTGCTTCTTCCGTACCAGCCCACAGTCCAAGATCCCTCCCATCTTTCTGAGTCTTGGAAGTAAAGCGGGTCTTTGCAACAATGTATCCAGCCACTCGCTCCAGGCATGCAAGGGCATCCTGAAAGCTGCTTCCTGCTCCCTATCTCCCAGCCGCACACTCTGGGGTTTGTTTTTGGACTCCCCTGTTTCTGTAACATTTCTGCATGAGGAAATGAGAGAGGGATTAGATCCGTAAGTAAAAACCTATAGGGTGAAAATAGGATGAGGATACAATGTTGGGAAACACTGATCTTTGGAGAGTTAGGGGAAGGAGAGAGAGGCCCACAAGAAGACAGCTAAGGTGCGGGGAAAGGAAGGAGAAAATCACTATCGATCACGTCTCAGAAGAGCAGAGAGAGATGAAATTAGAAGGAAGAAACGTTTATGCAGCCAACCATGTCAAGTACCGCAGAACAAGCAAGGAACCGAAAACTGAGCGAAAGTCTCGTAAGTTGGTTGTGAGTGGTCAGATGAATTACAGAAACACGGAGAGAAAGTGTGTAGCGTCAGCATAGCAGCATGCATAGAAGCCGGATTTCACGGAATTAAGACATATGTGGGTGAAACAATGGGCGCCACAGACAGAGATGGTTTGGTAAACAGGAAAGGGAGACAGAGACCGACACAGTGGGACAGGGAGGAGTCTGAGGGCAGAAGGTTCTAGGGAGGTAGTGACGTGTCTGACCCCTGGGCCCGGCTTGACTGGGAAGCAAGTGAAGCTAAACTGAGACAGACCATGGGCTGTTGTAGAGGTCAAAGGCAGTGGGATGAAAGAAAGGGAAAGCTGGGAAGATGGCAGCTCATGGTCCTGGAGGGTGAACTGAACTTTGGATTAAGGTCTTACAAAGAGGGCAGTAGGTATTTTTTTTTTTTTTTTTTAAGCTAAGGTTTAATTGTATTGGGAGGAGACTGAGATGGAGTGAAGATAAAGTTTTCTGGGACTGAAGAGGAGGGAGGTCAGTGTCAAGGTTTTCAGGAGGTATGGATGGATCTTCCCCAAAATGATGGAGGATTCCAAGTGCAGAGGAAGATCCAGAGATACTGGCGGAGGCCTGGGTGTGGGGGAAGACACAGAGCCTGGTTCTAAAGCAGCTGGGGAGGATGCTTCAGGTCCACGCATAGCTATGAGGAGGGATGGAAGACAGCGGGGAAATCAGACGGTCTTCACCTGAAATGAGGAGACATTAATTATATAAAGCTTTTGGAATACAGGACTATCAGTGTGAGAGATGTGTGAGGAAAGTATAAAGAATGCCTATTCACATGAGAAGGGAAATCTAGAAGTTGTATTAAAGAAGTTGATTAAGTGAAATAAAATGGTCAATAGCTAGAATCCATTTGGACTGGGATGAACATGTTGGGGATAGAAACACGTTGGGGATAGAAGGAAGGAGAGGAAGAGGGATAAGAGAAACACAGTTACGAGGAAGCGGGAAGGGATAGGGAGTTCTGAAAAAGCCTAATTGGATTGCTGGCTGGATTACAGGTCCGTGTGTGCCTTAAAGTGGTTTTAGAGCTAACTACCATAAGTAAATATAGCTCGAGTGTGTCATACCATATAAATATTTTGGAATACAGAATGGAGCTCTTGTACAATGATGCCTGGAATACTTACTTTGGATTGACTAATCAAATGACGGACCTGAAAAGGTCAGGAGAGTTCTCTTTCTTCCTCTCTTTTTTAATGGAACAGATGTCACGACACATCAACATTGTTTCAGAAGTTGTAGTAGCTATGTAAGCAATTATGTGCTCTGGAGGAATTGTTACTGGCACTTTTTTGGATAATTTTACTTTCTTTGAAATGCTATAGAATTTTTAAAAACAAGTTCCCTCTTGCTTGGGTAACTGCCACGCCATCTTTAAAAAGTGCAGAGAAGTTCCCCAGAGAAGCCAACTTTTAAAATAAGTCCTTCTGAATTGCAGAACCCTCCTGTTAAGTGGACAGGGTCGTGTTCACGGAGTGGACGCAGCACGAGATGAGGCATCGGATGCCTTGCGTGTAAGACCAGCCTTACTGTGGATTAAAGGAGTGGCTTGGTGAAGCCGCTTAACAGGCTTCAGCTTCAGTTTCTTTGTTTGGAAAATGGGAACGAAAACAGCATCTTCCGCAGAGATTGCACAGGAGGATCAAGTGCAGTGGGCTGATGGTATTTGAAATCATTGGCTCTGAGGGTTGGGTGCTGGGAGCTCTTCCAGTGTGCATTAAAGGTTGAGAATGTATGGTCTAGGGTATACCTGCTTTCTCATCTGAGTCTCTGGAATGTCTTATAGGTTCTATAACCAAGAACAAAACCACGGTGCTTATTTAAAGGGAGAATAGGGAAAGTCTTGTGGGCCACTGAGGAGTAAACTCACTGCGGATTTTAAGTGAGGATTCTGTAGGCTGTGGCCCTGGAAACTCTGCTCCTGACTTCCTTCTTGAGCTGCAGATCCTTCTTGAGAGACAACGCCATTATGGAGAGATTAACCCTGATTTAAGCCTCCGGTTTTCCTGGCAAGAGCAGAGTTCAGGTTCTATTTATAGCAGGTCTTTGGGCTAGAGCTCTGGCTTTGCCTCTGATCTGATTCTTTTACCCCGGGGACTGTAAAATCAGTTCTGAGTCAGAGGTCTGGAAGACGGCTCCAGAGCTGCCTTCTAACGCTTCCTTCAGGCCTGTCCCGCTTCAGGTCCACGTTTGTCTGGGAGCTGTACTTTTTTGGATGTAGAAGTTGGGGAATTAGGAAACCAGCTTCAATTTTGCTAATTAGAGTCTAAATAAGATTATCCTTTTCACAAGATTGTAGGCTGGATTACTCCAAAGAATACCGAGACATTTTTTCAGCTGTCAGAGGGTTACTTAGATTTTACCTATCTTTTCTCCCTCCCTCCCCTCCTCTGCTCTCCCCTCCTCTTCTCTGCTATCCCCTCTTCTCTCTTTTCTTCCTTTCCTTTCCCCTCCATCCCCTTCCTTTTCCTCATTTACCTATTATCTGTCTCCCATCTACCTATCCATCTGTAAGTCTGTCCATCTTCCTATCCATCTGTAAGTCTTATTATCTTCCTATTACCTATCATCTATCTATCTAGCAATCATCTGTCTGCCCTGTGTCTTTGTCTACTTACTTTTGTTTCGTCTTGATGGGAATGAGAAGAAAGGGTGAAAAGGGAGCAGTAATTAGCTGAAGTCTCAAACACCATTGGAGTTTGTCGGAAATGTTGCCTGAAGGCAGGTCAATTTTACACATCTTGTATCATTTATTGAAATAATGGTCAAGGAAGAAGAGGACTTTTTTGGAGTCCAAAGAGACATATTCAGGGTAATGAGGGAGAAAGTGGAGCAAAGGAAACTTGTTGGTTAAAGGCTAGAATTCCAGGGGACAAGAAAACAATTCTCATCTCCTTTATTTCCCCAGAAGAAGAGAGCCTCGTGGCTCCAAGTCCTGACCTGTCCTAATTTTTCTATTGCCATGAAAACATCTGCCTAAGATAGACTCTGTCCCTTTGGTCCCCAGTGAGGCACCTCCGCCCCAGCCAGCACCTGGCACTGATGAGCTGTTCCCTAAGGACAGCGGCCTCCATTTCCGAGGGCCGGACACCACTGGGCAGACTCAGAAGTAAAGAACCACCCCACACCTCCCAGCTAGACTCTGGTTAGACCCCCGCCCCAGCTTCCCAGGACTCCTCCCAGCACACCCCAGATGCCAGTTAACCCTCAGTCAGCACGAGGAGTGCGAACCTCCCGGTCATCATCGTGTGCTGCCTGCTCAGCACTGCCTCCCGCCTTCCCTGACCTGATGCCGTTCCCGGCGCGCCCCTGGCCGGCCATAGCCCTCCAGGCGCTCTCTGGGACCCCCGCGCTGCCGCCCGCCCCCAGACCCTCCTGTCTCCCGCCCCTCTCTGACTGTTGGCTCCCTTCTTCCTCCAGTGGAATCCTGGCTGCCTCTCTCAGATGGGGGATCCTTCCTTTCATCCCTCCTCTGCCTCAGGACCTGGAGGCAGAGTAGGTCTTGTTTCCATCTCTCTAAACTGTGGCGGCTCGTCCTTGACCAGCTTCTCAAGGGCTCCCCAGAGCGTCACGTGGCGCACTCTGCGGGGACTCTCAGGCCAAGGGGTCACGCAGCCACCTTTTATGTGGGTCCCCGGCCTGGGCTCTTCCGCGAGGCGATGTCTTTGGTGCCCATGCCGGGGGCAGCTTAACTCACCCCCGCACTGCTGCCTCCCCTCCGTGTCTGCTCTGTCCCACCCGTGTCTCTCAGCGCGGCCCCTCTTTCTGCTCCCCTGCCGGCACGAGAGCTGCCTGGTGCTTTAAATGGACGGACCATCGAGCCTTTGTGAAGCTGCCTGTGTAGCTTTTATGTCTGTACATACATCAGATTGTAAGCCCCCAGAGGAGAAGAGCCAAGTCGTTAACTCACATTCACGGTTCTAAATTCAGTGCAGTGAGCAGATTGGTTTATCTTCAGGACGGTGATGAAGAGGAGCAGGAAGAAGATTTTTCTTCCACTATATCAAACACAACTACTGAATTTTATAGGCTCCCTCTTAGAATTTCCTGGATGGTCTCCTCTTTTTCGCTTGCATACCTTACTCTCCCAGAGTGAAATGCAGGACAGAGAGGTAAATGGTCTGAAAACAAACGCACTGTAATACATTCACTTTGGCTACAAAAATAAAACGACCCAAACCTAGTTTTCCTTGCAGTCTTTAAATCCAGATGGTAGTAAAATTTGACATTTCAATTCTGTTTGTGAAATTCATGTTGTTTTTAAATTGGGAAGAACCATGGATCTAAAAATTGTCTGAAGTACAAGGAGGGCCTGGTGAGACCTCTTTAGGAGTGATATTAAGGAGGACTTGGAATTTTAAAAAGAATTGGAAGGCAGTGTAAACAGAGCGGCAAATAACGGCAGTGGGCCTGAAGTAGGGCCCCGCTGCCCAGAAGTAACGTGCCAGCCCCGAGCCAGTCTGAAGGCAGAGGACTGGCCTGGGCAATGAAAGCAGAAGACATCTGGACAAAAATAGGGACCGTTTTGGAAGCCAAATTTAGTCGGTCTTTTTATAGTTCTCCTTTTTTTGTTAATGGTTCTCATTCCATAAGATAGGTTATCATTCTCAACAGTCTGCTTTGAAATTAAGAATCTGTAAGGTCTTTTTATAAATAAACAGCGATATTGTGAAGATCCAGTTTAATTCATCAAACTCAAGATTTAGGGGTGAAGAGAGTTCAAAGCCAGGTAAGAAGACCCCTTTAGGGAGTACTTTATTGGCAAGTTTTATTTCTGACTGGGTCTGTTCCATATTTATTTTTGGGAGAAATCATAGAAGCAAGTCAGCATCTATATGTTACAAACAGTATATCCATTAAGGTTTTTTGGTTGAAAGTAAAGAAAGCTCAATCCAAATAGATTTGATAAAAAAGGGGATTTACTGCCTTTAAAACTGGCAAGTTCAGTGGGGCACTGGCTTAACGGCTGCCTGACACAGGTCCTCGGGAGCATCTCCAGGGCTGGTCCCACCTCACCTGTCTCCCTTCCACGTGCAGGCTCCCTTCTTAGACAGACCCCCCCCCCCATGGCTGACAGAAGGCTGCAGCCCCCCAAGACTGCACGTCGGTGGGGGAGGAGGAGACCTCTCCCCCTCAGCACCTGATCAGAAGCCCCAGGCTGGTTCTCAGTGGCTGAACTGGGTCGTGTGCCCGTCCTCGCATCAAGTACTTCGGGTAAGAGGATCGAGTCTGCTGATGAACTTAGTCCAGTCATGGCTCACCCTGGATTTGAGCCTGGGAACAAGCTGTTCAAACCACATGGCTTGAAATTGGTGGGAAAGTGGCCCCTGTGAGGAGATTCATCAGGAATAGAGGGACCCAGACAGCAGAGATCAGCTACAGGTGATACCGAATTAAAGTACTTGGCGTGTTCACAGGATACTGACTGACCTCGGCTGTTCGCTGCGTGCTGGGACGGAGAGGGGAGGTGAACGGTGCCCTCGGCTTTCTTCAGGTCGACGCTGCCGCGAGGGCTCTGTGTTTCCCTCCTGTGCTGAGTTAGGAGGGTCCGAGTGCCTGGCCGCTGTGGCACACGGTGGAAGGACGTGCTTGTGAGCCGTTTTCTCCCCTTTGTCGGGGAGACGCGCGTTCTCTGGAGACGGGGAGGACAAGCTCTTCCAGCGCTGCCTTCTTTCTCCTAACCGCGGTCTAGTGCAGACTCCGAGGAGAAGGCTGGGTCTGGTGCCGGGCGGAAGGCCGTTCCCGTGTGTGCGTTGCTGGTGTGTACAGCCGCTGTACACGTGTGTGTGCAGTGACGACGGTTAGTTTCCGCCACTGGCTACGGTTCTCCTTCCCTCCTGTGATTTTGTCTCCGTTTCCTCCCCCCGTCTCTGCCCCTCTCCGTAAATACCTAATGCCTGTGTATGTGTGCGTACTCATACGTGGGCACGTGTGTATGCACAATGGACACTAAGTATATTTATCACATGATGTAGACCCATTCGTCTGCCAATCAGAGCGGAGTTCAACTGCAAACACCCTGTACAATCGTGGCAGAACATAAAGGTTATGAAGAAGCGGAAACCATGTCTTATATGAGCAACCAGAGATTCAAAGACACACAGACTAGGGTGAGGGAGCCAGTCAGGAGTGGGAGAGGATCAGAACTAGGTCACGAGTGAGAGCGGGAGAGGCGAAGAGAGTACTTAGTACCCAGATGGTCTCTGTTTGGTGGCTTCCCATTTCCCCGAGGGCTGTCTGCGTTTTACCGTGGCTCCGCTGGGGTCTGTTTCCTGTGTTGCTCCATTGATTCTTCCACTAAACCACCCTCTTCACTTTAAAAGCTACCTTGAGGGGCTCTGTTAGTAGAAACTAGGGCTAACTAACTGAAAGGAATGTGGTTGTACTACATATGGCATCTTGTAACTTGCTATAATAACTCTGTTATTCGCTCATCAATAGCGGACGTCTTCCATGTCAGTAGACAGACTGCGTCGTCACTTTTGTGGCACATGGCATCAGACACCTCCAGCTCCCACACCTCACGTCCTCTCAGCCCCAGTTTCCCTCCAGGCATTGCACAGGTGTCACCTTACATGGACCTGCCTTAGCTACACCATGCATTTCCCGGTTTCTGCCCTGGGGCTTTTCACACCCTGTATGGGGCACCTGTGGGGACCCATTTGGCACTTGAGCATGGGCAGACTTGGAAGTGTGAGGATGTTAATCCTCACGGGAAAGCCCTTGGCCAACTGGTGAGAAGAGCCAGTGGATAAATGCTCCCTGATTCTGTCACGTAGGCCAACAGTTCAGAGGGGCACATTGTGCATGCTTCCTCAGAGGCCCCCGGTCAGCTCAAGGTCTGGTTTCCCTTAGTTCCTGGTTTGATAATGTACACTTATATTGGATTTCTCTTCTTGTTCCATTCTTTCTGGGTCCTCACTACGATTCCCTGGATTCACCTCTCAAAATAGACTATCTGCATGCAAGCCCTTGGCTTCTGCTTGCTAGAAGGAACCCAGTCTAAGACTGTATTGTATTGCCTGGATGCATCCTTATATATTGATTTTTTCCTTTCCAGCCCTAAAGTCTGTAATTCCTTTTCGGACCTTGGAGGCATTGATGAAAATACCATCTCTTCCTCATTATGGCTTCCATTCAGCTTCCTTCTGAGTTCTTACCCTGTGTTCCAGTGGCCTCCCAGCACACACGTGAAGCCTTTACCAACATTTGGATTGTGTTCCATAGCTTGTTATCATGGCAGCAACTCTTCCTCAGTTGTTAACATTCAATAACTTAGTCTCTAAGTCAGATCACTCAACCGCTGTGTTTGAAACAGCCAGTTTGGTAAGGCTGTAAAGGGTACCCAGAAATTTATTGGGAGCTGCCTTAGACACAAATCAGCCTGTCCGCCCTATCGTTCGTGTCTACAACCCACATACTCCCGCCCCCACTGCATTCCCTGCTGAGCCACAACAGCCCAGGACTTGGTGACTGTGTCTGCCCTTTCACCTCTAGGCCATCGCCTGGAACCGTCTTTCTTACCTAACGCTACGTGGACACATGGACCTAGCATAAACATTGCAGAGTTAGCAGGTGTCTTGTCAGATTGGCCTCCCGCACTTGCTGTTGGAAAAGGTCTGCGCTTTTACATTCCTGAGTCAGCAGATTTATTGACAGAGCATTTCCTGTTCTGTTTTAAAAAGGCTACTACATTATTTCTCCTTTCTGAGTGAATTCCTTAATATGTGTGGGATTCTTGACCTCAGATTCCTATAAATTTATTAAATAGTGGGTGGTAGAGTTCAACAAGGACATCATAGCTTTAACTGGACAATGTAAGTACTGGCTATAAAGTATAGGTAAAGACTGAGCAAGAAGCAAAGCCTGGGAAACATTTAGCCTTTGCTTATACATGCAATGGTGTTAACTCCATTTTCTAAAAAAAGCACTTTTAAAAATGAGAATAGGACATAAATATTCAGAGGTGCCAGTACCCAAAAGGGAGTATTACTCCTTTTTTTTTTTTTTTTTATTGGTGTTTAAGATGCTTGGATCACTGTCAGGAGTTAGTAAGTCTCTAATCTGGGCATTTATGGAGTTCCAATGGGGACTCTAGTTAATGAACCCTTCATTCAACTCAGAGATGAACCAAGACTTCCAAATTCATAGCTTGTTTCTTAGGCGACGCATTTACCTCTTGATATATTTTACATAGGAAAGCGGAAATTTGGGGAATGCGTATTTTCACACAGATGGCATGAACTTTTAAAATATATAGATGAAAATAAATTTTACCAATACTGAAGTCCTTAAAGAGTGCCTACTTGGGTAACACTAGTCAAGTAAATCCTACCCAGTCCAAGTGTCTGATTTCACTGCTTTCTAGTCCTGTTCAAGGTCACGTGATGCCAAGCATTCCCCTTCCATGACTCACTGCTTCTCTGGGTGTCATGGGTTTATGGTCATCCTGAATGTCCTCCAGGGGCAGTTCATGTGGGATTCAGAGAGGTTTTGGGTAAGCGTCCATCTGTTAGACGCGTCAAGGCTTACGTGTAGGCCTTTGTCAATGGTGCTCTTACTCCGTAGCTCCTTACCTTGGCCAATATGCAGTCCTCATTAGCATGGTATTGCACGGTTATGAGTATTGACTCAGCTTCCATGCAGTTCCCTGGTATTAGTTACCACATAGTTCCTCCATGTTCATTCCTCATTTATCCAAAAACGTCACCCGCCACCCTTTTCCTCTCAATCCTGGCCCAAGGGATCCTCAGCTAACCTGGCAGAGGGAGAAAGGGTAATTTGCCTTTCCCTATTCTCTCGCCAAGCTACTATTGTGGCGTAAAGTCCACACCTTGTTTTCTTAATTTTTGCTGTAACTGCCCTACTTCTCCGCGAGGCAATGTCTGTGCCTCTGACGGACTAGGATGGAGTCCAAGTCAGTGCCGAATATAAAAAGAAGCCACAAAGGCTGCTATTCTAAGATACTATTTTATTATGTATTTCAATATAACAATACCTAGTAGTACTCCTTACCTTGAGGTTTTATGAGGATGTCGAAAGTAATTGCAGGAGCAACTGAACCTAGGTTATCCAAAGCCGATTGTAGAGGCGCTCCAGGGGTTCTGGCATCAGTAGGAAGGTGGTAAGAAGCCACAGCTTGTGCGGTGTAAGAAGGATTTAGGTCAGGATCCCGTTCTCTTGCTCCACGTGGCTGGCCTGGGAAAGTCTCTTCTAAACCCTGAGTCCTTTATTAGTGAGTCTGCTCTTGTGCACTTGCTCTAACCCTAGCCGTCAGCACTGAGCCTTTGTCGGCTGGTGTCTGTGGGATGCTGTGCCTCTCTCTGTAATCTTCTGCGGGAGCTGGCGAGGGGTGTGCACCGCCAGGCTGCTCCTTCTGGTGGCTTTGGTCTCAGTGTCTGTGTCCTTCTTAGCCGTTAGATTCTTTCTTAGGGATCAGATCTTTCTGTCCCACTGTGTGGATGAGAGAGAAGTACCAGCGCTTTCTTTGGTGTCAGCCTCTTTTTTCTTGGAGTTCCTCATGTGGGCATTGCCAAATGGCACCTTGAGCAACAGCTTTAACGTCTCCTGGGCCACCGTGTGTTGGCACATTAGCGTTTCCTCACTTCATTCCCACTCTCCCACTTCATTGACTCTGCAAGGTTTGGCCTCAGGTAGGGCTGAGAAGTTCGTCATCTTAGCTACTTCTGGATATTTTTCATTTTAGATGTTATTTCCTACTACGAAACATGAGGGTTTAACTTTCTCCCACTCCTCTCCCCTGCACCTATCACATATTTACACATTTCCCTTCCTTCCATTCTCCTAGCATAGTCATATCGTTATTTTAGTAGGATCAGTATCCAGTAGTTACATCATCATGATTACATAAATGTTGTTCTCATTTATCTGAGCCAGGATAACATTTACTTCTCTACACAACTTTTTGTTTTCCTTGGAATGTGTAATTTCCATGTTTATAACTTTGTTGAGCTTTTTCTGTGCTTATGTCAGGAGTCAGCAAACCATGGCTCATGTGCCAAATGCAGCCTGCTGCCTCTTAATAAGTACATGGCTTTGAGACAGCCACACCCATTTGTTTACATGTTGTTTACATCTGCTTTCAGCCCCCAACAGCCGAGTTAGCACAGCTATCAGTGTGGCTCTCTTCTGGGTTGGAGCCTTTGTTAAGAAAGGACCTCATGTCTTATTTTTTCTAAAAATACTTTCTTTTACTCTTTCATTTTCATGGAACACAATCTTATGCTTCCTGAAAAAGGGTGTGTGAGGAGTCATGTTCTTGAGACCCTGCATGTCTGAAGATGCTTTTTATCTTACCTTCATATGTGACTAGCACTTAGGCTGGGTGTGAAATTCTAGACTGGAGATAATTTTCTTCTGATTTTTAAGCCATTGCTTATCTTCTAGCTTCTTGTTGTAAGATGTCTGAAGCTACTCTCATTCCATAGTCTTCATGTGTGACTTTAAAGAAAGCTCTTCAGAGTTCATGTTCTCATCGCTGGGACATTTCATAATGCTGTGCCTTAGTGTGGGTCTGTCATCCTCAGTCAGGCCAGGCGTGTGTTGAGCCCTTTTAATCTGGAAATTCATGTTCTTCAGTGTGAGGTGTTCTTGAAGGCAGAGCTTCATAACCAGATAAGCGTATAAAATTACTTGGAAGAATTTTTAAGATATACATATCCAGGTCTCAGCCCTAGAATTTCTGAATGATATATCTGGGGTACGGCTCGCAGTATGTGTATTTTGGGAAAAGAAAAACAAAACCTCTTGGGGTAATTCTGAGAAGCATCTTTGGATAAGAGTCATTATTTTAGGGAAACTTTTAGAGAATGGCCTAAGGAGTGTGGCCTCATGGAGCAAAATTGCATAGAAAAATAGTCTTTGAAATTAAACCTGGGTCCAATGACTCTTCCCCAGCTGTCACTTTTAGTTGCCGTGTGAACTAAAAGGGATCGATGGTGATAATGATAAACTAGCTTGGGTTTTTGTGAAGTTTTATATAAAAATGGCTACTAAAGTGCCTGGCAATATAGTACGTCTTAGATTTTCTCTCCGCAACCCCTACGTGTGATATGAAGAAAATAGTTCAAGGTTAGAGCTTGTCTCTTGGAGCATAGCTTATGCTGTGTCAGAAGGCCAGTGGGCATCAGGTAAGCAGCTCATTCTTCCCATTCTCGCGTACTTGGAAGCTTGATTTATACTCTGTTGACTCATACATGTTTAGATCTTAGGTCACTCTCCAATATCTCTTAGATAGTCCTGATGAACATTTTACCTACACAGTCAGATGGCAAAATACACTAAGGTAGGAATGCCGTCCATGAACTCAGTCATTCATAATGCCAGGTGCAGGGTTCTGTGTGTGATGCATTTCTTTCTTAGCAGTAACAGCTTACAATGAGACGTTCCCCAATTCTGATTGATTAGGGAGATGGAACATGAATAAAACAGAGCTTATGAGTTTAGGGGAATGTGATTGCCATATCATATATCCAGCACGGTATTTCTCAGCCGTTGTCTGGATAACATGATGCTACTGATTTATTGGTGCTTTGCCTTAAATATCACGTAGGAAGGCAACAGCAAGAAGTTACTTATCTGTACGTACTGTCGACTCCGGTTGACTGTTCATCCCTCTGCTATTCCTGGGTGGCATTATTGGCATACATAAAATTGCAGTATGTAAAACATGCATGGCTTCCATGTTATTCATAAGATCCTTTAGGGCAAGAACCTTGCCTTCATAACTTTCATGTTTCCAGTGCCTAGAATCATGCCTGGCGTCTAATAAGCACTCAGCATAAATTTTGTTGATGAATCTTTATATCTTTACATAACGCTGAGTAATGCTATAGGCCAGTCGTTCTTTGGAATGCTGAGTTTATTCATTTTCAAAATGGAACATTAGGGTTTTTCTCAGACTTTAGAGTTTGTGGTCTTCTATGTATTTTGCTGTGGATCTGTAATCATCTTACATTACCAAAGTTATGAATTTGGGGTTTGTGTTAAATGACTTTGCAGCCTTATGACTTTTCAATTCAATATAACAAATATTCACCAAACAACTTCTATTTTCAAGATTGTTTGAAATTCTACTGCAATGGTAAATTTACTCAGAAATGGAACAGTTACACCGAGGCTGACTTTTCATTATTCAAGCAACTGACAGATGCTTGTATTGATAAGTATTCTTTAATCAAAAGTATTTTTTTTTCCTGTGGAATATCTCAGAATTGCATTGTATCTTTAAAAATTATTTAGTTGCAAGTGATTTTTTTTTAATGTGGTAACATTTACACTATTTTAAAGGGTACGATCCAGTGCCCTTTAAGATATTCCCAATGTCATGAAACTATCACCATTATCCCGCACCAGACATCTTCGTTGCCCCTAAAGGAAGCAGACACTCCCATTCTCCCCGCCCCACCTCCCCCAACAACGGCCAATCTGTTTTCTGTCTCTATAAATTTGCTTATTCTGAATATTTCATGTCAGTGAAATCATACCATATGTGGCCTTTTGTGTCTGGCTTCCTTTACTTAGCATAATGTTTTCTAGGTTCGTCAGTGCTGTTCCCCGATAAGGCCAACTCACATTCCACTGTGTGTATATACTATAGTGCTGCTATGGATACATTTGTGGATAAGTATCTGCTTGAGAACTTGTTTTTGACTCTGTGAGGTATATACATGGGAGTGAACTCACTGGGCCATTTGGTAATTCTACTTCTGACTTATTGAGGAACGGCCAAAAATCATTACCATTTTGCATTTCCACCAGCAATGTATGAGAGTTCCAATTTCTCCATATCCTTGTCAACACCCACTTTGTTGTTGTTTTTTAAAAGTATAGCTACCCTATGAATGATTTTAAACTTTATTATAAATTCTTTTCCACCCATGGAGCTTGCTTATGGCTTTACATTGTGTATCTTCTGGGACAGTTTTGCGTTTTGGTCCGGTGCTTCATTAAGAGCATCTGATCTTTGGTCAGAGAGAGTGTGGTGCTCTGTGTACCTTCCTGGTTAATGCTAACAGTGCTCTCCGATCGCCCGGTACTGTGTTGTTTGGGTGTCTGGGAGTGTCAGACTTGGGGTGTTTCTTTCAATTGCTATGCGCAGTTTTCATCTTTGGAGGGAAGATTTACAGGTTTATGGCTCGAGTGAATATATTTTTACCATATCCAAGTAACTCTAAGCCATACAAATATAGGATGAGTAATCATTCTTACTGTTTTGATGTCAGAAAGAGTACACTTGTAATAGCTCCACTCTTCTGCTAAAAAGAAGCAGTGTCTTTCTCTGTTAGAGAATTATTTTAGACTGCAGTATTTTGACAAGTTTGAGTTTTGCTGTCTGTTTTATGATAGCATTTTCTCCTTTGAGAGACAGATTTACATAATAAGATATATGAGGAATTGTATAAAAGCAGCAATATTTAAATACATTGTTATGTACAGGCTTGCCTTCATGACCTGAACTGTTGAATAGGTATACACAAGAGGTTTTTAGTTCACCAAAGGGTAGATTAAGGCTATAATATTTATACCACATTTTCAACTGTTACAGATTGCTTCCAGAGTCCAGAGGAGGTCTTTGAGTTAGGTACAAAGACTCAGAGATAAATATAGAGAGATAGTGGTCCGTTCTTCCTGTTAGTTACAGTCTTCCTCAGGATGTGAGTTAGGTTCTTAGGTCATGCATTTAAATCACACACACACACACACACACAAACACACACTCAAAAATTATTGATTGATTAGGGATGTGGGTTAAGTATTAGGCTGCTATTAACTTTCTCATGCACTTACCTAAAGAAGCCCATTAGGCAGAAGTACAAATGTATGGGAATCATTTTAACACTATCTGATACTATATTATATGGAAGGAAAGAAATGAGCTCTATTAGAAAGGGAAACACTCATTATTAGTATAAAGCGTCTCAAAGGATATCAGACAGTCTTCAAAGTGCCGACAGCTTACCTAACTGGGACAGAAACTGTTAGTTAAATAAGAGAATAAAAGGCAAAGAAAGCCCATATCTATAGGTTTTAGCATATAAACATAGGATTCTAGGAAGCACTATTGTACAACACAATGACATGCATAGTAGGCTTTAAAAAGTCTTTTTGGAATTAATTTGAATAAATAGGAAAGAGAAAATGCTATAAACTAAACTGAACTAAAATATTTAACAGAAAGGACCAGCTATCCAAAGGGGAATCTTTTTTAAAATATATTTTATTGATTTTGCTTTACAGTTGTCTCAATTTTTTCCTTCTTTGCCCCCTCTGCCTGGTACCCCACTGCCCTCCAGCAATCCCCCCCTTAGTCATGTTTATAGGTCATTCATATAAGTTCTTTGGATCCTCCATTTCCTATACTGTTCTTAACATCTCCCCTGTCTATTTTGTACCTATCGATTTGTACTTCTTAATCCCTGCACCTCCTCCCCACCCATTCTTCCCCTTCCCCCTCCCAGCTGATAACCCTCCAAATGATCTCTGTATCTATAATTCTGTTTTTGTTCTGCTTGTTTGCTTAGTTTGTTTTTTAGAGTCATTTGTTGATAGTTGTGCATTTGTTGCCATTTTAATGTTCATAGTTTTGATCTTCTTTTTCTTATATAGTTCCCTTTAACATTTCATATAATAATGGTTTGGTGATGAGCTCCTTTAGCTTTACCTTGTCTGGAAAGCACTTTATCTGCCCTTCAATTCTAAGTGATAGCTTTGCTGGATAGAGTAATCTAGGTTGTAGGTCCTTCCTTGTCATCACTTTGAATACTTGCCTGCAAAGTATCTTCTGAGAAATCAGCTGACAGTCTTATGGGAACTCCATTGTAGGTAACGCTCTGCTTTTCTCTTGCTGCTTTTAAGATTCTCTCTTTATCTTGAACCTTTGGTATTTTAATGATGGTGTGTCTTGGTGTGGTCCTCTTTGGGTCCAACTTGTTTGGGACTCTGTGCTTCCTGGACTTGTACGTCTATTTCCTTCACCAAATTAGGGAAGTTTTTCTTTCATTATTTTTTCACTTACGTTTTCAATTTCTTGCTCTTCCTTTTCTCATTCTGGCACCCTTATGATTCAGATATTGGTACGTTTGGAGATGTACCAGAGGCTGCTTATTCTATCCTTTTTTTTTTTTTTTTCAATTATTTTTTCTTCTTGCAGTTCTGATTGAAAGCTTTTTTCTCCCTTATGTTCCAAATTATTGATTTGATCTTGGCTTCATCCCCTCCACTACTGGTTACCTGTGGGTTTTTCTTTATTTCATTTAATGAAATCTTTATTTCTGCCTGGGTCTTTTTTATGCTGTTGTAGTACCCAATGATTTCTTTGAGCATCCTGATAACCAGTGTTTTGAACTCTGCATCTGGTAGGTTGCTTATCTCCATTTATTTAGTCCTTTTCCTGGAGTTTTGTTCTGTTCTTTCATTTGGGCCATATTTCTTTTTCTCCTCAATTTGGCAGCATCCCTGTGTTTGTTTCTGTGTGTTAGGTAGAGCTGCTTTGACTCCCTGTCTTAGTAGCATAGTCTCTTGTAGAAAAGGCACCTGTAAATTGAGTGGGGCAGAGCCCTAGGTAATCACCAGGGTGGGACAGCCCATTTCACTACTTTGTGGCTCTGTGTGGGGGAAGGCTCAGAGAAAGGACAGTGTTGCTGCCTAGCTTTTGGAGATTGTCCAAGAGGAAGCTGTCTCCCCGGCACTTGCCTCCTTGCCAGTCACCTCACTTTCTCCCCTTCTCCCCGTATGCTACTGGTACCCTTCCAGCTGTTGCCTTGGTGCTGAATCTCAGACTGGGGTGGGTCTGCATGAGTCCTAAGTCCATTGCAGGCCTTTTAAGAGAAGTCTCTTGAGAATCTCACAGTTTCTTCTGCTGCCTCCACCCCTGCTGGTTCTTGCAGCCAGAAGTTATGGGGAGTTATCTTCCTGGTGCTGGAACCCTGGGCCGGGTGGTCTGGTCTGGGACTGAGATAGCTTGTTCCTGAGGTATCCCTTCCAATTTTTATCCACCACGTGTGGATGTGGGACTGCCTGTTCCAGTGCCTCTCTGCACCACTCTGCGCCTTTGTGTCTCCACTCCTGCCCATCTGGATGAACATGGCTTCTTTAAATCCTTGGTTGTTGGACTTCCATACAGTCAGATCTTCTGACAAATCTGGGTGATGTTTGTTTTGTCGTTGTAATTTTTGCTGTAGTTGTGCATGGAGGCAAAGCATGTTTACCTACACCTCCATCTTGGCTGGAAGTTGCTCTGCATACTGAGTCTACATGGAATCAGATGGTGTTCAGTACTGTGGATGTTCAAAGTAAACATGACTGAGATGTAGCAGCTCCTTAAGAATAGATTGCTTTCATGTGCCTTTTTGTAACAGACATTTAATTTACAAGGGGAATCTCCATTTGTAAGGCGTCTTCCTCTCTATACCTATAAGAGAAGAATCCAAAGGGGAATCTTTATCGTTGCTGTCCCCTAAGGAGCTCAACTCTTCTGTTTACCTTTAGCTCAATGATGTCTGTTTAGTGGCTTCTATATGCGAGGCACAGAGATGAAGCAAGACAATGGGATGAAGAGCAGACAGAGAATGGGAGGAAGAGTCATAGAAGTATGTACAAAGGTCAGGGGCAGGCAGGGGCTGAGAGGAGAGCACCATGTTAACTCTGCCAGTGGGGCGTAGTAGAGGAAATTAACAAAGGAAATGACTCACGGAGCTCAGTGTGGAAGGTATGTGCTGGCTCATCAGGAAGGCAGTGCACAAGGCATTCTGGGGAGCCAGGGGAAGGCAGGAATCAGCACGTTCAGCTCGCTTCCAAATGATTCCCTTGCTCCCTGCACTTTCAAGCCCACTGCTGCCTGGGGTGGGCTGGAAGGAGTAAGCAAGACCACATTCAGGAGCTCCTCTCGGAGGTGGTGTGATATTCCAGGTGGGAAAGTCGGAGGCAGGGACAAAAGGGATAGAAGAATGAAGGGCAGGTGATGAACTTGACAGAGACATTTTGGAGATAAAATCAAATGCAGTTGGTGACTAGACTGAGTGAGGGTTTCAAGCCAAGTTTCTGGCTTAATTGGGTCATGTATTAATCATCATTATTAATGTCTTGATAAATTGTATTTTTTCTTTAAATATATGATTTAAAAATTTTATGCATCCTTAAGTTTGATTTATTGTTACTTTTTTGGGGCCAATTCATTGTTTTGTTGTTGAGTTTTATGGTGGAAATAAATAGAAAAAAATATGTCAATTTATTGAGGTCTGTTACAGTCAACTTGTCAGGAAAGTATTTATTTATTTAGTTGTTTCTCCCAAAGTACCTATTTGCCTCTATGAATTAAACAAACAAAAACAGCTTTATTTCTGATATTTCTGGGAGAAGTTGTACTTGCACAAGAAAAGGGCTAATTCATCACACAACCGAAGCCTTCAGGAGCACGAACAATGGGCTGGAGAGAAAGTAAGGGTTCATAGACAGATCTTTGAAGTCAGGCAAAACCCAGCAGAATTGTCAAGTATGTACATTTGTCTCTGTCGCTGCCCCTCTTCCTTTCTGGTCCTGCCCTGAAGGAGAGACTCCTTACATATGACTTTGTCGTTGTTACTAGTTCTTCATTAGTTAACTAACGTGCTGACAGATAAGAACCAAAGCTGCAATTCCTTTAGTGGCGTGGCGGGCATGGTCATCTCCCCCCGCCCCCTGCTGCCCTGCATTTCCCAGCCTCCTGAGTGGGTAGGTGGCCGGCAGATTGAGGATGGAAAGGATGTACAGTACTCCACTGTAGGCCGGAATGATCTGCACGCTGTGAATCTAAGACATCCTGCACCGCCCTCCACGCCCTCCTTACCATCCCTGGTCCCCTGAAAGGACTCCAAATGTCTGCATCAGACTTTGCCTGAGTGAGATATGCTTCTGTTATGTCAGGCCACTGAGATTCCAGTTATTCTTCTCATAGCATTGTCCACTCTGACCGATGCTTAAGTCATTTTTAATTCCCTAGGTGACTATTTAAGGCAGTTAAGTCGCAAATTAATGAAGCTAATGATGGAATGATAGGCACCAGGGTGAGTTTTCTGGGACAAAAGGGGACTCTTGTACAGCCTTGGGTCACATTGTGAAGACTACCCTCAGTGAGCCCTAGGGTGTTGTATGGACATCAGAGCTTGTCTCTTATTAGTTTTGTCCTTCTCCTGTCGTTTTTTACTTTTTGTGATTTGCAAACTGGGGGGTGATTAATACCCATGTAATAGAATTGCTGTGGGGATTAAAAGAGATTCCGTATGTAAAATGTCCAGACAGGCACGTGGAGAGCATCAGCGATGCGATCCCATAATTAACTCTGTACATTTCGGATGCGGTTCACAGATGGGTGTTATTTACATTAGTGACATCTAGTAACTTTAAAGTTCTTATTTAAAAATTGAGCTCTCCATCTTCATTGTCATGGGGCTCTGACTGCCCTGCCTGACTTGATGCATGAATAAGTGCCCAGTAAATGGTAGCTATTGTTACTGCCCTGATGCTCTTCGAAAGGGGATGACGGCAACATTGTCATTGTGACGCCTGTTTATTCTTTAGGCTCAGGAAGGCTGAGTCGCCATGGCCTGTGCTTTTGGCTAGGCAGGGCGGTGCAGCTGATTGGATTGACGCCAGTCGAACCGATTTGTTCTGAAGGCCAGAAAACCTGGACTGAGCATAATAACTACATGTTCCAATTATGTTGATCCTTGAATTGTTTCCTTCTGTAAACAATAGCTGGAAGAGCACTGAATGGGGGTCTGGTAGTCGTTTTCTAAAGATCTGGATCCAGACCTCCACAGTCCCCGGCTTTGCTATGCTGTGACAGCGAAAATGGACTTCACGTTCCCAACTTCATCGCCTCACCTTTGAAATGAGAGCTTGGCCTGGAGGGTCTTTAAGGACCTTTCTCTAACCTGTTATTACCCAAACAATTTAAGTGCCACATAGCTCAGTCTCTGTGTAAGAATGAAGTCAAAGGAGCTGTGTGGTACCCAAGAAGTAATTAGGGTTCTTAAAATATTACTTTAGTTTCTCAATAAACTGCCAAAGTAGGGTTTGCTTTTTTTTATCTTTCTGGGGGGTATTCTTTTAAAGAAAAAGAAAAAACAAACAAACACCTTTATTGAGATATATCTCACATACCAGACAATGCACCCATTTAAAGCCCACAGTTCAATAGATTTTAGTATGGGGTATTCATTCTTTTTAAGAATATATATTTTATTTATTTATTTTTTTAGAGAGAGAGAAGGGAGGGAGATAGGGAGGAAAAGAGAAACATTGATTGGTTACTTCTCGCATGCCCCCAGCTGGGGGACCTGACCGGCAAGCCAGGCCTGTGCCCTGACCAGGACTGGCGACCTTTCAGTTTGCAGGACGCTGCCCAATCCTCTGAGCCGCACCAGCCAGGCCAGGGTCATGCATTCCTGATACAGAAAAAGTACTTTACTGTCATCCTTGTCCCCTTTCACATGGACATCAGGTGCTCCCGAAAGCTCCAAAGCTCCAACGGACACCTCTGAAAACCTCCCTGGCATCCATTTTATAGGATTCTCCTTCCTTTTCTTGCACATCTCTGAGCGCTTTAATATATAATCACTGGGATGTGTCCATTTTTCTGTTTTCTCTCTATCTGCTCATTATTCAGATTCTGAGCAAAAAAAGGGGAGTCCCAGAGCAACGTGGGCAGGTAAAGAAATTTTTCATTTTGATATAAAAGCGGGACCTGGGGCTGGAGAGAGGGCTGTGAAGTCTCCCACTTAACTGCCACTCCCTGTGGGCACACCATGGCTCCTCCTCCCCCTGGCTCCTCTCTGCCCTCACGCACCCCTGGAAGTTCACTGCTGTTTCTGAGGGAGGCCAGGGGTTTCAGGAGGAAACTGTCAAATCGCTTTCTCACAGATGGACGGGGATTCCGCTGGTCCCGTGTTTTGTGCTGTAAAATTCTAAGGCTGTACTCCCATTGTTTTTCGTTTCCACCTGGGGGGAGTGGACCTCAGGTGTGTCTGTGCAGTGACAGGCCTGCCTTTGTTTGCTGCAGCCGGCCCTTTCGGCTCCCCGGGAAGTCATTTCCATGCAGTGCGAAAATTTCACTGTGACCCAGTTTGTCCTGCATATCATACTGATGAAAATCAATTAAAGAGTAAATATTTATTACCTACCTGCTGTGTTCAAACTGTGCCCTGAGTATTCTGGGTAATGCATGGTCCCTAGCCTCATGCAATTTTAAAATGGAGAAGTATATATAAACACATTGAACAATTTTATATTAAACCTAAAAGGAAGCTTACCTTTTAGGACAAATTGCAATTCTTTTTTTTTTTTTTTTTTTAATAGAAAATATCTTTGCCCTGGCTGGTGTGGCTCAGTGGATTGAGCGCCAGCCTGCAAAACAAAGGGTCGCTGATTTGATTCCCAATCAGGGCCCAGGCCTGGGTTGTGGGCAGGGTCCCCAGTTGGGGGCGTGTGAGAGGCAACCACACACTGATGTTTCTCTCTCTCTCTCTCTCTCTCTGCCTGCCTTCCCTTCTCTCTAAAAATAAAAATAACTAAAAAATAAAAAAAAGAAATGACTGTTTCTCAATTTAAAATAAAATAAAAAGAAAAAATAAATGAAAATATATTTGTAAAAATTAATAGTGGATAAATAATACATTATGTATTGTCCATATTTTTTGTAATACATAGAAATATGAAGGAGAAAGTATAAGGATGAGAAATTCTGTTTCCTAGAAACTGTTAAGGGTTTTGATGAACATCCTTCTAGCCATCTTGCTGTGCATATACACACACATATACATACATAATTTTACATAAAGGATTTATAATACACTCACTAATTGTAATCTGCTTTTTTTTCCACTCAGAAGTATGTCAGGATCTGGTTTCTCTCTCAGTAAATGTAGATGGACATCATTATATTTAACTATAGCAGAGTATTCAATTATATTGTTATACTTTATGTAACTAATCCCCTATTAATGGAAATTTAAATTGTTTTCAATTAAACAATCATTGCATCTTATCATAAATTCTCTGGAGGTGGAATTGCTGGGTCAAAATGTATGAGCGTTTAAGCTTTTGAAGCTCAATGCCACACTTCCCTCAAAAACCATGCCCCTTGATGCAGACGCCTTTATGCCTATGGTCCACCCTGAGGCCCCTCAGATGGGACTAGCTTGTGGCCTCCTGTGTGTCTTGGCCAAGACCATTCTCTAGCTGTGCATCCCTTCCACAATCAGGGAGGCAGGAAGCCCTGGACGTGCCAGGGAGCTTATGTGACCCCTAACTAATAAATGAAGGGAATTAGTAGATAAATGCCCCAATCTGTTTGTTCCGTGGGGAGGTGTATTCTCCCAGGTCCTCGGGGGAGCCCCGTCCCTTGCCTGTAGTGGTGTCCTTCTCAGGAACTCACCGACCCACTTTCCTCCCTTGCTGTGCGACTTCCCCACTCCTGTCCTTGGCTTTTTGGGACTTGTACTCAAATCCTGCTCTCAGGTCTGCCTTGGGGAGAACCCCAACAAAGACATTCTTTATATTACATGTGAAAAATGTGGTGTACAGAATAATTGCCCCCCAAAGATGTCCTCCTCTTGTTACCTTACATGGCAAAAGGGACTTTGCAGATTTAACCATGGCTGTAGGACCTTGAGATGGGAAGATTATCTGAGTGGCCCCAGTGAACCACAAGGGCCCTTCAAAGTGAAAGGAGGAAGCAGAAGAGGGGAGTCAGAAGGAAATGCGAAGTGTAGTCAGAGAGATGCAGTGTTACCGGCTTTGAAGATGGAAAAAGAGGCCATGAGCTGAGAATTGTGGGTGGCCTCTGGAAGCCAGAGAAGGCACAGGAATGGATTCTCCCCTGGAAATTCCAGAGAGGAAGCAGCCCTGCTCACACCTTGATTTCAGCCCCGTGAGATCTGTATTGGCGCTCTAAGCTATGCAGCTGTAAGACACTAAATTTGTGCCACATTTCTGGCAGCAATGGAAAACTAATACAAAAAGTTTAATAATACAGGGGAATTGATACCAGAAGCATCATATGGCAGTCTCACGCTTCCAAACGAGGGGCGTGGACAGTGAGGCGCGCAGAAGGGAGGCGTCATGCAGTGGCTCCCCCTCTTGAGTGCAGTTGGAGTTTTCTTGTGGGTGGGTTTAGAGGGGATGACTCAATGACCACTAAGTATAGGCCCGTGGCCAGAAACTCTCCCAACAAGCTGAGGGTTGGTGTTTTAATTTAATTGAAAATTTTGTCAGGCTTTAAAAACATTAATTATGCAGAAAAATAATCTGGGAAAATAAAAAGTTGAAAAAAGGTCATATGGGAAATTTATTAAAAAATGCGAATTCTTGGATCTCACTTGCCAGAGTTCTGATTGAAAGCTCTGGAATAGGGCCCAGGAATTTGCATGTAAAACCAGTTTATTCGGACATGTGCTATTTTCAGGACTCTCCCACTGGAAACCCCTGTTTCTTCATGGCTGGGGATGGAGTTTGCGTGGCCCCTACTCAGTCAGGCGGGTTGTGTAGGCAAGATCAGAAAAGAAGGGAATCACTAGAAATTATCTACAGTAGTATCATGTGCAAAAACCCTAGCTAGCTTCTGCATGGGAGACTGTGTAATTAGAGTCAACTGAAGCCTGATTTTAATAGCTAGACATGGCTTGTGTCAAAAGAGCCAGAGTATTTGGGCCCCCGCACCCCCGAGGATCGTTCGATCTCATGGTCGGTTTGCCTGCAGTCGCGTTTCCTCATTTGGCTAATGGGCATATCATTTCCAGATGACCTTGGAGGGCCTGGCTGTTCGGCACTTACTCACTGGAAGAAGCACATTGAAACCTTTGGAACGTCCTGAGGATTACAGATGTGCTGAAGGGTGTCTCAGATCTTCTCCACTGAGGCCACCGAGGTCAGTCACCTAGAAAGAATCCTTGCCTTTGCCTCCTGCCTTTTTGAAGGAGGGTCTGTGCTTCCCTAGCTTCATGCAGCTCTCTCTGAAATGTCAGAAGATAAGAAATGCCTCTCAGCATGAAGGCTTCCAGACACATATGTGACAAGAAATTTGGCATCAGCTTTACAAGTGTCAGATGTCTCGGATAAAGCAATATGGGTGTAGTATTTCTAGTGCTATTTTGGTGCCTTGCACATGAGCCTGCAGCATTAGAAACACCGCTTTTCAGCTCTGGTGATAGCCTCCTGGCACTCGGTGTGCATGTCTGAAAATATGGTTGCGTCACACGCTAGTGATGGGCCACAGCAAGTCCTCCACAGCCATGGTGCCGAGCTTCAAGGGGAGTGCCCTTGAGAGGCCCAGGCATTCTACAGCCTGCGATGACGTGGGTGGTGCGGCCACAGGGCCTCCGATCAGACGGTGCCTTATGAGCGTTCGTCAGCTCCTGCAACACTAGCACCGAGCTGGATCATGCTTATCCTCACGTTTTCGTTCAGGCGGCTAAAGCGTGGGAAGCCCAGCAAACAAGGTCACACATCCAGTCAGTTCCCTTATCTTACCGTTGAGTGATATCAGGTGAATGCTTTCAGAATGAATTTCTACCTTATTTAATTCTGGGAGCATGTCTCTTGGGAATAGAGCCTTTTCGGCGCTTGTGACTGGCTAGGACTCAAAGCTCCCAGTCTGGCTGCTCATTGTCTAGGAGCGCATTCCTGGCGCGCTTGGCCTGACGACTGCCATAGGCGGCGCGGAAGACTGTGTAAGAGAAAACAAATATGGTGATGTCGGGAGGTTCTTGCGGCAATGATAGCTACACAGGAATATTGTCTGTGAAGGCTGAGCGATAATTCACCCCTCGCCCAGGGTATAATATTTGACACTGACTGGAACCTCTTTTCATTTTATTTCTGTTTATTTAATTAACTTATTTTAAAAAGTCCATTGATAAGCTGTGGACACCGCTGTTTAAGAAGGTCAGAAGGAACTTAAAAGTGGAGAGTCCCCTGAATGATTCAAAATGGAAAAAGGAGGCCTGTGAGAAAAGGCAAAGGCATTGTTCTTAAGTTGTAGAAAGAAAGTTGGTGGAAAAGTATGTGATCTATAAATATATCATTAAGTATCATTTCGTAGAAGGCAGTTTAATTCTCTATGGATGATAACGCTTGAAAATGTGGGTTTTTCCTAGAGCATGGAAGGTTTAAAGAGTCATAAGAAAGACTTTTCTGGTGTTGAGGATGTGAAAAGCCAGGACAGGCTACCCGGATAGGAATCCCCTTTTCCAAAGGTCTCATGTAAGTGGACTGAGTCATCAAGGCAAGGCTAATGGGCAGGGTTAATGGCCTCACAGGAACCCCTGACACCAGTACCCTAAGTGGGCTGCTGGTAGTGAGGGCAGGAGGATTTTTTTTCTTTTAATCTTTAGGCTGAAATAATTTTAGACCTAGAGTGGCAGAACTAGCACAGTCACCCCTTGGTGCCCACAGGTGCTCACATTCCTTATATGAACGGTTCAGTGTCTGCAGAGAACCTATTCACGTCTTCCTGTGTGCTGTAAATCACTTCTGTATTACTTAGAACGCGTAACAATAATGTAAATGCCATGTCAGTAGGTGTTGTAATGTGTTGGCCATAGTGACAAGAAAAAAGTACATACATGTTCAGTACAGTAGCATCGATCACAGGCCTAACTGCATGGTATATGTCAGCAACAACTTAACTCCCCGCCACCCCCGAATATTCTCCTCTGTGTTTGGTTGAATCCTCAGATCTTGAACCTTTGGGTACAGAGGGATGACTCTGCATAGATTTCCCATACATCTTTCACCCAGCTTCTCCTAATATTCACATTTTACACAACCATGGAACAATGACCCAAACTAAGAAATTAGCCTCACTACAAAACAAGGTGCAGACTTTTGAGGGAAGGCAGACTGGGGAGGGCTATGGGACAAATCCTTCAACAGACAGGTCATTTTTATTTGTTTGCTATGTTGGAATTCCACATAAGACTTGGTTGAAACAAATGATCCTATTGCAAGAAATTTAAAAACCATAGATCTAGGAAGGGGAGTCGTTAGATTGATCTCTACTCTTAGGATTTTATACTTCATTTGCCAAATAGAAGGTAAGTGTGTTTGGGAAAAGCCATCTATTTAAAAAGCTCATATTTTGTGGTACATATACTTTTTGTTCTTGGTTCTTGAACTCTTCAGGCCTGTCCTACCCCTGATAAGGTCTTTATACTTGTCTCATCCCCAGCACCAAAACAACTCCTGGCCAATGGTCCATGCTTAATTAGTATTTGTTCCTTGAATCCAGTTGGCATGCTCGCCCTTTTCACGTGTTCTCACATTTACCCAATACCTGCTGAGACCCTCCATGACCACCCTAACGACAAGAGCGCTCCTTCTCTTTTTCTTTCTACCCTGTGCTGTTTTTTTTTTCTCTTTTAATTCAGACTACTTTTCATTACCTGCAAGATGACTTCTCTGTTAACATAGTTTTTTAAAGGGTGTGGTCTGTCTCTGACTAACAGTAAGCTCCTTGAGGACACCCCCCGCTAGAATGGCACCCGGCGCCTGGGCATTTGCGTGAAACCGTTGAAAGGGCGCGTGGCTGAGTGCGGACGTGCTCACTGCGCTTTGCGAGTCCAGGCAGCCCCTCCGGCAGCCCTCACGGCAGCGGTCCTGAATTTACAGGTTGCATATATGATAACCACCAGTTTGACTATTTTTTAAAATCAGAGCGTTGTATTTATAAATGTCCTTATGTCCTTCACTGATGCTAGAAAACCCTTCTTATTTTAATTTCAAATGGTGACACTGCAGCTGCTAACCCCACAGGCACACTTCTGAGAGAAAAAGGGTAACTCCTGTGACACTCGGAGCTCAGAGAAGGACGATGATGACATTCGTGAGAGTTGTCATTGCTGCTGAGTGTTAAGCAAAGAGGAAAGACTCACACAGCCCTATCAATGTCATGGCAATCTCACCGCCACCAGCTTAACTGGAACTCAGATTCCATTCAATGACCTGAAATCATTCAAAATATTATGTGCGTGGGCATCCCACAGTATGACAACCAGGCCATTGCTTAGGGCCCGCTGTACACAGAGAAGGATTCAAATGTTCTCGTTACGTATCTACATGGATACATGGACAAAGCACCTAATGTATACCTGCTTTTTAAAACGAAAACAGTTTTTGTACACAAAGACGACAAGAAGAAATCCCCATCGTGACTCAGTTGTGCAAAGTTTTGTAGAGGACAGTTTAGAGCTGCTCAGTCTGGAGCTCCATGCTTTCGTCACAGCATTTGCAATTTAAGAGACAGAGACTTCCTATTCCATACTGAGTGCAGTAGGCAGAACAGTGGCCCCCAGAGGTGCCGTGCCCTAATCCGTGGAACCTGTGAATATGTTAGATTATATAGCAAAGGGGAATTTAGTTTCACATGAAATTAATATTGCTAACTAGCTGACCTTACAATGGGAAGATTATCCTGGATTATCTGAGGGCCGAGGTAATCACAGTGTCCTTAACGGTGAAAGAGGGAGGTCAAAGAAAGTGTCAGAGTGTGTTGATATGAGAAAGACCAACCACTGCTGGCTTTGGTTGGAACATGGTCATGAACCAAAGGGTGCGGGCAGCCTCTAGAAACTGGAAAAGGCCAGAAAGTGGCCTCTCCACTGAAGCCTCCGGAAAGGAAGGCAGCCTTGGTTTTAGTCTAGCAGGACCCATTTCCGACCTCTGTGTCCAGAACTATTAAGATAATAAATGTGTTGTTTGAAGCCACCAAGTTTGTCATAATTTGTTACAGTAGCAATAGGAAACTAAAACACCGAGTCTCATTTGTACCCCGATAGGCCTCTACAATCTGATCCCACCCAACCTACCCACTGTTCTCTCTCTCTCTTATCCAGCTTCTGCTCTCCTGCTCCAGTGAGATGGGGTTCCTCCCTCTACATACCCTCTACTCATTTCTGCCCCCTAGCTCTTTGCTCTTCTATGGGTTTCCGTGTTTGGGAAAGACTTTCTCCCTCTTGCTGGAATGAATTTGTGTGGACATGGTTTCTTCTCCCCTTGGACACCTATCAACTTTGATTGCCCTGACTCTTCAGGTGCTCAGATGTTAAAAAATTTCAACCAAAATGAATTTCTGCCATGTGCCAGCACTGATGTCAAAAAACCGGGGATGATTAGGAGGCTTACTTTTATGGACACACCTTGACTAGTTGAAGAGATATATACAGAAGCAGTCATGAAACAACATGCCACCTACTATAACTGTGGTATGTTCAGAGTGGTGATGGCATGGAGGGACAGCAATGACCGGCAGCTTCGTGGGGTGCACCCAGGGGTGGCAGGCTCAGCGTAAGTCCGACTTCTCAGGTAAGGGCACGTGTGGGCTGGCTCATAAGCGAGGAGGCATCAAGAACATCCAAGGCCTCTGCTTCATTTAGGGCGTGGGAGCATTCTGTAAAAGTCCGTCAGAAAAGGCTGAAGATTTTTTGCTTTGCCTTTGGAAATAATAGTTGGCAAGATGTAGCTGAAGTGCGGAATAAAGACGGTCACAGAGACAGGGGCAGAGTGCCGGCAGCGCTTGCAGAGGGCACCGAGACAGCCTGGCCAGCCCAGCAGCCCGGGCCGCTGTGTGCGTGGGCAGCCCGAGAGCGAGTGAGGTGACTTTCACGACATTTACATCCTGACCGCCGCTAAGTACACTGCTTCTTCATCAGTCCTCCAACAGGCTAAAAAAGGTTCAGTTAGAGCAATGGGGACCCAAAGCCATTTCCTACTCAGGATATTACAGAAACATGTTTCTCGTGACTTTATTGTTTGTCATGCTTTTAACGAATAGTTTGATGTTGATGATGCTCAAATCTCTATCTCTAGTCGTTTGTTCTCACTTTTACTCCAGTTCCTGACTGGAAATCTCTTACAGGACATTTCTGAGGAAACTGCTGTCATCACACCAGTGTTTACATACCCAAAGCCTCATTAATACTATCCAAGAACCCCAGGAATCTCTCCCCAAATCTCAATTTCTATTACTGATACCAACGTTATTGGTCCCCAAGATAGTCCACACCGAGAACAAGTTAAGCAGAAAAAACTCCGGACTCGTTGTCAGGATTTGGGATCTAGTGTAGATTCTGCCATTCACCTTTACATGATTTTGGTTAATTCACGTAACCCTCAGGATCTGTCTTCTCATGTTCAGAATGAAGAGCTTGGGCTGGAAGCTAGATGACTCACTCTTTATTTGACCAACATGTTTTTTGTTTTTTGTTTTTAAATGTTCACTTGATGATATGTTAATTGATTAGATACATAGAGAGAGAAACATTGATGTGAGAGAGAAACATCAATCGGTAGATTTCTGCCCTGTGTGGGAATCGAACTCGCAACCTTTTGGTGTGTGTGGTGACACCCCAGCCAGACACTACAACCACCTGAGCTACCCAGCCAGGGCGGAAACGTGTTTTCAGCATTCACGATGTATCAGTCAGCCATTAACAGGGTCTGGTGTGGGGATGCGATATCACCTGAGCCAGGCTCAGATCCTGGAATCCCATCCTGTTCTCTAAATGTCTCCTGCATCGGTGTGGCACTAAGCCCCACTGACTCTGTCCTCACGGTGTCTCTGCGTGGGCCCTTCCTCTGTCTCCTGCTGCTGTCCCTTCTGTCAGGAAGGGCTGTCACTTCCTGGCGCGGGGGTGCCGGCTGAGGCCTCCTCCGGTCTCCCTCAGCCTCCCACCCCAAGCTGGGCGGCACAGCTCCCTCGTGTCAGGTGCCTCTCCTCCTCAAGCACCTAATGCTTTCTGTTGCCTCGTGTACACGAGACGGCCTGTTTTTGGAGACTGTCGTCAAGGGTTTTCCGTGATCTGTCCTTCGCGTTTCATTTTATTTCTGTTTTCCAACATGAGACTTATTCTTCATCAGGTCCGTCCCCTCGCGTCCCCACCTCCGCGCGGGCTGAGTCTCTGGTCCTGGTCTACTTCTCGGGCCCCACTCTGCCCTGCCCGATCCCACGGGCTCGGCGAAAGCCACTTGTGCGCTAGGAAGGCTTCCCTGGGGCCCTGTCCCCCCTCATTTATCTTCCAAGGCCCCTACTGGGTTTTTTCATAGTTGGAATATTTGGCTACAGAATATTACCACGTTCTCATTTGTTAAGTGTGTAGGTCTTACAGCTTCAGTACGTTTGGGAGCTCTTTAAGTGCAGGTCCTATGGGAGACGTTTCTTCTGGGGCCCAGGCCAGGCCCAGGAACGCAGTCCAGGTTAAGACTGTGAATTCCTAAGTGTGGCTGCCTGAGTTCTTAGCATGGCTTCATCTTTTCCCAGCTCTGTGACAATAGGAGATTTACTTACCCTCTCTGAGCTTCCATTTTCTTATTTGTAAAATTGGTACCACAATATCCCCGGCCTCAGTTACTTGCTAGTTAGTGTGATTGGAGGGTTTAGAACAGATCTGTTACTTCATTGGATTATTGTTAAAATTAAACGTGATAATTAATGTAAAACCCTCAGCATAGGGCCTGGTCTGTAGTAAGTGTTTAGTAGGTATTAGCTTTACTTCTGCTTAACAGGTGAAAAGACTGTGGAAACAAAAATGATTATAGTCATAATTATTGTTAAATATTTAAAATTTATAAGGTAGTTTATAATGATCTCTGTTTTTTAAAGATGAAGAAACTGAAGTTTAAAGAGGTTAAATAAGTTGATGAGGTCGGACCCCTAGGAAGGGATGAGCGGAGTAAGTGCCCAGCAAGCCCGGCTGCAGACTCTGCGCCATTTAAACCATCATTGTTATGCTTCTGCTCCTGCTCGGCAGTGTGAGGGGAGTTTGGGTCTGGTAGTGAAAACAAACATGGAATTGGGATTCACACAGTCCTGGTTCCCATCCTGGCTTTACCACTTACCTGGGCAGGATATTCAATCCTTCAGAGGTTATGTTTCCTTATCTGTGAGATGGGGACAATAATACCTCCTTCCTATGACTGTGGTGGGAATTAAGAGGTAACATAAGTAAAGCTCCCAGCACGAGGCCTGGCCTTTGCAGGTATTCAATACATTTTCTATTCCTTCTTTCTCTCCCTCCTGAAATTTTGAGCTAAAGGTTATAGTTTTAAGTGTGTTGCATTAGCCTGTGATGTGAATTAAAATGCCTTGTTGAGACCAGAGTAGCAGAGTAGCAGCCGTTAAGAGTCAGTACTCTGTTGACCTGACTTTGCATTATAAATAACCAAACATGACTGGTATTCATGACATGTGACCACCTGGCAACACTTATTCATGACCACTGTCAAAGCAATATTTCTACAAGAACAACTTGTAGTTCTTTCTACAAGTTGTGGCAGGTTCCAGTGGGGAAAGTCTTTTGCCAAGTAGGTGGGGGTGAGTAGAGAATTTGAGATTGCAAATATAGTCTGAGCTGAGAATATGGTTGTGCATGTGAGGAGCAGAGAATGCCTGGCCTTCGAGCAAGCATTTCTGTCAGGCTTTTGAAGGTCATATCACTCTTTGATGAGCACGCCACTAGGGTTTTCCTAGGATTGGTTTTTTTAAGTCTTTGAACTGAGTTGGTGATGACACAATCTGTGGTTGGAAATAGCGCTAATAATTAGGTTAGAGGCAACCTTAATGTCCCAAGTTGTTAATAAAGCCAGCTTCCAGGAATTCATAGCTAGGAAGGCCCTTCCCAAACTTGATTCCTCAGTAGGCGCAAGTTATGTGATACGTTTGGACAGCCAGTGAGAGAAAACATCAGCCTCTTGCACATATAGTAAGTAACCTTCAAGTAGGCAGTACACAGGCTACACTTTCCTTTTCTTCCTTTTAAAACTTTAATCGAGACGTGTTACCTTACACGGAGTGGACAGGCTCCCACGACGTCACTGCCCCCTCTGAGGGCGGCTGCTGGCCAGTGCAGCCGCGAGGACAGTGAGCGCCTCGGGCGACCGTGTGCCTGCTTGTTCCGTCCCACCTGGCTCTCCGTTCAAAGACTCTTCATGATACAAGACCGTCCCACTTCCTGGGGCTAACTTAGGAGTAAAACTGTTTCCTAAATATGTCCTAGTTTATAATTTGAATCAATATATTTGAAATATTTCACATCTATAATAGAATGAAAACAGTTGATCATTAAGAATAAAACCTTCAAAATAGGTGCATAAGAAAAATGTGGGTGATACTATCAGAGAGATTAGATTAAACAAGTAGAACTCTGAATTTAGACAGTCTGAGTTCAAATCCTGGCTCAGCCACTTAATAGCTGTGCCATCTTGGCTGGCAGCTTAACCTGTCTGAACCTCATAAGGCCATCGTGAGGATTCAATGAGACAGTGTGTATGAAGCCATAATGTAGAGCCTGGTATGGAGTACCACTCAGTAAGTACCAGCTGTTTTCATTATGGTTACCATCAGCATTACAATGGTCTGCAAGGCTAGAGTCTCCAAGAGAGAAATGAGATGGCATTTGTTTCTTTATTTTTAAATGTACTGACTTGAGAGAGAGAAAGAGGAAGAGGGAGAGAGAGAAAGAGAGACATCTGTTGTTTCACTTACTTAGGCATTCATTGGGTGGTTCTCGTATGTGTCCTGACTGAGAATCAAAACTACAACCTTGTATTGGGAAGACACTGTAACCAACTGAGCTACCCGCCCAGGGCCTGAGATGACACTTAAAAAGCCCCTAAAGTTGAAGGTGACTAAACAGATATCCTTTTGAAGAAACTTGCTAATATGAAGAGAAAATGGTGGGATGGAGAGCCTGGGACTAGAACCACAGAGGGAAAAGGAGTGGGAGAAGTTGGCTGATGGTACTCATCATCGTCATCGGCAGCCGTCCGTCTCGAGAGACGATGGTGTAGCTTCCTGAGAGTCTATCTGCACCGCCGAGAATGGCTGTGCAGTCCGACTCGGGAGTGACAGTCCCTGCCGCACTTGTTACAGGTGAAGGCAGATGGCTGTTGTTGCTGCGACTGATGGTACTGTTACCTTTGTAATTCTACGCTTGTAGTTCAGTGAAAAGATGACACCGTAAAAGAGGAGAATTCAGCTTAGATTCGCTCAAACACCTGCTTCTTCCCAAAGTCTGGAAGGATTCTATCTATCTGTTTGTCTGTCGACCCATCCGTCCATCCATCCGTCCACCCATCCGTCCATCCATCCATCCATCCATCCAAGCATATGTTGATCTATATTTTAGGAACTAAGAATTTTGCTGAGGCTACAAAGATGAACAAAACCAAGGTCTATACTTTAAGGCATTTACCTACTAGTAGGGGAGACAGATGTGAAAGCAAATGGTTTTAAAAGTAATAATAGGGGAACATACAATACCAAGGGGACTCCAAGGAACATATTGTCTTTATTTGGCATTTATTGAATTCTAAGTTTGCAAATGTTGATGCATCATCGTAGTAATAATTTTTGAGAGAAGAAAAGGAGATGCATCCACTTCAAATGTGCTCCTTTATTGTATGATACATTCTGACGTCAGAAATGAGAATGGCTGGAAACTTGGTACCTTGCCCTTAGGGCAGTGCAGACGCCGGAAGACAGGGTTCTGAAGGGGTCCCTCAGAGCAACGTCCCAACGTGTTGTTCTGTTGAGCGGGAAGGTCGTGCTGGGGTCAGCCTCCTGAAGCAGCAAGGGTGGCACTTCCTGATGGGTGAGGACTCAGAAGACGGTGCAGAGGCGAGTGATAATTGAGTACAGAGCTGAGAGGAGGCAGGACCTTCAGGGATGGCCTGCATTCTCCGTGCTCAGCCCCAGTGAGAGTCCCGGAGGCTGAAGGAAGCCCCTCAGACCTCGTCCAGGGCCCTTCCCTCTGTCCTTCAAACAAGGGGGCTCCCACCCCAGTTCGGGAAGTCAGTGTCTCAGAAAGGAGTCACTGATTTAGAGTCTTTCCTTGTGGAGAGGCTTGGAAAAGCCATGGGTTCAAAGTCTTTTAAATGAACCAACCACGGGGTTACCCCTGGGAGGCCATCAGTACCTGAGGGTCATAAACGGTTGCTTTTGAAAAGACACACCTTTGTTGCCTTCAAAATAAATAAAACTTCACGGGTGATAACCCAGTGGTTATATAGAGATCTGTGTCTTTACGAGCTGTGAACAGAAGCTGAAGCAGGCAGGCGTCAGGCAGCTTTCTGGGCTGTCGATAAAGCCTCTGAGTAAGTTGTTCATTTTGACGTAACTGACACCAAAGAAAAGATCTCAAGTCTCCTGAAGCATGAGAGGCATCATGACTTAGTGCAGGAAAGGGGGGCTTTGGACCACTGCTGGCTATTATTTTATGTAGCCAAATTAACTTCAGGCAAATAACTTCCATGAGCCTGTAAAAATTATGAGAATAAGTTATTGTGAATAATAAGTTATGCGATTTGACCCAGAATAATGCCCGGCAAAAAAAAAAAAGGATTTACTTTCAGAGTTTCCCTGCTTGATATGGCGACCAGTCACTAAATAATTCTCTAGTGATCCATCCTCAGGAATAACAGTAGTGAGCCTGTATTGAGTGTTTACTCTGTGCGAGAATATATTGCTCCTTTACATATGGTATCTCATTCACTCCTTATAATAAGCCTTTGGGATAATAGCATTATCCCTATTTCATGGATAGATAAGGCAACTGAGGCTCCGACAGGTTCAGTAATTTACCCAGTGTTCACAGAGTTAGTAAGTAAGGGAGCTAGGATTCCCCCCGAGGTGGTCTGACTCTGGAGGCCATGTGTCTAGACACATGTTGCGACGTATGTGGACGTGGTAAGTGAGGACACCCAGATCTATGGCATTTGCTCCTACGTGCTGCAGGACTGCTGTGGGCTGTGGTCAGTGAGACTGAGGGGAACAGGGTACTGGTCTGGCAGCTGATAGGTTTGTAGGTTCGTGGACATCAGGCACAGAATTCTAGGCAATGAGTTAGGGTTTCCACAGACTGGCCAGCGGCTGTGTTCTGTGACTTTAAGTGTCGTGTGAAGGGCGGACAGAGCGAGGGTCACAGAAGGACTGTCCACGATCACCCGAGTGGTGGCTCCCATGTAACCAGAAAGTTCGGGGAAGGGTGGTGGTGTTTAGGTCCTTCACTCTTGACACCCATTGAGTGGAAGGAGAGACGCTGTTGTCAGTGATGTCTCATGTGGACCCAGAGGCTGATGGGATGGAGATCACGTTGTTTCCCCCAGCATCAAGGTTCTCTCCTCACTGTCCAGACGGGCGAGAACCATGGCTCCAGGAACTCCCGGGGGCCGGCTCGCTCTGCATGGTCTGAAGCTGTCACATTGCCCTCCAAGTAGCTGAGATGACTTCGTTAAACTTTCTTTATGGTATTGTAAGCCCTGGACTTTAGTTTGAGACCAAGACTCAGTCTGTATCCTTCTCCTGAACTGCAGGTTATCATAGTTGTGTGTAATGGCCTCAGACAGATGTTCACCCTACTCTTAGGCTTCCTACCCCGCTGAGTATTGGGTGGGGGATGCAGGAAGTACAAGCCCCTCTTCTGTCCTCAAGGATGTCTTAATTGTGATTGAAGAGAAAACCAAAACACCACTAGCTGTTTTACGGATTAAGATCACATCTAGCGAAATGGAGTTAATTGAAACAGTTAATGAGGAAACTTGTGAAGTTTAACTGGCAAAATTATTTCAGGGTTTATAGGTCTGAACACTTGACATTTGGATGTGAGCCTAACTGAATGGTTATGAACAGAGAATGGTGATTAATAACCATTTCTCCAAAGAGGTTGAATGTTTAGAAGAGATGAAACAGACTCCTTTTAAATTTTAGCACATTTCCTAGTAGACTAGGTGAAGGGTTAAATAATATGTGATATAAGAAGCCATTAAAACCCATCGTGCTAATGAAGAGCAAACGGTGCTGGGTTACATCTCTATCACCTAAGGCAAGTCATGTGATGTCTCTGAACTCAGGTAAAACATTAAACAAAAACTATTGAAAGCTTATTGTTTTCTATGCATTTGTTAAGAGATTTACACATGACATCTCATTTTTATAATCCTATGAGGTAGATGCTATTATAATCTATAGTTAATTCTGAGGAAATGAAATCAGAGAGGTCACTAAACTTGCTCAAGTTTGCACAGCTACTCTTGACAAACCCACAGTTCAAACCCTTGAGTCTCTGATTTTAAAGCTAATAGCTTTATCCGCTCCTCCCATCTATTTTATGGGGCTGGTGGTTGAGAGTAAGATGGGACTTCTGCATGCAGCAAGCCTCAGAGAGATTGGATTCCCAAATTATCATTACTGATGAGGATTTTATGTGACTTATTTGGAGGTGACTAAAGCTGTTTCTCTGGACAGCCTTAGCTCCCTTGCAAACAGGTAGAGGTGTTATATCTGATGCCTTGAGCTCCGGCAGATGTGGGGGACGAAGGGGGCCCAGCTCCAGAAGTAGAATCCTGGGCCGGGAGGCGGTGGTGGGTGATGGGCCGTTAGGCACCCACCTCTCCTCTTGCGTGCTGTGGTCTTTTCAGCCCAGATGGATTAAACCCTTGGCCAGAAGCACTTCTCAGCCTCTGGTATTTCTTAATTTAGTGGCGTATTTCACAAGCTTCAGAGCTAGAGGCATAATCAACATGTCTCAAAATCAATTTCGTCCTTTGGAGGCTGCAGACTCGTTTGTTTACCGTCGGATTCTGTGGCTTACGTACTGCAGCAAATAGTCCCTTGAATTTCTTTTTCATTCCGAGCTTCTCGCGCTCTCTCTCTGCCCTCCTAAATGTTCCCTCGCGCCCTCGCATGTGCTCCCTTCTCCTCCTTGTTTGGGCCCTCTCCCCAGCGACCTCAGAAACGGTGCTGAGTGATTGTGTCGGCGCCATCTTGTCCCCAGGGCGCCGCGCTGAGCAGATGTCCTCGTGGCTTCTTGCGTGGAGACATGCAGGAAATGCCAAGTGTCGGACCAGGCTTCCGCTCTGCATACCTGAACCCGGCAGTCCCTGGGCCCTCGTGGTTCCCGCTGGCATTCGGGGCCAAATGCAGACCAGACCTTCACATTGTTCAAGAGGTACCAGCGTTCATGGAAGCTGAAGACGAGGGAGCAACTCCTACTTTTATAATTTCATTTAAATAACATACTTTATCATCATAAATTTACATGTTACTTACTGCAGATTAAGCCGAACCAGGCTGAGCTCCAAGCACAAAGTGTATCCCTTGTGAATATTATCATTGTCATAGGGACTCTCAGGAGGGACATAGGTGGCATTTTACGTTTTAAGAAGTCGTTTATTTTCAGAACATTCAGGGCTTCATCCCCTGCGATTATTTGTCCAGTCTTCCCAAGATCCCACGGAGCAGGCAACGGCCAGCCGGTGGGGGAGTGAGGTTCATTTATTTCTTCCCTGCACCCTTATTGAATAACCTCTCTGTTCCAGGCCCTGCTGAGTGTCAGGCTTGTGGGGAGAGCGGGCACGGATTGGATCGAGGCTGTGACTGTAGAACGTCACTTGACTCCACACCAAATAGCCCAGGTGCCCAGAAGGAAAACCACTTAGCAATCGACGCAGGGAAAACCTTCTCCCGAAGTGGCCGGTCGCCACTGCAAAGAGAGATTTATGACGGAAGCCAGCAGGGCCCCACTGACACCCCTGGCCCTGCCTCAGGGAGCCTGCTCGTCAGTGCCGACGCCTACCTGCTAGGGCTGAGGTTCTTTTAGGTGCCGCCACCCAGAGGGCCACAAGAGGGTGCTTTCCTCCTTTCAGGTGATGACTTTTTGAAATGCAGCTCCCTGTACTTTTTAGATCCAAGTTTCTGGGCCCTGGGAAACTCAGGATATCCAGGTATGAGCCGAGAGACTTGATTCTAGGGGAGATAAAGGCGTAGATTTTTGTAAGTGTGTGTTTATTTATCTCACGTCTGTTTCCTCTGTTGAACTATAAGCTCTGAGGACCGGGTCTTGTTTCCTGCTCATTCCTCTTCTCTGTGACTTGCTTAAAGTCTGGCACATACAAAGCCCACAATAAATATTTGTGATTTTAAAGAACTGATCTTCACTTCAAGTCCTAACTCACAGGTTTTCAGCTTTTCTGCCCTTGAGAGTCACCGAGGTCAGTGGCCCTGGGCTTCTCAGTCTGTATCTGGGGCAGGTCTGGGAATGGGATGGTGAAGAGCTCTTGGGTCACTCGGATGTGAGGCCTGCTGCCCAGCTGTCCCAGCCATTTCCTCTTGCTCCTCTGGCCTCTCAGGCCTGTAGGTTCTCTGCTGCCTGGGCAACAAGAACCTGCCACTGATATCCCTTCAGGGTGGCCAGGCCTCTGTCCCGTCCACCTCTTCTTGTTCCTCTTCTCATGGGCATCCCTTCCTGTCACCCCATGCTGCAGAGGGAGGAAATGTTCCCAGAGATGCCTTCAGCTGCTGCTCCTGGGATGACACCTGGGATGGTACCTGCAACAGAAGACCCTGGTTACCGCCCACAGGGGCTAGCCTCTTCTGCAGGCCGGGACATCGATGACGGGTGCCGCCTGACTCAGTTGCACTAAAACACGTCAGTCATCACTGACACTGGAATAGAGATGTTCCGAAGCTGAGGACGGCCTTTGTCTTACAAAGAGGCTTACAGTAAAACTGCCTCCTGAGAGAACGTTTTCCATGATTTGGGGAAGGAAATACATGTGTATCATGACGACTTCAAAGGAGAATAATCTTTGATAAAGAGGAGGCCTTTCGTTATGTGGCCATTGCCGGAGTAGAAGACGGGACCTTGGATCAGACGACGCTGTATAAAGCCCCGAAACCTGGGTGTGTGCCTCGTTCGTTGGTTGTTTGGTGGACGAATGAGTTAACCCCTTTGGTGTCCTTACCTACAAGGCTGGAGAGTAATACTTCACAGGGTTATGAAATAACCCTGCTCAGTGCAGACCTGCTTCAGTTGGTTATAAAGCTGTCAGCTCATGATCAATGTCAATAGGAGAAATAGTGTTGGAATCCTGTATTTGAAATTCTGTTTAAGGGTGTCGTAGAGGAAGTCATTTGGTCTGTCAGGCGGTGTTTCTCCCCATCGAAGACATTTCTGTTTGGTCTTAATACCAAGAACAGTTTCTATTCTTGTTGTGCGTTAATCGTATGGACTTGGGGGGTTTGTATAACTGACGGTCTTTTCTTCTTTGCACTAATTGCTAAAAAGCCTGAAGTCAGGTGCATGGCCCATCAGTGTCAAATGGGCACCCATCATGATGACATGCAGCTCTGGCCTCCTACACAGTCTATTTACACACTTGCCACTGTTTTCTACATTTGTTTTCACTTTTCACCTATGTTGTCATGTTTTAAACACTCCTCTAAACTGCTACTTAGCCCTTCTGAACAAAACAGGATAAAAAAATTGATTACTAAGAAAAGGATCAAGCCCATTTAATTTAAAGCAGTTTTCACACTGCCTGGCCAAAAGTAGATATGTAACCTGAAAGTTTTATATCTTCCTAGTAAACAAGTCTAATCATCCTTTGTGGATTTAAGTTAGTCCCTCGTGGCTTCTGTTAGGAAGGAGGTGGTAAAGTGATCCCTGCCGTAGATAAGTTTCCCAAACTGGAAAGGTTACTGCATTAGACAGTAGTATGTATAGCTTCAGAACAAGCTGGCAGCCCAAAGTGTCCAATTTTGGCATGGAATTCCCTGATAATAAGCCCAGCCTAGACCAAAAATAATTTTAATGCGATTTCAGTCTTCACTTGACTCCCTCCAAGCACATTACAGGACAACGTGTCCTCACCTGTCAGCAACATATCATAACATCTTACTGCTTTCCCTTTTCCCGCTCTCACTCATAAGCTCCCAGCATCCCCACCGAAAAGCACGTGTACTCCCTCTTGTACCCTACCCTCCAGCTGTTTATCACGGAGACTGTCCAGGCTTCCCCTAGAGTCTCCCTGCGTCCTCACACCTCTAGACTTCTTCCCCGTTACTCGTTCTCTGATTCTGTGTCATAGGAGATTTATGAAGTAGGCTGACAAAGACAATTCTCTGCTTGTGGGTGGGTGAGAGAATCCTCACATGTTAATAAATCTTCCCTGTCACCCAGGAAATAGAGGGTGATTAATGCTGTGTGGTCGAAGGGGAGAGAACTCTGGAATGTGGCTCTACCTCAGGAAGACACTCAAGGCACGTCAGAGCTTTGTTCCTCTGGTCCTGCCACTACCCAAGCTTCTTTGGCCCCAGGATAAGGGACTTGATGGCACCTGTAACCTGGGAGTAGAGCTGCAATCCCCTTGTGTTGGATGGGGCTGAAGATACTGGCTTGGAGTCAGGGGATAATGACAGGAACGAATGCCCCATTCTACTCTTGGTCTTCTGCGGACTGCGTGGGAATGGCCACCAGGCTTGTCTGGCCTCTGGCTGGACTGAGAGAGAGGACACAGTCACAGCTTCATTATACCCACTTTGCTAATGGAAAGCGGGGACATCTATTCACTAGTTATTTTCTTGCTCCGAGAGATCCAGTAAATGCTATGCCAGTTTATGGTGAGCCTCGATGCATATGTATCGTTACATCGTCTTTACGGTGCCTGGTCCAGACTCTGATGTCAGGATCACAGTTGGAGAGAAGCAGAATGAGAGCTAAGCCATGTCAGAAAATTGAGCCACAGAAACGATGACCTGGTACCGTGGGGTTAATTAATTAATGTGATCCTTGTAAGTTGAAGTGCTGGGTTTTCCCCTCTCATTTTAGATCACATTCTTTTCTTCCATGAATATTAATTGAGTGCCTACTTGCCAATTTGCTAAGTGTGAGAACACTAAGATGATAAGGCACCAGCCCCTGCCCTCCAGGAACTGTAGTACAGAGACGGTAAAGAAGATACGTGGAAAAAGGCCCATTACAAAACAGCATGTTCAGTGCTGTGACTGAGGTCTGAGCAGAATGTCGTGGGAACCCAGGAGAGGACCCAGCTAACTGGACCTGGGAGAGTCAGGAAAGAGGACACTGGAGCTGGGATTTAAGCACAGGGAAGCATTTGCTCATGTGCTGGGGTAAGTTACCAGATTTGAGCCTGACCACACTGCCTCATAAATATTAAACAACATCTTCTGGCCAAATATGGTCTTAGCATTTGGTCTTTTGGTTCTGTAGTTAGTGACAGACCGTAGTAGCATCTCTGGAATGTTCTGAGCTGAAGAATTTAAAAGAAGTCATACATAGTCAGAGACAAACCACATCCTTCAGGCTTAGCAGGTACATGCTCTGGTACTTCGATGATGAGGTTTATGGAAGACTTTCGCTTGGGCCACCCAGTATTTACCTCCTGTGGTGATGACACCGTATAAAACACGTGCTGAGCATGTATTCACTGGGAGAGATGATCATTCTGCAGAGTCCGTGTAGAAGCTCTAAGTCCAGGCTGTTGCTGGGAGGTGCTGTCACTGGGGATGCTGGGAATGATGTGAACTCTGCACGGTCAGTGGGGATCCCCCCCAAGCGGGAGTAAGGTTGTTGGACTACAGCTGACACTGGAGGTCTTGCTTGATGCTCATGTCACATCGCCACCGTGAAGGGCAACATGGCGGCACCGTGTCTCTGAGGCCGTCTTAGACCCCAGCACACTTCTTTCCATTCTTTAGAAATAAACTCTGATTTAGAGCTTTGTAATTTTTTTCTTAGTGTTTGTTATAAAAGTGACCATTAAATACAAGGTTTTAGTGACTGAAACAGTTGGAGGCCACAGCCAGGCTGACAGCTTTAGTAGGGAGTTTATTTTCAATTTCTTTTTTCCCTCCAGCCCGGCTCAGCTTTCAATTAGATTGTACTAGTCATAACGAAGCTCCTCCCTGCCTCTATATGAAAGCACTTTGTGGGCCTGGAACCTTCCCGGGGCCTTATTCACGACAGGACCCCACACCGTTTTAGAGCTTCTGTCTGCCAGCGCTGCCCCAGGTTTTATGGGTCTCTGTTTTCTAAATAGCATTTCAGAAACCGCGGTTCAAAACAAAATGGATTCTCTAGGGTGTTAAAAAGATCTTGAGGAGAAGCATTGTGTGCGTTGTTGTGGCTCTCTGTGTGTCAGTGCTGGAACGCCCCGTAAGGTGGGTTATAACGGTAAGGTCTCGGTTCTGGACCCTTATCATCCGGGCACGTCCCCAGCCTTGTCAGTTACTAGCCATGCGGCCTTAGGCACCGTACGAGACATAAACGTGTTGGTGCTCCAGTTTCCTCAGCTGTGAAGAGAGAAGTGCTAGTACCAGTCTCAAAGATCGGTGGGAAGGATTCAGTGAAGAAGAACAGTTATGCACTTAGAACAGTTCTTCACAGTGGTAAATGCTTACTTAACAAATGGTAGCTGTTGCTGTCGGCTTAGAACTGAATGGTCTAGTACTCAGTGACTACGGCCACTGCCTTTGGTCTGCATGTCTGTGCGTGCTAATGATATGGTTAGAGGATTTGAAACTCTGGATAAATATTCTCGACTGGCAGCTCCTTAGAAGTGTAATTTCCTAGAGATGGTAGGAGGCAAAGTAGCTTAGAGCATTGGGTTTATTCAATTTCAGCTGCTAAGAGCATTGGGTTTGGAGTCACAGAGCAGTCAAATTCCAATTCTATTACTCATGTAACCTCTTGGTGGTTTCGTTCCCTCTTCTGTAAAATAGAGTTGATTCCTCACAAGAATATCATAAAGACAATGGATATAAATGTTTGGAATGCATACCAGATACTCAAAACAATAGTGTGTGGGGGTGGGAGAGGGATTGGTTGATTGTGGGTCAGATCTGTTTATGATTATTGCCCTGGTAACGAGCTTACAGAGACGGGACTTTGCTCGGAGCAATAGGCCTCCAAGAGCAAAAGGGAAACACGCAATTTTTTTAAAACTTCAAGATTGTTGACAAATTACAAAACTAAGAAGGGCAAATGGCAATTTGTTGCTGTTGGTATAAAAAACATAAGTGTGAGGGTGGACACTTGAGTGAGATGAGTCATCCTGGATGTGCCCCGTCTCGTCCAGGAGTTCCACTTGCACACGATGGGGTGACATCAGCAGGAGCGGAGGACCCAGCCTTCCTTCTTACTGCTGGAAACCGGGATGGTGGCTGGGCTGCCCGGGGTTCACTCACTGTAACAAGACTCTCGGTCTGCAGTGCGTGTAAGTTCAAGTGGGGAACTTGTTCAGACGGCCCCTCCCAGTGCCCCGTCCCCAGGATTTCCAGTTCAGGAGGTGGTCGAGGCGTCCCAGGAGTCTGCTGCTCTCCGGGCTTTCTCGGTGCTCCTGCTGCAGGTGCTCGGAAGACTGTACTTTCAGAAAGAAGACGCTCGTGGGCCTGGGCAGTCACCTCCCCGGCAGCAGGCAGCTGCCCCGTCCACCGGCCTTTTCCAGCATGATGGTTTGCTTCCAAAAGGCAGGAACGGAAAAGCCAGCTTTGCTTCCTTTTGAGCCAGACCACTACTTAACAGCCTGTGTTAATTGTCCCTCACAACACCACACGGGGGGGCAGTATTAATTCCACTTGGCACTAGAGGAACCAGGAACACAAGGAAAAATTTTTAGGGGTGCAATGTGGTTTGGAAGAAGCATGAATTATAATTATGGGCAGACATTACATAGGTCCTTCAGTTTGTCCCCAGCCATCCGGGTACTGCTAAACACATCTGGTTTGTCTCCTGAAGAGGATGCTCCAATGCTGCCACGTGATTTAAATTATGTCAAGAGAGAGGTTCCATTTGTCCACTTCCCTGGTTCACAGGAATGGTTCTGGGAAGCCTTGGTGCGCTGTGATTGGCATTCATTCAGGGCCCAGGTACTTAACTCCGGATTTTGATTTGGGCATTTGCCAGGACCAGTATTCTGCCAGGGCCTTCCCAGTCTGTTCTCTGCTGTTTTGCTCCCGAAGATTTACAGCTAATGAAGGGATAAAGAAAGGTCACGGGCGAGAGGCAGCCCCACGTGGTGGTGACTCATGGGCTGGGCCTGGTGTGGAGCCAGCTTGGGAGGAACGCTTGCTGGCTGCTGCGCGTGTTCGCACGTGGCTCTCTCCCACAGCCCTGCTGGGAGCAGCTTCTCGCCTGTTGCTGGTCGGAGGGAAGGCCCGCTCGCTCTCCCCATCCCTGCTGTCGTGGACTCAGGTCAGGCCAGTGAAGCCTGGTGGCCATCTGGCAAAGAAAGAATCCCAGAGAGTGGCGGCTCAGAGCTGGTCCTGGGAGGGGTCAGGTCTCAGAGACCAGCCACAGCCACCAACTGGTGCACAGTGAGCGCAGGGGCTAAAGGACGTCTGGAGATGCTGGTACTGGTAGGAAGGGTTTCTCAGCCTTGGCACTTCCTGACATTCTGGACCAGTTAGATAATTTTTTGTTGTGGGAGGGACTGTGCTGGGCATTGTAGGTCGGCTTCTACTCACTAGGTGTCAGTAGTACACCCCCAATGCTTCCCCCCTGCCCTCCCCCGCCCCCAGCTGACGCACCCAGCAAGGTCTCACAGTGTGAGGTGGAGTTCCACCCTCCGTGATTTCCTCATCCTGCTGTATCATCGTCATCACTAAAGTTTATCGAGCATTTACTCTACTTTGCATTCACTATCTCATTTGTCCACACAACAATCCTACGACGAAGAAACTTTTGTTGTTCCCGTTTTATGCAGAAGTAATCACCCAAGGTCACACAGCTGATTTGGGGGCTCGAGCACAGGTGCAGGTGCCTTTCCCTTACCCCGTGGCCACACGTAATGGAGCGGTAATAACACAGAGTCTCGGAGAAAAGCTGAGAGTCAGGACCAAAGCTGCCCTGCAGCATAAGGGGGCCGGGGCTGGGGGCGCCTGAGTGTAACTATAAACCCTGCAAAGGTGATGAAGGGCTTAGAGGAACTTGAATAACCTGAATGAAGGGAGGTGATTAAGCCCCAGATCCAGCTACAGGAACTGAGAGGCAGGTTGGGATTTGTCACAGGTAATCCTCTACCGAATATCCTCTGTCTGTTCATGAGACCTGACCCCTGAGGTGTGACACCCAACATGAGCCTAAATGTGCCTTTTTCATTTTAAATCCTGCCCATCGGACTGTGGTCTCGCGGCCCAACCTCCATTTCTCTCCCAGGACCAGCCCTTCTCCTGCCTGAATCCCTGCTACTTCCACTTGCCCCCAGCAGCCTTGGGTTGGGGACACGTCTGTTCAAAGTACTGCGCAAGATGAGGTTGCCGGTCACCAAGAGGTGCTCCCACACTGAAGAACATGTGCCAGCTGCAGCTGACTGAGCCCAGGTCTGTGTGAAATACCCAGGATGTGTGGGAGCATTGCATGTCAGCAGTCAGAGCCAACCCTAGGAAGGTGTGTTCGGTACCAACTGTACTTTTTAAAGGGCTTCCGATGGTGTGGTTCCCTCCATTTCAAGGGTCTCAGGTGGAGGTGAGGAAGATGCTACTTGAAATCGAAATGAGCTTCTCCAGTGGACCTTGGAGGCTATTCTCTCATTAATGGGGCAGAAAGGACCTTGGCGTGCACGGTTGTTTTGTAGCCTGCCCGATACCTAGAACCGAACGGCCTTTGTCTGGAAAACGGCATCATCAGACAGCACTCACTTCAATCACACAGACCCATACACATCAGCTCTTACACTCACGTGCCGTGTGAAAACTGCGAGTGTCCTTGCAGAACGGCAGCTCCAGCTGTCGCCCGGGCCCTACCTGGGACCCGCGATGGTCTGGGGTCTTCTGCTGCTCGGAGGCCTGGTGTGTACTGACGTCCCCTTGAGACTTCTCAGGGCGTTAAAGTGTATCTGTAACAGTCACTAGGCGGGCCTCAGCGTTCCTGCAAGACTCCGGCATCCTCTGTGTGATTCCCCTTGGGCTCTGAATGCCCGTTGCCCTGCCCCAGGCGGCCGTGCCCTTTCTATGGGATATTGCAGGTGACTCCTGCTGCTGCAGTCGGGTGTCATTTAGAGTACGTCAGCAAACAGCAAGCCTGCTCACTGGCAATGTCTTGCTTTTGCTCAGTCTGCTATCTTTTAACATGTCTTTTAAATATTAAAAAAATACATGCTTATTGAAGACAAATTAGAAAATACATATAAACAACAAAGAAAAGGAAAAGGAAAAGAACCTTGTAATCTCACAACTCAGATGTAGCCACTGTTAACATTTTGTTTATTTCCTGTGTTTTGGTTTTTTTTTTTTTTTACAAAAAGAAGGGATGGAAGAAATTGCCATAAGACATGTGGCATACATAATCTTAGTAGATTATTCAAAGTGATGCTTAAATAAATCTTTTGATTTTTTTGGCAAATGGATCCTGATAATTTTTGAAGCTGTATATGGTTTTGGACCTATAAGAAATGATGATGAGGGTAGATCTCCGTGAGAGTGTGTGGGCGTATGTGTGTGAGCATGTAATTGGACTGTCTGAGCTCCTGAAAAAGAAATTCTGTGGCTGGATTTGCTGACTCACTGCCAAACCCGCTGCAGGGAGCAGATTTTGTTATTCGAGCCAAACGGTTGGCCCTCACGGTTTGTTGGCCTCTGTGACAGACTTCCCCTCACACCTCACCTTCTCACGTCTTCCTCGTTGGCACACGGACGGGTCTAGCATTTTGTTCATTTTGCCTCCCCTTCTCCTATTTCTTTCATTTACTCTGTAGCGTTTCTCAGATTTATGCCGGTACCCACCCCAAAACCCCCAACAGACAACGTGCGCAACACCCAGACACCTACTTCCTGAGGCCGCTGCAGGAGCGCGCCGTCCCCTTCTCAGGCCGTGTTTGTTCACAGGTGTGCCTTCTCGGGGGTCCTACTCTGTGATGAGGGGGCCTCTCGGGGGGGGGGGGGCGCTCCTCGTCCTCATTTGCTCGCTGTCCCACGCGCAGCGGCTCTCTGTTTCCTCTCCTGGTCCAAAGTCCGCTCGGGGCACACGACTGACCACAAGTCTGGTCACCGCTGAGGTGGACAGGCTTGGTGAGATGATGGAGAGGAACCGTGTGACTTCAGGGATGATTCCTCACCACACTGAGTAAAAGATAGTTTTGTACAGACTGGCATGACCAGTAATACATCCTAGGATCGTAGTTTTGGGGAAAAAAATAAGTGTCCAGCTCTAGTTTGCAAAGAGCTAGATGTAGGAAGAGATGCTACAGGCTGCCTTAAAGGGTCGCGGGGCAGGTAGGAGACTTGGACAGCCACAGCTTTATATGCAGAACGCATTTTTCAGCTCCCTGGCTTTCCCACTTCTGCATTCAGTTTTTTGGTCTGAAAAGATTGGAAAGGATCCTAAGCTAACATGAAGCTAACAATATTTGCTTTATAAGTTCCAACAAATGTGTTCTAAGCACTAATCACATAGTCACTCATTTAAACCTCACGAAAACTTCATGGGGAGATCAGTCACCCCTATTTTGCAGGTGTGGAAACAGAATACAGACTTTAAGAGTCCTACCCAAGGTCACACAGCTGGTCCACCACAGAAGGAGCATTCAGGCCAGGAGTCTGGCTTCAGACACCACACTGTGCTCTGCCCTCTGTTGTAATAAGTCAGGCGATAGGACTCCCAAGTTCCGCTCTGAGTTCTGCTAATGACTTGCTGTGTTGTCTCAGGCAACTCGTGCCGCCTGTCTGGGCCTCAGTTTCATCATTTAGCTAAAAACTTCCACGGCCCTCTGGACATGTTTGTGCCATTCCCCTCCCCACCCCTGCAACTTTTAGGTGCAGCTAGAGAGAAAACTGCAGTTTGCCTCCGAAGAAATGGAGCACAAGGTTGTCATCTCACTTTTCCTTTGGTCTTGATTCTGCAGCAGGGCCTCTGCTGTCAGCAGAGAGCATTCCTTTGTGGCAGCCAATCTCATCGCCCAGTCCAACTTACTGATAAAGAGGAGTTTATTATGACTTTCACAAGGAAAGGTTTAAGAGAGGACAGTCCAGAGAAATGAGAATGTTCCTCAGTTGGGAAGTGTACCATTCCATGTTTCCAAGACAATATTTTAATCCATAGAGCAAGGGCATGTTTAAAAGGAGAGACATATGGCTTGGAGGATGACACACTACATGAGATAAGGGACATGTCTTTTTCCCACTGATTTGCCACAGGTTGCCCCCAAGTCACGTGGCCCTTTTAGGCTTCTTTTCCACTGGGGCAGTTGCTTATGTTAAGGCTTGAAGAATCATCGGTATATTTCCCTATAAATATTGATTCCTGATGATCTCATTCAGCTTCAGGAAGGAAGGTTTCTTGGCCTCTCACCTGTCTGTGAGTCTGCCAGGGGTCTTGCAGCCCTTCACCCTGCTGGTTGAGCCTCATTTTCTGGCCCCGTCAGTGGTCTGAGCTGCTTCTAGCCGTGCTGGGACCTTGGTGTGCCAAGAGCCTGCGCTGGTTGGAAGCCTGCAGTTGGCCTGAGCAAGAGACCCACCCCCCACCCCCTTCGGTTCTTGTCCTATCTGATAAAAATCTCAAGTGAGACTCTTTGTGACAGAGGTGATAGCAGCATGGAGGAGGGGACAATGGTGTTGACATTACTGGTGACTCATCACCAATAAAATAACTCACTTCATGAGATACTGTGGAAGGGACTATGCATATACAGGGGAGGGCAAAAGTAGGTTGACAGAGTTTATTCTTGTGTTCCTTTTTATTAATTATTGTATTAGTTACTTGTATTACAACTGTAAACCTACATTTGCCCACCCCTGTATTTGTGAAATTATTTCTGTTCTATTTGATGTTACATTATACTTGCGACCGATTCTCTAATTCTTTATGTCTCAAAATAAAATCCATCCCTTCTTTTCCTTTGGAGATGTAAGCGTTACCCACAGTCAAGCTCTAGTCTTTAGAAGAAAAATATTAAGACTAAGTCTCTGCTCTTACTCTTTTACCATGCCTTTGTTTCCTGTGTTTCGTTCCCTGTAATCCAGGACTCACTCCAGTCTCTGCTCTGCCCTGGAGGGGAATGCCTCAAGACTCCAGTTTCGTTAGGTGGGATCACCATCCCATAACTGTCTAGGCAATGCGCATAAGAGGAGAGCCAATCTTTGCCCTGACGTCGGAGACTGGGAGCCCAGGTATCGTGCTGAGGTAGAGGCGCAGGTGATGTCAGGTGGGAAGACTAGTCAGATTGAGAAAAGTCTCGTATGTCACATTGAGATTATATTTTAAGCTGTAATTAGCAGGAATCTTACAGAAAGCTTTTTATTTATTTATTATATTTTATTGATTATGCTATTATAGTTGTCCTGAGTTTTCTCCCTTTACCCCACCTCCACCCAGCACCCCCACTCCCTCAGGCAATCCCTCCATCATTGTTCATGTCCGTGGGTCATGCATTTAACTTCTTTGGCTTCTCCAGTTCCTATACTGTACTTTACATTCCCATCACTATTCAGTAACTACCTATTTGTACTTCTTGATCCCCTCACCTCTTCACCCATCCCCCACACCCCCTCCCATCAAAATGCTCTCTGTATCCATGATTATGTCTCTGTTCTTCTTGTTTGATTAGTTTGTTTATTAGATTCAATTGTTGGTAAAGAATTGCCATTTTATTGTTCATAGTTTTGATCTTCTTTTTCTTAAATAAGTCCCTTTAACATTTCATATAATAATGGTTTGGTGATGATGAACTCCGTTAGTGTTTCCTTGTCTGGGAAGCTCTTTGTCTACCCTTCGATTCTAAATGATAGCTTTGCTGGGTAGAGCAATCTTGGCTGTAGGTCCCTGCTTTTCATGACTTTGAATATTTCTTGCCAATCCCTTCTAGTCTGCAAAGTTTCTTTTGAGAAATCAGCTGACAGTCTTATAGGAACTCCCCTGTAGGTAACTAACTGCTTTTCTCTTGCTGCTTTTAAGATTCTCTCCTCATCTTTAACCTTTGACATTTTAATTATGGTGTGTCTTAGAAAGGCCCTGTTTGCATCCATCTTGTTTGGGATACTCTGTGGTTTCCGGACTTGCATGTCTATTTCCTTCACCAAATTAGGGAAATTTTCTTTCATTATTTTTTCAAATAAATTTCCAATTTCTTGCCTTCGTGTTCTCCTTCTGGCACCCTTATGATATGAATGTTGGACCTCTTGGAGTTGTCCCAAAGGCTGCTTATACTATCCTCATTTGTGGGGTTCTTTTTTCTTCTTGTTGTTCTGATTGGTTGTTTTTGTTTCCTTATGTTCCAAATCATTGATTTGATTCTTGGCTTCATCCACACTATTGATGTTTCCCTGTAAATTGTTCTTTATTTCAGTTAGTGTATCCTTCATTTCTGACTGGATCTTTTTTATGCTGTTGAGTTCCTTACTAAGTTCCTTGAGCATCCTTATAACCAGTGTTTTGAACTCTGCATCTGATAGATTTCTTATCTCCATTTTGTTTAGCTCTTTTTCTGGAGTTTTGTTCTGTTCATTTGGGCCATGTTCCCTTGCCTCCCCAATTTGGCATCCTCCCTGTGTGTGTTTCTGTGTATTGGGTGGAGCTGCTTTGATCCATGTCTTGGTAGCATGGCCTAATGTAGTAGGTGTCCTGTAGGGTCCAGTGGCACAGCCTCCCCTATCACCCAAGATGGGTACTCGAGCTGTGCCCTTCATGTGGGCTGATTACACCCTCCTCTTGTAGTTGAGCCTTGGTTGCTGCTGGCAGATCAATGGGAGGGACTTACTTAGGCCCATCAGCTGCAAGGATTGGCAGTGACCACTGACTACCAGCCTCCGCCCTTGTGAAAGGAGCTGTGCCGGGGCAGGATGATGGTGCTGCAGTGTGGTCTGTAGCTGTCCACTGGGTGCAGTGGCCAAGGGGTTTCCTGGGTGGTGCAGGTCAAGGTCAGCCCCACCTGTGTTTTGCCCAGGGTACCCTGCCTGAGCTATAAAGCAATCTCAGATGGCTGCTACTTGTGCTGGGCTTGGAGATCCCCAGGTGAAGCCAAGCTGTGAACCTAAGCTGGCTGCTGCTAGTGCCGGGCCTGGGGCTCACTGAGGCCGGCTGTTGCTTGTTTGAGAGGATTTAGGAAGTCATGAAGCCGAGATCAGCCATTCATATGGAAAAGAAGCTTGGGTGGGGCAGAGCCTCTGGGAATCTCCAAGTGGGTCAAACAGTGTTAGCCAGGTTGATGGAGTCTCAGATATGGCACCATCTTGCCGTCTCTTTGGGAGGAGAGTTTAGAAAAGGGACAATGGCCTCTGCTCGCCTTGATGCCAGACAGTTCAGTTCCTCCCTGTATGCCACCAGTGCCTTTCACGCTGCTACTCTGGTGCTGGGGCTCAGAGGGAGTGAGTCTGAACAGGTGAGTCTGTGTGTGGGTTCTTTAAGAGGAACAGCTTGGGGCTACTGCCGTTTCTTCCACTGACTCAATTCCCACTGGTTTTTGCAGCCAGGAGTTGTGGGGACTTATCTTCCTGGCACTGGAACCCTGGGCTGGGGGTCCTGGTGTGGGGCTGGTACCCCTTGCTCCTGAGACATCCCTCCTGAGTTTTTATCCACCCCACATGGGAGAGGGACCAGCCTGTTCCATGTCTGCGCCCCTCCTACCAGCCTGGATGGATGTGCTTTCTTTAATGCCGTAGTTGTCAGACTTCCGTTCGATTCGATTTCTGACCATTCTGAGTGATGGTTGTTCTATGTTTTAGTTTAATTTTGACGTGGTTGTGCAAAGAGGCGAGCCATGTCTGGCTACGCTGGCCGCCATCTGACCAGAAGCCCCAGAAAGCTTTATAGAGATATTGCACGTTCACACACACAGGTGCGGCCTCCTGTTTCCTAAGGCTTAGTTTGATCGGCACTGATTTCTGTGAGGCTCTGGAGCAGGTGCTTGGAGTACGAGGATGAGTGAAACGCGGTTCTTGATTGAAGGAGGAGCCAGGAGGAGCCAGTACTACCTCATGAGAAATGATGACAGAGGTGGGGTTCAGACCGAATGCTTAGTTTTCATGCTACTGTTAGTTTTTAGGCAAGAGATGGTCAATTTAAAATTTTTTAAATAAAAATAGCTTTGATATTGGTGTGGAAGGTAAAATAGAGAGTGGAAACTGGCCAATGTTAACCGTCAGTTTCCATTCTGTTTTTATGATGATTCTTATCAATTTTGGTCCTTTTGGTACATAAAACCCGTATTACCTTTTTTTTTTTTTTTTTTGAGAACGCCTACCCAGTGGATGGATTTCTTTCTAGGATTCAGTAGCTAACCCCACTTGGACAGAAAAAAAAAAAAAAAAAAACCCCAAAATGGTGACCCTGGGAGAGGTCAGGAGGTGCACGGCCAGATTTCCTTCCCATCCTAAGAGTTCGCTCCTGTTTCCAAATGTTCTGAATAGATGTACGTGATTTGGAGACCATCCAGCTAAGACTTCTTATGAATAGAAAATGTTGGTATAATTAAAATTTTCAGGCCCAAGTTACCTTTTCCCAATAATTCACTATGATTTATACTCAGAGACATATATAATATCAAATTACCTAAGTGAGGAGGAGGACGGAGGGAGGAAAAGAAAACTCAGCCCTGTCGTAAGGATCAGTTGTCGGAATATTGCTGACTTCATAAACCACTCGGGCTCTTTTCCCAGGCAACACTTGCTGTATTTATAGCCTTGTGATTTGGTTGCCTATCACTTAGCTTATATGTGCGTCACCCATGAAATATATGCACAGAGGCCAGATGGACTAATTACACAGGAGAGCACAGGTGGGAGTGCAGTGTTTAACTGCAGCAGCCAAATGTGGGGGCAGGATCGTTTTTCATTATGTGACGTAAAGACTCACACGGCAGACCTTTTGAGTCTAGCCCTAGAGGGCTAGTGTTGCCGCTGTCGAGCTGGGCACCCTGTCTTGGAGTCCCATTTTCCAGGCTGATGTGGCCCAGCTGTTTCAGGAGTGGGGTCAGCGATGGGGAGAGGACAGCGGCGGGGAGCGCGCGTGGTCAGAGGCTCCAGGAGAGGGGCAGCTGTTTGAGCAGAGTCTTTCGTGGTCACGTCGTTTTGCTTCAGAAGCGACCTTCTGACATTGCCGTCAGGAATTACTTTTCATTTATTTATTTTAAGGCTTCAACATTCTTCTTTTCTTGAAATGACTTTCCATTCCAGACTCTACCTGGCAAAACCTTGTCATCTCTCACAATCAATTTTAAAAACTGGCTTCCTCTGTGGAAACTCAGGTCTTACATTTTCTTTCAGGTATACCGAGCATATTAAATTCAAACTGACGGTGTTGCATTTAGGAGTAAAAAAAAAAAAATTCAAGGTAAAATTCAAGCGAAGTTATATTTAAAATTATTTCATCGGTTCTTTCCAAAGCTTTCTTCTGTGACTTATAAAATGGTGGTTTCCACCTCGCATTAAAAGGGATGAATTAGTTACTTTCAAGACAGATGGCATAGCTTCTCCCCCTGTGCTTGTCCTTACACAGAAGAGGAAACAAAAACAGAGGCTGGGGAATATTCTTAAGCAAAGTTATACATTCAAGAGCCAGCTAGACCTGGAAAATTAATCCACTCTGTTCTGAATTTGGATGCAGTGTTCTATCTCTCGACTTGGCTGTCTGAGCGGTTCATTTCAGCTATGGAGGCCTACCTTCGAAATTTTTTTGGCAGCAAAGAAACTCAAAGCCAGATTAATTATTAAACAGTGAGCCACAGTATTTAAAAGCAAGCTCAGCACAAAACAACGTTTTCGTGCTGCTTAGAAAACTCATTCCAAGCCTCCTTTTGGTGGTGGGGAGGCTGGAAAGGACACCTAAGAGGTACAGAGGGGAACATTCCCCCTCTGTGCTTGGATGCTCTTTTGTGGAGCTAGAGTACTGTCTGAGTGCAGGAAGGATGAAGTCCCTGCCGCCAGTGCTGAGCGGAGCTGCCAGAAGGCTGCTGGGGATCCCCGGGAGAGAACTGGAAACGATGCCGACCTCAGCGCTCTCAGATTGGAAAGATCCTGCCACGTCCACTCTACCATCATCCATTCTACTGCCTCCACCTAAATTCCTTCATTTACATGCGAAGACTGCCATGGAGACTTAATGTCGGAAACGGAGGGGTCATTCATGCATTTATCTATTTTTTCAAGAGATAGTTGTTGAATGGGTGTCACATTCTAAGTACTGTGTGAGGTGGAAAGACATGAGATCAGTTTCCACCAGCCTCCTATCCTGTGCAGGCTAGTGTGGACTTACAGGAGATCCTAGAAATTAGTAACAGGTTTTTCTAAACCGCTCACGTATTATTTTAAGAACAATGTTTTTTAAATGTAAGTAATCCATGAACATGGCTTAAAAAATTAAATAGTGGAGGAAGCACTGATTTTGAAAAGTATCATTACTCTGTCCCATTCCTCATTTCTCAGAAGTCCCCAAGTTTAACATTTATTCTTTTAGTGCTTACTTACCCCCATATCTTTAAAACTATGCCTACTATCAGTTCCTGGTTCATCCACCGACACTTTAGGTTGGTCTCCTGCTCTCGTGAGTGAGACTTTAGTTCATTCATCGCCCTCATCTTTCTTCCTTTTTGTAATATACTTATACCATGATTTTTGGTTCTTCTAAGGGTTACTTGTAACTCAGAATAATGTGCTTAACCTTCTCTTTCTTGCTTAATTAACTATTGACATAATCTCTTGACTACTCTTTTTATAAGATGAGGTTATTGATGTTCCCACCCTTCCTGTCGTATAAAACTGTAGTGAAGGATGTCAAATTGCAAAGCTAGGTGTTTACAGGTATCATAAGCTCCTGGAGGAAGTATCAAACCACTTTCTATTTCTGTTCTTGGATCAACCACATGACACCTTCTCTCAGCCCTGTCTTTGGTGGTGTGTTCTTTTTGGGGTTGAGCTCTGAGGATGAGGTCTCTAATCTGAAATGGACTGGGAGTCTGGCCCGACTTAGATGAAGGTGTGGGAGTCAGTGTCAGGGTTGTGGTCAAGACTCAGGCCAAGTGACTCCAGGAGGAAGGGCTGCAGGTGGAAAGAGACTAAGGCAGGTCTTGGGACACGTAGGCATGGAAGTCGGGGGCAGGAGAAAAGTCCTGATCTAGTTCCAGAAACCGCGTGAAATCAACAAGTCCCTTTTATCAGGAGGCGGCCTAAATTTATGCCTCTCATGCCTCCCCAAAGAACACCCTTTTTGCTTTGAAGGGCTGGGGTCTTTAGTTGGCTTCATTGCCCAGTAAGAGGCATGGCTCTTCTGTGGGGCTTCCTCAACACCTTGGTCATGAGGAATGTTGTACCTCCAAATGTGCTCGTAGCTCTTTGAGGAGTTTAGGTTTTCATTTCACCTTAACTTGGAGCACGTAGGCTACCTGGGGTCCTTGTGCTTCTCTTCACTGTGGTTTTCTTCCTCATGGATTTTGCATCCCTGGGCTGAAATGGGATTGGGCGGGGCCCTGAGGTTTCTTCTGGACAGACTTGAATCTTCTCCACAGAGGAAAAGGTGATCTACCTTGATGCTCATGGGGGAAGGGGTGGGGAATGAATCGACATGTTCTAGGTCATAACTGGCTTTGTGGATTTCAGAAGCAAGATTTTTTCCAAAATTAAGATGTTTTCACATTATATCTGATGAAGAAAACCTTTGAAGTATGCATACCCATGTAGAAATTAGTTCAGACTGAATGTTAATTGATGGATACCCTCATTCCATGCAACCAATATTTATTGAATGCCTTCTACTAAGAACTGAGATAATAAGAAAGAATGAGGTGCTGTCTTCCTCCAAGCGGCCCATGGTAGCTGTGGAGGCAGAGAATTACCTGTAGAAGGTGTGATTAGTACTATGGCCGTTCTGCTTTGCATTGGAGAACTTTAGTGCAGCTCCACAGCCAAAGGTCTTTGTATCTAATATTGTGCTATTGAAATGATCAATCTGGTATGTTGGCTAAGTGTAGGTTTGTTCATTTAGGTGAAACAGTCCACAGTACGTATTGTTTTGATCTATCACTGTGTGCCCTACGTCCCAAAAGAAACTAAAATGCATTGGCCCGGTCTCCCACACAGGCTGTGAAGTGCTGCAGGTACTGTAATTGTTAAGTTTCAAATGTCAAAGAGAATTTTTTCAGTTCAGAATTCACTCAGCCCATCTTTATTTCTGCCAGAAGAGCTAAATATATATTATTTGGTATACTTTTAGACTCTCCCCTTTCTGAAAACAAAACAAAATCCTTTTCTTTATTAATCAGCATGATAATTTATTCAAAGGTGGCCAGACAATTGTTTTTGGTTAGTTTCTGTTTAATGTAGTGTCCTGAAAGAATTTTTATTTTGAGATGTGAGATCTGCCTGTTTCTTATTAGAAACCCAAATGAGAAATCAGGTGTGAGTGTGTGTGCGTGTGTTGCTGGTGACGATGGGGGCACCGTTTACTTCCTAATGCATCAGTGTGACTCCTTATTGTTATTCATTGTTATTCACTTGGTTCCTCTTACAATAGGAATAGGAGAAAAACATTTACAGATCACTTAAAAGATGTTGCCGGAAGAAAGGGAACAAATTAGCCCACTTGAATCACTAGCTTTGCAGAGGAGAATGAGAAAAGGATATATTAATCTTCCATCAAAGACTTTATTTGAAATTGCTAATCTACAGTTCCACTCAGAACAGTGCTAAAAGAGTTATTAGAACGGTTAAACAGGATCATCATTGTTTTTATTAGCAGCATTATTCCTTACTCCCTTTGTGAGTAAAACGCCCTGCAGTGTGTGCAGATCTGCTTAATTGCAGTGCTTTTACATTTTCCCTCAAATGTAGTTGACTTATTTTATAAATATTTCAAGTGTATAATTGTTATTTTGCTTTAATAACAATCACCGATGTATTTGGGTAATCTAAGAGGTTAGAATCCATTTGCTCCTGTGGCAGGTGTACGGGTAGGTATGACCTTATGCGCTGTGATCCCGAGGGAGGATCTCTCACCCCCATGACCCTCACGTCCCCCCGGCTCTGTGGTACATTGTCGGCATGAACAGTAAGGGATACAGTGACAACTGTGGCATCAGACAAACTCTGGTTCCAAGATCAGTTCTTCTATGTAATACCTGGATGACCTTGGCCATACTCTTTACCTTCTTTCAGCCTCTGCAATGTTTTGTAGAATTTATTGAGTATAATTATGTCAAACTTGCCAGTCTGATATGAAGATAAATAGATAATATTAAGCACCTAACAGAGGGCCAGAGTATTTAAGTACTCAATAAATATTAATTCCTTTCCTTATTTGCTGCTTTTGATTGATAGAAGAAGTTTGCTAAGGAGATTCTTGAGGTTCAGATCCCCATCAACGAAGATTCATCTGCTTTTTTATTATTTGGGTTAAGAAACCTCAGTTTAATCCAGAAGCACCCCTTCTGTCTGCTCTGCAGAGAAGTGTAGCATGATCCTCATCCGCCCGCATCTCTGTGGCTCAGCAGTGATCAGGATGGCATGTGTGATGACGTGGTGCTCAGCTGGAGTGGAGAGGGGTGGGGCCGCTGTAGAAGCCAGGGCTTCGCTAAGGGTGCTGGGAAGTTTGCGTGGGGTGTGGTGTCTGGAAATCCAGAAAAGCAGGTGTTTTTGCAAGAATGTGGTGGTGGGGAAGGGAAGTGCGGGGTGGGGAGGCAGGCAGGGGTATGGTCGTTCTTACCAGGGCAGAGACAGCTACGTGCATCTGCAAAGGACCTGTCCCAAAGCCGGTGATTACTCTTTCTGGAAAACGTCTGGGAAATCATCCGTGTTCTTGTCACTTAACCTTGCTGCTCTGTGCCCGCACGGTGCTCACAGACACTGACATGAAACCAGCTGTCCCGATGAATGGCACAGTCTAGCGATTTTCCACACAGACGCATCTTTATTAAGGCCTTGTGCTGGAGAAGGTGAGTTGTGGGCATGAGCTCATGTGGCTTTCACAGGCTGCTGCCCTGCTCTGGGCAGCAGAACAGCCGTGCCTTGAGCGCGTAGCCGTGGGAAGTGTGGCTGTACAGTGCTGTCCCTGCCACCGCTGCCCAGGGAATGGGGAGAACTCAAGGGTGAGCAGACTGTCCCTAACTTGCTATTACTTGTCCCATATGTTTCTTCCCTGGGCCAGTTTTTACCCAACCTTAGAAGGGTGATGGAAACTGAGGCAGCAAGGCCAAGTCCCAACAGTCCCATCAGTCGTTCTGAGGTCTGGAGAGACCAAAGGCTGGCCTGGGTGGGCACTCGTAACCCTTCCAGACCTTACAGGAGCCCCAGGGCCTCATGGGAGTGGAAACCCTTTCTGTACCTCTCACAGAGCCAAGGGCAGTGCCTTAACCACAAAGCAGTTGATCAATAAATACTTCCTGGATGAATACAAGTTTCTTTTGGACAGCCTCTTTTTATAGTTTCCTCTTAAACTTGTGGACAGATGTGCAGTTCACTGTACCATTATCAGTACCATCAATGTAACTGTCACCAGCAGCAAACATCTCTCAAGCACCGTGCAAGGATCGGGCAAAGAAAAACTAGAGACATAACCTCCGAGAAGTTCTGAGGGGGGACCAAGTCTTAATCAGCTTGTTATTCCCAGAACCTAGCCCAGTGCCTGTCACACAGGAGAGGCGCGAGGTAGCTGAGTGACACCTAAAAGTGAACGCGTCATGATAACAGATGAGCGAAAAAACTGCCCCGGCTGGAGAGCAACCTTTTCCACCCCCGTCTTTCTTGCCTTTTATCAAACCACCTCCACAGCGCCTCCGGCCCCATCCCCAAAGAAACTCCGGTTCCCTCCGGTTTGGGAATGGAGCGTGGACGGTCCCTCGGTGCTGTTACCTGGGGCTACCCAGGCGAGCACAGGATGCAGCGCTGCCGTGACTGTCGGACCTCTGCGGCCTTGGACTTTACAGAGAGAAGACTTCTTTCTCAGACTAGAAATAGGTCAGTGTCCTGCTCTGTTCTTTCTCTGTGCTCAGAGCACCCACCGACGTCAGGAGGAGCTGGGGTGAGTGGGGGAACAGTGGAATGGGGGCCTTTGTTAATTCGAGTTTCATTCTGTCATCTCCCTCCATAAGGTGATTCTGAGGAATGAACTGAATAATGAATCTATAAGGCTATTAATAACCGTGTTTCTCCCCTAATCCTTATGATTAAGTCGTCGGCACTGCCAAGTGCCTGCAGCTTCCTCACGCAGCCCGGAACAATTTGCTTTACCATTTGACTACATGAGATGCTGACTGACGATGTCAGAGGAGTTACTGCTGATCTTTCCTCCTCTTGCTGGTAGATTTAAATTCTTACTGAAAACAGAGAGTGACGTTTAAAATAATATTCTACAGCATAAAAGTCATTCTGCAGTTATGAAACAGTAAGTCAGCCTTCCTTTTATTAGGCTATTTCCAAAAAAGGTTTTATGGTCAAAATGTCACAGCTGGTTTTTTCCCCATTTTCTCTTCTTCCACGTGAGCGTCTCCTGACCCAGCCATTCAGTGCAGCCTGCATTTCCTGACACTGTTGTCACCCTGTGCCTGCGGCACGTCCGCCCCCCCCACCCCATCTCCACAGATTGGCTGCCGCCTCCCCCTCAATGGGCCCTTTGACACCCGCAGCACCACAGAGCAGAGCAGCGTGCGGCCCTGAAAGCCTGCCTGCGTTGGAGGCTCTGTGACCTAGGCCAGCCTCACCAAGCCTTCCTTTCTTCCTGTGAGAGTTAGAATGACAATGGGACCTGCCTCCCGGGTTGGTGATGGAAGTCACAACTTCCCTGGCACATTAAGAGTGCTCATTAGATGGTAGTTCTGTTAGAACGGGGAAGAGAAAAGCAGTCCCCAATGTCTGGGGGTTGGGTGACAGAGGTCCTGGTGCTTTCCTACTAAACAAGCAACTGCACCAAACATCAACATCAAACAAGACCACTCTGCGTCCATGGAGGGTGAAGACACACACACACACACACACACACACACACAAACCCACACCACTGCATAACCATGTTTAGACACGTGCAAAATGTGGACACTGTTCCAGCCTCAAACGTGACCAAACATTTGTTAATTCTGGCCAATATGTGCGACTCTGATTATCTATTACAGTGTTGGTGTGGCTCTAGTCCTCCCCTTTCTGGGTAAGATTTATCAGAATCCTCAGTCATAGAAATACCCACACTTCCCGGTAGCATCCAATCCAGAGCAAAGCCCACTTCTTTAACACCCCCCCCCCAAATGATCTAGCAGAGTCCCAATTCTATAAAAAGTCCTCAACGCTTCCTTACGACATGCAATGGTTGCTCACGCTGTATGTTCTTCCTTGCTGCACATGCAGTAATCCCGACCTATCCAGCCATGCATGGCTTTCTGGCCGTCTCTGGCTGGTGAGCATTGGAAATTATTAAGCCTTTTGGTAACCACAAGTCCCAGGATTTAAGCACATATAACAGAGAGCAATAAATGGAAAGGAAACTGGGGGACCTTGGACAAATTATTTAATGTCTCATGAACACTAGGGTCCTTTTCAGCACCAGCATGCGATTGGTATCCACGTCAGACACTTACAACATTAGGTGTCATGGAACTAAAATTTGAGAATGTTCTTTCCTAGCCTGCCAAAGGGAGTCCTGTAACTACCAACCCAATTTCTCTCCTCCGCCCACCGCCTTATGAAGAAGCTCTGTCTTTCTGGGAGAGAGGCTGCTATGCTGAGGGTAGGGAGAGAAGGAAAAAAACACAAAGACTGGGGGTGGAGGAGGAGGTTTTCTGGGGGTCACAGAGTGTGGGGGAGGTAGACCTCAGACATCAGAAGGAAACAGGTGGGAGGAAGCAGGGCAAAGAGGAAGAGAAGGTGTTGTGATCATGTGGTTGGATACCCCTTATTCCCTTTCAAAAAAGAAGCAATCAGTAACAGGACTGACTATTAAATAAGTTGGGCATTGATTATGCTTCCCGAAGGGAGTGCTCATCAAAAATTGAGCCATATGGATCTCTGAGCTTTTTAGAATTTCAGGAATACGTTTCTTATATATCCAGAGAGCCCACCAAAGAGGGGCCTTTCTCCTGGAGGGCTTGACATTTACAGTTAGTAAAGGGAAGAATCAGCTTTTTTCTCAAACATTTTCAGTAGGACCCAAGATTTAATCATGCAGTGCTGCTTCTGGTCTCCAATCAGAAGAGCCCACGGGTCCAGCCCTAGAGTGAGGGGTAGTGAGAATGTGCTGAAAGAGAGCTGGGTGGCAGGGACAGAAATCAGTGCCCTTAGTTCAAAGTGAGGTGATTAGTTGCCTCCCTGGCAAGGGGTTCATGAGGCTTAGTTAATTAAAGCTTTTAATTTGTATGGAAATCCCAAAACGCTCATCTTTGTCCAATCAAGTAGCCAGGTGACCAGCCTGTCTGGTTTGCCCGCGATGGTAAGGTTTCTGGGGTGTGGAACCTTCTGTGCTAACAACCAGGACATTCCTTGGCCAGCTGGGACCCCCCTAGCTGGAATTCCTCTTCCTCCACAGCTTTTCTTCCTTTTTCCGCCCCGTTGTAGTCTGAGTGCCGCATTCTAACACGTTCCTTGTACACCAGACCGCTGCCCACGGATGCAGTCCCACAACTGGAGGCTCGGGTGCCCCGAGCTGCCCAGCAGGTTTCTCTCCACGGTCCCTGCAGCTCCGCGGGCCCCAGCAGCGGGCTGAGCAGAGGCAGCTGCACAGACAGTGAAGGCTGCTGCTGATCGTATCGTTCGTATAATCCTTCCTATTCGATATTGGAATTCCTTTCCCTTATCCAGTTTTTTCCCTTCTTATAAGTTATTACAGGATTGGAGGAGAGGTTTGGTTGCTAAGGTTTCTGCAGAGGTTTAGAGTTTAGAATTGCAGAACTCTTGATATTTAGCAGCAGCCATGGTTTGGGGGAAATTACTGCTTCATATTGGGACATTTAAATAAAAATTGTCAGGGAACTGGGGTCTAAACCGGGAGTTCAGTGTTCAGGGGATTCTTCGAAACTGCTGTTAGAACTATAAGGAGATTGGCTTGTCTCGTTCTTAAAAACAGAGTTGCAGACATTTCAAATTCTGCTGGTGTTGTTTAGATATCACTGAATTTCAGTCCTTTGCTGGTTAATTCTTTACATTTGGTTTTCTCATATCCTATTCAGGTGTTGTATAGGTCACAATAACTCTTAAGGTTTAAGAAATGAAAGTCATTTTGTTTTGAAGGTATCTCGCCCTTTACCATCTCATCTGAGGCAGACGATCTAGCTACTCTCAGAGGCAACAAGCTCTCAGACTCTTCTACTGGCACCTACTGACACAGAAATTCATCTGCAGGGAGTTATAGTGTTTGTTTATTTATATCACGAACGTGTGAAATTATAAGGCGTTAGGTGTCCTGATGTTCTCAGTGCTGGTAAATTTTTATAATTATATTCCTGTATTTAATATTTACATATTTGTATTAATATTTCCTATATTTAATTCTTAAAATACAGATATATTAGTAGTTCTTAAATGAGTGTTCCTTGAGGGGAGAAACTATTCATAAGCTGTATATATATGTATATATGTATATACATATATACATATATATACACACATACACACACATATGTATAATAGTGCCTAATATATTGTATTATTTCAATAATAAACATCCATAAGATTTATTAGTTAATCTTTTCACATTTTTCAAATATATAACTGGATCATTCTTTTGATTTTTGAGTGTGTAGGATCTAATCACTTTATTTCAGAGATGAAGAAACACGGATGAATAGCAGTCATGACACAACAAATGCCCCAGATGCTGCGTATGTGTTCATATATGTATCTCCCAGCCCTGTCCACTGAGAGGGCTTAGGAGCAGTGGCAACCTGACAGCAATGAGTACAGTGAGCACCCAGATATTGGTTTCTAAATAGCATACTGCACTAAAAGAAGCCAGGGGTCCTTGAAGAAACAGCCAATGGCTGATTCCAGGGTGGGGGCATGGAAAGTATGAGATGAACCTGGAGCATTTTGTGCTGGAAAATAAGGAAATGCCCAGTGAATGATGGGGACATTTTAAAAGGACTCGGGGCCTCCCACTAGCCAAATGAGGGACTCTCTTAGCATAAAAAATGATAATAGTGGATTACAACCCATTAAATGCAATAGGAATCCATACTGATGTAAATCAATGAAAAGAGAAAGCTTGTTCTTAGCTTAGAATGCCAACCAATACATGGATAAGGAATAGTGGAAATAGAGAACTGCCATTTGGCAACCTTCACAGGTGTGGTTGATTTTGGTTGAAGTCGCCAATCAGCTAAGGTTGATGAGTAAAGATTTCATGAGGAGCAGGGTACTTTGACATCTAGGAATAAATGTCCATAAAATGTTAATCAGCTGCAAAGGAAAAAATTGTGCATTTCAGTGGGGAAAACCGGCAGACATCAACGTGGCCAGGCAGTGAAGTTTAACAGTTATCATTGTGGGAAGGCTTGACTTTGTCTACGTTTGGGTGTGACGCACCGAGAGGAGCGAGGCCTTGTTTCTATGGAACTCTTGCCAAGCATGAATCGCCCGTGTCTGGTCACCAGGAAACATCAGACACCTCCTGCTGGAGATTACTATGATCCGAGTGTCCATGTGACCCCAAGACTCACATCTGAAGTTCTAACACCCAGTGTAAACGGCATTAGAAGTTGGGACCTCGGGAAGGTGTTTCAGCTGTGAGGGTGGAGCCCTCGGAAATCGGATTCCTTCCTTATGAATGAGGCTCCAGAGAGACCCCTGGCCCCTTCTGCCGTGTGGGACACAGTGAGAAGGCCACAGCTATGAGCCAGGAAGAGAGCCGTTCCCCAAACAGGACCAGGCTGGCACTCTGATCTTGGACTTCCCAGCCTCCAGAGCTACGAGAAATAAATATTCGTGGTTTTTAAGCTACCCAGTCTGTGGTATTTTGTAATAGCAGCCAGAAGGGACTAAGGCAGAGGTTATCCTACAGAATGTAACACATCCTACAGAGTGTCTAGTACCTGCAAGATGGGAGAGGCTGACAAAGTGTTCTGGATTAAAGGTCTTGAAAGAGTCATGGCAGCTAAATACTACATGTGTTCTTGAGAGTATCCTGGACTACGGAGGAGAAGGAGACATCATTGGGGGAAATTAGCCAAATTTGAAGGAGACTGGTATTACATTGATGTTGATTTTTTTAATTTGAAGAGTTGTGTGTGGATGTATAGGAGAATGTATGTATAGGAGAATGTTCTTGATTTTTGGAACTATACATTAGAGAGTCCTTCAGGAGGATAAGACTTACTCTCAAAAGGTTTAGAATAAATAGTTAAAATAATTTCAAAATAGCTTTATTTCTAAAAGAAGGCTGTTGGAGGTGAGAGATGATGATGACTGTGACCAGGGAGGTGATGGTGGCAATGGATGGAAATGATCGAAGTCTAGATATATTTTGAAGGTAGAACCAATGGGACTTTCTAACAAATTTGACGTAGGTTATGAAATTAAAACAGAATGCAAGAATGACACCAAGGTTTTTGGTTTGAGGACCTGAGTGAATAGAATCACCACCAGCTGATATACAGACTTCGGTGGGACATGTTTTGGGGGGAAAAGCAAGCATTCCACTTTGGATGTGTTGAGTTTGAAAACCCCCTTAGCTATCCTAATGAATATGTCATGTAGGCAGTTAGAGACCAGGATCTGGGGTTCAAGAAGCAATCTGGACTGCAAATATACATCTGGGAGTTGTCAGCAAGCAGATGGCACTTAAATTCAGAAGGGGGTGAGATCACCAAGGAAGGGAGTGTCAAGTAAGTAGAAAAGAGGACATGCTCAGAGCCGCCAGGCAGGTATTTCTTTTTCAGCCTAGGTAAGCTCACTGAAAAATTGCTCCAGAACATCCAACTGTCTAAAAATCCATGTCTGAAACTCTAACATTCTTTATCCTCAAGGAGCTAACATTTTGACATGAAAAAAGGATTAACAACATAAAAACCAATAACACTATAAACATGAACATTTACATTGTGCTTCCTATGTGTCAGGCCCAATGCTAAACTCTCTATATGGATTATCGCATTTAGTCTTCACCTCAGCTTTAGGGGGGAGGTAATATATCTCTTTTCCGTATGAGGGCACTGAGGCTAAGAGACCTTAAATAACTCATTCAAGCCTTCACGTCAGTGAACAGTGAGGCTGGGGCTCATATCCTGTGGTTTGCATACACAGCCTTCCATCTCAGGGCCCGTACTGCCCTGCCTCATGTGCCGGGTAAGGGCAAAAAGAAGCCTGTCATGGGGTTCAAGACCCCTCTTGATTGGCTAAAACGACAAAACCAAATCAAGCCACACACACACACACACAAACTATCTATGGATAAAAATTTAGGGATTTGAAAAAATTCTATTACCCAGAGCAACTGCCCCTCAGAGGCGGTACCACCCTTCAGAGCGGGGTTCCAGAAACTCTTGGTGTGATGGAGAGCAGGCTGCAGGGGGGTGAGCCTGTTTCCAAGGACCACAGTCCAGCAACGGACAGTGGGTTCTTACTTGACCACCCTTATATCTTTAAGAGTCGTGTCTTTCCTGAAATTTCCTTCTTCTGCCTTTCTGTTATTTGCCACTTTTATAAGCTACTGAACCACATCACTGGTGTGAACAGTTTCAAAGCTTACATATTTCTTCTTGTAATCAGTTTAGTCAATCCTGTAACTATAAAGAGTGAGATGGTAAATCCCCAGCTCCCATTCTGAGTCAGAATTTATGACAAGAACGATGTGCTTGTGCCCAAACAGAACCATGCATGTATGGTAATATGGCACTTGAAATTTATGTACTTCCTTTTATCCAAGGAACAGAAAGTGCTTCTATAAAATGGATTAAGAGCCAACTGTCTACAGCAGGCGACGAGAACCGTTCAAAATAGGACTGCTGAGGGAACCGTTTAATTTCTGCAGGGCCAGGGTTCATGCTAAATATGACATGTCCTCATGGTTTACGAAAGTGGTTCTGGGAGACTGCTGTCATTTCAACCCCTGCCCAGAAGTGATGGGTTCAACTGCTCCTTTGCCCACCAGTTGTGTCACTGAAGATGTTTCTTCGTCATTGCTCTTTGATCCTAGTTGTCATAAGGATTAGCCCCTGCTATTGGGTGAGAGAGATTACCAGCAGAATGGACCCCAGTCCTTCCTTTCCACGGACTAACTAGTTGGCTCTTCTCCATAGTCAGAGTGACTCTCTATTTCTCTTTGCTAGCTTTAAAAACTCTAGTCTTATAGATAAGCCCCCTCTAACTTACAACTCCACCATAAAATAAAATGGCTTCTGTACGTATATTGCATACTCTGAAATGGCCGTGGTGCAGGAGGTCCTTGTATTAGTTACCTGTTGCTGCAGCGTAACAACTTACCCCCCCATACCAAAATTGCTTTAAAATAGCATTTATTATCTCCGAGTTTCTGTGGGTCAGCAGTCTTGGTGTGACTTGACCGGGTCCTCAGCTTCAAGAGCTCTGGCAAGGCTACAGTCCAGGTGTTACTCAGGGCTGCAGTCAGCTCAAAGCTTCTGGAGGGGAAATTGCTTTCACTTCTGCGGTCTGGGCAGGATTCGGTTCCCCATGGGCTGCTGAACTAAGGCCCCAGTTCCTCACAAGTTGTTGGTAGGGGGTCTGCCTCAGACCCTTGACAAGTGAGCATCTCACAGGTGAGAGGGAAGGAGAGAGTGCTGCGAGGTGGGAGGCACTGTCTTTTGTGACTAATCACGGACGTGACATCCCATCACATCTGCCGCATTTCGTTCGTTAGAGCATGTCACCAGTTCACACTTACGGGCAGGGGATTTCACAGGACTTAACAAGCAGGAGGTGCGGTCCATGGCGCTGCTGTGGAGGGCTGCCCGCTGCAGTCCCACACATACACTGTCTCGCTTGTCCTTACAAGGGTTCTCCCACACAGGGCTAGTCCTCCCATTTCACAGATGGGAGGACAGGTTCTTAGGCTCTTCTGCTTACACCTACTGACACTGAAATTCTTCAGTGACTCATAATGCTCATTCATTTATGCATTTAATCCATGAATACGTGGAATTATAAGATAATTAGATAATTTGATAATATTGTGATAGGTGCTTATAACTTTTTATTCTTGATAAAATATGTAAATATGTATGCACTTACACAAGCGCTCTTTGAGAGGAGGAACTATTCATAAAATATGTGTGTGTGTATATATGTGTGCGTGTGTGTGTATATATATATATATATACATGCATATGTGTAAAATAGTGCCTAGTTTATTGTGTTATATTAAGAGTAAATATTCATAAGAAGTATTAATCTATTTTTAAGATTTTCAAATATACAAGTGGGAGTACTCTTCTGGTTTCTTAGTGTCTGGGATCCAATTACTTCCATTTCGGAGATGAAGAAAAACAAATGAATAGTGGTTTTGTTATGAACAATGCCCTAGAAACTGAAATGGAGACTTTCATTTCGGTCCTATTTATAGCCCAACCTCTATGTACAAACTACATGGGAAAAGCCGTCATGCCGCTTGAGTTAGCTGCACATTAGACTCACATCAAGCACCCCCCGCAGCTCGGTATTGTTGAGGAGATAATGTGCGAAGATAATTTTCTAAATTGAAAATGTGCATAAACACAGAAGACGGACTTAGGAAACATTGGTGCTGCTGCTTCCTTTCCTCGGGGGAGCCTGCCATGTGCCAAGAGCTGTGCTAACTGCTCCTTCGAGTGTCGCTTGTTTAGTCCCCCTCACAGCGGATCGGAAAGGCAAGGTCAGAGCCGGAGGCCACAGGTGGTGTGAAAGGGGTTCCCGTTCGGTTTGCTGAGCTGGCTCGGGGGACTGGGAGTGTTTGGTGGCCCAAGAGAGGGCGAGTTCTGAGCGAGGCCCTCCTACTGACCCAGTGAAATCCCAGAGTTTACTGACGTGGGGTCAGCCCCACCGCCGCACCCCCCAACAGAAACAGATTGTACTAGCATGGTCGTCCTTCTTGGAAAGATATTGTACAACAGCTTTTGAGATAACAGCACGTGCTTTGGGGTTTGAGAGTTAGTGAGAGGAAATCCTGATGTAGAGTATTTCCTGAGTAGGGAAGAGAAGGAGCTCTTCTGCGGGCCATCATCTATCAGACCAGATGTAGCCTAGAGACAGCGATGTGGTCATCTCTGATCTGTGCAGTTACTCAGAGGCCAAACAGAAAGACAAGCCCAGTTTAATGAAACCGCACAGCAAGAATCTAGAGAGAAGCAATAAATATTGGTTGGTGCCCACAGGGCAACTTGGAGGCAAAGTTACTCCACTGGGAGACCTTTTACAGATAGTTTTTTCTGAACAACAGTCTAAGATGTGTAAAAGCAGAAAGAGAAATGACTGATGGCAGGAACCCCGACTTACTGCCTGGGCATCATGAGTATGTTATGGTTGATCTGCAGCTTTTTATGGTGTGGTCAAGAGGTCCCCATGATTCAATACCTCTTCTTCATCCTACCTGCCTCTCCTAGGGGAAAAAAAAAAACCAAAAAACTATGCTAAAATATTCTGTAGAACCAGTATGCTAAGTAGCAACAGAGCAGGTAGGAGGTAGCTGCTGTAGGCTTTTTACTTTTTTCTTCCAAATATCCAGATTTCTGAGTGCTGAGAGAACACAAACACCAAAATCCTCATTAGGATTTTGGATTAAAGACAGCTATCTGTCTCGTCTCATTTTTGATTCGCCAGCTGATAATTGGTCTGTTGCTGGGTCTAAAAATAACATACAGTAAAAAGATATTCCTGGGCTACATGTCCAAAGTGGTATTCTGGGACTTCTGTGCATTAATCCTGTAACAATAACAGGATTTGTGCTTTTAACTCCCCTGGTGTAGCTTTGAAAATCTAGCCTAAAGCAGCTAATGTTGCTGTTTAAATCATCCCCTCCTTATCCTTCGGGAAATGCAGAGATTTCAAAACGACAGCCCAACTGCTCAAATGACCTATACCTGGGAGAATAAGAGAAACAACCTATTTCCTCTCAGGAACTGGGCCGATCAATATGAATATTTCAAAAGGACCATCATGCAATTAAGGCCTTAGAATTTGTATCCTACTTCAGAGCATCCTAGATTATCTTCAGCGTGAATGGATCAGGTTTTCCACAGTCGAGGGAGACAGTGTGGCCACTGGGTAACTGGAACTGAACTGGGTGGCACGTGTGTGAGCCCATGTGCGCACGCATGTGCGTGTGTGTAGGACAGGAAGGGGAAGGAAGCCGTCATTATTGCGATTGTGTATGTTTCTGGTCAGCATTCTTTTCTCCCTACAGAAATGTGGGTGTATCCCCGAAATTAGGAACTGTTAATCATATCAGCTAAAAAACATGCATACCCTAAAATTTGCACACAACTGTAAATTGCAGCTCTAAACAGCTCTAAATTAAAGGAGCAGGAGTTTTCCAATGATACGATTAATTGCATTTGATTAATTGAGAAAAAGCTTTTGTGTAGCTGCGGTTGTGATGGGCTAGGTTTACTCAGTGTAGGTACCACTAACAGGCCGGCACTGCTTCCGGCCTGTGATGCCTTTGAAATTCTGAAATGGAAAAGGAGGCCAACACACTGAGCGATTATTTCAGAACAGATTGCCCGTTAACATTTCATAATACCACCGAACGGCTTCCTTTCCGGGCCGGAGGCTTGCTGTGGCTCCCAACAGCCAAGAGGTGGCAGCACCCCCCGCGCCGTGGGCCGCCTGCGTCCCTGCAGACGGAGCTCACTGCAGAGGTCTCAGCATTGCGTCACCTGAAGGCCAGCGCGCGGGGCGGGGGTGGGGAGCGATGGAGTGGTGGCGCCGCGTTCTGCGTCTCGGTCCTTCCGGAGAGTTCAGGAAACAGCTGCGCGGATTGTTTTCATACTCTGGGTGCTCTTCGCAGCCTATAAATCTTTCACCTTTTAAATGGATTTGAAAACCTCTCTCTCCCTCCCTCCCTCTCTCTCTATCGAAATCTGCCCTGTGTGGCATCTTTCTGTGAAGACTGCATGGGAACACTTACATGTTGCCTGGTTCGCTTTCTGAGAGAGGAAGAGTTTCAATTGCTGGGATCCCCTGGGACTTCATTTCCAATTGCCTGTACTTGTCTTTATAAACACAGGAAGGTGGATTATGACAGCAGCAGCAGCAGTCATTTTTTGGAGCATGGATGTTTGCAAGGCATTTAATGCACCAAAAATGTGACGCTGTCCCCACCTAGAACCGTTATCTTCTTCCTCAGTCCTTCTCCCGCCCCCTCCCCCATCGCAGGCTAAAAATACCCCACAGAATAAATAGCTGTCGAGAAAGCAGCATCAAAAGCTGCACAGATAGGTAAGGATCTCGCCTGACAGGCTAAGTGTCGAATGCCTGGGAGGAAAAGCACCTGGCGAGGTGGCTGAGGGAGCCCCAGGGCTGGTGGCCAAGGTCCGGGAATCTGCAGAGCCCGGCCCTCTGCATGAGCGCGAGGCGGTTCGAGGCCAAGAGCGGGACACTGAGCAGCCCCGCCGACTGGCAGGCTGCGGAGGCAGCACTGTTGTGGGAGACCAGGCTTTGGGAGGCCGCGAGCAAGCTGGGCCCCGCGGGTCTAGTGCAGCTCAGCTGTGGCAGCCCCTTCTAGCACCCGGCTCCCAGGGACTGGGGGTCTGTGCCCGCCACAGCTGCCGCCCCCAGCCTGGCACAGCTCTCGGCTTGTGCGCCTTTGCACCGCTCACTTCTCCTGCTTCGTTCTCACTCCGGCGCTCGCATACCCTCTGTCCCAGAGCTCTCCTACGTGGCCTGTGCTTCCCGTGCCGTTCTCTCAGCTTCTGCTCCCACTGGTGACTCAACGACGGTCCTCCCTGCACTTCCCATTCAATGTCCAGAAAGAGAAGCGGGAGAAGAAGAGATACTCACTGGCTGAGTTCATCACATCACCACATAGTCCGTGTCTGGACAGAGCTTTGGAGGCCAGACCTCCCAGCAGATGAGCCAGACTATGGCTGGCAGTCCCGGCCACCTTTATGAAAGACCTGCTCAGCTGTTCCCCAGCCTGGACAGCAGGCACAGCTATTTCTTTCAGGAGGACAGTGGGCGTGGAAGACACTGACCGACATTCTCCCCTTTCTGCGTACAAAGGAAAGGCTAGATGGTGCTGTATGTCCTGGTGTCAGGGTACTGCTGCCTTGCTGAGTTGCTCAAACTCTAGGAAGAGATGGGCATTTCCTCTTTTCTCCTTTGCAATAATTCAATCAGCTTGGAGAATCACTTGAAGGTGGTAATTTACACTCAACTGTCCACGGTCCTAGACACTTGGAGGTAGGGGAACAGAACCTTCACTTGAACCATGATGTCATGCAGTTTTGTGCAGCACAGGCTTGTTCAGGCCAGGCTGGGGGAGGGGGGAGGTGGGATTAGATACTGGTCTCCTTGTAATAATCAAGTTTTCCTTAATAAGAGCTGACATATTTGAATCCACAGACAGATTCTCAAGTGCTACCTCTACGTGCCATAACATATGCAACGATGAGCAGCTTACCGGCTGCCCAGTGAGTTGGCAGCATCCTTGGTTGTCAGAGCCAAGTCATCTGGAGCAGGGGGGGTGGGGGGCCCAGGGGCTGTGACGGCCAGATAGCTGCTGCAGTTTCTTGGCCTTGGCCTTCCCTGAGTCCTTTCACCATTACACTGCGGGCATGTGGCAAAGCGAGGCAGGCCCCACGAGGCAGCGTATTTGCCTTTGGTTTCTTCCAGCTGAGCAGCAAGAACCTGCGGAGTTCTGTGGTTGGCCTTGAGAGCCGGCGCAGCCCTCCATCTCTCCCGCTGCGGCCAGTCTCTGCCACAGGCCCTGACGGCAAACTGTGCTTAGGTTTCCAGCGGTGACGGCGCCCCTTCAGCACATCTGTAGGGGTTTCTATTTGGTGTGTTTCTACGTCTCTATTGTATGGTGAGTCTGGTCTCTAATTGCACTGCTTTGTGGCATTACATTGATCACTGATACCAGGAATTTAAAAAATATATATATTACTTGACATTTCCTGGTGTTAAACTTGCGCTCATTAATTAGATTGTAAGGTCCTTGAAGAAAGAAGGGGCTTATCTACCCCTAAGCACCTCCTGCAATGGTGAACAGTGTTACGTAAGGAGCAGGTGCTCAGTGGATACTGCCGTGGATTTGACTCGATCTCAATGCCATGTTCAGTTTAGATTACCTCTTAGGTTCTGAGGAGTCCAGACCCTCTGTATCATCTGGAAACCTGAAGGTACAGACACATTTTGACCAACTTTCCAGCTTCCACCTTCTTTTGCTTACTTCAGGAAGAACGTAGTCCTCTGAAAACCGAGTTTTCCGGCACTCAGAGTCCCCGGTTTCCAATGGGATTCAAAGTTCCCATAGTCTTCAGCCTTTGACTTCTCCCTTTCTACTTTTCCTTAGTTAACGTCCTCCCCTGGCTCCCCTCCTAGACAGGTGAAGTTATGGTGTGGTAGCTACGCCTTCCAGAACTCAGTGGTGATTCTGGGACCCCCTGGGCAGGCAGCCTGTCACCTCAGCCTCTGGGATCTCCACAGCAGGGAAGGGAGCGTGGATACCTGGGGCTAACTCTTAACTAACTCCTCTACCCAGGAGGAGCACACAAAATGTCCGCCTGTATTTAATTGGCCAAAGTAAGTCCATGCTGAACTGGGAGGGGCTGGAGAAGCACAATCCTCCCAGGCACCCTCGGCAGGGGCGGCCATGCCCTGCAGACAGCCTGGCCGTTGCTGGCCTCCAGTCCGTTCTTCATGAGACATGGGACCCTTGAGAATAAACAGACACACTAGGTCCTCTGTGTTTCACAGGAATTAAGAAATAAAATAGCCTGTCATGAAGATGACTTACATCATAAAATGTTTTTTTTCTATACTGAGTAAATATCAGGTTTCTTTCTTTCTTTCTTTTTTGGTCAAATTAGTGATCAGAAGTAATCAATGCAACCCTTTCTAAAAGCTGCCTGTGAATAGATGGTCGACATGAGCAATCCCACGTGTTTGTAGTCGCCAGGCCTGCTCACGCTGCTAACGCTCCCCATACCTCAGTCACTGCGGGGCCCAGCTGTGCAAAGACTCCTTCTTCACAGATTAGAGTCACTTGGGACCCACGGGCTGTGGGGACCCCTCGTTATCCCCTGCCCTCTGCCTGATAGCACTCTGTCAGTCGTAAGACCCCAGGGACTTCAGCAGCACGCAGGGCGCAATGTCCCTCAGTCAGTCATCCAGCGGTCCTCATTCACTCAGAAACTCCCCTGCTTCCAGACAATCAATTCTAACCATAAGAACGAGGAAGCTATTCACAAATGTAAGGGGTTCGGTAGTCAACGAGGCCATGGAGGATTATGTGACATGCCGGATAAGAGGGGCCCGTGGTGTGACTGAAGGAGCCTCTGCGCGAGCGTCTGAAGATGGTCAGTCCCGGCTCTGCTGCGAGCTGGCTGTGTTACCTTGGAAAAATCACTCGGCCTCTCTGAACCTTCACTGGTAAAATTAGGATAATTATACATACCTTCCAGGATGGATTTTTCTGTCTATAAAATATACATTATAATATCTACCTCTCAGGGTTGTGGGGGTTTAAATTGTTTTGACAAAGATAATTTCTGGGCAAAATATATATGTTTAAGTATGTATATCCCAAGCTGGGGACTTCTTCCCTCCTTTTTTGCTTGCTAATTAAGAGTCATAAATAAAATGCTGACAAGCTGCAGTCTGCCTTCTGTGCTGTAGCTGTAGGGCTGTTTTGACTTTGCCTGACAAATGGCTAACCAGCCGCTCCCACCATGCCCAACCCAAGTGTTCAGCACTGAGAAATCCAGCTACTGCCAACAGCATCTTATAAACTTGTCACTGTTTACTTACTTGGTGACAGTGTTTTTGTTCACTGATCATCCCTGAGACTTCACCAGTCAGGGTGTGTCTGTTTCCCTCAAAATGCCCAAGTGCCATTTAAATACAATCCTTCCCCAGACCACGGGAAAGTAAGGGAAGATCCCAAAATGAGACTTGACGCCTTTGCGATTCATTCCCATGGCAGTGCACTTGGGGTGGGCTGTTGTCTTGACAGAGCAGCAGCTGGATATGCATGGGGTTTCACTAAACGGACAGACAGACCCATTAGAGCTGCTTCAGAACTCCTCCAGCCAAGCCTTCTGGGTAACCTGCCGAGCGGTGTGCCGAGGGATTGTTAAACATTCAGGAACTTTGCGAGATAGTTGATGTCGTGTGAGTAGACTGAAATCAGCCATGGTGGGTGTGTTTACACCGTGGAAACTGGCGAACACTGAGAAGTCCGGCTTTTCCTCCCAGGTGGCTGGCGGCTGAGCACTGACCACCTCACCACTATACAGTGTAACCTAATCTTTGCGTATCTGGGTCACACCCAGATGTGACCGAGGATGAGAAGAGGGATATTCCAAACCGGAAGTGTAGATAAAACCATGGGGCTGGATGAGGGGAGAAGGGGGGCTGCCTTGAGCCCCTGCTGTGTGCCAGGCTCTCCTGTTCTCTAGGCTGGGACTGATACGTCCCAGGGGGCATCTAGCAAGTCGGTGGGGTGGGTGTACCAGAAAGGTCTTCATCCTGAGGACAGAGAGGCCCCAGGGCCTGACTCAAGCCTGGCTGGGGCAGAGGAGGGCTAACGCCAGGAGCAGCCCAGTGCTTGTCACTCGGGTTTCTCTCCAGGCCCCAGCTGAGGCTGGCGGACGGGCTTGCGTAAGGGCTTTAGTTCAAGCTGAAAAGGCTGCTTCAGCAGAACTGGAGCTCAGCTGCAGCAGTTCGGGGACAGCAGAGGCTCTGCTGACCCACGGCGGGTCCGTGAGGTGGGCTCGCTCATGAGCACTTTTCCAAGGGTACTTTGTAAAGGGCCGTAGTCCTGTATGAGCAGATAGGGGCAAGGACCAGTGCAATTTATTTGTATGAGCCCGTATGCACCTCAGACTGGTGAGGCAAGGGGACGGCGGCACATCTGTCTTCTCAGCACCTTCCTATAACCACGTGACAAGGGTGTTATTATGGCCACCATAAACGAGGAAACTAAGCTCAGAGAGCTTGGGCTACTTGTCAACTATGATACCAGGAATAAGTGGCAGAGTTGAGGTTCAAAGATGGGATTGATGTCTGGACTCACTTTACCCCGTGTCTCTGCATGTTTGTCCGTCCTTTCCTTCTTCTGGCCTTGGGGGAAGAAATGGCTCTCCTCTCTAAGGCCCCTCTTTCCACTTGTGCCCAGTCCCTGCTAGGCATCCTTAATCTGCCCTCTCCACGAATTGCCCTCCCTCAGCCTGTTCGTTAATCTTGGCCATCAGTCACCGGGAATCGGTGGCCGTGCGGTGCCGTTCTCATTCCTCTTCCCCTTAGCCTTTCAGCCGCCCCGAGCACGCTCCAGATTCTCCTTTATTCTTGAAACTCGCCAGCCCTGGCTTCTGTGGCTCACTTGTTCTCTTCCCTCTCTGGTTACTCCTCCGGCCGCTCTGGCTCTTCTCCCGCTTCCTAGCCCTGAGCTCTAGGCTGCTCCGGGAGTGGTGTTGGCTCTCCTTGTCTTCAGCCTCCACCTGGGAGGTCCCTTTGGCCTCAGCTGTCTACACAGACCGTTCCAGACCAGTAGATCTGCGGGTCCGATTGAGAAATGAATGGAAGTAACTTGACTGGGTCTCGAGGGCCAAGAGCAGTGTCTGGCATGTGGTGGGCACGCAATAACCAGCAAGGCTCCCAGGTGAAGAGACCGTGGTGACCTGAGCTTGACCGTATGTGTATTGATTTATTTGAAGGTTACCCCCTTTAGGCTCTGAACTTCTCAAAGCCAAGAACTGTGCCCTTTTCCCATTTTGGATGGCCTGACCCAGGATAATATGCAGTAGCTATTCAATAACTGTTTGTTGAATGAATTAATGAGTCCAAGCTTGCTGATAATTTGTTATAAATTCACAGCCGTCCTTACAGAGGAATTTAGACTCTAGTCTATGTGCCGTGGGCTTGGAGCCAGCAAAGGCTTCTCCTCGTTTGAATAACTCGTAGGACCTGAGCTTCAGGTGACTCCTCTGGGCAGCTGCTGTGCAGAACCTCGCGCCAGCGTCCCTCCTTGCCTTTGCTGTTCCATCTCTAACTGGTGGTCCTGTCTTACTGGTTTTACTTCACAATAAGGTTTTATGGCTTGTATCTGTGTTTTTGTTTCTATTCCTATGGCCACCTCCCAAGGCCAGCCCTAATTACTTCTTGTCTGGACTTCAGTGCTGGTCACTCCCACTCCAATTGCTGTTTATGCCTTTTCTGTGTGCCACGGGCTTTGGCTCTTCTGCTAATGGCTGGCTCTGTGCTGAAAAGAAAAAAAAGGAGAAGAAACCAGCCAAATTGGTTCTGGGCAAACAAGGAGAGAGAGGGCTAATGTTGCTCTTCACCCTGCAGGCCCCTTAAAGCTGCTGGCTGCTTTGGGTCTTACCCTTGAGTTCCCTAAGTGGGTTTATCCCCTCATTGTTCCTTATAATGAGGACTAGGACCCCGTTCCCACAGTAAAGCCACCTGGTAGGAGAAAGAGTGGGCCATTGGGAAGGTTGTGCTTGACTCTGATGCCCGAGAGAGGCGAGGGAAATGGAAGAACAGTCCTTTCAGGAGAGGGAGGACAAGAGGAGGGGAAAAGTAAAAGAGCAGGTAGAGAGAAGGTCTTTGAGATACTACTTCTAGATGGAGGAAAGTAAAAAGGAGGGAAATAAGGGAAGAGTTGAGCTCCTCTAAAAATAAATAAATAAAACCTAAAACAAAAAAAAGACTGAGCACCTGCCAATTTTTCATTGCTGATTTTGGGTAAAACAGACCCCTTCTGAAAATGTTTTCTTGGAAATGTAGGGAGTTCAGAATTTATCCTAATAAAATAGTGAGCTAAGGGATTTGGGGGGACCATCTTTGGGGCCTCTTACACTCACGGAATTTGGGTCAGTGTTATACAAAGTGTGATCTGCCTTCTGCAAGGAGGGAGGTGCAAAAGTAACAGTGAACGAGCCCTGGCCAGGTGGCTCGGTTCATTAGAGCATCATCCCATGCACCAAAGGCTTATGGGTTTACCCCGGCTGGTGTGGCTCAGTGGATTGGGCACCAGCCTGCCAACCAAAGGGTTGCTTGGTTCAATTCCCAGTCAGGGCACATGCCTGGGCTGCCAGCCAGGTCCCTGATAGGGGGTGCATGAGAGGCAACCACACATTGATGTTTCTCTCCCTCTCCTTCTTCCTCCCTTCCCACTCTCTAAAAATCAATAAATAAAATCTCAACAACAAAAAAGGATGTGGGTTCGATTCCCAGTCAAAGCACATACCCAGGTTGTGGGTTGGATCCCTGGTGGAGGTGCATATGGGAGGAACCGATTGATGTTTCTCTCTCCCTCTCTTTCAAATCAATAAGCATATCTTTGGATGAGGATTAAAAAACAAATAACAGTATGTGTTTAGAGACTTTGTAGTAATTGGACATTGCCCGTGTGATGTCCTAGAGGTGGGTGGTGCCGGCTAGAGAGAGCCGACTAGATATTTCTTTCCCCCTCTGTGGCTCACAGACTTCATGTGAGTTTCTTGCAATCACCCACGATAGGAGGTACTTTTATAACACATGTGGGCAAATCTTCCAATTGGGACTCCTCCCGCTCCCAAGAACTGGGTGCTGAACACTTCCCAGCATTCACTACACAGCTTAGCTGCCATATCCATGCACCCCAGCAGGGGATACTGTTGAACAGGGTGTTGTTAAATTTGCGTGGTGTGTCGCTTGCGGTTGCGGCTGCTGCCGCCTGCTCAACACACACAGTAGGATCATGTATCTGAAAGTTGGTCCTTCACCAGACGGGATTTGAAATACAGCGCCTTCAGTCACCTTCCGCTCGTTTCCAAGGCCCAAGCATTGCAGCAGAGGCCTTCATGACAACCAAGGGGAGTGGCCCACTGGGTCAGAAGCCTGCCCCTCCAGGATCCAAGCCCTCTGAGACCGTTAGGGCCAAGGGCAGCATGGATGGCAGGTCCAGCTGGGGCAGAGCAGTTGTGTGTGAAATGGCTGAAGGTGTGTGCATCAGGCTACTGGCTGCCATGACCAAATACCGCAGACTGTGAGGCTTAAACTACAGACATTTCTTCTCTCACACTTCTGGAGGCAGGAAGTCCAAGATCAGGGCGTCGGCACATTTGGCTTCTCCAGGGGCCTCTGTTCTGGGCTCGCAGGTGGCCCCTTCTTATCATGTCCGCGCCTGAGCATCTCTGGTGTCGCTTCCTCTTCTTATAAAGACCTAGGATTAGGGGTTCTTCCTTATGACCTTATGTAACCTAAAATTGCCTCTTTCAAGGCCCTGTTTCCAAATGCAGGCACATTGGGGGTTGGGGCTTCAGCACGTGGGTTTTAGGAGGGCACAGTTCAGTCTCTAACGGTGCGTCACTGCTTTAACCTCTGGGATCACGCTACATGTCAGTCAGCGGCTGATGCCGGACTTGGAGACCGCTCACCCACTCCAGAGATTCCTTCTCAGTTCTCCAGGGTGCCCCTTCCATTTCCCAGCCATCTCCATCCTTGCCATGTGCTACTCCTCCGCCAGTTACCCCCTCAAGCCTTCCCTGACTTCTGCTTGAAAAGAAGTCTTCCTTTCCTGACTCACCCTAGCGCTTTTGCTCTGTGTTGTTAAGCTGGTAATGAATCTCATCGAGATTTGCGATGCCTTTTCTGATGTCACCTAAATGTATACATTGCATGTATTTAGGGCTTCCCTACCTAGTTAAACTGTAGGTACCATGAAAAATGGACATTCTACTCTCTTCAACATTCAGCTGCCCCATTTCGTGATTAATTAGGTGTGTGCCTTTTATAGAGTAAGGAGTCAATAAATATCAGGGTTGATATACTTTTTATTGAAATGGTTAAGGTCATTATATGCTCATAAGCGTGTGTGGAGTCAAAGTAACAGCAGCACATAGCAAGGTGTTTTTCTGTACTGTGAATATTAAGCTAGAATTGCCCAGTGAGTGTTTCTGAACAGTGACGTGTGGATGTCACTCTTCCGGCGGTTTATAATGACCTTTAACCCTGACTCTGGTATAAGAGACCTCGATTAGAGTTCTGATTTTCCCAGTTACCAGCTGTCTGGCCTTGGGTCCGTTAACTAAACTCTCCAAGGCTCAGTGTATTCATCTATAAAATGGGATTAATACTGATACCCCATCTCACAGGTAGTGACCAAGGAGGAAGTCCATAGTAGCCCTCAAGGAGTAGCAGACATGTGTCATTGATACCACTGTGGTACCCAGAGATACAACCCTGGCTGGTTTGGCTCAGTGGATTGAGCGTCGGCCTGCGAGCTAAGTGTCGCTGGTTCGATCTTCCAGTCAGGGCACATCAGAGAAGGAAAACTCTGACTCCAAAAAACCTCCGCTGCCTTGCGGCATACCTCTTCAGGGGAAAGGCTAAGGGAGTAAACCCCGACAGAAAATCCGGAGCCGGAGTCCCTAAGGCGGTTCGACGTTGTAGTCAACACCGGCAACTCCTGCGGCGCACCTGAAGCCAAGCTGTATTGACTCCGTCTTTCCCTTGGACCCTTCAGCTGCGAAGAGAGGGGGGGTCTGCTGCATGGACAACAGCAGACCCTCCATATCACCCTGCCCAGGCTCTGTAGCTTCAGCTTCACTGGAGAGGACACTCCAGCGTCATCGTAAGATGTCGATTCAACACGGGAGGAGACAGATACCGTGTCACTCCCGAGTCGGACTGCACAGCCATTCTCGGCGGTGCAGATAGACTCTTAAGAAGCTACACCATCGTCTCTCGAGACGGACGGCTGCCGACGACGACCCAGAGATACAAAGGCGAGTAGAATCTTCAACCTCTGATCGCAGTCTCTGCTCCTCTGAGCCAAGACGGCTGGGAAAGGGAGGCACTTGCGCGCCGTCGGGGACGCGGCCACGCAGCGGGCCGTTCAGTGCCCCGTGCCAGCTGTTTCCGGGTTGAGAACGCTGTGAGGAGTCCTGAGGGACCAGTTGTCTGTCTGGCTGCCCTTTGAAAAGCATAAAGTACTTTTACTGACGGAACACTACACCTTGATTTTGTTGTCCTGGAGCCGGCCGGGCTGCACAGGAAGTACAAGGTCACTAAATGGAGACAGCTGAGCATGACATTTGTCCTGAAGTTAATGATAAAACGACGTTAACTCACAGCCAGTGTTTTCCTAGAGACGTTCAAGTCAAAGCGCTCGAGTGGAAGATGGGATAGCTCTGCAGGCACAGCTCCTTGTAGTCTTGTAAGGAGGCGCTCTAAGTGCTGTCGGGCGAGCTCTGGGGGGGAGGGGGGCACTCTTGTGGGGGGCACGGGGGTGGGCGCGCGGGAGACACTGCAATCCTGTGCTTCTCCGGGGCCATTGGTGCAAAACCAAGGCCTCCAAAAAAGGCACAAAGTGGCTCGTCAGCTTTTCCGCCTGTTCTAACAAATTAGACACACGTCCCAAAAGGTGTACTGCAATATTAAAGTCCATTTATATAGGCTGTAAAGGCTCCCCTGTTGTCCTGGCGGGCACATGCGTGGCTGGAAAGCGTCTGTGGGTTGGTTCCGCTGTGAATCAGATGGAGGTGACACGGCAAAACCGCGGCGACCCAGACGAGGACAGAAGCTTGTGCCGGGTGGAGGGGCCGCGGCCCCTTACGTGAAAGTCGGTGATATTTATCCCCACTGAGTGCAGTGGGACAATTTTATTAAGGCTGCTTCCTGAAGAAACGTCTAACATAGTGTGTGATGAGAGCGTCGGGGACAATGAGTTATTAGGTGCTGCCCGGCCATCCTGACGTGCCTGGCGGTTCTCTACCGGTTCCCCAGGCCCGCGAGGCAGGCGCGGAAGGGAGCGCACGGGCCCTCGGCGTGCTGGGTGGGTCGGGAAGTGCGCGGCAGCTGCTGGCCTGCGGGAGGGGCCGAGGGACCTGCTGGGCGGCCGTGGGGCAGGACGTAGAGTGGGGAGTCACAGCGGAGGTGTGTGGGACGAGGACCCGCCTGGCGTCCGGGGCTGAGTACTGCCATGACCCCAGTCATGCGGGTGTGAACACTGTGCTCCGGGGAGCCCTTAGGATGAGAATTCAGTGGGATCAGTGCAGACAGCAAATACGGTTTGGGTTATTTTCCTAGGCGTTGTAGATATTTACGCGCAGTGTTCAGCATTTGTTTTATGTTTGTTATTTATTTTAGAGAGAGGGGACGGGAGAGAGAAAGAGAGGGAGAGAAACATCCGCGCGTGCTGGCCTCTCACGCGCCCCCAGCCCGCAACCCAGGCGCGTGCCCTGCCTGGGAGTTGGACCGGAGACCCTTTGGTTCGCAGGCCGGTCCCCTGAGCCGGTCCCTGAGCCACACCAGGCGGGGCTGTTGTTTATCTCAAATGCCCACAGAAGGTTGTGGCTCTCTGACTCGTGTGACCACTTTCCTCAGCCCACTCATGGAGTCTCTCTGGCGTCTCCTCTCCCCTTGGTCATGGCTAGTCACTGTCAAATGGCTTTGGACAAGCTGGTCCTTCCTGGGCTCCGATTCCTTGGACCGCACCTTCGTCCTGTCCCTCGCATTCCGTCCTGTGTCCTCCTTGCTCCTCTCCCTGCTGGCCCTCGGTCTGGTCCCGGCCCCTCTGCGCTGCCCTCCCGGCTCGTCCCCTTTGACGCGCCTGCGCAGGGCACCACAGCAGTGACAGCTACCGCCAACTTAACGGGCACTTCTGCACTAAGCCCTGCGGTGGGTGTGTCACATGCGGTTTTCTCATGTTGCAGTAACTCTGGAAACGGTACGACTGCTGCCATTGTGCAGCTTGGGAGACTCCAAAAAGGCCGTAACGTGCTCACACCAGCTAATGGGGTCAGCACTGGGTTTATAACCCAGGGCCGATGGAGCCCACCGCGATGCCCTTCCCTCCTCACGCCGTCTCTGCCCAGGACCCTTCCGTGGCCCCCGCCGCCTGAAAGATCAGGTGCAGGGTCTTTCATCTCAGCACTTAAGGCCCCCGAAAATCCAGTTTGCATGTTTCTAGGGTTCCCTCTCAACTCGTCACCCATCCTTTAGCCAACAAAACAAAACAAAACAAAAAACACCACAGCCTAGCAAACAAAAAACCTGCTTCCATTCACACTCATGTGTTCTCTCCTACGATACCTTAATACCTGCTTTTTCTCCTGCCCGGAGCAGAGACCCTGTCACTCCTTCCTCTGTATCAGTCAGTGTTGCCAAGAGCACATTGATCAGAGCTGGCTAGAGATCCATGTGGTCTCTGGTTCACAAAGGGTATATTAGATCTATATTAAATCGTCTAAAATGTCCGTTCAATAATGTTCTTCTTGACTATCTTTTCAAAAGACATTTAAGGTGAATCAAAAGCAATTAAATGATTAATTGCCTCAGCCGGATCCTGCCGCCCTCGGCCGCGGTGGACGCCCTCTGACTGATTAACCTCTGTGCCCGGGCGCTGTCTCACCGAGGAAGGCAGTGACGGAAATCGCCTGGCCTATCACATGACTGATCTCTGCTGTCCCTAACTGCAAGCTTTCATTTTCAAAGCCCTGGCACGATTTCAGGAGCTGTAAGCCCGCATCGTGTGAGTAAGTGAGCAGTAAGAACTGGCAGTTTTTCAATCCCAAGTCTCTTCAGCTTTATGCCCCCATTTAGCTGTGATTTCTTTTTTTTCTGCCTTAGGTTGGACATTCTTTCTGGTGAATACTTTTTTGATAAATAAAATAGGGTGGAGGTGAATTTGACTGAGACATATATGGGTTGGCCTGGTTGGGACTAACAACAGGAAAATAGTCATAGTGGCCCCAACATTAGTTCCAAGGTCAGAGCAGGGGGTGAGAGAGGAGTGGGGGAGTACATGGGGTTCCCAGCCTCCCCGCCGCAACCATGGGTCCTGGGGAGGGGGGCACTGAAAATGCACTGGAAGACTATGAACCCACTGGTGGGGCTGACTCACATGCCACTTTAGACAGGTGTTGCTTTCGAGGTCTTGGGGAAGGTCACAGAGTGCCTGCTCCTGGGCCCAACTGGATGGAACAGCTTTGTGAGACCTCAGGGAACCATGTAGCATTAGAAAGATTTCTTCTCTAGTTCCAGCGCTTAAGCAGTTGGTGTTCAATTTAATGCAGAATGAATTGTTCTTAGTGCATTCTGAGCTGGACATTATGAGTTTATTATCTGCACTAATGTTTAAGGGGTGGATAATCTGAAAATAAAAATGTGAATATCAATGAAGGACTTATAGATTTGTTCCTGCCTGATGGTTTGATTTTGAAATTTGTATATCAAATGTTTTATTATTATTCTATTATTTCGTTTCTTATGTTTCAAAACAAATGAGCAAGAGGAGGGAAGAGAAGGGAGAGAAACTGGGCACACCACCAGACGGTTGCAGCCATCGATGCCATGAAAGCAGGTTGTAGCTGAGGTCTTGACTATGCATCTGGTTTTTGTTTGTTTGTTTTGTTTTGTCTTCTCCTTTATCTTCATATCGAGTGAATGATTGACCAGCAAATGTCTTAATGGTGCCCTTTTAGGGACTTAGATATGAGGAATCCTATAAGGCAAAAACTGCAATATCAGCTTATGGAGGTCATTTGGAAGACATTGCAGACACCTGAAATAACAGTAGCTTACATTTAGGGGGCACTCAAGATGCCGGGGCAGTAGTAACTCATTTAATCCTCTCAACAACTGGATGAGATAGGTTCTATTATCCCTATTGCAGGAATGAGGAAACTGAGGTACGGGAGATTAGCTAACTCATCTTCAGCCCTATAACTAGGCAGTGATGGAGCCGTAAGTTAAAACCAACCATCTGAATCCAGAATAACATAGAATGAAAATGAAACTAATTTTGGTGTTTCTAGATTTTATAAACTTACCATCGCCAGCAGAGGATTCTGAGCGGCAAGTCGTATGGAATTTGTAAGACCAGGAGAGGAACTGCTCTGCGTGCAGAGACGGTGACGGAGCGTGAAAGGTGCAGTGAGGCGCTGCTGGCAGCACTTAGCAGGTCCTGCGGAGGGGCCTCGGCGGGCAGGGGTGGCACTGTCCTCTGTTCTGTGCCTGCCTGGGCCTCCGCCCGGGCTGCTGGGTAGTGATGGGCAGTCAGTCAAAGAGTGTGGCTGGTGACAAACTTTAACTTTCCAATGACACTTCCATTCAGTAGTATTTTGTATGAGGCTCAGGTGGTTAGACAACTGTATACTTTACAAAGGGGTCCCCCAGCACCGCACATAGTTATTACAGTATTGTCAGCCATATTCCTTTTGCTGTACTTTACATCCCCGTGACTCTTCTGTAACTGCCACCAATTAGTACCTGTTAACCCCTTCACCTCTCTTACCAGTTTCCTAACTCCCTGCCCCCCTGACAATGGCTGGTGACTAATCTTTGTCACTCACTGCGCTGGTTTGGTTTCCTGCCCCTCAGGCAGAGGTAACCCTGACAGCTCCCTCTGAGTCCCCATCCACCCTGCAGGTCTGCCAGTCATGTGGCCTCTGCAGAGCCAGACTGTGTCCTTTCTTTTCAGACCTCTTTCTACCTCAGAACACTTGGGTCAGGCCCGCCATCCTTTATCGAAACCAATGGGGCCAGATGAGTTTCAGATTCCAAAGTTTCTCAGATTTTAGAAAGCTAAAATGGCATATATCCTGTATGTTACACCCTGTTTCTGGTGGGGCCTAGGTCAGCCCCCCGTAAGCACATCCAATCGTATTCTCACCACAGAGTGAGTGCACCGTCCCTCTCTGCGAGACCGGCGATGACCACTATACTCAGTGGCATGTCAGAAAGGTCACATTTGCTATCACCCAAAATTTGGTGCCGTAATTATTGAAAACGCTTTCAGTTGCGGGGCTTTGGAGGTTTGGCATTGGGGATATGGGCGTGCGGACTGTACCATCACCAGTGCCTTCTGCTCCGCGCAGAGGCCCGGGCGTGGAAACGCTGACAGGGCTGCCCCTGCCTCTCCTGCCCTGGCCAGCTGGGTGGGACTCAGGCTCCCCATCCTCATTCCAGGTGGTAGCAGGTGCTGGGGAGAGGCAGCAGTGTCTGCGCTCGGTGTGGTCCTGTGAGGTTGGCGAGCCGGAGGTGGCAAAGGAAATGCAAACTCAGGGAAGAGGCCATTCCGGCTTTTTTTGTTTTTGTTTTTCATTTGAAAGACCTATTTACACTGCTTAGAAAGGACTCTCCCCTTCTTCCCTTGGGAGGGTCTTCGCTTAGCCGGGAGGACCACAGATGAAAGTACAATATAGCAAGTATTATTAAAACCAACTTCTACAAATGCATTATTCTGGAGATTCAGCAGCTAATTTTCTGTTGCCGTTATTCTTACTTTATCCGCCCCCCCCCCCCCCCCCCCAGTGTATAACCTTCTTTAAATTTTATGTTCTGCTCACAAATTCCTTCTGGGTTTAATGAAAAATCTGTTCGTCTTACTCTGGTGAAGCCTATAGAAGGAAGATCATAAATTAATGGCATGTTTATAGCTATAAACAGGGGACAGATTCAGAAACATTCCAAGGACCCTATTTCTTAGACCTGCTGTGCTGATCTCCCAACTAACCTTAAATTCACAAGTTTAACGCAGTGACCCAGTCCGTGTCCGCGATAAAGCTGAGCTGTGGATGCGCTTTCACCTGACCCAAAGCGGCCGTCAACCTCGGGAAGTAAACTCCTCTGTGGGGCCACTCACTCTACCCGATGAAGCCAATGTCCCGTTTTAGGGTCCTGAGCTACCACTTCATGTACTACTGCAAGTCACAGTTTGCAGAGGGACAGTCTGCTACGTCATGCACTAGGTCACGCACAAGGAGGACGGTGCTGACTTCTGGCCACAAGCTGTGTTCTGGGATAGGAGAAGGGCTATGCTATGTCACTTAAACTTTGCTCCCGGGTCTTCTTGGGAAACAGAGTAGGACTCAGGAAGATAATAGCAGCAAACAGTTATTTACCACCTCTCTGGGTCAGCCAGCCATTCTTCACAGCTCTCTCCGCCCATGATCTCATTTAATTCTCTTAGCAAACGGAAAGCGGCAGGAACCATTATGAGACCTGTCTTCAGATGACAACGTGAGGCACAGAGAGGCTGAGTCAACTGCCCAATGAGCCGACGCTAGTGAACGGGGGAGTGGGGCTCCGATCCCTGGCGCTCCTTCTCCGGAGCAGACCACGTAAGCCTGTCACGCAGCTTTCCCTGGTGTGGCACAGCCTGTAGCACAACCTGGTCCAGAGGCTTCAGTAGGATGTGCTCTGACCCAATGGGTTTTCCACCTCGAGGCTCTGCAGAATCCCTCAGGGTGATGGGAATGACAGGCAAAGGGGGCTCGGAACTTCCACACCCACGTCAGCCAGAGCATGTCAGTATCTTCAGTGTTGTTTGGTGGCACTAAGATTTTATTTGAATAAGGGGCGCTGCCACTCACAGAAGCTTAACTTGAGAGCCCCTAACCATGGAGCGAGGGAGCTCCCTCGGGGTCATGCTGAATGCAAAGAGGAATGGAGTGTAGATACCCAGGTCCAGTGCTGTGTGTTGGTGTCATACTCTTTCTTACCGTAGACAGAGGTCATAGATGCGAAATAGACGTGGGTTTCCAGACTATGTGTGAGGTCGGACAAGAGGCTGCTGCTTGGCGAGCCCAGGTCCAAAGCTGGCGGAGGGGAAGGTGGGAAGTTGGGCCTGGTCTGGGGAAGGGGAAGAAGTGATGGTCTGGGGACACTTACGTGGGAGGAGGGGCTTGTGATGCGGGAGAGTGGTGATTGGAGTCAAGGGAAGGCTTGAAACGAGGAGCTGTGCCCTGGGAATTCGATTGTTGAGAGCAGGACCTGGGGAAGTGAAAAAGAAACCTACTGAGGGAGGCAAGATCAGGGAGCCGGATGGAAACTTCCCTTTGAAAATGGCCAGAGCGCAGAGTACCCAGGAAGAGTCTCTTGACGCTTTATGTGGATAAAGTCCAGAGGAATAGTAAGCTAGTATGTAATGTTTTTTTAATTTACAAAGTTGGTAGATCCTAGAAAAGCAAAGGATTACAGCAAAGCATTGTGCCACTTACTTCCCCATGCCCTTGACTGGGTGGATTCGAAACTGGTCAAGTGACTTTTCTCCAAAGGTGCTGCCTAGTGGGTTCCTGTCAGGACACAGGGCAAGCGTAGCCCTACTTTTGTCAGCCTTTAGTTTATAAAGCAGAGCAAATCCTCTGATGAGACTCTGACACTGCATGTCACCAGATAATGATGTCCTTTCATTTATCCTCTCTGTGTGTCCATTTCTTCATTATTTAATTGGTTGTTAACATGGGGTTCCTGGATAAGTCTAAAGGGGGTCCATGAATCCTCTGACATTTTTATACTAGAATGATCTACTTAGATTTCTGTCTCCCTTGCTGGACTATGAGCAACCTGAGGGGGTGAAACAAATTGGACCTGGAAAAAGAAAAGCAGTGTGTGTGTTAATCCATGATTGAGCCATGATTCACTCCTTCCTTCCTTCATCATCTTGTTGAGTATCTCTCTCATGCTTACAATGGAAATCGGGACACAAAGAAATTAACAGAGAGCAAAATAATAATAATGTAATAATGACTATTACTGTAATGTGCTGTATGATAGAGGAAGCATATAGGAGGGGACCCAATGCAGCCTAGAGATTCGGTGTTTTCTTCCCAGACAGGAAGCACCGTGTTTTCTTTTACCAAAGATGCACATCTCGCTTTCCTTACCTACAGAGGGTTTTAAAATTATTATTATTGCTGGTAGCTTTAATTACAAATATTAGGATTCTTAACCCTGAAGAACACTTAATTTCTAGTGAAAACTGAGAAATAAGCAATTATGAGCTGTCTTTCCCATTAGCATTCTGTGAACTGGTAGATTTCTAAGTGCTTTTTATAATTTCTAGAATCATGGGCTCGCTCATAGAAAATTTCTTGGCATGGCACAAAATATGCTTAATAGTCCCAAATATCTTTAGTTTCTCTGGGAAATGAAGCCAAAGTAGATAAATCTATGTTCAGTAATCGATATTTTAGTATTTTATAGATGATCTAGATGTTTAATAAAGTTCCATCATTTAGCTTAATCTTAGCAAAACTTTAAGGTTTCAGGTTACCAAAAAGATTTTGGGAAACTATTTAAAAAGTTCATTAAAAACTTTCTATCCTACTTACATCTATCTAATTTACTTGTTCTTAACACTTACACTTAAATTATTAAAATTTCATTATACTGACTTATTTTTCTTACTGACAAATTTTGTAACAGGGATAACATGCATTTATTTGACCACTAGTAAGCCTAAGTAGAATAGAAGTATTGTATTTAATTCTGATAAGTCTAAAGACATGGCTGTTTTAATTAAACCATCAAACTCAAACTAGCTTTAATACCAAATATCTTCCCAGATTTTGTGAACCTGAAATTAATTTGGGTTAGTGTCTATAATAATTTGTGAGAAGTTAATTTATATAAGTACTTAATTTTCTTTAAGCCAATTAAGTAGAGCTTTTTTACAAGTTAATTTTGGCAATACCATCCAGAGGTAGAAAATACCACACATCTAGAGCACATGTAGTGTTGGCACGGAGAAAGAAAAAATGCAAAACCCTCCAAGAAGGACCTTTGTTCCCTAAGGCCAGAATGTTTGCAGTGCCTGCAAGCCTTTGGAATTCTCGAAAGAATCAGTGGACTTTGGCCCTGGCTTGGCAGCTTAGTTGGTCAGAGTATGATCCAATACACCAGGGTACATACAAGAATCAGCCAACAAGTTAATGTCTCTCTCCTTTCATTTCTCTTTCTGAAATCAATTTTTTTAAAAAGAGTTAGTGGACTTTGAATAGTTTCTGGAACCAGACCTCTGGTCCTGTAAAGACTTGATTTGTAACACAAGGATCCTCAAGGAACTGGGTTGCCGCCTACATGATATCAAAAGGACTGACACATCTGTCCACCTGTGTTGGGATGTTTTCCTTCCATGGGGGTATATTTTGCTTGGAGGAGAAAGCCTAGACATATTCTTTTAGGCTTTGAATATCAGCTTCCAATTTTGCCCCATTTTAAAAAAATCATAAAGCTATAAATCCTTTCAAATATCTTGTCAGGTTCCCACTGGGACAAACAATCACAGGATCTTGAGTGTCTTCCAAAGATAGTCAAAAGAAAGCAAAAAGAGTTCTGTCCATTTATAATAAAATGTCCCTCTGAATTCTGTGATCTGATTTAGCAAATAAATCAAATCCAAGAAGCGGGTAGTTGGATCTCCTGTCTGTATAGTTGGTAAGGAGCCCGGTGACAGCCTGGACTTGCTGTTGGCATCTGAACGTGGGCGATGGGGTCACTTTTGTAGGACTGAGCTCTTAACCTATGGAATCCACTGCTGTCTCCAAGGAGATGGGGTCGGAATTGAGCTGAACTGTAGGACGGACACGCAGCTGATGTGGCAGAATTGCTTGGTGTGGGGAAAATGCTCACCTGTCGGAGTTGGGTGTGGAATCCGAGAGAGGAAGGACGGCCTGCGAGGTAGAAAACCGGGACACAGGGCCCTCCTGGAAACTAGCGCGTGATGGAGAGGGGCGAGGGAAGGAAAGAACTCCAAGTGTGCTGGCCTTGGCAGTGACGTAGCTGATTCTCCAAACGTCTCCTTAACACACTATAATTTGACTGAGTTACCCTAGTGGAGGCAGAGGGTGGAAGGGTTAATACCTGATCCTGAGACTTACTTCAATTCTTTGAATGTTTTGGAGAACACTTCAACTCCTGACCAATAGCAGGCGTCATTGAATGGGTGCCTATTGCCGAGAATGAAGACCTTAGAGATTTCACCACAGGAAAAAAAACCTGGCTTTTGGAAACCTTTTCTCTGATCGTAAAACATAGGCAAGGACGTCACTTGCGGAAATACTACATCACGATCAAAACGTGTCCTAAGTCCCTGGTTTCAGATGCCCCTTGTGTTTCAAGTTAGCAGAAATGGGAAAGTAAGAACAACGCTTGCCTTTCAGTTCTGCTCACGGTTTTTGTTCGATGGTTTCTTTTGTTTTGTTTCGTGGTTTTCATTGTGTCCTGGTTCCTCTGCAGCAGCCCAGCCGCCCCTCGGGTGAATGTTGTGGGTGTAAGGGACGCCCAAACCTGTAGAGAATTTCTATGACTTGACTGCAGCCAAACTGACAACAATGCCAGGAAGCAAGGCCTCGAGTGCTCCGCAGAAGGGTAGTGCTGCCGTGTCTTTTATGCGTTTGGGATTAAGGAGGGACCCCACCAAAAACCACATGAAGGGTTGAGAAAGCAAGGTATATGATGGTTAACAAGATTAGGCGCTCCCTTGAGGGTGGTTACACCTTCGAGGGGTCTGGAAAAGAGCGTTACCTCGGCATTTCAAGGGTGTGTTAACTTACAGGCACAGGAACCAGGGACAGGGCTTGCTCAAGGCAAGATAATAAACCTGTCTGGGGCAGGACTACCCACCATGACTGCCCACTTAGGAATATGCGAGCTCACCCTGTGAGGTTACTTTAGGTGAGATTGATTACAGCACCCCTTTTCCAGGCACAATTCTCCGTGGCACATGGGGTGACCCTCACTTGTCTCGGGATTGTCAGTCCCCTGCCCTTCTATACTTGCCAGGTGTACTTGGGGGAAAACGTAGCCCTGGCACTCCAACCTTTTCCCTGATTTAAAGTGTCAAAGTGACTTGGAAATCAGGTCTTGGTGTTAAAAATCCTCCGGGAACTCTGGTGGGGTTCAGGGGTGGTCAGTACCTTCGAAGCTGATGACAAGCAACCACCTGGCCCATCGTGGCGAACACCCTCCGTTACCCATGAGCAGCGCGATTTTGGAGGATGAGTTAAGATCAGGGAAAACCTGGTTTCTGCTCTTGGCCTGTTGTTCGTCAGAGACACAAGAATTCGTACACATATTTTCAGCCTCTCCCCCCTCTCCTTGCAGCTAGCTATTTAAACTATTTTACAAGGGAGACATTCCAAGGAGGAGCTGTGACCGCAGGATGTGGACAAGACTCACACGTGTCCTCTGTACAGTGCAGGGCTCTGCTGGCGTTTATAGAGACCCAGATGACAAATGCGCTGTCCTCATTTCCCGAAACTGTTGTGAAGGAAACAATCCCAGCATCAGTGGGATCTTCCTCAGCGTTCTCTGAAGGATCATTTGTCAGCTGAGTGAGACACATGCTTGAATAAGTTTCAAGTAATTCTTGTTTGCACTACTTATCTTCAGTAAATCTGGGGCTTGACCCTAGATAAAGATGGGACTGTGCCGGCCGAGCTCCCTGCTGACGCCAGAAACCTGCCATGCGCAGAAGCCACCTTAGACAGGGGTCCCCAGGCCCGGGAGAGTCGCCCCAGATGCCGCCCCTGCAGCAGAGATCACAGGTCCCCACCAAGCCCGGCCCAAATTGTAGACTTATGAGCAAAATAACAATTGTTGTTTTTTTCAGCCAGGAAGTTTCGAGGCAGTTTGTCACGCAGGAATAGACAATTGTAACATTCGATTTCCGGGATACCACATTCCTAATTCTCTTCAACCTCACGGTCACTTTTTCTTGGTCTTCTTTGATAATTTTTCCCATCTCACTCTCTTTGTTTTTCACTTTGAATTATGGAAAATTTTAGTCACACACAGATTAGACAGCAACGTGGAATGAACGTTCATGTGCCCCTTCCCCAGGGCCGGTCGTATTTCGTCTTTGCTCCTGCCCGCTTCCCGGCTCCCCACCCACGTGTTTATAACCACAGCCCTCGGACTGTCTTCTTCTCTCCTGTTCTCTTGCTGCTCTCACCCGGACTCACAGCTGAAACATCCTTTATGCTAAAGACTCCCGAATGTCTTCCCTGCACTGAGGGATTGGGGCTCAAAGCGCGGGTTCAAATCGTGGCTCCTGCACAAACCGCCTTGGTAGCCGGAGTCAGGTTTTTAACCTCTCTGTGCCTCAGTTACCCCGTCTGTGAAACGAGAGGTGGTGCCGTTTCCTCTGACTTCCCGGGGTAAGTTTGCATATGTGAAGTGCTTAGAGCCGCATCGGCACACGGACACCTGCTGGCTTTATACTGTGTCCTCGACCAGACCTCCTGCCTGCACTCCAGGCTTACACGTGCAGCTGCTTCACTGGTGTCCTCACTTAAATGTCAAGTAGATTTCAAGGTTATTATTCTAAAACCACACTCCTGATCTCCCTGCACCCCACACAGCCCCGCCTCAGACTTCCCCATCTCACTGAGTGGCATCTCCATCTTTCCGTTCACTTAGCCCCGGGTGCCATGATGCCGTCCTTGATGTCTGTCTTGCTCCTACAGCATATCCTGTTGGCTCCACTTTCAAAATATAGCCAGAGCCCTTCACCATTATTATCCTTGCAGAAACCTCTGTCATCTCTTGCCTGAAATATTGCAATAGCTGCCTAACCGGTCTACCCACTTCCACTTTTCCCTCCCCAACCCTCCCCCTATAGTCTACGCTCAATACAACAGAGTGATCTTTTTAAAAAAAGTAAATTGGATCATATCGCTATTCTGCTCAAAACCCTCCCCTGCCTTCTAGTATGACTCAAAGTGAGCACGGAAACCCCCCCAGCCCTCTGTGATCCCATACACCCAATTCTGCTCTTTGTGTTGGTGAATACTGTTCTCTGAGTCGGACAGGAATTACAGGGCTATACATTGGAAGCAGAGTTAGTCTCAGACATGTGGGTGCTCAGGGTAGGTTAGGGCTTTGGTGACTACTTTGTTAGTCACAGCAGGGTGGCAATTTGACACCTCAACAAGCTGATATTCTCAATTTTTCCCATAGTGTACAGTTCTGTTCTTATAGTTTCGATTCATTCCTCTCCTTAATGTTCTTAGACATTCTTATTTTATAGTCTATTCCAAAGTATATTTTTATACTATCTCAATTATCAGAGGGTGCTTATCTTTCCAATTTTTACATCTGCTGACTCTCTCAAGGCAGATTATTTCTGCATGTGCTCTGTGAACTTTTCTTTGGTGGAAATGGTTTTTCTATGAAGCCTATGTATCCTGCCGAATGGTTTAGATCGGCTTCTGTCACGAGCCAGTCTGGGGCCAGTTTTTATGTTAATTTCTAGCATCTTTCATATAATCTTAAACTCTCAGCCTAGACATGGCACAGGTCAGGGTTTTGTTTTGTTTTTAATGAAAAACTCTGGGAAGAGGCATTCCCTTGCTCCTTTGCCACTTTCCTGGGTTGATAAACAGATATTTTTAGTCTCTTTCACTACAGGTATTTAACTTTGTGGGTACCAGCTTTATTTAGAGGTGTTAGTTCTTGCTTCCTGTTTCATACAAACCCAAGGACATATATCTTGCCAACCTTCAGTATTAAAATCCTTGCACTTTCCAGACTAAGGTTTCTAGTTAGTTCAGTCTCTTTCCTTGACCACTATTACTATAGGGTAGGCCAAAAAGTTTGCTTGTTTTTTTCTATAAGACAGCTCTAGTAGCACTTAGTTGTCTTGAACTTTACTCAGAACAATGTTCTTAGATTGTATTGTGAGCGCTGTCACATCAGCATACATTATAAAAGGGAGCACCAAAACTGGTGAATTTTTGTGCAGCCATTTTAATATTGAAGACAGAAGAAAACATGCAACATTTTTGGCATATTATACTTTATTACTTCAAGAAAGGTAAAAACACAACTGAAACACCCCCTCCCCCCAAAAAAAGAAAAGAAAAAAGATTTGTGCAGTATATGGAGATTGTGCTGATCGAATGTGTCAGAAGTGGTTTGCAAGGTTTCATGCTGGAGTTTCTCACTGGGCGATGCTCCAGGGCCAGGTAGACCAGGTGAAGTTGATAGCGAACAAATCGAGACATTGAGAACAATCAGTGTTATACCACGTGGGAGACAGCCAACATCCTCAAAGTATCCAAATCAATCAAGTTACTGGTGAAAACGAAAAACATGTCTTTTATTTTACAGAAACAAACAAACTTCAATTTTATGGTTTGTTTTTTTTTTTTATTTCTGATACCTAGGATAGCCTTTCTTTCAATATCAACTGTGTTGAAAACATCACTGGTGATATTATGTCAGTTACTTTTAGTCTACAAGATGGAGGGGGTTCTGTATTAGCTTAGTTGGCCACATGTTCAATAGAAGCCTTTAAATATTTTTTGATATTTATTAGCAGAAAGGCTGACGTCTTGTTTACCATTTTGTTCACTGCTTTATCCCTGCTACCTCAAACGGAACACAGTATATAGTGATCGCTCAATTTATATTTATGGCGTGAGTGAGTGTTGGGTGGCAGGGCCAGGCCTGTCCTGGGCAATCTAGCTCTGGATCCAAATACACAAACCCCACCCACAGAACGGAGAGCTCTGTGGTCATCCCAGTCCCACCTCCTTAGCAGACAGTTGAGGGCTTGTTGCCTGTGACTTTATCATACCCCTGGTGAGTCTCTCTCACCCACGCAGCTTACTAAGGCTTTCCTTTCCATCGCATTTACATTCTTTTGGACAGGAGGCCAGATACATAGAGTCTGTTGCCCTCTTGGGTGATACTTCTGGTGGAATGCGAGCTCCCGGTCACGCTGCTGTACCCAGGAAAGGCTGGAGCACTGGGCCCTTACCTGCCTGGCCTATTGCTTGTCCTCTGCTCTCTGAATCCTGGCTCAGCACAGGGACAAATACCACCCTGAACTTCTCTTTAAACCTGGGAACCTCACTTCTCAAGATCCACAGACTATTCCTGAAAGTTACCTGTGCACTGAGGTTTTATAAATCAAAATCTATTTGCAATGTACAGAGGAGCTCTCTGGCGGAGTCCCTCTTGCCTAAGACCATTGTGGGTTCGGCACCCTGCTCAGCGCGGCCAGCGCCAGGGGAGCTGGACCGTGGAGACGTGCGGAGGCACCACTGTTCTGCGGAAATCGTGTCTGGTCCGAACGGGGCTACGGGGGAAGGCACAGCGGTTCCTGCTGAGAGGGATGGGGATGCTGCTCCACCGAACTTGCTGGTGAGGAGGGCGAGTAAGAGGTGAGGAGTCACGAGGAGAAGTGTAGGTTAGGAGAAAGGCGCTCTGGACCAATCGAGAGCCTACCGGATGAACACTTAAAACAGACAAGGAATTAAAAACAGGGAAGAGGCCTGGCTGGTGTGGCTCAGTGGGTTGAGCGCCGGCCAGCGAACTGAAAGGTTGCCAGTTTGATTTCTAATCAGGACGCACGTCTGGGTTGCAGGCTAGGTCCCCAGTTGGGGGCATGGGAGAGGCAACCGATTGATGTTTCTCATGCACATCAGCGCTTCTCTCCCTCTCTTTCTCCCTCATTCCCCTCTCTCTAAGAAATAAATAAATAATCTTCAAAAAACAGAGAAGAAAAGAGGCAGGAAACATCCCGGGTCACAGCTGTCATCATGGAAACTCCCATTCATGAAGCACCTGGCATGTGACAGGCACAGGCCTGGACGCTTTACCCACGTGGAACTCATGCTCCCGTTCCCCAGTGAGCTGGAGGTCGTTGCCTTCACTGCCGATGGCAAGACTGGCTCTGTAACCTCGCGGTCACTTGGCTCCGAAGCGGTGGACTCAGGACTGGGACGGACTCCAACCCCCGCATTCTGTCTGTGAGGTGTAGCCTGAATTGAGAAGAGAGCCAGTGCCTGGGAACGTGAGCAAGTCCTGCCAGGGGTCCCCGAAATGCGGATGACTGGCTTTTACAGACAGCCGAGGGTGGAAGACTTGAGGCTGTGGACGAGGGACCGTGGGCACCCTTCCTCAAGCAGGGACGCGGGTGGGCAGTCTACGCGCATCAGACCCTTAGATACAATCTGCGATGTGGCGCTTGGCGGGCCCAGGGGGCCGGGAAAGGCTCCCTCTCTGAAGGAGATGTAAACCCCTCTTTTCGGTCATCCCAGATGTTGACCAAAGAACATTGCCCACGGCACATAGTAGCAGGAACCTACCTGAGGACTGGCTTCTCCGTTTCCTCACAGGGTTCGCTCTGAAGGAACCCTGTGGTGAGCTCTTGAAGAAGCCATAAATTGCCTCCTTTCTCCAATTTATCTTTTCTGTCAATCTGACTACTCATAGCTTAGATTTTTTTTTTTTTGACAGAAAATTGAAACCTTAAGGAATAGATATCAAAATATTTACCAAATAGCCTGTTTATTTGGAACAATATTCAACATCATGAAACTACAATGTTGGGATACTCTTCTCCATGTTCCTCATAATGATTTGCCTTATAATTGAAAATACAGTGTGAGTTAAAAAAAAAATACACTTTTTGATATTTCCCTTTTCTATTCAAAACTTGAAATAAATTGCCGTTTTGAATTACGCAGTTCTTAAGCAGCAGGCCTAGAAACCATGTGATGTATATTTAATCACAAAGAATGACACCCCCTCCCCCCCGCCCCAGTGGTAACAGTGCTGCTGGGCTTATCATTTTGTTTGAATTTGTTTTGTGCTGAGAGGCGTGATGATTTACAGAGCTGTCTATAAAACATGTCATGTGCTAGTCACCTCATGTTATCAGCGTTCTCCTGGAGGAATAGCCGGTGGGTTTCTTCCCAGTTCATGCTGTGCAGTCTCTTTCCTACACGTGTGAACTTTGCAGGATGTCAAGTACCCCATTAAAAATAAATGGAATATTTGAAGGGTTCCTGCAAACCCCCTAATGGTCTTCCCTTTGTACAGACAGCATTTTGTTGTGTAAACTATGAAAATAACACAGAGCCTGGCATCAAGAGGACTGGGAAACTGGCGTTAAACCCAGAAAGAACCTGGGCCTCAGTCTTAGGTTCCCTGGACTTCAGGAGGCACCCAGGTGTGGCCAAAGAATCATCGTTTCGTTGCATGGGAACACTGACAGGCCAGGAAATCCTGTAGAATGTGGGGCTCGGCGCCGAGTCTTATTCTCAGGTGGAGCCCCAGTGGAGGCGATGGGCCTTATTCCTCAGTAGCGCTGAGCTGCCCTTCGAGCAGCCGCCCCCGTGTGGAGCAAACGCTCCCCCAGCACCAGCCGTCCTCGGATGCCACGGCTCCCTGTTGCTGTGCGTTTCCTATCAGCAGAGCGTTCACAGGGTCCTAGAAACGAGTCAGCGTCCAAAGGTTCCGTCGAGTGCTTAGAACTCTTTATTTTTTCAGCTTCATTGAGGTGTAACTGACAAATAAATCTGTTACTGCGCACAGCAGGGCTCGATGACGCGGCGCCTTGATGCATGACCCAATGGTCAGTGCTGAGACGCACAGGTCCTTATCTACAATAGTCCACCTTGGGGGCGCCGGGAGCACCCCTGCTCAGAGCCCTGGTCTCCCCCGAGACCCAGCACTTCCCTCGCTCCCCCAAAGGCTAGAAGCCAAAACATGTCCAGTAGCTCCCCAACCCTTATCTGTCAGCTCTCTCCTCCGGGATCTGGGGTACGATGCCATCGGCCTCTGTATAATAGTCCCGAAAAGCACGCGCTGTGTCACACCGGGTCGCGGTGACATCCGGGAAAGGCACAAGTCCTGAGATCGCCCGTATAAGTGACACCACGCTACAGTATCGTCTTCCTGTGAATGACTTACTACACTTGGCACAATACCCGCAAGGGCCATCCCTGTTGTCCCAAGTGGCAGGGTTTCCTTTCTCACGGTCGACTCTATATCCCAACACTTGCTGTACCTTGTCTTTTTACTAGCGGCCCTTCTGAGGCATGTGGATGGCATCTTGCTGTGGTTCTGGTTTGCAGTTCCCTGATGAGTGGTGATGTGGAGCACCTTTTCATTCCTCCTTGGCCATTTGCATGTCTGCGTTGGAAATAGATCCGTTCAGTTCCTCTGCCCATTTTTAAAACCAGCCTGTTTCTTTGTTATTTTCTATTGTATGAGTTTTTTAATTTTGTGTAACAATCCCTTGTCAGATATATGGTTTGCAAATATTTTCTCCCATTCTGTAGGTTGCCTTTTTAATTTGCTGATGGCTTCCTTTTCTGCCCCAAAGCTTTTTAGGCTGATGTAGCCCTAATTGTTAATTTTTGCTTTTGTTGCCTTTGCTTCTTTCGTCAAATCCAAAAGTTCATTGCCAAGACAGCTGTCAAGGACTTAAAGCCCTTTTCAGTGTCCCTCTTCTAGTTAGTTGCCTGTGCCAATGGCAGCCTCACCTGCCCTGTGGACACTTGTCTTTCGGTCTCTTCCAGGCTTTCTGAGGCTATGGACCGGGCAGGACCACCTATGATTACTGTAGAGAACGCAGCATGATTCATTAACCATCTTCTGATTCTCAGACAGTGTCCCTAAGGTGGAGATACCTGGGGGCCTATTGAGTCCTTTGGTTTTCTGACTGAAAATGGCCTCTTTCAACGTTTTCTGGGGTTTGGCAATTTTTACTTAAGGGTGTATCTTACACGTTGGGTATATTATTGTTGTCGTTCCTGTTTTAGGTAGCGAAACAGCATTCTGTAAAACTGAGTTTATTAAAATCATCGACTGATGCATAGCTTTGAATTATTTATATTTTTCGTAAACTGTTGACAATGAGTACGGGATCAGGGACGCAAGCTGGTGCAAGAGGGTGATTGACTTGTCTGCTTTCCTTGCCTTTAGGGGGAGTTGCAGGCAGGGTATTATCTTTATCACGAGTCATCCCTTTGTGTGTATTGACTATTTATAGGAGCATTACAGCTGCAAGGAGGAAAAAGGGAATCTGTGTTCCTCTTTCCTGTGCCCCGTGTTCCAAGTACACCTAAAATCGGACAACGGCTTACCTGCCAGAGAGGCAGGATGTCAGGTTCATCCCCGGATGCTTAGGTGCAGTTCCTCCCTCAGTTGTCACGTTTTAGTTTGCCACCTCAGACAGTCTGTTCCTCCTCTGCCTCACCTTCCTGAACTACCACCTTTCTCCTGAAAAAGATGACACAGCTAGCCTCTGACCCTTCTTGATCTCCATACTCCACACAAATTGTCATCCCCAAACTTGGTCCAAACTGAGTCCCCGGACACTACCTGGAATGAGTGGCCCCTGACCAGACGACAAGTCAAGAAGCACACACCATTTTCCAGGGGAACTGCATGGTAGCTGGGGCCCATGTGCCTTCTGCCTCCTCTGTCCTTGGGACCCAGAAGTCTTCTTCTGCTGGCCTGGCCTCAGCTTCTCTCACAAGTTCAAGGGAAAAAAGTCTACGGAGGAGAGAGAACATCTTGGCTAGGGAACATGGCCCGAGGAGAAGAATAGAGCTGAGATCAAGAAGGTATGTTCGGTGAATTGACTTCATCAAAACTGATGTTGCAAACTGAAGAGTTTTAAGTAGGAGGAAGATAAGTGAGGTAAGACTATTGAAGGCCATTATTAGAGAATTTAGAATCTGATAGTTTAAAGTCATTAGAGATATTTTTATGATATTACAGATTTTTAGGATTGTCATTTACTAAGTAAATATGTAAAAATCTCCTACTATGACGGTAGAGTATGTATTTTCCTTGGTATTCTCTTTATTGCTCTTTACATTTTGAGACTTTGTTATTCATTGCATACAATTTGAGAATTGTTATATCTTCCTTGTTAATTGATTTTTATCATTATATAGTGTCTCTCTTACCTGGAAAAATAAATTTTGCCTTTAGTTTACTTTGTATGATACTAATAGTGGAACTTAAGTTTTCTTTTGGTTAGCGTGTGCCTCAGAGTACAATATTCTCTTTGCTTTTAGGACATTGTGGAGTTTCTCTTCCTGCCTTTCCAACCTACCTTCACTGGGTCCTGAGTACCCCCAACCCAGGCCTGGAACCTATAGGTGTATGTGTTGCTCATTACTGTCCCTATGGAAGCTTATCTCATGGCTTTAACTGTTACCCTATTATTTTATAACTTCCCTCCAGTCTCATGCTTCTAACTGCCTCTCAGCCTACCTGCATCGTCTTCTCTCTGAAAAGCACCCCCTCGTCTGTATCTCCCACACAGTTCCCCCTCCGCCCCTCTTGGACTTGAAGCCTGGGGGTCCTCTTTTCTCCTTTATTTTCTATATTATGCTGTCGTAAATCCCATGGCCTTGGCTGGAATGCCTAACAGAATCTCAACAGCCAGGCCACAGGCAAAGTACAAAGCCAGAGTTCGGGGAGGGAAGTAATGGCGGCTACGTTATAGACTACCTACTGCAGTCCTTCTTTTCCTCTCAGTGTCTACTCCTGTGAAGCCCTGGATGCCAATAACTCTCCGGGAAAGTTTTCCAGTCCAAGATTCCTGCATTCTTAATCAGGTCCTTTTTGGTGAAAGTGACATTCAGTGCAAATCTCTGGCAACATTGCCCTAGATTTGAAAAGGGGACAAGAGTCAGATGAAGGTACAGAGAAGCCGGGAAGCCACACTGTGGAGACCATGTGCCCCTAGCTTATGGAAGGGGCCAGTAGGAAGTGCTTGTCCCAACGAGGATGGCTTCTTCCCAACGAGAACCTTGCCTCCGGCTTCTCCCTGAACCCCAGGGTACACTCTAGAATGGAAAAAAGGCAGAAAGGTCCTTCCTCGGAAATTTTCTATGATGTTCTCTTCTCTGTATGAGCAGCACAGATGACCGAGTTCTGTGACTGAAGGGAGGTCACGTCTAACTGTTGGGCCATGGCAACAGATGCTGAGCATCACTCCTGGTTGCCATATAAAGAAGTGAGCGGGATTTGCAGCTGTAAATGCTGTTGTTTTTCTCTGCAGTAACCTTTCTGCAATCCCCTTGGCTATCTCTCCAGCGTGTTGGAAAATGCCTTGGCTTCTGTGAGAAGTCTCTAACCTCTACAGATCTTCTCCCAGTTTTCTTGTACCTGGAGAGCTGGCTTTCTTTCTGAGAAAATGTTCCTTCCTTTTACTGACCAGTGGACTGAGACCCCTGAAACGGAGCGGAGAGGGCTGGAAGTGGGGCTGGCTGGATTCGCCCTTGTGCCTTCCCAGGAGAATAGGGGGGTTGGCATCTAGCTCTCCGGACTCTAAAGCTTCAGGGGTCTATTTGAAAGGGAAGCAGCATTCCTTGATTATTGTGACCTATTTAAACGTTCTGTGGGAGTTGCGATCATTTGAGATTTTCTAAGAGAAGAAAAAGAAAGTCTAAATATAATTCTAAAAGGCAGCTAGCCTGGCAATAACGCACACCCAGTTGCAGAGATTATTTCTCTGGTAATTGTCAAAATAGGCTGAAAACTTCCCTGGCCCTCGCCGACTGTCCCTGCTTTTCTACCTTACTTCATGCTCCCTCTTCCTGGCAGCCTCACTGGCATGTGGGAGCGCCCCAAGCTTCACACCCAGGGGCACACACATCCCATCCCTCCCATCCGGAAAGCTCTGCTCACCTCTCCTCAAGTGCTCTTCCCATCTGCCTTCGGAAAGCGGCTCAGCGTGCCTCCAGAGCCGTACTGAGTGCCAGCTCCTCCGTTAGGGCCCTCAGTCCTTCTCCCACCCCCCGCCGGAGCTCCTGAAACCTGCGAGCACGGTGCCACGTCCAATGCGCCGAATGCAGGGACAGCAGAGTCCACAGGGCCCAGCTCCGTGACCAGCAGCAGGAACGGACTCGTCCCTGTTTGCGCACACTCTGCCGTGTGGTCTGCCTTACAGTGAGCACCGTCCCATTTGCCAGCGGAGGCTGGCGGCTCAGGCCAGCCACGGGACAGCGGGAAGCTCAGCTCAGCTCAGCTGAACAGATGCAACCAGCAGCAAGCAATGCACTGTTCCCTGCATCCCTGTCCTTGACCTTCATGTGTGTTTGGGTTTCATCCTTTCTCTCCATGGAAGGTGTCTTCCACAGACTTTTTGGTTGTCCGTAATGAGGAATGTCATGCTAACAATTATTGAACTTACAATGTCATGGGCATTCTTTAATTTAATGTGTATTAAACTCATAACTCATTTAATCCTCGCAATAATTCTAAGAGGTAGGTGTGACGCCATTCTATGTTTGGGGAAGTCAAAGCGCAGAGATTAGGTTACTTTCCCAAGGCCACACAGCTAGTCAATGCCAAAGCTCAAGCTTTTATTCCTGAGCCTGTGGTCCCTCTAGGCTTTGAGGTCATGCAAGACACGCATGGTTTAATGAACATTAACTGGACTCATGAGGCAGTTCAGCCATCTGAGGTTCTCATTAAACCTGATTTGAGGAGTGACTCAGAGAGAAAGCGCATAGAGCTTAGAAATTTCTCTAGGTTTGAGAGGCCTTAGAGATCCTGTTGTCTAGGAAGCTGAGGCTCCGGAGCAGTCAGAGGAGAGCCCTGTGTGCTTCATCCCGTCTGACTGGATATTCCTGTCATGGCTGCCAAGATGAATGGGGAGTGGGGCTTGGTTTGTACTGGGTGGTCATACTGTTCCAGGTGCCCAACAGAATCCTCACGAAGTGGGACTTCTGCCCCTCTGGGGTTTTCTGTATGAGGACATGACTGTGATTTTAAAATTTTAGTTTTTAAAATCATTGGATGGTAAATACGTACGATTAAAACATTTCTTATTTTAAATGAAAGGGAAACTTTGAAAACTTATATTTAGAAACTAACTTTTATTTAGAGCTGTCGTACCACCTAACAGAAGTTGTTCACCATCTAAATCTGAACTTTCAGGGTTATTTTACTAAGATCTGAAAAAGCAGTTTGACACACTGATCTATAAAAGTGTGGCTTGCCCTGGGGATTAGGAGGTGAGTTTCTGTAGTAATTAGGTGTGCCAGAAATAATGTCCTCCCTCCCCCCCTTCCTACACCGACCTGCACTGGTCTTCGTCTCTTGCAGCATTCTTCTGGGATTGTCTAATGTAATGAATTTCTCTTCCTCTACCCTAGAAAGTACCACTATTTCCATTAACTCACAGAGCTATAAGTGTGTGCATTTTGTTGATCTTTTGGTATTTTGAAGAAATGTAAAATCTTAAATCAGGAATTCCCAGGGAAAAGGAATTTTAATGGAATAGATTTTGCTCTTGAACTGAGGGTTAATTAGGACCCTTCTCTCCACAACTTTCAGCTATTTGGTTGTGTGTTTTTTTCTAATCCATGAGTGCACTCTCTGGACTTGGACGAAATGAGAGGCTCTCTGGTGAAAAGTGCAAATTGACCGGTAACTATAAGCCCTGTGCACTGGTCTACGTTCTTTCATGTACACACTCTCTGGTCCTGGGGAGTTCGGATGCTTCACTAAGCCGCCTGTAAAGTGGAGATAATAACCCTTGTCCTGCCTACCTCACCAGGGCTGTAGATGTATCAAATTGAGAAAGAGTAGCAATGCTTTGAACAAGTCTTGGGTTTTATTTTGATGACTATGATAACTACCAAGTTCTGAGTGCCTAGGGGCCAGATACTCTAGACGTGTTATTGTTCTTTCTGCAACAAGCCTACGATATATTTCTAGTTTTATGGATGAAAAAAGTGAGGCTTGGGAGATAAGGGAATTGCCCAAAATTACATAAGTAACTGTAGGACCATTTTCTTAATAGCAACTGTATTCCTTGATTAAGCAAAGGCCTTTATTCTGAATACCAGTTCTTATAGGTAAATAAACCATAGAAGGTTGACCAGAAGTGTACAAACATTGGGATGCATTGTTTTGCTTAGTTCTCTTTAGTTATAAGGATCCTGAGGTTTCAGAGAGATTCCAGAGAGATTCAAAGGCAGAAATTAAATTTTAGTTGGGTCTAAGAAAGAGTTGTCGTGAATCAAGACTGCTCTTACCTTCTTCCTCCTTCTCTTTCTGGCCACAAGATCAAAACGTTCCATTTGCATGTTGCCTCTACCCTCTTTACTCTACTATCTGGCTCCCATATAACTGCAGCCCCATAACAGGGACTCCAGACCTCTCTATATCAAGGTACCTCCTGATATGTCCCTTTGGCTTATGTTCCTGCTGCTCAATGAAAACGTCACTAGAGTCTCTTGGTTCAAATTCCTAAGGGAGGAATCTGATTGGCCCCACTCATCTGTCCTGCTCATGTCCCAGGTCACTGATTGCTGACGAGCCCATGGATTGGCTGCCTTTGTATCAGATGTCCTGCTCTCATTGTGTCCCTTAGTAGCAGCTCTAGAAGGAGCAGGAAATAAGGGTAATATGACAGCTATGTCTGTCCTATTATTATGGATGGAATTTCTGCTCTGTATTTGCAAACCCTAATGGTTTTCCCCAGCTTTGTTGAGATATAATTGACATGTAACTCGAATGTTTTATTATTACCATTTAGTCCTTGTTCCCCAAAATTCTTCTGTTTCCAACATAATTCTTTATAATTGGGTCCTAGGTGATTTATGGTATAGGCTCTAGGACACACCGCAGCTTGACTTTAGCTTCTGATTCACCATGACTTATGTTGGTTCTGTAGATACATATATCATTATTTTATATGTTTTTTCAAGGAGGTAGTAGTAAAACATGTCATATAGTTCAAAAGATCTTCTTCGTATTAACAGAAGCTCTCATGTGCCAGACTTATGTTGTTTCTTTAGTTACATATATCATTGTTTTATATGTTTTTCAAAGAGGTGGTAGTAAAACATGTCATGTATTTCAAAAGATCTTCCTTGTATCAACAGAAGTTATCAGGTACCAAGATCATTGCTAGAATATCTGTAATTTAATTTTTAAAGATCCTTGAGTCTCTAAGCAGTGTGAGTATGGTGAAGGAGAATGGCCTGTGCTCTAGGGAGTCCTGCAGAGCTTGGAAGTGTGAACAGAACTAAGACTTGCTTCTATTTCCCTACAACTCTAGGTTGATTGGGTGTTTTTCTTTCTGCTAATAGATCTTGGCAGTAAGGCATTCTCTTTCTGTTTTATCTGAATATCTGTTTTACACACTAATTTTGTTCTTTCATTATGGCTGATATTAAACATATATTAACCAGCCCAAAATAAACTGCAGTGGAGTGGCTAGTATTTATATCAACGATGAGCCAGAAATAGAACTGAAACGTAATTCATATCTATGTTGTTATTGTAAAAGTGGAATACATCTAAAACCCCATCCCAGTGGGTTAGATGTTCATGGCTTAACTGCTAATGTTTATATAGTTCTTGAAGGGAAAGTATTCATCACTACTGAATGTTTAACTCTCTATTTTTGACGTGAGCTCTTTTGTGTTCCCAAATCTTAATTCTTCTTAATTTTATTCATAAACTGGAAGCCTTCACTTTGTTAGTGAGATACCAGATTCTTTAGGTGTACATTGTATTATATTAAAGACAATAAATTTCCCTCTTAAGTGCAGCTTTAGCTGCACCTCACCTCCTGCACTTTTATAAATACAGTTTTACTTGTAACTCAGTACTACGTATTTTCTAATTCCCATGGTTATTTATTTCTTCTTTTATCTATGATTTACTTAAAGGCATTTTTAAAAACTTCCTGTCATAAATATATTCAGACTCTTTCTTCCGGATGACAGATTGAAACTAGAAGTTGATTCAGATCTTGCCTAAAAAAAAGAGCATATTTTAAAATCCCCAAATATGTGGTGCTGTTTATTTATTTATTTATATCATTGATGATAACTTAATTGCATTTTGGTCAGACTCCTAAGTATATATGATATCAATTCTTTGCTATATGTTGAAATGTGCTTTGTGCCCTAAAATGTGGTCAGTTTATGCAAATATGACAATGTGTCCTTAAACAATATGAATTTTTTTGTTAGATATGAGATCTATATATGTTAGTTTATATCAATGATTCCAAGCCTGTTCATGCTGTGGCACATACAGAAAATTGTAATACTTGTACAGCATAGTAGCATAAGCTGGAATTGATTTGAAATGTTTTATAGGATTTAGTAAAACTATTACACATTCTTTTTTATATAATTGCAAGAAAAATATAAACCATTAGACAAGACATTAATCATTTTTATAAACCTAGATAAAAAAGTTTGCAAAATTTTACATGAGAAACTTGAGTTTGCTTCCATAAACATAACCTTTTTATATCAGGTTTTGCGTTAGAAGTGACTCTATCGTTCCTGATGAAGACTTTTTGGTAATGATCTCTTCTAATCTCTCCAAATTCTTGGTAGTAAAAAAACAATGAAAAACTTTGCCCAAATAAATAGCGAAAAACATTTAAAACATTTAAGAAACAGTTTAGTTGAACTTATTTGGAAGGCATTTAAAGTTCTTCCTTTATTTTACTGACAAATGTAATGGTCAAGTTTCTTGTGGCGGGGCACGGAGGCTCTACCATGTGTCAAGTGGGCAAAGTGGACTCCATTTCCTAGAAGTCCCTTCTCTGTGGGTTTCCATTTAGGATGACCTACCAGAGGCATTTTGCATAAGATATGGAGGGTAAAAATAAAGCTGAGGCAACTTTGTTTTGTATCTGGCAAGGCTGGGGCAGGTGTGGTTTTTCTGGTTCACACATGTTGCTTTATCTGCTGGCTCATCTCATTTGAAACTACTACACCTTCCCCTGGATCTTCCTTTAGCTTCTCAAATTGCTGAGCCACGTGTCTGGGTAGCTCTGTGCCTGCCAAAGGGCATCGGCATCTCCTGCAGGACAACCACTTCATCAAGGTTGGAAACGGCAAGAACTGACTCTGGTTCCTCGCCATTCTTTTGGGTTCCAGCTCCTGCTGGTTGGGTTCCAGCTTGATTTTGCTCCTCCTTATTTGCACCTATCTTGCCTACCCTGTGGGCTTCAAATCTACCATTAGAGACAAAAATAACAGCTTTACAGAGACTGCTTAACTGGTCCCCACAATTACACAAGGTAAAATCCCTATAACAAATCTACCTACCTACCTACCTATCTCGTCTCCTAGTGGTTCTTCTGGGATTGAACCCTCACTTTCCAAATTCAAACCAAGTTTCACATAGTGAGTGGCTATAACTTCTAGGGAAGTTTTACTGTAGAAATGTACTTTTAGAGCAGTTACTCACCTCCAGCTTGGAGACCCCTCGAGCGCATGTTAGTCACAAACAGACAAATGCGTCAGTGGTAGGTGAAAGATAGCTGCAAATTCTTCCGCACTCTTCCCATTGAGAGGTGGGGTCTGTTTTCTTTTTCATGGATTCTGGGCTGGCCCGTGACTTCTTTGACCCACTGACTAGAGAAGAGTAATGCCTTACTATTTCCAGCTTCTTCTTTAAAAGGACTTGGAAGCTTCTGCATTGACCTCCTGGCATCTGAGCTGCTATGTAAGAAATCTGATGACCTCCCTGGAGAGACCATGCAGGGAGGACCTGACACTACACGGAGAGGTTAGGACGCCCTGCTTTGTCCCGCTGTGCAGCCATCCTGTCAGGGCAGCAGGTGTGAGAAAAGCTGTCTTGGATCTTGCAGCTCAGCCTAGCCTCATATCCATCTGAATACCACGGAGTAACCTCAGTTTATCTCACACGGAGCAAAGGAACTGCCCAGCAAAGCCCTGCCCAATGTCATGACCCTCAAGAAGATGAGATCTAGTGAAACGGCTGTCATTTTAAGCCATAATGTTTCGAGGTTGCTTTGACACAGCAATGGGTAACCAAAACAATACTCAGTGTACGTAAGGACAGTTATCTGGGTCCCCTGACTGGGATAGCACCTCCCAGGAGCTGCATCCCCTGCCCCACAGCGACAGTGAGCTGTGTTCTTGCACTTTGTGCACTTAGAACACTCATGCCTGACGCTCCACCGGCCTCTCGTACCCAGAGGTCAGGGTTTTGCCCTGCTGTGCTGCTGACGTACTCCTCCAGGCCGAAGCGGGTCTTGGCCACACAAGGCGCAGCTGACACAGCGGCAGCGGGCCCCGTGCTCAGCTTCTCCAAGCAGTGCGGGGCTCCCTGTCAGACTGCTCCAGCCTCCCTCCAAGGAACCTTGGACGCGGCTCCTCACAGCTTGGGGCTCCAGGCAGGCCCTGCCAGGCAGCTTGGAGGGCCAAGGGGATCAATATTTGTAACTGATTTTTGGCATCTGGCACATCCGTTAGCAGCTCTGAATTAAACTAAGCTTATTAATTGCGCCACTCAAATTTTCTAAGTTATAATCAATTTTATATTTCATTGATCACCCCTTTTCCAGCTTATATAGAGGGGTTGGTAAATGAAGGTGTACAGTTGTGAGTACATGAAACACAGAGTTTATTCTTGTATGATTATTGTATTATAGGCCATCCAAGCCACTGTAATCCTACTTTTGTGTTGTGAGCAGTAAGTTTTCTTGGCCTTTTTTTTTTTTTAATGTATTTATTTTACCTTCACTTTTGAATGAGTTTAGCTGGGTGTTGAATTCTAAATTCATGGTTATTTTTTCATAGCACTTTGAATTTCTTTGAATTTCTCAGGTTTTATTTTGTTATGGCTAGCTTTGGGTTTAGGTTAATTTATCTTCCTTAGAACTCATTATGACTTTTGGACCTTGGGATTCAAGTCTTTTAGTCATTTATGGGAACATTTCAGCCGTTATCTTTTCAAAGGTCTCCTCTGTCTCATTTCCTCTATTTCCCCTTATGGAATTAAATATGTGTTGGACCTCTTCATTCCATCTTCAGTGTCTCTTATCCTTCTATATTTCCAGATCCTTATGTCTTTGTGCCTTCTGGATAATTTTCTCCAATCTGTTTTCTAGTTTATGAATTCTCTTGCTATATCTAATCACTGTTTAATGCATCCATTTACATCTTTAATTTCCTTGATATCGACCTATGATAATGGATGGATTTTTGTCTCGACTCCCCTTTGACATGCGGTGCAAGCCTTTAAGGGTTGTGGCTTTCATGCAGTGTTCCAGGTCCGGCTCCTTGCACACTTGGGCCTAAGGCCCGCCTTTTGTTCCCCAGCGAATATGAAATTCCAAGCCTTTAGAGGAACAGATCAATAATAAGCCCTCCTCACTATAATTCAGCTACATCATGAGTTGACACTCTGAAACTTTGTTCTGTTTTCAATTATCTCTTTGTTTCTGGCGTCTGGGGTTTTTCTCTTTCTCGAGAGCTTAGCTGGGAATAGGAAACATTTTAAAATTTATATTTTATCCAGCATTTCTAGATTTTTATGGTGAAATTTATCTTAGTTTGCATTTCGCTAAAACAAAATCTTGAGTAATACTTTAATAATGAGGGGAAAATACCCATTATCAGTTTTAAAAAGAGAGAGACCATCTGTGCTGTTCAGGGACCAAGACAAATGACTCAAACAGCACAAGCCAGAAAGACCGGCTACGTCCATATTTTGAAGTACGGCAATCAGTGGATCCCAAAGCTCTCCTAGTCTGCACCTTGGTGGCCATGTGACCTGCCATCAGTGGGCAAGAGCAATTGATTACATGATGGACTTTCTGGCAGGTCTTTGTGAAGTGGGTCATCCCAGTGAGTGCCAGGATCATGGCTCCACCACTACAGGTCAGGATGGTCAGGGCCTCATGAGTTCATGCAGTAATTTATAATCTTAAATAGACATGATTTGACTAATACAACAAAAAATAAATCGTCAAGCACCTACTTAGCCAGTCCTGGAGATATGGAAGAGAAGCAGATGGAAGTTGCTCTTCTTAAGGCACTCACCGTTCATTGGTGGGAGACTGGCTTTGGAATCATCTATGGTATAAGAGAAATTTGAATGGATTATCGCTGAGGTACAAAGGACAGAGAGGCCAGCTGAATCTTGATGCGGATAATAATAATAATAATAATAATAAAAGTTGTGAGAGAAATGAGAGCATTGGAGTCGTAAGATCTTGCAGTATGAGGTTTGTAAAAGGATACTTATGACATGCAGGCTCCTGGATGAATGTCTTGGGTGGAACGGATACGCATGTACAGACTTCTGATTTCCTTTCCCCGGTATTGGGAGGCTTAGAGCGCTATCTGCACAATGTTTGAGGTTGCTGGAGAGCAGCCCTACAGGGCCCATGGGGTCCTGCCCTTCTCCAACCATTCAATAAATAGCACTCAGTGGAGATTCTGGCTGAGGATACTTGTTTTCAAAACAACAGCCCTGAGCCAACCTACTTAAGTAGTTCCATATGTTTCTATGGAGAGTTTATGGATTGTGGCCTTTGGAATTCTTTTGTTTATCACCGGGAATCCAAGTCCTGAAAGCTGCTAACTAACCATGAGGTTTGCCCGTTATACAAGCTGCTGGAACTCTTAAGGACTTTGACATAAAGACCACTTTCTGTGGAATAAGAATTAGTGGTTAAAAAGAGTGCACTTAACAGAACCATGTAAGTAAGTATCAGTTTCTGTAGGCCATTACAGGCCAGGCCTTTAAAAAAAACCAGTCTGTGTTGCCTTGTGTGTGCACTTAAACAAGGCCCTTAAAGGAAAATCTGTGCAGAGTCTTCAAAGACTTACAATCAGAGAAGTCTTTTTTAAAAAAAGTAAATCACCATCTTTAGCAGACCGAGGACAGAAACATGAGTCTTTCCCTCCCTGGGGCCCCAAGACATGGCCCCTGGGCAGCTATTCCTCCTCTGCCCCAGCTCACGATGATATTCCTCTCCCCTTTACCAATCTCATACCAAACACATGGGGGGTCTGTTCTGTTTCCAGGAAGGAGGTTTCCATGGATTGCCTCGTCAGCCTTAACCGTGGCTATTTATTGAGCACTTGGTGCCAAGCACTGTATTCTTTTTGTACTTCATCCCTGTGAGTCTCCACAACAGCCCAGGGCGGTGGGTGCTATAATTATTCCTCGTTTTACAGATAAGGAAATCGAAGCTCAGAGAGCCTGGGCAATTTGCTTGAAGTTACTGAATAGCTACATTAGCCTCTCTCTTGTAATTCCACTATGCATGGCGGAGACGGGGCAGGCGTTCAGGACGCCTGACTCAACACTGGTATGCACTGTGCTATGTTTACCCTCCCCCCTTAGGAAAGCACTTCTTTGTAGCTTGATCTCGAAGCTCCCCTTCCAGCTTGGAAATGCTCTGGTTCTTCTCTGACGTCAGTTGTGTGGCTGCCGGGCTCTCTTCACACAGAACAGTGCAGGAGAGACACCGGTCACCTCCCTTCATAAAACGGCCCTTCACACAGGCGAACCGTGTCCACGGCAGATCGGACACCTTGCAGCTCGGCCCCCAGCGCGCTCCTTAGGGCCGAGCAGTGAGTCAGCAGAAGTGAACAGACAACAAATACCATGTTTGGCGTTAATGTGATGAGTCAGCCCTGAAGCCTGGCCAACTCCGGAGCCACCCCCTGAAGTTTTAACAGAATATCAATTGCCCTGTCGCTTCCTGTCCCCCGCAGCTGGGCGGGATTGCTACCAGCCCCGCTGTTGAGAAGTTACACATTGCAGCCCCGGGTTCCTGCGGCGGGTGCAGTGACAGCGTGGACAAAGATCATGCTCCAGATGTGGGACTCGGACTCTCTCCTCCGGGGAAAACCTGGCCTCGTTGTAACCTCAGAACATATTCTGCACAGGTTTCAGGGCGAAGTCTACTGAAAGGTCCAAGTTCCCCTAACCTGAGGGGCGGCAGTCTGTTTTGTGTAAATTTATCTTACGACTTGGAGGCCACCTATTAGATTCCTGAGCCCAGAGACGGAGGAAGGGAGGGTGCGAGGCGTTTCCGAATGTGAAGAGCTGGACCTCAAAGCTGCTGCCTGCTCCTTGAAGTCGGACGTCAGTGCAAGGGGAGGAAAGGGTTATTTCCAGACAGACACTGGACTGGGTAGAAATACCAGAGGTGGTGGGAAGAGTGTTGTGGGGGAGTTTGCCATCATTCATTCATTCATTCATTCATCTATTGATTCATTCCCCCCAAATTCAACAGGTTTATAAAAACATTACACCACAGATAGGAAAATGTAACTTGAAACTTTTCTTTCATTAATTGAAATAATGTTTATCCCTCTTTCTGCCACTGGGTCCCAGGGCGGGAATTACATTTTAGCCCGTTTTGGTAAACGTAGTCCAAGGTAATGATCTAGGCAAATACTCGGTTCCCTTTCACCTTCCAGATCTCCTAGCTCTGCTCCTGTGCATGCTGACCTCTGGGTCTGTGGTCGGCAATGGCTGGAATCCCCGGCTCGTGGGTTTTGTGGCTCTGTCAGCAGGAAAAGGGCTTTTTTGGATCCTCACTGGTCACTGTGGCCGAGAGGCTAATGCTATCTGCTCCCTGGATTGGAAACCACTGACGAATGGGACATTCCTCGATGTGCCGGCACGCAGTGTTTGAGCCCCTGGTCGTGGGGGCCATGCCTGTGTTAGTGAGGAGGAGGGGCTGGTGCGTCCTGCCCCCGGCCCCTGCTTCTCTGCCCACCAGTGCTGGCTGCCTGGGGAGGGGATGAAGGGACTAGCTCGCAGATGAGAAGACGGGTCAGGGGTTTTCTGCGACAGTGATGCTGTGGAACAAAACACCATGGAGCCCCGGAGGTATACAGCAATAAACATTTATTTAGTTCAGGGGTTGGCAAGCCTTCTCTTTAAAGGGCCAGAGAGTAGATATTTTAGGCTTTTCAGGCCATGCCGTCTGTCTCCATCACAGCCGCTCAGCTCTGCCCTTGTCATGCAAGAGCAGCCATAGGCGCTATGTAAATGAGTGGGCGTGCCTATGTTCCAACAGAACTTTATTTATGGACACTGAAATTTGGATTTCATATACTTTTCATGTTATGAAATATTACTTGTGTAATGAAATATGATTTTGTTGTATATGTAATGAAATATTGGTTCGATGTTTTTTCAACCATAAAATCGATGGCCTGTGGTCGCTCCCCCTATGGGCTGTACAAAACCAGGTCGTTTTCTGTGCACAGGCCATGGTCGGCTGACCCCTGATGTAGCTCCCGAATCTGCTCTGGGCTGCCCTTGCTCGTGAACCTGCAGTCAGCTGCGATTTGGGTCGGTGGCTCTGCTGATTCACGGGGGCTCGTTCCCGTGCCTGGGGACTGCGGGCTGCTCTAGGCCAGTCTTGGCTGGGTGACCGCGGCGGCTTGCCCTGCTGTATGACTAGCCAGCAGCTCAGCCTGAGCGTGTTCTCATTGCAAGGACAGAAGCCTTTGAGTGACGTTTGCAGACATCCCATTGGTCAAAGCGAGTCACCTGTCTGAACTCAGCACTGGGGCTGGGGCAGACCTCTCCCACCCAGAGAGCTAGGGCACTGCCAGTTTACATGACGGACGGACTTGGGGCACTGGGGCCACTAACACAACCAACCTCCCAAAGGACTGAAATTGGAGGAATTTTTAACATATTCTGCTTTGACCTCTTCCTTTGGGGATGACACACAAAGCACGTGCTTTCATCAAGGTATGAAAACGAAGGATCTGAATGGGGGCCACAGGCGCAAGAAACAAGGCAATGGGATTAGAGAGCGGGGCGTGCACCTTTGTCCCAGATGCCGGGAGGAGCTTTCTCTGCAGTACATGTCGTTCTAGCTGCAGCGCGTCTCAGCTTTGAAGAGGAGGGTGGAGAAAAGCAGACGGATCGCAGAGCAGACTTGACAAAACTTGGCAAGATACTAGATTCAGCGGTCAAGTTCTAAGAAGCAGCCACCTGAGAGAGAGAAGGTGGGGATGCTTGTGTTTACTCTTCAGCAATAGCACGGAACTTCCGAAGGCCGCACGAAGTAGGTGGCTTGCCTCCCTTTCCGCTTCAGTACAAGGAAGGCATGAGGCAGGACACTCAAAATATACAGACTGATTCCCAATTCAAGGCGAAACTTAGGATTTTAAACCCAGTCTCATGTTATAGTGGTTTTAAAGTTGAAGGATCAGGAAATATGTGTTTTGGTTTCTCTCCTGGTATAATGTGAGAGAAACCATATACTTCCTTTGCCCTTAGATCAAGACTGAACTATTCTAGGAAAAAGCGAAGATCTTGTCTTTGACCTCTAAGGGTTAATTAATTAATTAATTCCTCTTATTATTTTTTAATTTCTATGAACTGGGTAGGAGGGGGAAATAGTGCCCCAGACTCTGATTAGAGGCCTTGGCATCATGGGAAATTCCTTGACTTGTTTTATGAAGGTTGGCTGTACCCCAAGATTCCACTGTTTCAAAGCAGAGCCTAGGTTTTGTGTAAGGACTCTGGAGGATCTGGGTTATGAAACATAATGTGCAGCCTGCCTAGCTTTCCGGTGGCAAAGAAGAAAACTAGATCAGCTTTGCTGCCAAACTTTAAGCTTTAGTTTTCTTCTCATAATTACAGATGTGCCTTTGAGCCTTATTGCAGGAAATAAAATGAGATCTCACAACTGTAAGTGAAAATAAAACATATTTGGAATGAGGCATCATTAGTGTCAGCATGAAATGTTTTAAAAATATAACAAAAATAATAAGGCTCTGTGTCTATGTTACCTAAACGAAGTGCTTTGCCCTTTTCCTTATCGCCTAAGCTTTGCTCTCCAAGAGCCCTCGATTCTTCGGCTGGAATCGGGGATGTCATTCAGAAGGAATGTTCGAGGGCTCGTTCCCGCCTCCACCCCCAGTGTTTCATACAGCACGAGCTTCACTAGGAAAACAGACTTGAAACCAAGTTAGAGAAGAATGATTATTTGTGTTTTGTGTTTCTGTTTCGCTGCTATTCCTCTAGATTAGTTAAAAAAGGAACTTCCACCATCCTTGAAGTTTCACGTTGATCAGACATTTTGCTCCTACAGTTTCCCCCAATTTGTTTCCATTACATTGATGAGAGAAACAAGAATCTGGCTGGAAGAACCCTAGCTGTGAGCTACCAAGGTAACCCCAGAGCTAGTTATCTCTGCGGAAGAGTCTGTTGATGCGAAGCCACCTGTCCTGGCGGTCTCATCCAGGCCCAGAGCCTCACATGCCGTGAATATGCGGCTGACTCTGGGTCCCTGTCTCCAGCCCTATCCTGCTCATACCTTTGATCTGTGTATTCAGCTAGTGCTCGGTGTCATGAGGCCGTTGGATGTCTGACAGTCCACATCAAACTTAACGTAGCTAAAAGACACTCTATCCTGCACCTACCCCCTGCACGTCCCTGCTCCTCTCTCCGCGCCCTCCTGTCAGTAAATGACACCACCATCTACTCGGTGGCTTAGTCCTGGCCTCACCCTTCATCCCTCTCTTGATTTCGTACCTCACCTGCCATCCATCAGGGGGACCTGCAGAGGCGCACTATGCAACATCTGGTCACTTCCCAACACGTCCACTCTCCAGCCCAGCCATGCCACCGCAACAGTCTGCTAGCGGGTCTCTCTGCTTCCCCCAGGGCCGTTCTTCATACCGCAGCCGGGAGATCTTTTTAACGAGTAAAGCTCCAGCCTACACCCACACTTACATTTATTCTTCGCTCTCTTTTTACTTAAAATAGAATGGAAGCTGCTCCCCACCAAGGGCTACAAGGACCCACACCTCAACCTTCCTCCTCCCATTCCCTTCCCCGCCTTTGTCTCTACCTGCGCACGCGGTCCCTCGACCCTCCCAATGCAGCTGTGCCTCTGGACCTTTGCTCTTGCTGCTTGGAATGTTCTTCTCCCAGAAGGTCCCCTGGCTGAAGTCTTGTCAACATTTAGGTCTCAGATCAAGTATGTGGCCCTCAGAGAGGCCTTCCTGGACTGTCCCAGCAGAAGCAATAGCGCTTCTCCTTCCCCACCACTCTCTGATTTTTTTCTTTCCTTCTTAGCTCTTAAAATTCTCTAAAATACCTGTGTGTTTATTGTCTGACCTCTCTACTAGAGTGTAAACTTCCTAAGGACTTGGATTTCGTCTTGCTCATGGTGGTATGCCTCGTGTTGAGACAGTGCTTAGTGCCATGTAGATGCCTGGTAAGTGTTTGCCAACTTAATGAAAAAGCACTAATAATGGAGGATTTACCTTGATAGTTCTCTGTCCTTAAAGGCCTGCAATGGGTGTTGCATTCTACCAAGTGTAGCTGCTTTTCTCTTCCAGCCCGTAAGAGCCAGGCCCGCAGGGCTAAGCCCTGGTGAGCTTCCCATTTACACTCTTGTCTTCTCTGCGTCGGCACCACATGCACCAAACACTGACCCGGCTTGCATTGTATGCCAGGCCCTGTTCTAGGCCCCGGGGAGGTGGAACTGAACGCAGCACACACGAGCACATGCTTTCATGGTGCTCCTGTTCCACATGTCTGGCTCACGCGTGCCTTTGCCCTGTTCCCAATACTAGACAAGGACATATAGAAATCAGCTCTGCGCCAGGGTGGCCTTCCTGGGAATTAGTGAATGTGGTTCATGAGTTTTCCCTATTTCTCGGATAGGTGAGGGGTTTCCCAACTGGATTTCTTGGTTGACCCATAAAGGAAAGGGCAAGACGGGGGCTGGACCAGGGCGTATCAGGATGGCCTTAAGAATGGGGTGAGAACAGTAGAGCGACAAGGTTGGCTTGGCACCACCATGTGGCCTCTCCCCGCTGGCAGCCCAGCAGCCCTGCTGAAGAAGCGCCGGCAGCCTTGATTAGGGCTCAGAGCACACACGACCTAAGTGTGCCGGCGTTGGACTCCTGCTCGGAGGGGAGGGTCTCGGTGGACCAAGGCCGCTGTCCTTGGTTTGTCTTTGCTGTCTGTGGGCGAGGCTGCATTTTAAACCTGAAATTACAGTAGTCACACAGTTAGAGGCCATTTTTAATTAGAAAACTCCTGTGCAGTCCAAGTAAACTAAATTATGAGAATAAAGCTTTTGTCTCAAAGAACAGCTATCCGCTGGTTAGCTTCCAACTTAAAAAATTTCTTCACCATATTTAGAATCATTTCATTATCCTAAAAAGAATCTTCTTTTCTCTACAAAAAAACTACGAGAACAAAGCAAGTGGTTCACTTGACAATACCCTTTGAGGCCGCCATTCTCGGGAGCACGAATGGCAGGGAGGAGGAGTCCTCAGAGGTCACAAAGACAGGACATTCCAAAGCCTGGACTTGCCAGCACATCCTTTTCATGAGCACAGGCCAGCTATTATCACTTCCCCTGCCCCACTGCCACCCCCTCTTTGTAACTTACTGTCTGGCAAGTTAAGGGTGACCTTAAGAACTGAGTGAAATGATGTTCTGGAATTTAGGGCGGATAAGATGTATATTCCCAGATGGGCTGCTTCTTGTAAGTGACCAAGCCTCTTGATATTTTAAGTATGTGTCATCTCCCTTGAGAGCCTGAAGATTAATAATGAAAGGAAGGGTGTTTTTTTTCTCTCCCTCTGCTCTTAGACTTCAACATTTCTGCTGCCGAGTGAGGGTTCTTCCTCCAGATCTGCCATGTCACGGTCACTTGCACATATAAGGTGTCCGTGTCCCAAGGCCCGGGTCAGCACTCTTTCATTCCACCTGCTGGGGCTGACACTCACGTCTTCAGGTGCAGAGTTGTCCGAAATGCCACCATGCCCTTCTGAACCTTGGGTCTGAGATGGTGGCACCTACAAGTAGACACCCAAGAATTTGACTATAGGGAATTATTTGCAAACCACAGCCATGTATAATTTTGGTTACTTGATTATATCCACATAAGCTTAGATGTCCTTTTCTTGTAGCTGTCCTTTCAGTTCTAAACATTTGGGGATTCCAAAGAGTTTGCATTTGGGGTTTGTTTAGACCATTTTTAGTCTGCAGAAATCCTGAGGAACAAGAATGGCTGTGGTTTGCTTCCTGGGTGCTTTTCCTCCTCCTTAGGAGTGATAATTGAGCTAAGGGTGTGTTCTGTAAGGCTGCTCATCTCGAGCGCAGACCCTTATGCAGGCACTGATTCCAAATGTCAACTGCCACCACGCACAATAAGCTCTCACCCTGGACTTCGGAGTAGGATACTGCTCAACTGCTTCTTGTCCAAGTTCCCAAGAGCTGAGGTTTTGTTTTTCTTTTTTCAGTTATTTCTTGAGCTTACAAATCCCAGTTTTTGTTTAATCAAAGGGAACTTCATGGGAAAACAGCAGTGTATGAAATATTCATCCACAACACTGAGAGTGTGGCTGAGGAAGAGCAGCTGCCCTGAGTCCGTCACTGTGGGAATACAATTAAAATTTTAACACATTTTGTGAAACACCCCTTTCTGTAGTGCCCAGCTTTCAAAGTAACGGGGAAATGTACATGGTGTGTAAGTGTCAACTCCTACTTGAAGCCCAGTGTTAAGTTTAATGATGAAAATTCTGTTTTCTCTGACAAATTCAAGCATATTGACCTTGTGAATTTTATAGTTAATGAAATTCCTAGGCTTATTCTCAAAGTAAATCTTCAGACTATTGAATGCAAAGATTCTCACAATTTTATGTGCGTAAGAGTCAAATGGTGAACTTGTTAAAAATGCAGATTGGGCTCAATTGTTGATAGACTTTTAGACAGTACCAAGCTTTTGACTAATAGCAACAGCCCTGAGCATTCTAGCCTGTGTCTTTGTGGTGAACATATGCACGTGTTTCTGTTGGGCATATATGTAGGAGTGAAACTTCTGCGTCGTCGATGAGCCACGTAGTCAGCATTAGTAGATACCGATGAGAACTGTTCCAAAGTGGTTGTTCCAATGTATAGTTCCTCTGTCAGTGTATAGGAGTCTCCACTGTCCCACATCCTCACCAACACTTAGTATGTTCTGTTTTAATTTTAGCCATTCTGGCAGTGAGGTAGAGGTACTGCATTATAATTTCGACTTAAATTGAAGGGTTAGATACATTTTGGTATAATCACACAATGGGGCACCATTCAGCCTCAGAGAATGAACAGTCCACAGCTACGTGCAACAGCATGAATGAGTCTCACAAACATAAATTATGAAAGAAGCCAGACACAAAATAATGCATAGTGCGTGATTTCATTTATCAGTGATACAAAAGAAAAAAATATGAACGTAATCGCTGACATTAGAAGTTAAGATCATGATGAACCGTGGGGTGGGGCCTCCGGAGCATTGGGGTTGCTCTGGGTCTCAGTCTGAGGGCCGGTTTTACAGATGGGTTTCACTGGGAAACTGCAGCCAGGTGTCCGCTTATGGTATGCATCCTTTTCTCTGTGTGCATTATACTTTATCGAAAGGTTTGTATTTTAAATATAGATTTCCAGGACCTTACGATGAGAAGTTTAGTCCTTTGATGGGACCTGAGACCCTGCATGGTGAACAAGCATGCGGGTGGTACACTGAGAAACACCGGTAATTTCATGCAGAGAATTTTGTTTGTTTTTTTAAGCATTCACCAGCTCTGCCAGATAACTTGATCAGTTGCTGTGTACACTGCAGCTGTTTTAGGTCATTTTAGAGATGGTTTCAGAGCCCCCACCTTTCACCTTCTGAGCGTGAATGCATCCTGGCAAATGAAAACACCAGGTGAGCTGCACGTGGGAAAGAGCCACGCTCACGCTCGATGTGGGAAGGACCATCAGGTAAGAGATGCATCCATTAGGGAGGAAGGAAAAGCCCCATCCAGTGCCGGAGTCATAGGGATTCCCTCTGGGAGGAGGGCTGATCCCTTCTGGTGAAAGCCCATTTCATTTACTTAGCAAAGAGGGAGAGCGTGTGTCTGGGTCCGAGGTACCTGGCGGAGGCTGTGTAGAAGTCAGGTGAACGGCTGAGTCAAAACCTCTGTCAGTTACCCGGAGGAAGCTTAGAATGCAAATAACTGGCACGTTACTGCTTGTTCTGACGAAGGTCCCTCACATAGTAAGGCCTCAATCAGCTTCTTTTTATCACTCACTAAGGGAAAGAACAGAGCTACCCGACATAATTACAGGCAAGACTGTAAGGGGAATAAAAAGATTAAAAAAAAAAAAAGAGGAAAGAAAGAAAAGAGAAAAAAATAACAGAAAAAACAATGCTCGTTTAGAACTTGTTCTATCCGCCCAAGTTCTGAGACAGAAAGGGCTCTCCAAGGTCAAGAGGGAAAGGGTTCTCAATGAATAGTCATTATGCTCATGGACATGCAGGCTGTAGACAGTGTTGACCTGTAGACAGGCTGGTTGTCACAAGTGAGGCTGCACCAGTTGTTAAAAAATCAAAATCATTTTCCACCTGTTGGAAAAAGCCACCGGCCAGGATTCCCAGAGCCCCTCCCCACCCACTGTCCACACCCCCAGGCCCCTCCAGACAGGACTGCAGCTAAAGGGTGGAGTCTGACGGTCTAGGGCCCTGTGGGGGAGGGTGGGACAAGGGACATGTCCACGCTCCTGTCGTCCTCTCTGCCTTTTCACTGAGCCCCGCCCCGATTCTGCCTCCCTTGAACCTTCTCGTTCTTTGGCACTTCCTCATCGAAGGCGTATTCTTAGGCTATGAAGGGCCAGTAATTAAGTGTGGATGCCTCATCATTAGGCCCAGCTTTGATTTCATCAGCCCAGAGGCTGACAGATGCTCCCGCTCGTTCCTTCACGCCCTCGCCCACTCAGCAGGCGCCTACGCCAAGGCTGTGCTGACCTGTGAGACTCCATCCTTGGCCTACAGGAAAGCTGACAATCTGGTGGGTGACCCGCCCACAGAGAGAGGGGAGCTATGCAGGAGTGCGAGGGGAGCATAAAGCAGGACCCCACAGTGGGTCAAAGAAAACTTTCTGCAAGAGGCGGGTTGAGCTTAGGCTTAATGGAAGAACAGAAGTTACCAGGAGGGGATGGGGAGTGAGAGGCATTTTGGACAAAGGTCACCAAATAAGCGAGGTGAGAAAAAGTGTGGGATGTTCAAGCAGCGGAGTCCAGTGTAGGGCAGGGGTTGGTAGGGCACCTGAGAGGAAGGTGGGGCAAGAACCGCGCAGAGGCCGGAAGCCAGGCCTTTTGAGTCACCAGCGTGCGGCCAAACCATGAGTTACCAGCAAAGTATTTGGTTTGTGGTTGCTTTACTCCCTAAAAAACTTAAACTAGAACAAATTCAAGGTTATCCCTGCGATACGGCGACTCTCCCCCACTGGTATTCCATATGCTTTCTTGAGAGACAGCCGGGAGGAAGGGGATGGAGCGCGGCTAGGCGCCAGGGCTTGGGCATAGCTGTGCTCACCTCGTCCAAGCAGCAGGCGAGCGGCGAGGCGTTCCCAGGCTGCTTCTGGGCTTCACCGCCTTCCCGAGACTTCTGGGTTTCAGCAAATCTCCCCACACACCCGGGGGACAGCACCCCGCCTCGAGTGCTCATTACCCTCTGGGTGGTCATGGAGGACTCTGGCCGTGGAGGGGTTTCCCTGCCGCGGGCCCACATGTGTCTCACAGCGATGCGTCGGGCTTCGCGGAGCGGAGATTGGCATCTGTGGGTAAGGAAATCTCAGCCCCTGCTCTCAAAGCAGTTGTTTTCCAAACAGATTGCATTTGCTTATTGCTGCCCTGATATATTGTGCCCATTTAAAAACACCCCAAAGTGGAAATTGTAAAAGGATAAGATGAAAACGAGAGGAAAACATTGAGAATAATTGTTATTTTATTTACTTTTAATCAACAGAAGCTTGTGATGGAATGTGTCTAATTATGTTTTGAAGTCTTGGTTTATACTTGTGATGCTACGATGGGCGGGTCTTGCTTTAAGTGTATTTCAGCTTTTGGATTTTAATGGCTGACGTGGGCGGAAAAGGCCTCGTAAAGCCATGTCGCCCCAGACGGAAGTATCAGTTCTGGTTCTACGTAGGAATTATACAAACGTTTTTTTGAAGGTCCAGACGGTCAGTTTCCTTTATCCCTGCCACCAGTTTTTGTGAGCTAATCGGGAAGGGGTCCATGTTCGTCATGGGGTTAATAGGACCAATAGCTGCTGAACGTCTGCTTTAAAAATTAAAAACTAGATTAGTAAATTCTGTAATCCAGCTCTTTAAAGTGCTCTGATACAAGTGTTTATACATGTGACCCCCTCACATCACTTTGGGAAATAGTATCACAAAGTAATGGGAACATTTTTAAATGTCTGTTTTCAAATTTCCCTTCAGTAGGAGTTCCTTTTAACAAGTAGTTACATTCTCACTTGTTGTTAAAACGTTAACTTTACTGTGAAGGGACTGAATAAGCCTTGTTGTTTTTTCTAAAAACATCGGCAAGATAGCATCTGACACCGTCAAAGAAAGGGGCAGCAAACGTAGGCGATTTGTCTGCTTATAAGAGAAGAAATATGCGTCTTATTTAAGTCTGGCAATTTGAAAATTGGCCTGATTGGATGCTGGAGTGAGGGAGCCAAAGGAGTCCAGAGGAGCTGTGAGCTCTCCAGCTTGGCCACCGGCCCGAGTGGTGGCGTCACCGGGGGCGGCTGATGGAGGAGGGGAGGGGACCGAGTTTTGGAGGACGGCGGTGGGACTCCGAGTGGGGCTTTGGAACTACCGAGCCCCGCCGTCGGGCTACAGCGCTTGCCGCTCTGACTTCTCGCCCAGCACGTTAAAAACCAGACTCACTGTTGGCTTTATGTCCCAGATTTACTTTCTCCTTCTGTCCTCCCGTCTCTGTCCATCTTCATGATGGAAGACAGAGTTGGCAAAACTGAAAAACTCCCCCCGAACCAGGCGTGTAAGGTATAGCAGGCTGCTCCCACTCGGGGGAAGACCACACAGCCCCTCTCAGCCCGACCTCATTACACCTCATCCTAACGAGGTGCTGGAGGCCCGCTGCCACACACGGGTGGTTAATACTGCCAGCGCGGTCACGCCAGTTCAAAAGCCCGTGGTCAGCAAAGGCACGGGGAAAATGCACTGGCTCCTCAGCAGCGCCATCGGCTGTAAAGCGTCTCTCCATGAGTGCACTAAGGTGCGCACACCCAAAGCCCAGAAGGTGCTATTTATATCTGTAGATTATTGGGCATTAGCTGCACAGGGAAAACGATGCCCCTGACGAGGTACTTCTGCGGTAAACCCCAGACAACCCTGAGCTCTCCAGAGTAATTTTCATTCTTTCGAGAGCCGGTGTTTCTCAAGTTTAGCTCATACAATGATGACCTTATCTTTTAAGTGAGGGGACATTTTCATTAGTAACTACAGTAACTTCCTTGCAAAATTATAAGCATGTGGCTCAAACTTTTCTCTCCCTAAGAAAATGATAGCAGAATGCTGATGGAGGATGCGACTTGAAATTTGTATTCAAAAGATTAAAAAGCAAACAATCCCTAGGGAAATAAGCCCCCTAACAATTCAGCGAAATAGAGCCAGACGTCTTCCTTTGCCGAGGAATGTACTTAAATTAAGACTGTGGCTGAGTGGACCTCACAACTCGCACACGTATGTTAATGTGTATTCTCATGTGTCCGAAAGGAGCCATCCTCCAACTGGACATGAATATAACCTTGTTTCTTACTGTTACAAGGGTGATAGTCAAACTATTTCAGGTGCCAGAAATATATCAAGTGGTTATTGTTTTGTTTTGTTTTTTAACATAAAGTCTCTCCTTCTTCTAATAATGCAGCTGCCACTTGCAGCTAATGGCATTCTCTTTTTTCTCTGCTGCTAGTTTTATTTTTCTTCAATAACGCGCAGAGTCCGTTTTCTGCCGTCTGCCTCGTTCTGTGTCTGACTCCCTAATGAATGCAGTAAGCCCGTGAGCACACACACGCCTACAGAATACCCAGTCAGCTCTGGGGGGCCAGCGTAACAGCGACCCAAGTGATTCACGGCTGGTGTTAGTGAGGCAACTGGCATTCGATAAGTTACTGATTTTTCAAAGAATCTTACTAAAATGCTTTGGAATGTGAAGTAAAACCCTCCACTCACACAGGGCAGTATTGATTAAGTATGAATTCATACATCAGGTTTCTGGATGCTGTGTTATCTCAGGGCCAGGGCATATTAACTGATTAGTATTGATTGCACTGTGGCCATCAGTGAGTTTTTCAGAGCACCCTTTTCAGTCAGGGAAGAATGAATTGTGCAGTGTGATCCTGGACTCACTTGGCAGCAGATCCAGAGAAAGTCAGGTCATTGATCATGGATTCAATTTGTTCCGATGGTTTCAATGCTATAGGTATGTTTAGATGTCCCCCATTGACATTCTTTTACTTCATTTTCCATACACATTTTCCCCTGCCTGGTATATTCCTGCTCTTGTTTTCTGCTTGGCAAATGTCTGCTCATCCTCCAGGATCCAGCTCAAAAGCCATCTCCTCTGCGACCTCATTCTTGGTGCCCTGAGGAAGATTTTGTTCTCCATCTTTTGTTGTACATAAGTATTCAATACAGAAGGATAAATGCCAGGAATTATGTTTTTATAGCTCCTTCCTATGGAACCAGGAGCTTCTTTAGGACTATATGTTTGTCCTTATAATTCCTGGCACCCAAGAAGAAGGGACATGGCAGTGTGTAAATACTAGCTACTGTTACACACTAGTCTTTACACTACTCAGGATCAGAAACTTCTGCTCCCGCAGGATTTAAATGGTTTGTACTGCCTTGGAATTGGGAGTTACAGGTACCACTATACCAAGCAAGTGCCTTTATTACTCCCACCACTGCTACTTATACACTGCTTGTGTGGGTGACACTCAGTGCTAAACACTTTAAATACAAAATCTCATTAATTTCCTACCATGGAGCAAGATCGTTATTATGCTCTCCATTTTAGAGATAAAGTGAGCCTTAATAAACGCTTTTCCCAAGGTCACCTCAGGGGGTCAAATCAAGGTCTCTGACTCCAAAGCCCGTATCTGTGGTGTGGCCTGGGACACTTTGGGAAAGGCTCATCCAAACCAGGAACCCCAAATCCTATCCTTAGAGATTAATTGTTTTGAGTCATGAAGGCTTTACTGGAGCAGCAGGGGTGAGAGGGTTAAACACACCCAAATAGAGTCTTCGGATATATTGTTAATAGTTGGTGAATTGTAATCTTTTTCAGTTCCTACCGATAATTTTTCGCCATGGGTCAGTTGACAATCAGACAAAAGCTTTCCCTTTAGCAATAGTTTAGGTGGGAAAAGACACAGAGGAGGGAGCCAATGAGGGTCCAGAGAGGAAGAATTGCAGGTGCTAGAGACCAAGTGAGGGGGTGTGACCACCACTGAGAAATGGCATTACTTAGAGTAGATCAGAACGAAGGGGGACGCTGTGGCCATCTACAGCATTGTGTCCGTTTCCTCTCGCTGCTGTAACCAAAGGCCACAACCTTAGTGGCTCAAAATAAGACAAATTTATCCTCTTCTAATTCTGGAGCTCAGAAGCCTAAAAGGGCCTCGGTGGGTTAAAATCGAGGTGTCAGCAGGATGGCGCTCCTCTCCGGGCTCCAGGGAAGACCCTGTTTCCTTGCCCGTTCCAGCTTTTAGAGGTCACCTATATTCCTGAGTCTGTGGCCCCCTCCTGCACGTTCAAAGCCAGCTGCTAACATCTTCCAGTCTCTCTCTGACTCTGACTCTCATGCTTCTGCTCCCTCTTTCACTTATAAGGACCCTCGTGATTACATTAGGCCCCTGGATAATCCAGGAGAATCCCCCCAGCTCAAAATCCTTAACCATACCTGTAAGGTCTCTTCTGCCCTGGAGGACGCTATATGACCAGGTTCTGGGGGTTAGGATGTAGACATCTGGGGTACCTTATTCTGCCCACCACACATGTGTTAGGGTAGAAATTAGAGCTCAGAGGCCTGGGTTCCGATCTTGGCGTTACCTTTGTGGAGCTATGGCCTTGGGGCAAATCCCAACCCCTCTGAGCCAGTGCGTCTTCCTGGTGCCCTTAGTTAAACGCTGGGAATGGCTCTGGCTACTTAGAAGCCAGGCCTACTTGACACACCTGCAGATGACACCATAGCATCTATTTAAGGCCATTTCTGAAGGTGTCATTAGTCCTTCTGATGGCGTTCCTGCAGGTTCTCAGCTGATTCCTCCTTACCATCCTACACCTGCTTACACCTGGCCTGCAGAGCGCGTTACGTTTTCAATTTCTCATGTTAAATAGGGGGCTCCGATTCTGTAGCATGGCTGATGCATTAGATACCCACAGCCAAATAGCTGAATGCCGAGACTTTTTATCCCATTTAAATTAAAGCATTTAAAACACCCCGACTCCATATTGGCTGAATGACACACACAGACGTTTTCCAGCCGCTCTTGGGGGTAGGTGATACGGGCTCCTGTCAAGTTCTATATCTGGCGGCTTTTTTATGGTGGAACAACTGAGAGGAATTCTGCCTTATGATATGTAACGACTACTTATTATAGACCAGTCCATTTTGCAGCAGGGAGGTGGAAGGCAGGGGCTGGAGGAAGAGCGTGAACTGATCTCAGACCTGAGAGAAAGTAACCTTCTAGTTGCCTTTTCCAGGCCAGCGTCATAAGCTTCCTTACAGCAGCTTTATTTCTCAGTGACGTGCCACACGGCCCTGGTTTTTCTGGTGTCACTCATGCAGGCTTAAAAAATGATTGGTTTTATGGCTTTTATTTGGGAATTTGTCAAGGTTTCGCATTTGCAGATGCCTTAAAGCAGCGGCCTGATAGTCCATAATTTGGTGTTTAAAGGGATATCGGCAGGTAACCTGCCTGCGCCCACAGCTGCCTGTAGTGATCACGTCCTTGTGCCTGGTGGGGAAACCACCGTAATTCCTTCTGCTGCAGTAAACCTCTGCTGTCAGGAAGCTCCGTCCCGGGCTCCGGAGGACCCCTGGCATCCTGAGATGGGAGAAGAGCCTTTCAAACTTCATGATCAGGTTGATATTGAAACCCTCATTCCCATGACGTGTACTTCAGGGGTCAGTAAGCCCAGACCGGGCTCAGCATATCCTGGCGATCCGGATTTTTGCGCTCTTTTGTCATGACTCATAGTCTGGAAATGAAAAAGCACTGGATTCTGAATTCTTTCTATTTCTCTCTTTGTCCCTGTGTGTCTCCGTCTCTCTGTCTCTGTCTGTCTGTCTCTCTCTCCCTCCCGTCTTTCTCCACCCCCTTAGGGTCACAAAGCCCCCAACAGATGTTTTTAAAAGCCTCACTTTTGAGAACTGTTTTGGCCTCCTGCCACTGTGCGCAATTTTAGGTTTAATGAAAGTGGGTGCCTCCCAAGCGCTCCCCCTAAGGGGGAAAGCAGCCAGTCTCCCGGTGAACTTGCTGGTTCTTTCTCAGCCAGAACCCAGGGGCCAGCGAGGCCATGAGCAAACAGGTACACAGGCACACCTGCCTCGTCCCTGCTCCTGCTCTCCCCGTGGCCTGGGTTGGCCTCGGCTCGGTGCATTCCTGCTGGTGTTTGTCACGGTTGGCGTTTCTTCCCCTCCGCGGGCCTTAGCATCGCCGGTGCTTATTTGAGCAGCAGGCGGCTTTTCTGAAGTGACCTCTGCCAGGCAGGAGATTTATGGGGGCGTTTGCTTTCATGAAGTGTCGAGGCTGCCTCGTGAGCTCACCGCGTCGCTGTCAGAAGAAGAGCAGACCGCTTCCCAGAATAAGCCTCCGGTATTATCTTTGAACATATGTTCTTGATTAAATGAGAAGAGGAAAGTCTCTTCGTTTTTCCCATTTGGAGGTTAAAGTGGAAGGTTTGTCTCAAAACAGATTGCAGTAAATTGTGGGTTTATTTGAACAGTACGTCAACATTATTTACTCCTGGAAAAAAAAAATCTAAAATTGATAGGTTTCTTTTAATCACCTCATCCTGAAAGCTGCTCTCAACAAACAGCAAATATTTCAGAAGCCATTTGGGTAAGTCTGGAAATGTTGAATTACTGGAAACCTGCCGAGAATAATACCTTTGAAAATGTTTCCATAGTTCTGAGCATAAGAAAACTTGATTAGGAAACAGCTTGCCTCCAAGCAGAACGGGTATTGCCTTCTGTGACCTGCTGGCCTCCTTGCGAAGGATGGCTTACAATATTCTTGCCTAATACTGATCACACCACCCCGAAAAACAGGTACCTTCTGGAGCTGAGAGTCTCCGTCCATCATTCCGATCAGTAGTATCTTCCTCTTGGGTTCTGTCCAGCCAACTCAAAGCTAAGTGAAAGAAGGTTCAGTAATTGGGTGAGCTTTTGGCAAATCCAAGCCAAAGCACATTTTCCCAGATAATGTCCTTTGACATCATTGCACAGTCCTGATTGCATGAAAATATGCTCTATAAGTACAGCCATTCCCAAATCCCAGACCTCTGGGGGAGGTAAACGGACTCACATGCAAGCTGAGGACCCTTGTACACGTATACCCGTGGGCTCGTGTCCTTTTCAGAACTGCTTGTGCTGTTTGCTTTCTGTGCGCATGTCTGTTGAAAGGACTGTGGAGTGGTGGCGTGGGACCTAGGTGGGGTGGGCTTGGAGCCTACACGCCGTGATTTACCCTGGACCTCAGGCCTTTGGGCACATCCCAAACGGTGGGCAACATTTCCTGCAGCAGCATATTGTATTGCATTTATTTCTTGGGAACCTTGTACGTTGCGTGTTTCATCTGACACGGGCTGGTTTTCAAACTGCTCTATGTGCCGGTACAGCTGTTTGCCTGTGAAATACTGAAATCGCAGCAGCGGGTAAACGGCTGCCTCAGACGCTCTGCCCAGTGTGAAGCGGGACCTCTAGACCCCGGTGGGCGCTGCTGCTGGCACCCGAGCCCCCTGCTGGTCGTGCCAGCCCTGGCTGTGCGTGCAGTGCCAGTAGCCTGAGCCGCGGAGACTCTCCTGGGCCTGCCCAGACCCCCGGCAGCCGGAGCGCTGAGCTCCCTTGGCCGCAGTCTGGGCTTGTGTGGAGCAGCTCAGACAAAAGGGACTTGCCAAGGCAGCACTGCCATTCCCGCCAACCACAGTCACTTCTGCACAGTTCTGAGCCATTTGGTAGATCAAAGCTTTTCTTTCTTCCTACCCTTGCAACTCTGTCCCCCCATGTACCAGTGTGAAGTCCAGAAGCCTTCACCATTGAGACCAGTGCAGGAAAAGAGGGTGTAATTCTAGTCCCAGCTTCAACACTTAATAACTCCGTGACCTTGGGCAAGGGACGTAACCCTCCACACTGCCGCGTTCTCATCTGTAGAGTATTGATGTTGGACTTGATTCCTTCCAGCTGTAACAACAGAAGACTCTTAGTCCTGAAATGTCTGTGTACTAGCCCATTCACCCAGCCTATCAATGGATATGCCATTTACCTTTCACAAAGGGAGAAAAATAATAACACGTGCTCACAAATAATGTTTGAACACGAGTTAAGAATGACGCTGAGTGCTGTGCTGCGGCCCGATGGGGGGAGTTGACAGGCCCAGGATGTGGCTGGCTGGCTCCACCCCCACGTGCCACATCAGTCAGTGCGGGTGAGCTCCTGGCTGAGCTCAGGGGGCTGATGGAGCTTTGTGCTCATGGGGCCATGGCCCCTGATTCAAGGGCCAATGTCATCTGTCCCATGGTTCTGTCCCAGCAGCCGCCTTGAAAATGTGTGTTGTGGCTCATCAAAGACCCCCAAAAAGTATATAAATGGGTCAGTGCAAATCCATTATTACTAATAGGGGAAATAATCTGAACATGCAAGCCACAAAGTCATAAACTTGACATAGAGCAGCAAGCATCGTGTTATGGAATTAGCACTGTTTTTGGTTTTGTGACATTTTGAGTATCGGTAGTTATAATTTTTTACACTATGCCAGCAATTTTCAACTGGTGCACCACAAGAACGTTTAAAACATGCAATACCTGGCTATTTAGTCAGGGGCACTGACCTCTTTTCCCTTAAGCTGTCAAGTAAAAAAGTAACGATGACCAACACAACAATAGCCATCTGGTGTGAAGGAGTCAAAATTATACCCATTTTTTTGTCAGATTGGCAGAAAAAAAATTTTTTGGTGTGCTGCAGAGTTCTAGTAATTAGTTTATGTGTCATGAGATGAAGAAGGTTGAAAATTGCTGCATTATGCTATTTATAATTTAGAAGAAGTTTATAGTCTTTCAGATTTATATATATATATATATATATATATATATATATATATATATATATATATATAATACCTTGGGTGTAATTTGGGGGTGGGGTGATGGGAAAAAGGTTCTGCCTCTTATTTTTAGAATAAATATCAGTCATAACTTCAGAGCCAATATGCAGAAATTCATTTTGTAGATTTTTACCATCATCCTATTCCCTACACGGAGATTATCCTTCATCGCGTAACATTGTGGTCATTAACACTGACAATCAGGGCCAAAGTACTGTGATACCTACTGTTGTCTGCGCGCTTGTTAAGGACGGAAGAATCAATAGGTCCACGCGCGTATGTGTGCTTGTCTCGGACGTGGCCTGTGTGTGTAAGTGCCTATGATCTTGATAGACAAAGGGCTGTGGTGGGTTTTTGAGTCACCCTTGTTGGTTTTTAAGACAGTGAATTTTTACTGTGGGTTTTCATCTGACTTCTCTATTTCACTTTGGCTTCCCCTACCAGGCTTGAACTCCGGCCTGCTTTTAGGAATTGCAGCTAACTATTTCACAAGTGACACCACATACATCTAATGAAAGAGTTGAAGCTGAGAAACTTAATCCTCTACTTTTATTAGGAAGTCCTGGGATTTATCCCTAATCAACACCCTCTTTTAACTTAAGAGCTAAAAAAAAAAAAAAAAAAAAGATAAATGTCACTTCCAGATGCATGTACTGCATTCGAGATCTATAAATAATTACCCAAGTGCAGTCTGAATGGGTTGACGTTCCTTCGGCAATTTAGCCTCTGTCAGTACCTCATACTGAGGGTTTGTTAGTCATTGTGATAACAGCTTCGGTTTGATCCTGACTTTCTTATGATGGCAAACTCACCAACCCCAGCCCCATCCTCCCTTATATGTGCGTAGAGGGACCCACAAGACCCTCTGGGAGGTGAAAGCCGGGTCATCAAGGCTCAGCAGTGAAGGAAGAGCCTGCACTTGGAAGGGACAGCCAGGTGTTACGGCCCACGCTTGTTCCCAGGCTCCTCTGCCCCTACTGGGTTTCTTACTTACTATGCTGTTGTCACCGCCTTGGTCCCTCTGGGACACCCCTCCTTCAGGGGTGCTCAGGCCCCAGGGTAGACCCCGCTGTCTCCCTAATTCTCCAAAACTGTGACCAAACTGGAACTTTGGAACCAAAAATTGAAGTACCGGAAACTTGGGGATGACGACAAAGAAATCGATACTAAGGGTAACATAAAAGCATGATCTGGTTTTGCCAGATTCGGCTCTGTTTCTACCTCCTTTGGAGGAAATCTTCTATCTCTACCACCTGGCGCAGGCCTCAGGCCAAGTCCCGGAGAGAGACGCCTGTTCCTTCCCACCTATCTCGGGGTCTCTTTTTCCGGCCAGGGGCCCTTTTTCCTTGGATGACAGATACATGGCATGTCCCCTCCTTCAGCAGATATGCAGCCCCTCCCCCGCAGGGCCTTATTCCATGGGCCCCACAGGATCGAAGTGCACCTGGACTGGCCCCGCAGCCCGAGGAGCCGTTCAGGAAGGTGGGGGGTGTTGACACTGGGCACTGTGGGAGTGTCAGGACCAAACCCAAACACTCTCTGGTAAAGATAGTCCTCACCCCTTCTGTGTCTACGACGTACTTGTCAGTGTTGGGATTTTTGTCAGCGCACTTGAAGAAATTGAAAATTAGCAGGTCTGCCGTCATTATAAAGCAACCACATCTACGCTCTAACAGCGCATACAGCCTGCATTTTGTCATGTGGCTCCTGTTGAATAGAACAATGTGTGAATGTCAGTTTTTCTCCTCAGACCTCTCAAGGCGAAGTTCTCCCTTGTTCCTTTTTTGTTCTGATTTCATATTGCCACCGCCTCACGCACCACTCCCGGCAAGTTGTTCATTCGTTCTGTGTCCTGTTGCTTCCGCCTGTTGAGCTCTGCAGTCCCTCTGATGGGCAGCCCTTGTTCCCAGATGCAGCCAAAACGAGCGCTGCACATGGTTCACGATTCGTCAGCACACCTGTCAAGTTTTTTCCGACGTACCACAGCACCACAGGACTTCGATTGAAAATCACTGTGCTACATTGCCAGGGTAATTTGAACGAGATCAGAATTTTTAGACTGTGTATGTTGACTGATCTTGTTGTTTATAGCATGCATGTGATAGGTATGCAAAAAGATATCTGCATTTAAGTTTCCTACATGTGTGAATTTAGGTGTATGTGTATGTTTCAAATACACAATATGGCAAGGAATGCAGGCTTGCATGCAGAGATTTCTAGATGACGTTCTCAGTATGGGCCCTTGGGTTTTGTCGTGTTGTGGCTACCTCAAAACAAAGGGAATGCTTTGCTCTGAATTTCCTGTCCCTGGAAAACTATATGGTTGAAAAAAATCCCTTCTTTCCTCTTGAAAACTATCCATGTGCCAAAGTAAGAAGAAGGCCTTGAAAGGATTACTCAGGTTTCCCTCACATCTTCTCCTCACCCCCAAAGTCTAATAATTTTTTAAAAAAGAAGAAACAGAACAGTCCTTGTCACTAAACTTCTGAGCACTTTAAAATAGCCAGATGCATTGCATGCAACTATGTCAAATTTGGACTCATACCAGTCATGAAAATGCTCTTTTTTTTTTTCTTTTTAGGAAGTAAATTACATGCATTTCCCAAAGAGTATTCAGAGAAGGGATGGCCTTTTTTTTCTTTGTCTGAACAACTTGCACGTGAGGTCACCACGCTGAGTCCCCGCCCACTTCCCGCGGCTAGCCAGCCTCACCAGCCCGGCTCAGTTGCCGGAGCGGCTGCACAGTGTCAGCTGGTGGCCAAGAGTCAAGCCCACAGGATCTTTGGCTCGGAAGGGACTGAATGAGGTGGGTTACGAAACTCCCTCGTTTTCCTGACGAGGAGATTGACTGGCTTGCCAGGGGCCCCAAGACAGCCTGTAATGGACGAGGAGCCAGGCCCCCTCCGAGGGTCCAAGGCTGCGACTGCCGCACCTTCAGCGAAGCCCTTTGAACCCTGCCAGGTGCTCCGCAAGTGTCAGAAGGCCCAAGGAAGTCCCCGTTGTACTCACTCCTTCATCAGAAGTGCCGGGTCCACCTCACGTTTGTCTGCTTCTAATGCAGGTTTCAGGGCAGAGGGACCCCTTTCCTCCGCCAGCCTCCGCCTGCCCGTTACTGCTGAAAGGCTGAGAACACGCAAGGACCCCTCAGCTTCACTATTTAAAATCCTAAGCATTTAAAGTCTGTGAACACATAATTCAGCATAATAACTTCAAAACAAGCATCTGTTTTCAAAATGATAAATACTGGTGAGATGAATTTTGTCTAAAATCAGTTCAGAAAGTGACGGATTTCATTCCAATGAGTTCATCTTCCAGATTCCGCATCGAATTCTGATTGTATAAAGAAAAGAAAAATATATTGTTTATGACGCAACGTTCTGAGGACCACTGATGCACGGTGGTTTTTCATTCGCATGAATCTTCATTTTTACCCTTCCTTTAAATGTGGGCTGGAACTGTCTGACGTGATCACACAAAAGTAGCAAAACAAATGATTCACTCCCCTAATTCTGTGACTAGCTTTCACATTTCATTGTTCTGTTGAACCCCTCCTTTACCTTTGCCCTTTCTTCCTGTGCATCCAAATGACGGAGGTTCAAATCTGCATGATTTTCTCAGAAATCCCCTAGAAATAGAGGCAATTTAGCGAGCTGCCTTCTTTATGACAGAGATCCAAAGCAGCGCCGTTTGCACTAACGGGGTATAGCAGACATCTCTCAGAGTATGTTTTCTGTGGGTATGATTGGGGCTGTGGTATCTACAAATTTACATCAGCATGAACCAGAGATTCACTTTTCATTTGTTTGGTGGCCTGACTCCCTTCGTTCCTTGTTCGAGGCTCATTTCCAGGGCTTAGCCATGAATCACACCCACATTTGTGTACAGCCATTTGGGACCCCTCTGAGGTGGGTTCAGGCCGCCTGCTGTCCGGGTGAGAGGAGCGTGTTTTACTGACCGGACAGAGCTCACCGGAGTTGACTCTTCTGCCATCGCCTGCAGATGTGCTCTTGCTCTCCTTCCCCACGTAGCTTTCCAGCCATGCGCGGGTACGCTGTTGAGGTCCACTCGAGTTCACTCTTCTCCCTTCTGCGTCTCAGGCCTAACCCACAGCCTCAGCATCCCCAGGAGGGAAGGGGAGCGTGGCCTGTCCTCCCACTGTTCTTGTCTGCCTCTCCTCATCGGTTGCCTCTGGTGCTCTCCTCCTTCTCTGTGTGGAGCCAGGGAGGAGGGATCAGGGACGAGGGGGAGATGTCTCTTGTCTCTTACCCAACAGTGTTGTTAAGATCTTGTCTCCATAGCTGGGCGGGGCGTTCTTCCCGAGCTCCTGCCTTCAGGCCTGACTTACTGTGCCCCTTCGCAGTACGCCGCCGCAGCTAGGGTCTCCTTGCAACCTGCTCTGCGGCCCACAATCGGTTTCTGAGCTATTGTCAGCACCTGCCTTCAGAGAAACTCTTTCACGTATGCACACCCACTTGCTGCTCTGGTTTTGTTCGGCTTTGTTGTTCCACCCCAGGTGCTTTCCCTTATTCGACCTGATTTGGAGTTTTGTTTCATGAAGGACAGGGAGTCGCAGGTCCCACAGTGCGTCACGTCTGCCATCCTGGGACAGCTGACGTTGGACCCTCGAGTGGGGGAAGCTTTGCAAAGATGCAGTTGGGGACTCCGCTGCCCGGCTCCCTTACTGCAGACTTGTCTGTCCCTGTGCCTGGAGATGTGGCGTCCAAGACCTCTGCCTTTCCACACGGTTTCTTCTGAAAATCTGTTCCAAAATCTCTAGTCTTATACGTTCTGGGCGGAGTGCTGATTGCTAGGTTGTGTTTTCCATGTTTTGCTAAGTCTCGTTTTGGGTCTTATATCAGTATTTAGTACTTACTGTCCCCAGCTGTGGGGGGTTCACCAAAATTCTGAGACAGTAGGAAATGCCCCATCCGTTCCGCATGGTTGAGCTCCAGAGTTCTCAGACCACAGTTCCTGGTCTCATTCTGAAACTCTAAACACCACTGCTCAGGGGATCCCAGCCCTCCTGAGGGCAGGAACTCTATCATTCCTGAGTTGTCTGGTAAGGACCTTGCTTGGTAAAACTGGTTCCTGGTGCCCTCTTGCAAGGTATAAGGATTTAGAATAAAGCCACCAAGGCATATTTGGGGCCTTCCACATAATTTCTAGGAAAGGGAAATGAGAGCAGTGTACCCTCCAACGCTTCCGTCTGACCCTGGAATTGTCTCGGACAAGCTGCACGTCACCGAGACTTTATGGTAACAGCACTGGAAAGGGGGTGCAAATGGGAACAGCTCGCGGGAAGCGGGGCAATAGCTACCACAGCCACTGTGGGGCTGAGCTGCTCGTCTCTAACGGTTGAGCCAAATCCCCCATCCGGAGGCCTCCCAGGGCGTTATGGAATTATGGAAGCCTCAGGGAGGCACCAGCAGCTTCAGGTTATGCTGAGCTGTATTTTACACCCTTGACTGCCAGTCGGATATTATTCAGCCCTAGAATTTTGAGTTCTGATGAGTGTTCTAAACACAGATCTCTGAAGACGGAGCAGTTTGGAGTGTCTGTCATCTTATTCTAATTTTCTGAGCACTCGCTGCCTCTCCATAGCTCTATTTTTATGCTCTGCAGCCCTCTGACCTTACTTGACTGAATTGGGGTGGACAACATGACCGTTTCTCGGCCCGATCTTTCTTTCAAGATTTGGAATTGGCGCCAAGACATAGTCTGTACTTGTGGATGAAACGGAAGTAATATCTACCCCGGAAGTGTGCATGGAGAAGCACAAATGAGAGAGGAAAGAGAGACACTTCCTCGTTTCCTGAGCGCTCTTCAGTCCCCAGAGCACTATCTATCTTTCAGTGCTCTTCCAGGGAATTTTCCTTTTAGGCAAAAGATAGCTCGAGTTAGTGCGCCTTATTTAAAATCAAGACAGTCTCAACTAAGACAGAGATCCCTCTAGTTTTATAACTTTTCTTACTGTAACTGATGTGACCCTATAAACATGATTGTACTCTGGTGAAAGAAGGGAGAAACGGGTAAGGGGAGAGGGCACCCCATCGTTCCAGGTTCCGGATTGCAGACAGCAGACCCCCCTGGAGCCCGTCGAAGCAGAAAAGGATGGTGAGACTCTCAGGTAGTTCACAGACTCTCTGAACAGAGCCAGGCCAGGGGGCTCCATGACTGGGACAAGTCAGCCCAGCACAGCACATCCAGAGAACGGCCCTGTCATGCCCCGGGCTCCTGATGGAAGGGGCTGAACGGCGGAGATGCTTCCATATCCACCCGTATCCACAAAGCCTCTCTCCCTGGGGGTTCAGCCACCGCCTCAGCTCACTTCTGCCACATCCGTGGTTCCACATGAACCCGAAAAGAGTATTCAGAGGTTTTGATGACACAGTGACTCTCAAGAGGCCTAGAGACAGGACAAGGAGGACTCAAAAGGTGGAGGCCTTATGTCTGGAGGCAAGGGGCAGGGAGCCCGAAGTCCAGCTGTGGGTTTTAGCATAACCCCCGTCAGTCCAACCAGGATTGGCCACACCAGCACAGGGCACGCAGAAACCAGACCAGGCCAGACCTAACAGCACGGCCTCCTCGGATGTGTGAGAAGTGAACGGTCAGCACATCTCCAGTCCTTAGGGGGCGCCTGGTACAGAGGGGAGCTGCCGGGCAGGGTCTCCTGTGATCAGCGCCCTACAGGATGACGGTTCACGGGAAGTGAAAATCCACGTTTGCTCCATCCCACCGTGGAGTATGAATTGTGGACCCCATCAGAGACAGACACTTGCCTCCCACAGAGTCACACCTGTGGCAGCAGCCCCGGGGTGGTCCGTCGGGGGCTAAGCTCGGCCACGGCCTGACGTCTGTCCCATGGGCCCACACACCACCCTGTGGAGCAATCTGGGCCTTTTAGCGTTCAGGGCCCCTTTCAGCTGGGAGGCCACAGGCTGCGCCCTGCCTTGGTCTGGCTGCTGGTTCCAGTTGCTCTTCTTCTATCTCCCACCACTGGGTGAGGCCGCTCCCCGACTTTGTCTAGCACTTTAGGAATGGGGGAGACTGTTGTTATCAGCAGAGCCTTTGACCGTGTTGCTCCTTCCTTTGAACAGAGATGTTTAAGTGCTAACCCTTTGGGGCAGTGAGAGCTCTGGGAGAACATACTCACCAACGCAGGACGAGCGCAGTGAGCCGGCTCCCTGCTGTCGCAAGCGGGAGAACCCTGTGTCACCTCCCGCGGAAGGGTCAGGTTAACAGCACTCCGGTCAGGCCTCTGTCCACATGCTGACGCTACACTTTGAAAAGCACTTCAGCATCTTCGCGCTCTGTCCCATTTAGGTGTGATGGCAGTCCCTGACGTTGGCAGGGCAAGGACCATTATCTTCATTTTAGCGTCGAGCTGTTACTGGCTATTTGCTCCCCTCAGAGACAGAAGCAACTCGAGGCCTGACAATTGCACCGCAATTCTAATTCCTTTTCAAGTGCACCAAGCCTGTTTAGAGTTTTTAAAAGTCCAGGAAAAAAAATAAGGATGAATTTGTCTAACATCAATTTCTAGTAGGTAAGAAGAAAAAAAAAATAGGAAAGAGGGTCTCTTTTCCCCTTTCTTTAAAAAAATATTTTACTTATTTATTTTTAGAGAGAGGGGAAGGAAGGGAGAAAGAGAAGGAGACAAACATGTGCCCTGACCAGGAATTGAACTGGTGACCCTTCACTTTATGGGATGATACCCATCCAACCGAGCCACACCATTCAGGGCTCTCTTTTCCCTTCTCAATTTTTAAGGTAAACGATTGCATTTCAACACCAGTAATCAGAAGTGGTCTGCAACTGAGAATTCTTTCTTAAGGACAGAGCGCTCCTTTATGTGACCTCATTGCCTTGCAATTCCAACTGGGAGCCCTAAGCATGCTCAGTTATGTCCAGTCTGGCGTTTACAGTGCCATCCTCAGATGGTGGATGTTACGTCATGAGGCTGAACTTGGCATTACATAGCTCTGAACCCCTCTCCCGAAGACTGGGTCTGTAGGTGACAAAACTTTATGACGATAAGTCATAGAATTTGGAATGAAAGAAAGGTGATACTCAAACCCTACTAACTCAAATAATATACAGAAGTATCTTTAAGCCAATGATTCTGTCTTCATACTTGAGAGAGAGGGCATTGATTTTTTTAAAGTATTGTCACAGAGAAGAGAGTTTAACCAAAAGAGCATGATTGCCCTCCAAAAGAATTATTCCCTAATTGCTCCTTCTTTTCTCTTGAATCATTATTTCCAAAATAAAAACCTCCTTAGGTAATTATGGCACTGCCCATTCATAGAACCTTCAGCTACTCAGCTACCATCCCCTGCTCGCTCCCCAATCCAACACAGTCCCCTGGCTGAGACTGAGCAGTCACTTGTCTTGAGAGTCCCCTTGGCTCCTCACCTCTCCACTATACACACACACACACACAGCCAAGCCAACTAGCCCCTGCAGTTTTTGACTCTTCCCGCTACTCCAGACTTGGATGGAGCATCATGCATCAGGTTGTGAGGTCTGGCATCTCTAGTGGTTGGGGAGGTTGTTTGGTGCCACTTGAATATGTGAAGGAGTTAATTTCCTGTGGGACAAACTTTGACCAATGAGAACCAGGCAATGGAAGGTGGCCAGGAAGATACACTCTCTCTGTTGTCCTCCCCAGGGAGTCCCAAGGCGTGGCTTCTCCTTGTACCCCGTCACGAGGTGTCTCACCAGCCAAAGGCACAGACTGATTGGGTGACTGGCCCTCGGTGCCTCCCCGTGGCTCATGATGAAGCAGAGGCCAGTTCCCCAAGGCATCAGGCCTCAATTCATTCCCTTCGCTCCTTTTCTTTTCCCTCAGCCTAGCTGGCCTGAGCTTGCACTTTCAAATAATGTATCAGCACTTTAATCTTCAGGCTCTGTTTTCCAGAGAAGCTAGGCTATTGCTCATTGGGTTGTTATGAAATATTTTCAGTGGGTTGGTCTTCTCACTTACAAGCATACCTCTTTCCAATTTAGTCCAACACACCTCTGATGCACGCGTTGAATGTGGCACCCCTTCAGTGGACCCCCATCACCTGTAAAACAGAGCCTACATTCCATTTGCTATCAAACCAATTATCTGACTTTATTTTTCATGATTTTTCACTCATATACCCTCTTGTCTGGCCCAACTGACTTACTTGAAACTTCTTTTATTACCCGTAGTTTCTGACCTCCAGGCCCGTAATCATGCTGTTGACTCAGTGTGTACTGTCTACACCTATATCTCTCCACATGTTTAAATTCTGTCCACCAAGGGCAAGTTCGAATGCTGCCTCCTTCTCAAGTTAGTCATCAATTGCCTCTCCCTTGCTGCCAGCCCACAAAAAATAATCTCTCTTTCCTGAACCTCCAAATCATTTCTCCAGTGGTACTTCCTACTTTTTAACTTACATTATAGTATTTTGCTGTATTTGTTTTCCCCAGTTAGACCATAAGCTCCTTGAGGGAAGGAACATCTGGCTCAGTTACCTTTGTTTTCCTGACGCCTGGCATGGTAGCTTGCCTATAATCGGTGCTTCAGAAAATTTCAGGAAATGAATAAACAGTCCATTCATTATATGAGAAAGCCCAGGATTATGGCTAAAACTGATTAAATTAAAATATTTCTTATTTCAAGCCCTAGATCCTTGTTTTTTCAGGCGGTACCGAAAAAATGGCTACAGGAATGCCTCTATTTGTAAGTCGAAAGGTCAGGAGATATTAATAGTGAAAATGATGTGGCCTTCTGCCTGGGGCCATCAAACAGAACATGCCACAGTGTTTTGCTGACCTGGGCAGTTGGCTAAGACACAGTAGTGAATGATCTAGCTTCTTAAGAAATGACTAATCTACAAGGCTTCTGCATAATTATTTCTTCTGAACATAGAGAAAATTTCTCATTAAAAATTCTAGGCTGAGAATATCTTCACAATTCTTTTACATCATTAGAAAGTCTAACAGCCAAAAAATAACCACGAGAAAATGTATACTGTTGAAACATACCACTTACAGCCAGTCTATATTATCCCTTTTGAAGATAAGTGAAATCTTCATGGGAAGAAGAGGCAAAAAAACATTGGCTGTGTATTTCTTTTGTATAAAAGGACACAGTTTGTCCTTTTATACAAGTAATGCAAATGTATTTGGTAAATCCAACCATATATTTATTTGTTAATAACAATTAATGAACTTATATGGAAACCGTTATAGAAATTCAGTAGCATTGGAAAGGTAAATAAACAGCACTAATGGGCATTATTATTTTCTAGTATTTATTAAAACCATGATGTGTATATGGCTGACATATATATTTGGATATGTACTTTATATATAACAGTTGGATAGTATTATATTTGAGATTAGGACATTTTATTTTATTAAAGATGAATTCTACTTTATAAATGGAAAATTAAGAAGCTGCTTATGTAAAAAGGTATAATTATGTAGTCACACATGGTTAGATTTTGTTGGTAGAGAGAGACTTCATTTAATCAGTAGAATCAGGCACATGTGACTTGGTCAGCAAGACCCTTGGGAAAGTGCGCATGATCCAGAGCAAGAGGTCATCACGTTTTTCGTTCTTACAACAGCGATCGTACAGACATGCTTAGGCCGGCGGTCAGAGAGGGTGCCCCGCGCCTGCCAGCTCAGGCGCTCCTTGGGCGGACGTCCCAGAGTGGTTTCTGCCGCTGGCACCGTCGTGACCGCATCCGAAGAGCAGGTGTTTGCGGACCCACCGTGGGCCCATGTTGCCTCGCGGGTCCTGCTTGTAAGCGTCACCCGCTGGCGCAGCGTTCTTTCCCGTGCGTCCGTGGGCCGGTCCTGTGGTGAGTCCCTGCGGCTCTCCGGGCTCCTGAGTCCCGCCAGCAAGGACCGTGTCCTCTGGCGGTGTCAGGGCCGCCTGAACACGGGGCTGTGTGGGTTCACAAGGCCCAGTCCCGAGTAACGCCCCCTGGGGGTGGAAGGATATACTTATACCTGGCATGATTTTTTGTGTGTTTTATAACTTCCTCTTAAAACAGGCAAAGCTTTTTTAAAGAAGACCCTCTATTCCTTATAGCTACGGGCTATGTTACTTCCCGCACCGCTGTTGCTCGCCCTCCGCCACCCCCGCCCCCGAAACTCAGAGACCGTGGTCTTTGAAATGGTTTCAGTACATCCTGGAAATGCTTGTACTGCCTTTCCTGATGGTGACATTTTAGTTCTCTTAAGTGTGTACCATATAACCAATTCAACTTACAAAATTAATTATGCTCTGTGTGAGATGCGAGCAAAGGAGAGCCTGCTGGCCCAGATTAAGTGCAAAAAAAGATATGACAGTCCAGTCACCCTATCGAGCAAACAAACAAAAACAAAAACTAGTCACCCGAATGTGTCTTTTTGTGAGTCTTTTACAATTTCAAAGTATTCTCTGTGCATTAAATAGGAGCAGTGGGAAGCTCAAAATTAGATTAAAGGCCAAGGACTAACAGAAGTCAATCCAAATAAAGATTATAAGCCATTGTTGAAAAGAACTAAAGAATTGTCCAGCAGCTGCCACCAGGCAATTTTGGTGAATTTCCAGGGATTCAGACATTTTTGGCTGTATTCGTGTCATCAATAACTGACCCTTTTATGGCAGAAAAACCCAGGTCAAAAAGTGCAAACACACCCAAAACCCTCCGTGTAATAAGCTCTCCCCCTTCCTGCTTGACCAGTTTAAAACCTGTAGCCGTGTTATGGGAGAAAGTGCTTTCTAAGAATGCTTCATGGAGTGGCTCTCCCAGGTCTATGAGGTGTTTTTGTTATGTACGCGCTTTAGTTGGGGATTCAAGTAGTCAGTGAATGTCTAAACCAACATATTCCACACCGTCTGGTTCCCTGGAGATCAGTATGAATTAAATACTAAACAATGGTGATAACGCTAATCCGACATAGTCCTGAAGTTTAATGTCAAATTCTTACTATGCTTTAGGGGGCTTGACCCCAATACCTGCCCATAACAATTACATGGGCAGCCCCATTCTTATCAACCCCTTAGGACGTGTAGTGTCTTCCAACCGTGTAGCTTTTAAAGAATCACGTTCATGAAATTATCTCCTGTCATCCACACAACAACCCTGTGTGTTCTGTATTAGTCTGATTCTGTTCTAACCAGTGCTATCTAAGAGATGAGGTGATTCACCTAAGTCTTACAGCTAAGTGTTAGAGCTGTAACATATGACTCCAAGAGCAGCACTTACGACAGCCACAGTTGCCTCCCATGTAATTACTTTCAAGATACAGTCTCAAGAAAAGTTTTATCTGTATGCGTATATCTATCATCACAGATAAGAGGGGCTCGAGTACCGACGGCAAGTCAGTAGTTTGGTGTAGGATGCCTGACATTTAAAATGACATCATGATCAATCTTCTTGAAAGCAAAACTAAGACAGTGGAGTGGGAGTATGATTAGAGAAAAGCCAAGCAGTAAATTTTTACTGCTCAGTTTTATTATTTTTAAAAGAAACCTTAAATGTTTAAAATTATGAAAGTCATGTGAAGCTGATAGCATGGTTTCAATGCAGTCTGAGGGCTCAGGAATATTGATCCACCTTCCCCAGCAGGGGGCAGTAGGAACTCCCCATTGGTTTCTTATGCATTGTAGTCTGGGGGCGGGGGGGGGGGGGGGGGGGGGGGGCTTCCCAACCCCTAGTTGAGGAGTCTAAGAAGAATGGAATGGAGGATGCTGATTTAATTTAATGCTTAGAAGTACTCCTGAAGGCCTGGGGCACTAAAGCTCTCTAGCTGAATGCATTGTAGTATCAAATTTCTGTACAAGTTTTAGATAAATTACAGAAATTGGGTAGAAGAAGTTTGAGAGTGTGTAATGAACTTTTATCATTCAAGATCAGAACAAGCCGTGTATACATGTGTACTTTTTGTTATTGGAAGTTCACTTTCTACCCCTCTCTAAACAAGGAATGCCAGGGGTCTACCCACGACATTGATGGAAATATCCTGTTCATTTTCTAGAGAGAATCCTTTTCCTTCCGCCCGCAAAAGTGGCAGCACAATGCAAGTCACAAATCTGTCAGTCTGGGCAGTTATGAGTTAGTTACATCAAGACCAGCAAAAATGGCTGCATGCCTGGAGAGTACAATTGTCATGAACAGTGGCATGTAAGAAACAGAGATGGACCCAAAAGAGAGTCAGCGTGCAGCCTTGGCAGAGACCACCAGAGCTCTTGCCCCTCCTCCCCATCTTCAACCCCTAACACTTCACTTTCCACCCCTCCACAAACAGGACCCAGGAGGATCCGAAAGCACTGATAATCTCAATGAGAAAAAGATTAGAACCCTGAGGCTCTGTGAGCTGGTCCTGATGCCAAAACCTGGTGCACAGAGTAGTCTCAGCTCCTGCTAAAGGGGCATTTAAATTGGAATGTGGGAGTGTCCAAATGTCCCCTTTCACCTCCTCAGTCCTGGACTAGACCTGTCACTCTCACCTTTTAGGACACTTACCTAAAAGCATGCGAAAAATAAGAAGTCGTGCTTCCTCACCAGAAAGGTCACAGGCCCTCTCATGTGAATCCTGATGAGGAGAACATGTGGCCTTTGGCGCACGTTCTGGCTCCATGGAAGGCCAGGATTACTACAGGATAGCGGTTTAAAAGTACGTCTTAAAGAACACCAAATGTAGTCCTCCCGGGGGGGTCATTTTAGTGTTTGGGTAGGCGCTAGGACTACACATCAGACATAATCTAAAATAAAAACACTTTCTTCTTTACATGCCACGTTTGACCTCAAATGTATTCTGTCTCTGGGAACTAGATTCTGCGTTTTACAGATCCCCCTGCAAAGGTCATGCCCCCTAGCTACCCTCGGTGTGACACCAGAGCTCTACTGTCTGGATGTGTTAGTGTCACGGGGAGAATGCCCCAGCGTCCACACCACTGCAGGGAAAGGAGCTCTCAGAAATCAGCCGGTCGCTGCCGCCGGGGGAAGAGCTGAAGCCGTTAACTTCTTTTCTTCCAGCACAGAAGAGAGCGTTTCCTCTGTCTTCAATGGACCCTCAAAAAGGCCTTTAAACACTCCAGCGGGAACAGTTTGCAAATGGCCAGTGTTCTGATGGTGGTTATCAATTCGAGTCTGGTTTCCCAGGCTGGAGAAGCCCGTGTGTGCAGTTGCCTTTCTGAAGGCGAGTCTCCTGCAGGGGTGTTGACGGGAAAGAGGAGGAAGGCGGCCTCGTGTGACCTGCTTTTACCAGGAAGCTTCAAACCGTTTCCCTTCCTCTCTGAGCCCCTTTGAGAGGTTTTGATCCAACGTGCTGTAGTGAGAAGAAGCTCTCAACAATGTAAAAAACAGAAGGCACAATAAAACAAAACAAGTTCTGTTTCCCTCCTAGAATTGGAATTTTATTTCTGGGTGACAAGGCTATGGATGGCTTGGTATAAATGCAAGTGATCCTCTCATAGCTGTTGGACATCAGTGAACAACATGTCTAAAGTATAGAGGTAGCTCTGAAAATGTCAGCCAAAGGAGAAGTGGAGAAAGGGCAGAATGTCCTTAAGGAACTATGTGAATGTTGCTGAACCTTTCAAACAATGTTGTAACTTCTGTGACAATGCAGTGATCTTCGTGGGCTGAATTTATATGGAGCTGAACCGGGTTCATGGAGATGCAGACCCTCGTTGGCCAGTTATCTGTTATTAGTGTTGTTCTACACACGCTGTCTGTAATTTTTCTCCGGTCCCCTGAATACTCAACAGAGATGCTCTAAGAACGTCTGTAACTTCTCTGCTTCCTGGTGTCACCTAGGAGGAGTACAGGAGCACAGTGACAGGAGGCTAACTAAGCTCGCGAATAAAGGCACCGTGGACATGGACGTACGCGTTAGTAGATACTTCTTGATGATGCAGAAGAAGAAAGCTGAAATCCTAAAGAGCTTTCTGACATTTGCCCTCCACAGAAACCGATGAGTTAGTTATTAAGGGCCTTTCTGTTTAATTAGAAATCAAACCAAAGACCCTGGTGTCATAATTTATTCTCTTGCAAAATGACGTGACGCAGAGGTTCCAGCTGTAATCACAGAGGAGGTGGAGGTTGGTAAACGACTCTCCAAATCAAAAGTTCAAAGACATAAGAGGGGCAGAGGAAAGGAAATATATCATTAACGAGCGGATGAGGCAAGTGGGCAAACATTCACCTAGGCTGACACCTGCTTCTATATGATGGAATGTTACAGAGCCAGTTCAGAACTCTGTATCATAGGGTCCCATTTTCACGACTTCAGCAATGTGAGATACTAAATTAATGTCACATTTTTAATAGTTGAATTAAACAAGAGCCCAGGTCTATCACAAGCCACAGACGAGTGAAGTGCATGGTGTGGGTGCGCCGTGTTTCCCTCAGCTACGCCCCATCAATGGGCACTGCAGACGTCCTTGTTCGTGGAAGCTTACATATTCAACCTTTATTTCTTTTTTGATAGAAATATGTCAAATATACAAAAAATGATAATTCAAAAACATTAAACTATCCAGCATTATTTTTTTAAAAATTGGTAACATTTTGCATTGACTGGTGATGTTCAGTGGGTTGGGTATTGTCCCACAAAGCTAAAGGTCGTGGGTTCGATTCCCAGTCAGGGCACACGCCTGGACTGCAGATTTGGTTCACAGTTGGGGTGCATGTGAGAGGCAATCGATTGGTGTTTCCCTCCCACATCAATATTTCTCTCCCTCTCTTTCTACCTCCCTTCCCCTCTCTCTAAAAATAAATTTTAAAAAATATTTAAAAAAAGTAATTGTCAACATTTTGCCATGTTTATCTCATTTTTAAATTAAGGCTAGGATAATAAAGATATCTTTAGTTCTTTTCCATTCCATTTCTTTCCCTCCCTAAGACTATCTTAAATCAGCTATATGTTGTTCTCATCCGCATTTTACTATGTTTATATAGTTCTGCGTGACTTGCAAATGTATGTAATTAGGCTCATACTCTAGGCATCCTTCTGCAGTTTGCCTCTTTATTCAACATGGTGTCCATGGAGAGCCAGTCCTCTAATTTGGACGAATTGAATCTACCGGTTACTTACCTGATATTAACGAAGAAAATACAATACTATTCATCCTGTTTCCAGATAGTCACTATTGCAAGCCACGTTTCATAAATCCTCCTCATACGTGTCTGCGTAAAGTTTCAGTCGGCTACACACCCGGCTGGGAAGTTGGGTCAGACACTGCACTTACCGTGAACTTCACATGATGCTGCCGAATTTGCAGCAACTTGCACTTTCACGGTGTGTAAAACGTTCATTTCTCCGCATTTTTACCAGTGCTTTTAAAGTCTATGCCCACCGGGTGCGATGAAGTGGTGTCTCGTCATAGTTTTGTTTCTTAGATTTCTAGTGAGTTAAGTGTATTTTAAAACATTTATTGACTGTTTTGTTTTTCTCCTCGTGAATTCATATCCCTTGTCCATCTTTTTTTCCTCCTGGGTTGGTTTTCTTTTTCGTATTGATTGGGGAGGATTCTAAATTACATGAGATTGCCATTTTTGTAGATCAAAAAATGTTGAATATTGGCCATGTCAGATAGATAAAACAAATATTTCTGGATATTAATCTTTTGATCATTATATGAGTGGCAGCTATCTCCTCGCAGTTTACGATTTTTCTTTTAAATGTGTTTAAGACATACTTTGGCATGTAGAAGTAAATATTAATGTAGCTGATTTATCGCCATTTTTCTTTATGGTTCATGTTTTCTCTGTGTCTTATTTAAGTAATCATTCCCTACCTCTACGCCATGAAGAGATTTCCCCAAAGTGGACTTTCTGGGTGAAAGGATATATGTGTGTATGCTTAAATTTTCCTTAAATTTCCAACATCAATTGCATGAGAGTATTCCTTCCAAAAAAACAATTTAATGAGTGGAAAGGATACATTGTTATTATTTTATTTTACATTTCCTTGACAACCAGTGACATAAAACACCTTTGTACGTGTTTGAGCACCATTTTAATTTGCTCGTCTGTGATTGTTCTATTCATATTATCTACTCATATGTCTGTTGCATCATTTGTATATTTCTTATTACCTTATAGGAATTATTTGCATTTTACTGATAGTAACCCCTCATCTGACATACCTATGCCAATTTTTCCATAATTCAGCATTTTTTAACTTTATTAATTATATATCTTTCTGCTATACCAAAATTTTTACATTTTTATATATCAAATATATTTTTCTTTTATATTTTACATATATAAAAATATTTTTTTATATTTTTCTAAATTTCTTGTTTTGTTATAAACTATATAAGGAACTGTGATCACTAGCTTATACATATAGACTTCTGAAATTTCTTCTGAGACTTATTGTTTGTTCATTTTTGAGTATTTAATCTCTTGAGTAAATTTTTATATTTAGTGTGAGGTGTATGTGTAAATAGAAAGAAATAAGTTTTGCAGCACTGGGTATCCTGATATGTAAATTGAATAATATCATATCACATGCAAATACGTGTTACATGCTTGATTTGCTCCACAGCTCATAGCCTTTGTTTTTCTGAATTCATTTCAATGAGGCTTAGTTCCCTCCATCAAGGTTGTTAGGAAATCTAATCTCAGTCATTTTTCAGGGAACAACTTTCACCCATTTGGAATAGTAAAAGAACTCTAGGGCCAAGTGGTCAAAGATGAATGGGGATAAAGTCCCTGGTCATCAGGCCGTTGGGTTTACCTCTCAGCACTTGGTCTTCCTGCCCACAGCATGTGCCTGTGAAGAGGCAACTCCTCCATGCCCTGCTCTGGCACTGATGTCTTTACTGAGACCCCCACTTGGGAGGCTGAGTCCTTGGCTGCTTAGGTATGGACACCCATCGCTTTCTGGGGCTCCTACCAGCTCCTAGGCTTTAGGAAGGTGCAACACCCCCAGCCCCCTATCTTCTGGAAGCCAAGTCTCCCACCTCCCTCTCCCAAAGGTTGGGTCCGTCTGTCTTCTTACTCTCCAAGTAGATAGGTTAAATTCTCATCTTGGGGCTTGAAAAACAAATAATCTATTAATAGCGGGATAGTGATGGGTGAGGGTTCGATGGGGTGGTAGTGAAGAGAGTGCAGACTTTGTGAACAAAGGCCTTGGCCTTGGTGAGAAATATCACTCCACAGCTCAGCTCCCAGCCACAAAGAGTGAACAGCATGCTTCTTCAAAAAGGGCAAAGCTTAACAGTGTGGTTGAGTTTTCCTGTCCTGCTGCATTAAATTGTCAACACCTCCTGTATTGTAACATATCATATTTTATAGGTGTTTATATAATATATGTAAAATATATTTTATCTACGATAATAAATATTTATTTTGGCTATCTAGAAGGTTGGGAATTATGAAAACTTCTCTTTATTTTTATCTTTTGAATTACTATTTTTATCTGTGCAGTTAGAAAAATAAATATCTTTAGGAAAATGCCACAAGATATTAGAAGGCTGCAAATGAAAACCTTCTAAACAAAACTTGACAAAAGCTTTCCAGATTTATTCTCAGGAACAGCCTTTTCAGATACATGGGGAAGTGAGCTAGGATGAGTGGACAGGGACGGGGAGAGATATTTTATACCTTCTCAGGAGCAGCTCAGTATAATGAAAAGGTCCCTGGATTCCCAGTCAGGCTAGGTAGGTTTTCGTCCGTAGTCTCTTTTCACTCTGTACTTTTTATCGTAAATATGATTTAGAGATTTTAGCTGGTAGCTGTGATTCTAGTTACAAGTAGCGTAGTGTCTGTAGCCATAAAAATCCACACTAACTCTCTTCCCTGGAAAAGCAGGCATATCTGCCTGCCTCCCCCTCCCCGCCTGCCTGTCCTGGTTTGCAATGGCCAGTGAACCGATGCTGACGAGAGCTTTGGCCTGGAACGTGCCCCAGTGACTGGAGGGCTGGGATTTTGCTCCCAGTACCATCAGGTTAAACAGACGGCCACCAGACCCAGCAGCTGGGCCGCTCCTCCTGGGCAGCTCGCCAGCATGTGAGCAGGGGACGAGTTTGTGGGGCCCTGGGGCCTGCGCAGACATGATCGCCTCTGCTCACTTCCTCTCCTCAGGCCCTCGAGGCTCCGGCATCTGTGCGACTCACGTCCTGGTCGCTGGGAAGAACTTGCCTCTGCTCCATGGGGATGGCGCAAGACGCTGCTCTCCAAAGCGAATCGCCTTCCTCTAACAGACTTGTCTGCGGCTGCGACCTTTCACGGTCTCCCTGAGCTCTGCCCTGAGCAGCCCCAGCGGTGCTGGTCTCCTGCCCTGATGGAGTAGTTCTGCCAGCGCGGAGAGGAGCGGAGAGTTGCCGCCTTCCCGGCAGCCAGCCTGGCCCCCCTTGCTGTTCACCTTTGTACCCGGGGCTTCTTAAAATGGCATTTTGGAGGAGGAGACTAAAGACAGGCAAAGACAATGCTACGTCTCCAAAAGAGACTCAACCCGTCTTCTTCTCTTAAAGATGAGCTGCAGTGAGGCCGGGCGTTTAGACTGGAAGTCATGGATGTGGGGGTTGGGTAGAGGTCATGGTATTTGACTAAGTTTCCATAGACTCAATTGGTTCATATTAAGGTATGAATGTATAACCGGCCCAGGTCCTGCTGACCAACCCAGCTTATAAGTTAAATCCTTCAATGTATTTATCAACAGTCGCCAAGTATTTACTGACCATCTGTGCCCTATTGAATAGTGGGTCACAAGATAGGATGTAGGATGATTCTGAGTAACTTTTAGAGTTAAAAACAGCTAGAACCTAAATGATGAAAGAGTCAGTCTTATTTAAACCCAGGAAGGCCTCAAACATAAAGTTGCGCAACAAAACTCTCCATTTCCCGCGTGCTGTTGGGATGTGTGGATGGATGTGAGTGTTACTGGATACACCCTGTGTGTGTTGCACACCCGAGCAGACTTGTTCTCTGAGCTGACTGTGCCGAGCGCCATGGGAGCGGGGGAGCCGAGGGCGTGGGAAGATGTGGTCTTGCCCGCACTGAAGTTAGGACAACCCGGGACGTATTTCTCTCAGTACGTAGAGAGAACTGTTTTACGTGTGCTGGTGACTCTTTCTGCCATTTCCCGTGCTGAGGCACGTCTGCGAGGGTGTGGCCTGGAGACGTGTGGCCGACTGCCTACACGTGGACTCGTCACAGGTAGAAGTGCACCTTCGTGTTTCTGTAACTGCACAGGATTTAGCTCTCAGGCCCCCATTGCTGAGAGGCATTTCTCCCTCTGAGCAGAAGGCTGGGAGGATAGTGAGGGGAAGAATCCTGCCGTTGGCCAAGTATGGACCCAGAGAGGCTACGTATTGAGACAAAGTGCGAGGCGGGAGGAGGGGAAGCTGCTCTGAGACCCGTCCCCGACATCGGGTAGAACTCATGCCTTTGACTCAGCAGCTGTAGCTGCCCAGCCATTAGCGCTATTAGGAGTGGATGAAACTCACCAGTTACCATTTCAAAATAGCAGATGCATTGGCCTGCTGTCCTCTCACTCTGTCCCAGCCCATCAGATGCCGAGTGCAATTCCAGTATTTTAAAGACACGATGTTATCAATACTGTTGCCCCAAAATGCAAGTCAGCCCTGAATCTGGTGTGTAACAAAGCCAGAGGGAACATCGGCTCAGTTAGATTTACCCAGAGGTGGCCCGGCCTGGGGGATTTCAAAGCTACTGTTGCTTATTCACGATTTTCGCTTATAGCCTCATTTTGTAAATGTTTTATAACACCTTGAAGATGGAGCTCACAGGACTGCTCCCTGCTCCGCCGCCAATGGGCGACGGCGCTGCTGACACGGGCTGTGGTGCCTAAGAGAGAACCCTCGACCACGGAGTTCGGGCAGCGGTGCCGGCGGCAGTGCGTCTCCGCTGGAGTCTGGAGAAACCCTCTTCGGAAGCCAGAAAAAGTGCGGCCTCTGCCTTCCGTGCGGCGGGGCGAGGCTCACCTGGCCGGCCCTCCTCTGAGTCTCCAGTGCATGGCTTTGTCCTTAGCCCGTATCGGGTGCTCAGTTTGTTTGTTGGAACAATGAACAAGGGCATTAAAGAACCTCCAAGCAACAGTTCTGTGTCAATGGGACACAGAACGTGCCGGTTGCTAAAGTGAAACGATTCGGATCGACTGAAGCTACTGGGCTTGCAAGAGAGCTGCTCGTTGGAGATTGTGCGTATCACAGGGGCTGACTTTTAGGCTGACCTGATCACAAAGTAATAATAATAATAATAATGAAGAATTTTTTAAGGCGCCATGTCTTACACATTTCCTGGTTTAGCCTGCGTCTTTCAAATTTGCAAGCCAAGCAAACTCCCATGACGCCTGGCCTTTTGATTTCACAGGAAGGAATTGCATGTCCTTCATACAGAATGTTCTGTGGTGCCCTTTAGAATTTCAGCCAACTCAACCCACAGAAATAGAGACAGAACTCTCAGAAAAGGCCTCGGAGGCCCTCCAAGTAGCCCAAGGTGAGGAAGGCCCTCCTCAAACTCTCCGGGTTGCCTGGCCCATAGGACTCGGCGGCAGCAACCTCAGAGGCGCAGGGAAGACTGCCAGGCAGCACGCTGGCCCCTGCGTGTGACCGTGGGAGGAGGAAGCGGTCAGACGAGGCCCAGACATGGAACTACAGCCGCGCGGGCAGTGGCCACCACCCCGGCCAGCGTCCCCCCCTCTCCTGTGTGGCCTGGTGTGCCCCAGCCCCAGCCGCCAGAGAGTGATGGTCAGCCCCCTGCAAACACAGACAAGCACGAGCTGGCGCCAGGAACATCAGCAGCACGGATATTTCTCTACTGCCGTGGAGAGGGGCGCCTGCGGATGTTGTTCATGACGAGCAGCGAGGACAGTGACGAGAGAAGGGGATCTGACGTCACCAGCCCCAGCTGAAATGGAAACACAGCATTTGACGTTGACCCCTGTTAGGCCGTGTGGTTCCACAAGAGACCCTGCACCTCTGGCTTCAGATCTGTTGGTCACCTTTTTGGGGAAAGTGATCAAGAAGATGTGACCGCTGGTTTGACCCAGAGCCAGACCCGAGCAATCAGAGGCTCCCCACCTCCTCCCCTGGGCCTGGAATGTGCCCTTGGTCTGCCTTCCCTGCACGGAGGCTGCCAAGGACACAGCCTTGGGATTGGAATGTGGGGAAGAGACCTTCTGGCCTGGGGATGTGCCTGGCCCCAGGGAAGGCCTTTGGAGGCACTTGTAAGACTTGGCAAGTGGGTATGGAAAACTCCTTATCTTGTGGCCACCGAGACAAGCTTCGGAGGTAAGTTCTCTTGCTTGTGGAACCTGCCACCTGCCAATCGGGAATGGTCTGCGTTTTCCTTCGGTCTCTCCCCGCCCTCCCAGTACAGGGGGAGAGCAGTTTCCGATTATACCTGTGATCCAAACAAGTGGCCCGCACCACGCTGCCCGCCAGTGCCCACCTCTTCCTGACGGCGCCTGCCTCTCCTCTGGCCGCACTTTGCTCTCTCTACCAAGGAAACAATTTTCCCACAATGCTTTCAGACCACATTTATTCATCACCTTCTCTAACTTCTCTTGCAGTTTGTGCCTTTACCTCGCCATTAGCAACTTGTTAGATAGCACCTCCTTCCTCTGTCACTCCTTAACCCCCTACCTGTCTTATTTTTCTTGATAACAATTCACGCCCCTGACATATGTGTGTGTGAGTACGTGTGTGGGCATACTTTGGGCCTTCTTTGTTTGTTTATTGTCTTTTTTCCCAGCTGGAATGTCAGCAACACAGGGTGCGACCTTGTCCCAGCACCTGGAATAGTGCCTGGCGAGAGGTGGATGCCCCCTAAGTCTTTGTGAAATGAATCCGCATCGTACTGTCCTCTGATTACCGACAGAATCCATCTCAGGATCCATTACAGTGTGTCATGGTCAGTGTGGGCTCTCTGGAGACTCGGTAACAGTCAGTTTGTGCTGTTTCGATAGAATGCAACTCACTTGGCCTTGTACCTTCTCCTCACCTTATGCCTCTGCTAATAGTGAACTTGGAAGTCGACATTGGTTTTTACTCATCTTTGCATCCTAGATATTCCTCGCACATACACTTCCCTCTCACATTAGACCCTACAAAGAGTTGGCTGAATTTCCTGGGCGTACAGAACACCTCCAAGTAGTCTTCATATATGTGGTGGACAGAGCTCTGTCTTGTACATCTTCTGAGTCCCTAAAAGCACCAGGCACACAGAGCTACGCAGGAAAGCGTCGTGATTGGCTGCAATGATCTAAGCGTGCACACTGAGACCGTACACACTATGCCAGGCCCAGTGCCTTGGTGTGACTTCAGAGACGCAAAAAAAGGTGACTGGTTTTTCTGGCTCTGCGAGACAAGGCCTGAGATATCCTGAGGGCTGTCCACCTCAGCCACTTGGGACTAAACCACCAGAGTGCACTGCCATTCCAGATTAATTTCCCTCCCATCATAATTAATGACCACCCAGTGTCCTGGGTCCTCACTGTAATGTCAGGAAATGACTTAGTGCTTTGCATACTTTGTTGCAATTAATCCTTACTTGAGACGTGGACTGTTATTATCTTCCTTTTATATGAGTGGAAACTCAGGCACAGAGAGACTAAGCAACTTGCTCAAGGTCACACAGTGAGTAATTGGTGGGGCTTGGGTTTGACCCCGGGCTGACTGCTGCAGAGATCATGCTGCTGCCCTGTTCGCTGGTGAGTGCATCCAGTGACAGAGGCGCCAGCAGCCAGGTCAGCTTCCTGTTTCATGCCTGATCCGTAAGGTGATAGTATTGATATATAATGTGATTGAAAGTTTATCTGTTCGTTTGTTACATCACAGCCTGTACCCGAGTGCCTCTTTAGCTGCAGTGTGCAGGGGTACAGGCTGTAGGACACCACCTGAAACCCCCATGCTCCTGGTCCAAAATTTCACAGCAAGCCAGGCCCATCCATGTTTGCAATCTACCTCTCAGTTCTGCCTGTGCGATTTGGTAATGACCTCCACACACATTAGCATCCCATTAATGGGCTGGTATACGGGAACAGCTGCCTTATGAAGTGAGGGGATTTTCTTTTCTTTCTTTTCTTTCCCCATTAGAAAAGAAAGGTCTACAGAATGAAAATGCTCAATCTAATGAGTGTAACCTGGGAAGTAATTTCATGGGCTGTAGTACTTTGATGACAATAATTCTTGGATGTCAAAAGGATAAGGACACAGTTTTCCGCTTCTAATTTTACTGTTAGAAAATGATGGTATTGAGCTATCCACAGAGTGCCCCTGCAGATTAATTCCAGTTTTTCTTTTGTGGAGGGGATTTAAGGGAAGTCTTAATCTGCTTTATATTTAACTCTTATCTCCATGCTCTGAATTAAAAATAGAAAGCTGGGCTCTGGTCTTACCTCGGCAGACACTTGGAGATCTGTAGGTCCTCCAGGGGATGTGTGGCTGAGAGCGGTACCGGTCCCCACTGGGCTCAGCGGCCCTTGCTGACTTCCCCAGTGGCTGATTCTTTCTGATGTTCCGTCCAAGATCCACATACTCACTTGTCTGAAACGAGCAGTCTTCATTCTACGGTTCTCGAATGGCACTTAGCGTTTTCCTTGGGCAGTTTTCATTTGCCGTGAAACTCAATTCTGAATCCTTTTCGAATCTGCGATCTTGGACATTTTTTGAATCCTCTCGTTAGTTTCTCCTAAATCTATGCTTCAGGTGGGAAGAGGAGCGAAGAGCACTCACGTTTATTTATTTATTCACGTTAAGTAAGGAGCTCTTTAATGTTCTTTCTCTTCAGTTGGTCACAGTCGCTTCGGAAGGCTTTCCTGACTTCTCTTTCCTGCTCTTCTCCCTCCCATTTTCCATCCGCACACCTCTCCCTACTCCTCTTTCCCTTCCCCTCGCCTTTGTCCCTCGGTCAGTCTGTGTCTGAGACACGGAAAGGGAGGGAAGGGGTCAGGGGGCACGGGGGGGGGGGGGGCAGGAGTCCGGGTAGCCCCTTCTCCCCTGCCCCACTTCCCACCTGGACTTCCGAAATACAGCTGAGGGTCACTGATCCAAGAACCAATCCTCGGGCCAGTCTAGGTCGGAACGCGTGAGCAGCCTCTACGGGACCCTCTGGGCTTTGCGCCTCTGTCGTTTCCACCCCGGCGACGTGAGCGGGTCTGGTGAGCCGTGGCTCGTGCAAGAGCAGGGCGACAGCCAGCCCCACGGCAGGCGAGCAGAGCATCTCGTGTGTGCCCCGCCCTGCATGTATGCACGCGCCCCTGCAGCACCTGCAGCCCCTGCGTCCCACCCCAGCCGCAAGGTTCAATGCAGAGCCTGAAACCGGGTCACCAGAAGGAGGCCGTTTTACACCTTGTGAACTGCAAACGCCGCAGCTGCTGGGGAAAGAAGCGCTCCCGTATCCGTCCTCTGTTCCGTGCTCTTCGCCACCACAACCCTACAATGATGGGCCCGTACCCAGCGCCTACCGCGCCTGACTGTGGGGGTGACGAATGTGCATTCGGGGGAGACAGAGCCCCTGGGACCCTGCGGCCACCCCCCTTTGGACGAACGCCAGTGTGCCCCGCACCAGTGCTTTTCAAACTGTGGGTCGTTTAGTAGAACAGGAAATCAAGTTAGTGTGGAGACGGGCATTTACAAAAATAAGGAGAATGGAACAGTTGGAACAACACAGAAATTTTCAAAAAAGTGCATGTGATTTCTGAAACTTTGGTTTAGTTAAACACGCATCTCTCTGTCTAGAGTGGAGCGTCTGCTAGTGCTGGCAGATACGGGGGTGGGGGCTCCTCTGCACTCCCCAGGCTCCCTCCCACCCAGCCACGTGACTACACCTGGCTGCAAGGAGGTCAGAGGGAAAACGCCATTTTTGGATACAGCACAGAAAACTCTCCACACAGGCTCCTCCACTCCTTCTTCCTTCCACGTGCCAGCAGGATGACACCAGGGCAGCCTGGGAGCCACAAGATGTCAGAGCCACAGTGAGGAAGCAGCCTGGGTCCCTGAGTTGTCCTCTGCAGGAGGGCCACCACCAGAATCACCTGACCAGGGACATCAGCCGTGGGCTTTGTGTGAAAGAACAACGAATGTCTCCTGTACTGAGCCAGGCTGTTTTGCCTACCCTGTGCATACACATGTGCGTGCGTGCACATGGCTCTGCTATAACATGTATTCCTGAGTGTAGCTTTCAGTCAAAACCTTTTGAAAGCCACTACTCTGGACAGCGTACTTCAGATGCGGTCCTGGGTCAACTGTAGTGGAATCACTTGGGACGCTGATTACAAATGCAGATTTCTGGGTCCTGCTGAGATCTGCCGAGTGCTGGAGCCCAGGAATGTTTAACATGTTTAACAAACTCCACAGGTGAAAGTTATGACACTAAAATTTAAAAGCCACCTTGGCCCCAGCATGGGTAGGAACAGATTTTCTTGGCAACCCTGGGGCTGGTTAAATGCACCAAGCTTTAAAGCTATTTTCTTTGGTCCCAGTCCAAAGTGTGAGTCTCTCTGTGTTCCTCTCTCCGTGCATACTCTCTATAATCTTATCACAGTAACGCTCTGTACTGAGCCACATAATCTTTTCTTAAGAACAACTCCCACTTCTCCCCTTCTTCTGAAACACTTTAACTGTCCTCTAAAAAGCCCATTGTGTAATGAACAAATACCCCTGTTCTTGAAATCCCTCCCCTGAACATTTTCCTAACCTTGGGGCTCTCCCCCGAGTTATCTGTTCTGCGCCCCACTCACGCGGGAGCTGTTCACCCCCCACGTTTTACGTACTGTTCTCAGGGTAGGCAAGCGGGGCAAGTCCTTCTTCGGTACCCACTGCTGCTTCCCAGCCAGGACCACCCCATTCTTTTGGGCAGGCCTGAATCAATCAGCCTGCCTTGGGTTGCAAGTAACGGAATATGCAGCCATCAGAGACATGAACCGTAAGAACATGTATGACCAAACATGAAGAGAAGTCAAAAGCTTGAGGGATAATCGGCTAATTCAGCCGCTCTTTCCACACTTCCACCCAGGCTTGCTCCTTAATGGTCCCAACATGGCTGCGGCAACTCCACAGGTCACGTCCCTCACATCTGCAGAGACGCTTTTCCCATACAAGGCCACAGTGATAAATTTCAGGGATTGGCTCCTTGTATCTCCAAGGGCCATGATTCAGCTTCCTGCAGTGCCCAAAGGTAGAGAGGACAATTCTCCTCGTGTGCAATTTCTTACCAGGGAGAAAGTCTTTTTCAGAAGCCCCCGGTCTTAGTCCGTGTAGGCTGTTATCACAGAATCCCACAAACATTTCTCACCGTTCTGGGACTGGGAAGCCCAAAATAAAGGCGCCACAGACCTGGTGACTGGTGAGGGCCCGCTTCCTGGTCATGACTCACTTACCTCACAAAGGCTGCCCACTTCCTAAGACCATCACATCAGGGAGTTAGGCACTAACCTATGAGTTTTGCGGGGAACATAATAAACATTTAGCCCATAATATGCCACTCCAACCTACAGTGGGGTCATGAACTCCTGTATGTGGCTTCTACAGGGAAGGAAGGCTCTACAGAAAAAAGAAAAGGTGAGAGGGTGAAGAAAGATTTCTGGTTAAGAGCTATCAATACCTGCCTCTGGATCCCTGCTCCCAAGGCTGGTGCCATTAGGACACCCTCTGCCCTTCCATGATGCTCTTCTGTTTGGTTTTCTGCTCACTCCTCCTCAGTCATTGGCATTGGCACTTATCACATAGTCTTTCTATGTGCCCACCTAACCACTGACCACTCAGTACTTTGACATCCTCGTTTCCCAGTGACCATTCCCAGAGCGTCACACTGGACCTGGACATCACCTGAAACTGCTCCTGCTCTAAAGCAGCAGCTACAGAAAACGGCCCTTCTCGCCACATCCCCCCTCCCAGCTCACGCATCCCGCTCCTCCCCTCTCCTTCCTGTCCACCCAGTGACCGTTCTTGTGTTGAGTTTCCTCCTATCCGGAATGTATTGCCCAGGTTCTAAATATTCTTGACCCTTGGTCCTTCCATTAAAGTTACCTAGTAAAACCCCAATTCTGGATGAACCGCACTGTCTCCTGTTCAGACCTCATTGTCTGTAAGCCCTGCCCCTTCGCTTTCAGCAGGCAACTTCACTGCATTCTCCACAATTAAAACAGTAGACGTCTGATAGAAGCTCCTCAGCTTCCCCCCACGGCATTTACTTGTCTGCGCTACGGTGGCACGGAGCTGCTCTCCCTAGAGGTCAGTGCACCTGCTTGTTCTGTGGAAATGTGGCAGTTCCGGGCAATGAGATGTAAGTGGGCTTGCAGCAGAGTAGCATCTAGAAGGTTCCCTCCATCCAGATGCTTGTAATCGGGTTGTATCACTGGAGCTCCTACAGCTGCATCCTAAGAATGATGCCCACGGTATGGAGGGAGAGAGAGACAGAACATGCTTGGCTTCTTTCAATTGTTTCTATTTATAACCCAAACAGGAACAACTCTGCCCTCATATTCTAAACCCACACTTATCTTAGGGTGTTCTTAAGATGTCGCTATGTTAACATTGCTTCGTTTTTGTGCTAAAAGGACTACCTCCTTCACAACCGTGATATCTATTACACAGTCTCTGCCCCTCAAAGTAACTCTGGAAGGCTGCGTGTCCCCTTGCCCCCCACCCCCCCCCATAGAGGTGATAGGGGCCGGGGGTAGGGCCGGGTATGAAAGAAGAAAATGTAGGCCTGTTACCCACACACAGTGTTGGTCAGGTTTGGGCAATATTTGTATCATCCCCGCGTCCGTTATTTTTCTCCCTCTTTCTTGTGCTTTTGTTTTTATGAGTTTTTTTTAATTTTTTTATTTTTACCTTGTTTAGAAGTTGACCCAGATCAGGAAAGATACTCACACAACAACTGCATCAAGCCTCCATTCCTATCTCCTGTATTTTCTGCCTGCTTTCTGGTTTAGATGGAAATATGGAAAATAAAACCAGGACTTACTGTGATAGCCTTTCCACAGGAGCACAGAAAACATTCCTCTCAGGGCAACTGTAACCCGATCATTTGTTCCCGAGGCTGAACTGAGCAGAGGAAAGTTTCTTGCAAAGGGTGGCCGAGGAGAGGAGGAGAAGGTGACTTACCTCCCTGACCTTCCCATGTCTTCCACTTTGTGGCCCAAGCGGCACCTCTCAGAGGCAAACCCCATTGTCTCCGCTCCCGCCGGAAACGCAAGCCTCGGTGGCTCCGTCCCGACATGATCGTCACCTTGGTCTGCCTCACACCCTGTGCCCCTGTTCACCGTGAATTTCTGAGTAAACCAGGCCGTTCCATGTCTCCGCACTTTCTGTTGCTGTTTGCGGACGAACGTCCATCCGTGCGCACCATCCTTCTAGCAAATACCCACGCACCTTCAAGGCTCAGCTCAAGAGTCTTCTTGTCTGTGTGAAGTTCCTTGTCCCCTTCACCTCCCTTCTCTCGACGGACATTTCCCTTCATTTTTCCCTCTCTAAAAAACTACCATAATTTGTGTCGTCCTTGATTACAGAATTATTTGCCCCATTTGTACCCTTCTATTTGACTGTAAGCTCAGTGAGGGCGGGCACTGTGCTTAATCATTCTTTCAGTGACCCAATAATTCACAGACGCTTTCTTTTTGTAACAGAATCCATTAACAGAGACAGAGGGCGTGAGAATCTCCCTTCACCTCTAACCCCTGAGCTCCCTCCCCTGCCCGTCTTATTTGTATGTGAACCTTGGTGCCTAGTTCAGTGTCTGGCACACAGAAGGCCCACACTTGTCTTTGAATAATGAGTGGCTGTCCTTCCAAGGTTGTTCTTCTCGGCCAGGGACACATCAGGTCATAAATCTGAGGCAAAGCCCCAGTCACAGCGTGCAGCCTCCTCACCCCGAGGCAGCCCGAGCGTGTGCTCCCTTGTGGTTTGTTTTTGCTAACTCACTGTCTGAGTCTCCTGTCTCCTCCAGGTCCTGTTTACTCTGAGTCTTCAAAGCTCTGCTCCTCCGCTGGAGCCGCTGACACTGGGAGGAAGTTTTCCCACCGCCTGTGCAGCGTAAATTGGTTTCTAAACATTCTTGCCCACAGTCTCCATGAATATTGTACCATAGAGCAAAGCAGAGAAAATATTCAAAGTAGCAGGAGTTACTTTTTAGGATGATTGAATATGATGAAGGAGCCAAGGACAAAGGATAATTTATTCCAAAAGAAGTCAACACCTTTGCTTTGCACTAGCTCTTGCAGTGAAGAAATCGGGCTGGTAATTGGACTTGCTTTATGAAAATCTCATTAGCATTAGCATATAACTAAAATGCACAGCTCCATAGTTAATTGCAATCCTGCACTGCAGTTAACAACTACAGTGATGACATTTGCATATTGCACATAAAATTAAAAATGCATGTCAGATAGGTGCTCTTTCAGAAAAAAAAATCCTTGAATAACATTGCATTCACGACAATAATCGGAAAGATTTTGAATTTGAATGGAAATTATATGTACAGTGTGAGCTTTAGAAAGGCAGAGGCGGCTGATCAAAGGCGAGGGGAAGCTGGATGTGACACATGGCACAGACAGAGCCCCAGCAGCTGGGACCTTCTCCAAGGGCAGGGACCCGGCTACCGAGCCGCGTGCGCTTTGTGTGAACGCAGCCCTTTCAGCTCAGCGTCTCCTTGCGCGGCCCGGGCGTCTGTCTCACCTTGGGGCTGCCCTGCTGGAATGTAAGCTTGTTGAGATCACGGACTTGATCTTTTTAAACCTCTATCTCACGATGCTTAGCCTAGAGCAGGCGCTCGCTTATCTGTGGGTGTGAACCAACTCCAGGCCTCTCGGACTGAACCCAGTAGGCGTTACGAGGCTGTGTCGTGAAGGGCAGGGAAGTTCCTGTCACTTTGATGTCCCTGAGCCTGTTGCTTCCACCTCCCTAAGCCTGCATTTCCTCCTCTATGAAATGTTTTCTGCCTTATTAGGGTTTTGAGAAGATCCAGGAAGACAGTGCATGGATCGTACTTAACGCAGCACAGTGCCTGGCCGACAGCAGATGCTGTTAGTACTGTTGCTACTGCTGTTGGGGGCCGAAGGTCATGGGAAAGGGCGCACGGAAGCTGAGTGTGAATCACTTTGTCTGTCAGTCCTAGTGTCATTCAACTTACAAGCCAGAGCAGTGTTGCCCTGAGCAATAGTATTTGCCACCAGGGCTGACGACTTTCGTTCTGTCTCACCAAGAAAGAAAATGAGGCCTGAAAAGAGAATGGAGGGGCGTGAGACAAAAATGCCACTCTCTCTAGGCGGATGAGAGTCCTTGGCGACCCTAGATTGTCTGCTTCTTGGAAGACAGCATCACCCAAGGAGCCGGAGCCAGGAAGGATGGTGGTTGTGGCACGGCAGGGCTTTCTGTGGTGAACTGGGAGCTCCCTCGCGCCCTCCCTTCTCGGGCCTGGAACTCAGAGCCACAGAGGAGCATGGAGATGGGCCTGATGGGCCTACAGTTGGGAATTCTGACGTAAGAGTCAAGTGAACGCTCAGAACTCGAACACAGACAGGGCGTCACCAGCACGGGGAAGCCTGGACGCCGCTGAGCTCTCCATGGCTGGGGAGCTCTCCCACTCGGGGGTGGAGGGGGCATTGGTGCTGATGAAGCACAGAGAGAACAGGTATGAGAAGGGAAAGGGCAGCGAGGCCTGGGAGGCTGCAGGAGGGCAGAGTTTCAGCTGGTAAAAGGGCAGTTCCAGAGTCAGCTCTGCTTTGTGTCGGGTCCACGGGAGTCCTTGGGCTTGGTGATAAGGAAGTCACCAGCGTGGTTCCTCTGCGAGAGGGACGTCACTGTGAAGAGGTGCGGGGGAGACCTGGACATCAACGGCAGGCGAGGAATGAAAGCGTGGGGAGGAGGTGGAGGAAGACCTACGTCACACTTGGGCAGTAAAAGGAAAGAGCTCAACCAGTAGCTCGAGGGCACAGCAGAGCCAGAAAGGAACATGCCTTGTACTGGAGAGACCGGAAGTAGGAGCCAGTGAGGAAAGGAGAGAGGACAGGGGCTGCCGGCATGGCGACCCCCTCAGGACTGGCCCACGTCCTACCCCACACAGGGGTCTAGTAACAAGTTCTGTGGGACTGAGGTCAGGGCCTTCTCTTTTGGGCACGGTTCCCCTGTCCTTGGCCCACAGCCCTTGTTCTTACCTGTATCCCAGTACATATTGAATCGTAATATTCAGTTTATTCCTCTGTCTCCTCTTTTGATGGTGAATTCCTCACTTGCAGGAACCACGTCTTATTCATCTGAGCATCCCCAGTGCCTGGTTCAGAGCCTGGTACAGTCAGTAGGATTGTCGAACTCAACTGCATCATCCCTCACAGCCAGTCTGTTCCATCAGCCGGAGTCCCCAGTGACTCATTACACAGCCCCTCGACAAGCCCTGCCACCTCTGCCCCCATCTCACACACATCTGATACTGCGGTGAGAGGAGTCTGGGTAGAGTCCCCCTGCCCTCATACTCGCGGGAGTAGGTCAGAACACAGAGGCCCTGTCTCGCCCGATGCTAAATGCACTGTGTGAGGCACAAACTGAAATGAAGCCAAGAAGCCACGATCCTGTTCTCCCGTAGCTTTCCTTGGAGATTCTCTCCCCCAGAGTCTGTCTGCTTCCCTCTAGTACTCTGTAGTCTGGCTAGTAGGTTTTTTTTTCAACTCTCCACTTCCTATGTCCTATTTCTACTTTTGGAAGCCTGTTTTTAGACCCAAGCCTTTCATTTTCTTTTATTCAAAGGCTCTCTGCAGACTCACTATCTCTAAGAAAATGATCTTGAATCATAATCTGACAACTGTGGTTGAGCGAACATTTTCCACCCCTCCCCATGCTCTAAATCCAGCTGAGACAAGACTCCAAAACATAAGAGCTTCTGTTTGAGGTGGCCCTGGCGCCTCCCATCTAGAGTTAGTCCTGTGTGGAAAGGGATGGAAATCAGTACCAAGGAAGTCAAAGGTGTGTGCCGGACTGACCTGAGTCGGTCAGTACTCACAGAGCTGTCCAATGAACAACAACAGAACTCCTGTTCCACTCACGCTCAAAAAAATTACGTTCTTCTTCTGGAAAACTTTTTACTAGTCATCGCTTTAGGCCTAACCCCCTACTAATCGATCTAAACACGTTGGCATCCCCGACGCTGCAGGACCAGGCCGGCCCGACAGCGCCCTGGGGCACACGGGGCGGGTGAAGAGGGGGCGGTTTTACTCCTGTCGCTCACTGCCCGCTCCCGGGTGCTGAGCACGCGCCTTCTGGGCGTCACGGTTCGCGGAGCCTGGGGGTCAAAAAAGGACGCCTTGTCTCGCAGCCGTTTGCGGAGTTCACGTTCCTCCTTGGTGCTCCGGCCCGTTCTTGTTTTTCTGGCCCAAGGGCACTGGTGCCCTGTGTGGCCGCCTGCGACAGCTGACTGCTATTTGCCATACGGGGCCGGTTCTGTTGTTCCGAGAAGCCACGTGAAGGAAAGAGTCAGTAATGCTCCTGATGCTGGATTAAATTTATCTGTGCTAAATACGTCTCAGACACCCAAACTGCCTGGAGACCTAGACCGGGCTCAACACATGACTCACTCTCAGGTGTGCAGGCGGGGGGAGGCGCGCGCGCGCGCACACACACACACACACACACACACACACACACACGCGCACAGTCTCTTACTGATACAGCTGTTGTCAGCGTTGCCCTCCCACGTGACTTGCACCTGGAGCTTCTCTCCGTCTTGAGTCTTTTGGGTCCTGGCTGACAGAAGGCCGTCCTGTCGGTGGGGGTCAGAACTCAGTGCAGCGGGGGGCTTGGTGGTGGTGGGGGGGTGACCACGCACAGCGCCTCCTACCCTCCCTGAGTGGGACTGCAGGGACGTGAAGGCGCCTCGCTGGCCGCCTCCGGCACTTGCTGTGTGTCCCGCGCACGGAGAGCCTTTCCTTGGGCCCGCGCGATCGGCCCCTCTGCCCCCTTCGGCCTGCCCACGCCTTTGCTGGAGGAGGAGAGCCGCCCTGTCTGCAAAGGTGCCGTGCTGGGGCCCCTGTCGGGCTGCTTTCTAGGGGCCCACAGCCACACAGAGTCATCGGAAGCGTGCATGCACCTAAAGACTCCTGTCCGCCCCGCTTCCTCTGCAGCCCACCGGGAAAGGTGCTGCTTGTTTACCCAGCTGTCAGCCATTTCCCATAAACGTCTGGCCGGCGGGCTGTGCTGTGGCAGGCGTCGCTCTAGTACCAGCAGGCTGGCCCTCGGCCAGCGCCTCCTTCTTGGCGACTCCGTCTTGCTATTGAGTGCTGAGTGTGAGTCAGAGGTGATGCAGATGAAACCTCCGGCAGGCCCCGACCACAAGGGCAGACCGGGCCGCACGGGGTGAGTGCGCCTGACCTCGCTCTGCAGAGCTGCGGTCAGCTCTGAGCCCGGTGCCATGTCCGGGCGCACCATACGGAGCGCAGCGCAGCCAGGGCTGGGCACACTCGCAGGCGGGGCCGTCAGAGTCCCGGGAGAGGAGCCCGTCTTAGTGTCTGTAGGGGTCGGGGCCGGCAGCCCAGCGTCTTCATTGGGTTTAGTTTGAAAATAAATGCCTCACTGGACAGTGACACTCAACAGCTCTTTTTTAGAAGAAAATTGTTATTTTATGTAGACCGATGCGTAACTTTGATAATCTTATCATTAGTCCCGAGAACTGCATTGATAATTCATAGTTGTCCTTCAACTTTTGGAGACGTTATTGTATTTATACGGCCCCAGCTGGCCAATCAGCATAACCTCAGAGAACATCCACATTTTGAGAGGTTACATTTCCCAAACCAGTTCCTAGTTCTTAATGTGTGTTCTCTTTAAAGATTGAGATTGAAAAAGAATGTTCTATAGAACTCTGCCTTGCTCTGTGGTGAGGAGGCTCATGCGACTGTGGGGTGGCCTTGGAGGCTGGGGACATTTGGGACATGCCTAGTCACCACCACCGCTCAGTCCCCTGTCACCACTTTGGTGACTTGGTGGCGTAAGAGAGAAGTCACTGTGCTAGGGCCTGGAATGAGGGCCAGTCACCTGGCTGTTTTCCTGACAAAGAAACAAGTTGTTTCTAGTTGTTTCTCATTAGAAGGAATTTCCTAATGGAAAATACTCCTCCACTAAATAGGACTTGATCTGTACAGAATGTTACTGCTTATGACCATCAGAGTCAATTCCCACTGACATCTGACAACTGGAAAATGATGTAATCACAAGAGAAAGATGTGTTTTTTCCTATATTGGTCAAAAGCCAAGTCCTTAATTGCCAGCCAATAAAGGTATAGCCAAAGAGGAAAAGAATTATTAAGAGTTTTAATTGCCCCTGAAATTCCACATAGAAACTTTTATATTCAATTATACCTGAGGTAGCAGAAAACTCCAAGAGACTGCATAAGTTCTTTGGTTAAAACAGAATTTTGTTTATTTAACTTTCCCTAGAAATGGATCATTAGCTGGGACTTGTACATATGTTTGTTATACAGAGATTTTTCTTTGTGTAACCTCAGGTGGACTATAATAAGATATATACATATATATTAGTATACCAGACTTAATATATAGATTGAATATATAATATACATATATACATTTGTATTCAGTCTGATATATAAATAATAGGGTACCAAATTATTAAATTATGTTCAAAGACATAAACTTTATGTGAGGTAAAGGTAAAATGCAAAAATATTTCTTAGCTATGCTGACATGCCAATAGAATGTAGGATTTAACCTAAGAAAATCATAAATTAAAATGAGATAAAAATATGTTGGCCAGTTATATATAAAAAGGTCAGCTATTCAGTGTGGAATCTGGGTCATTTCTTTTTCACTGCTCAGGATTTTGTTTATAGTCTTACTATACAGTCAGGATTTTTCCCACACTGTAAAGCATTGGCAATGTTTTCAGTCCATTACTACTTACTGGCCTGTAATGTAAATCCTCCTGTGTGCTTTAATAACTCTTTAGAAATCATTCCTTGGATTGCTCTTTATTGAGTCAAAAGGAATTGCTTGATATGTTCCGTGTGTTTTTAGTAAAGCTAAGATTTAAAAAATACCAAGAACTCAGAAACCCCTGAGTCACATCAGATTTGGTCAGAGGAGGCAGAAGAAGAGCAGAGATGTGTAGAAAGACACACGGACGCTCGTGGTGGGAGCCGTCGCCTGACAGTGCAGTGGCGATTGCTTCCTGGGATGGCACCCAGACGTTAGCTTTGATTTTAGTTTACGTGTTAAAGAAGATTTTATACTATTTCAGACAAAGAGACTGACACCCTGCATTTCACAATATAGTGTGTGCAAAGCACTGAACACCACTCCCGAGACATGTTGCCTTCACAACTGAGACGCTGGGACAGGGTTCCCACACCTGCAAATCCTGCAGTTATAGAAAAGAGGTCTGATCCTTGGTTTTTCCCTTCCAAGGCTATACATGGGTTCATTCATTTATTCAACAAATATTTATTGGGTACCTATTATGCTATAGGAGTCTGGGAACTAGCCTGTTATGAGTTGTGATGTGTAACAGATTAGTATTGGTGTTTGAGGTAACAGAGGAATCTGAATGCCAAGCAATAAAGAGAAGTCAGGAATAGCTTGGAACTCTCCCGAGGCACGCCGCCTACCCCAGCTGTGCAGACGTGGAAGGGCATGCACTTCACTATGTAGGCAGGTTGCTGCTAGCCAGACTGCTGCTTTGCATCTTGGAGGATGAACAGGCAAAGAGGTCTGTCAGCAAGTACAACTCTTCTAAACCAGGGTGCTCTTATTTTGGAATATAGACAAAAATGGATTTGCTTGTAGAGAGCGGGCTTGAATCTGGAAGGACCCGTGACAAGTTAGGGACCAGGGACCAGAGTGTCATGAGTTTACAAGATCAAGAAGGTGAGTTTATGTTTCAGAAGTTCAGAGTCAGCATAAGCTACATAAACCTGGTCTTAGAGGGCCAGCTGTTTCTTTATGAGTCATTTAAGATGCATTACAAAATCAGAAACTCTGAGCTAGATCTTGAAGATACTGAAAAATTATCTACAACAGTTAACGGCAGGGTCCTATTAAGTACCTCTGAAGGAAGCTTGTGTTTTTATTGCATCCAGGTTTGTTTCTATTGAGATCTGAATGCAATGCACCACATTTCACAAAAAGCTCCTAAAATGGGGAGTTTTCAGGATGTTGTTCTCCTGAGTCATTGATGTTTTGCTTATCATAAGGAGGTAGGGTGGGGATGGAGTTCTTGTAAGAATGACAGCATTTACATGCAAAACCCAAGCAGGTACAAAACCATTATCATAAAAAGAGTGGAAGCAATGTCAGGAGAGAATGCCCCCTGGCTAAGGTAGGATTGGCATCAGCAGAAGACAGGTGCTATGTTAGGAAATGATGGAACTGATAGGCTGGTGTGTTGTGAAATTCACACCGATTGATTTTTGTACTCCAGGACACACCTGCGGCCAAAAGCAAAGATTCTCGGAAGCTGAGAATGGAAATAGTCATAACTGGAGAGAGAGCACTGTTTTCCTCCTGAATATGTTAAAACCGATATAAAATAGTAGCATTGTTTCATTGCTGAATGCACCTAAATCATCCAGCTACTTCTCTTATGAATGATTTAGATACAATTCTATTCTATTTTGGGGAACAGCTCAGACGAAGTCTTGGAATATCTCCAAGTTCTAGTTTCCTTTGTCAAAAGTACATATAACAAGCATTAAAAAAAAAAATTTGCCGAAGACTGTCTCTGTTCAGCAATTCCATTTTCTGCTTTAAATGTTGGATGGGTTTTTGAGGGGCTGAACCACCAAATAAATAACAGAAATAAAACATGTTTGAAACGTTCCCTTCGTAGTTCCCCAGCTAAGGGCTTTGCACTGTGGTGAGTGTACGAGAGTAAGGGGCAGGTGCATGTTTTTACTACAGACATTGTTTATGCTGTAAATAAATAATATGATGAACATATTTATATTCGTTTAACTATATGTAAGTACTGTGGTGCTTATTTATTTCAGAACATTCCTGGGTTTATAGAAGCTTTTATAATTATATGTTTTCTCACTCAACTGTACACTAAAAGTATAATTATGACAGAATGGAGAGTTCTTAAAAATATGACTTTAGAAGGAAATTCTCAAACTGTTATGAGAGAATTGAGGTGTCAGATGTAGAAGGACCTCCTCAAGGTTAAATTTTTGTATTTTTTCCTGAGGGGAATTTCAGTAGAAGATGCAGCAGGAATACTTTAGGATGTTCTAGATGATATTATACCTGTTTCTACAAAAATTATATGCCTAACTTTAATTATGTAACCCATAAATAGGGGAAATTATAATTCTATCTATTTGAGAATGTATAATCTTTTAAAAACACATTTAGATATAAGCCATATGTTAAACAGAGTACATCAGGTGTTGAAATAATGTGCTTTACTTTCAAATACTCATATATTATCTCAGTATTTTTTAAATTACAAGAAATTGGTAGTAGCCAAAGTATATCAGAATGTATTATCAGGCTCACATAGCTCCGCTGGAGTAGGATATTGTGTTGACAGTTGAAGTTTGGCAGTTGGTAACCTGATAGTATGTGGATAATGAGATGGTCCCTACAGTTCAAGGGCAAGCGGCTTCCCTTAGGCCTGTGAATCAGTATTTCCTGTCCCTGTGTCTAGTGGCATCAGCCCTGGCCCACAGACTTGGGACAGGGGCTGTCCAGTTGTCTTTTTAGTAGCCCCCCAAGGATTATCCACTAAAGGTTATTGGAAGCCATTTTAATCTACACCCTCTCCTTGTGTACTTTCTCCAAAAAGTCACCCTGGGTGCAGAAATAGGGGAAGAAAGGAGGGTGTGCACAGGGTTAGGATTCTCCCAGAAGGGTTTGGTCTTTCTTGGGCGTTCAGAGCACTTGCAAGGGTGTTATGGAAATGATCAGCCATGGGATTTTAGGCGGTTAAGGAAGTAAGGAATGAAAGAAGAGGGCTGGTAGACTGGTGGAAACTGGAGGTCAATGGACTGAAAATCCAAATCCAGACACAAAGTACTTATGGTGGGAGGGACAAACTGGGGAAGAGGCAGGTGGGGTCAGAAAGCAGCGTGTTCAAATCAGCGATGTTAGCAGTAGAGCAGTGATGAATGAAAACAAGGTCTGGGTATGACCATAAGAGCGGGTAGCTGACGCCCTTGCTGGTGTGGCTCAGTGGATTGAGCACCGGCTTGCAGACCAAAGGGTTGCTGGTTCGATTCCCAGTTGCAGCACATGCCTGGGTTGTGGGCCAGGTCCCCAGTTGGGGGTGCGTGAGAGGCAACCACATATTGATGCTTCTCTCCTTCTCTTTCTCTCTCCCTCCCACAATCTCTAAAAATAAATGGATAGAATATTTTTAAAAAAAAGAGTGGGTAGCTGAAATGACGAGACGTTACACTCATTGTAGACAGGCAGGTTGAGACCTGCAGACCAGGTTATCCTACCGGTCAGCTCTTGGTTTTAAAATCACTGCGAGCATTGGCTGGATTTCGGCTTGAGAGGATCACTGCTAGGAGATTGAAGAGTGAATGACGCCTGCTCAGAGGGGAAAGGAGGTCCTACCGGGGTGTGACACTGGCTCAGAGGGGAGGGTAACAAGAGAGCAACGGAGCAAAGGCCTGGAAACGGCCATGGCGAGCAGTGAAACACCAGCTCCCCTCCTCCTGGTGTGTGAGAGCATAAACCACCGCTTGAGAGGGCCACACAAGTCATGCCTGCTGGCAAAAGCCAGGTTTTATTTGGAGCAAGGAGGTGAGGGGACTGTTCAGAGAGAAGGCCAATGGAATAGTCTGCTGAATGGGGAGCACACGGGGAGCATGGGGAAGGTTTGGGTGGGTGGGAAGGAATGGGAGCCTGTTCAAAGGTGGTAGGGGGATCTCCCTGCTAGAGGCGTGGTGACGAGAGGTGCTCATGTTGGGACATTAACTGATGAAGAATAAGCTCACAGGCTTAGAAGCGATCACTGGCCCAGTGGCCAAAGAGCTTGGGTGCAGGGTTTCTGCATGTGCCACTGCTTGGGCTGTTCGTGGGTCAGAAGTTGCAGTTTCAACTTCATTACATCTTAGTGTCCCCTTGGTCCCAGAGGCTTTGACTCAATGCCGGCTGGAGTGTGGGCTATCTCAGAGGCTAGACGTGAAGAATCCCATAGATGGGGCTTGAAGGATTCTCCATGAGGTGTTAGGGACCTCAGAGGCTGGGCGCTAGTCCAGTCCAGAGAATGGGGTCTTCGCAATCCTAGAAGATGCATGTCTCTAGCTGAACAGCCTGGGGGGTGCTGGCCTCAGTATTTGGGTATTGCTGTGGCTCCTTATTAGGACTCAGGGAGTTAGGGACAACTCTGGGTCATTACATACAAGCTTCTCAATCTCAGGAGTCAACAGCATGTCCCCAGTGGTCCCCAACTGTAGATCAGAAGACCTCCCAGCGAATATAATCGTGGAGCCGTGTAACGCAGGAAGTCTGGTTACAGCACATCCTCATTTTTAACTGTAAAAACTTGCAGGAGCTGCAAGTTTTGTGCTATTTTAATTTCCTTATAATACAATATAACTGGAGGTTCTGTCCTGAGATTAACAAACACAAATTATTGGGGAGGTTATTTATTATTTTAATTATGTGACATTATCTTTTCTCACTGACAAAAGCAATCAAAATGACTCAAATTGAATCAGTGAAAATGAACTGATTCCCAAAGGTTATAAGTGTGGTTGGAAAATGTCATGCGCTTATTAAATTTCTTACATGATAACCAAAAATGGTTAGTGAGGTAAATACAAATCTCCTTATGGGTTTGGAATTTGGCTAGAAGTAGACAGAATTCTAGAGATCATCTCATCAAATCCCACCCCCTACCCCCCAGATCAGGAAACTGACAAGTAGGTCAGGTGCAATGACAATTTCCAGTGGCTAACCTATACTGACGAAATGTCAGGCAAGACTTAGTACCAGGAGCTAGACTGAATGACAGTCCTGCCATAAGCTTTAAATCTCCCGTACCACAGAACTGCAGCATCTTAGCCTTTGGGTTGCTAGAGCATCATGGGGTTCAGTGTTGGAATCCCCTTGATAGTAGCCTTGTGCACAGTCCTCTGCTGCTCTTTGAACATTTCCCCTGATGGGAAGCTGGATTCTCCCATTGCAGCCCATTCCATTAGCACTTCATGCTGGAAGGTCTTTAGGTCGAGTCGGTTTTGTTATCCCTATGAATGCCACCCATGGGTCTGCCACCTGAAGCTAAGACCTGCAAGTGTTTGCCGACAGCAATTACGTTTGCTCTAATTCTCTTCTTTTCCAGGGAAGACATCTCTAGTTCTCAAAGTTATATGTCATGCGGGGCCAAGGTGATATGAAGAAAAGGGAGACAGAACAATGTGTTCTGACTGACTTACTATTAGAACTCAGGGAGTTAGGATTTGCTCAGGGTTCTTATATACAAGCCTCAACCTTTTTTGACTCAACATTGTGGCCTCATTAGTCCCTAACTGTAGATCGGTGTATCTTATATCAAATATAAGCATTGACCTTTGTAATTTAAGAACTCTAGTTGCAGCACATTTTCAGTTTTTAAACTCAGGAAAAGACGAGCTGTATAAAAAGAAAGCAGATGCCACGTATTGCAACACGAAGGGGCTTCCAGTGGAGTAAGAAGTGAGACCTTTTCCTTGTAAAGACTGGTCTGAGACACCTACGTTAATATCACAATCTGTAGACTTGATGTGACACTAAAACACAATACTCAAAATGTTACAACTGTGTTATAAAAAATAAAATTCTTAACAATTATTTAACTTTATCTTTTAAAAAAGGAAGAGAACGTCTCTTCCCACCTCTTCAACTATTAGTTAAAATCCCCAGAAACTACTATATTCCAGGGTATTCTTAGCTAAGATTTAAATTAGATTCGGGAAAGTGGCACTTGCGTCATTTTCAATGGTTTATGGACCATAAAAATATAAATTTACTTTGATCCTTAATTTTAATTTAAACCCTAAATTTTGTTTTATTTCTTCTCTAAAAAACCTGGTATATAGGTGGTGCTTATTAAGTCATCGGCGGCAGCCGTCCGTCTCGAGAGACGATGGCGTAGCTTCTTGAGAGTCTATCTGCACCGCCGAGAATGGCTGTGCAGTCCGACTCGGGAGTGACAATCCCTGCCGCACTTGTTACAGGTGAAGGCAGATGGCTGTTGTTGCTGCTGCTGACGCTGCTTCCGCCTCGATCTTTTCTGGGCCGCCTCCTCGTTGCGCGCAGCCCCTGCACGTGACGTGCCTTGTCTGACCGCGAGCCTCCAGGCTAGGCGGTCGTCTGCTTGAACTTCCCATGTGTTGAGATCGATGGAGCATTGTGTCATGTCCTTTTTGCAGATGTCTTTGAACCGCAGTTTTGGGCGCCCTGTCATCCTCTGGCCTTCTGCTAGCTCGCCGTAGAGGAGGTCTTTGGGGATACGGCCTGCATCCATTCTTTTGACATGGCCGAGCCACCTGAGGCGTCTCTCGCTAAGAACTGCATGCAAACTGCTCATGTTGGCTCGCTTCAGCACCTCGGTGTATCCACTAATATAATCATCCTCATGAATTCAAAATATAAAATCACTTATTTTCTAAATTGAGGAGGTGAATACACACATCCATCTGAGAAAGCTCGCCACACAGATGTTGATGTTTGTTCAAAGAATGATTTACCTACACATAGAAGTATTTTTGAAACACAGTCTACGAAACCAGAGACAAACAGACTTGAAGTGGAATTTTGTTCCTTACAAATTGCTTTGAGTCTGGTTGGATTTTCAAATTCTGGCCATAACTAGACTTGGCTGTATATAAATTTCCCATTAAAAGGTTTTACTGTGCACAGGCTTATTACCATTTATTCACCCACCCGTTATTAATCATTTTCCCTGGTGAGAACTGGAGAAAAGTGGATTAAGGAGTCCATTAGGTGAATTTTTGAATTGCGTGAATTCAAGTCTAAAATAAACATCTTGTCCTAAGATGAATAGATTCAAATATCATCCTAGGAGCCTTGTGTAGTGTGTACTCAAGATAAGGGATACTTACTAAATGTTTTCTTGGGAGGCAAAATTGTCGGTGGTAATCGGTGGCTGGTTATTTTCCCCACTGACCCAGTTTAATGGCAGCGTTACTTTAAGGGCACAAAAGGAAAGCTGAGCATCAGAGGCCAAGAAGAGTGGTACCAGGTTCACTGAAGCTTAGGACTTCTGGGGAGCTCGTCCAGAATAACTCCCCTTCATCCGCTCGGCAGGTCCTCTTATCCTACCCAGCAGCCCTCCTGTGTGAAGGTGAACAATAGGAACAAAGAATCGAGGAAAAGGACTCTGTCAGATTTGTTCTCTCAGCATCAGTTGATTGCCTACTAAGAAAAGTTTCTCATTCTCAAGAGGGTTGGTGCTTCAAGCCTTGTCTCTCTGTGAACACGTAAGAAAGAGCCCTTCTTGCACACACGGGCATGTACACACGGGCATGGACGCGCGATGCGGGAGTGAGGCTGCCCAGACACGAGCTGCGTGGCTCCTCTCTGTAGTATCCTAGGCTTGTGTCATTTTGAGGAGTTAAAGCATCCTTCCACTTAAGTAAAAACGGTCGCTATCACCTAAATAACCCTGTGGCTGGGCCTTTCCACTCACTTTCACTTGCAGTAATCATACCTACACCCTGGCTGGTTTGGCTCAGTGGATTGAGCGTTGGCCTGCGAGCTAAGTGTCGCTGGTTCGATCTTCCAGTCAGGGCACATCAGAGAAGGAAAACTCTGACTCCAACAAACCTCCGCTGCCTTGCGGCATACCTCTTCAGGGGAAAGGCTAAGGGAGTAAACCCTGACAGAAAATCCGGAGCCGGAGTCCCTAAGGCGGTTTGACGTTGTAGTCAACACCGGCAACTCCTGCGGCGCACCTGAAGCCAAGCTGTATCGACTCCGTCTTTCCCTTGGACCCTTCAGCTGCGAAGAGAGGGGGGGTCTGCTGCATGGGCAACAGCAGACCCTCCATATCACCCTGCCCAGGCTCTGTAGCTTCAGCTTCACTGGAGAGGACACTCCAGCGTCATCACAAGATGTCGATTCAACACGGGAGGAGACAGATACCGTGTCACTCCCGAGTCGGACTGCACAGCCATTCTCAGCGGTGCAGATAGACTCTTAAGAAGCTACACCATCGTCTCTCGAGACGGACGGCTGCCGAAGAATCATACCTAGAACTGTGCGCATTTGTAGGCCAAATACCTCCTTTCCTTCTTTGACCACGCGTCTTAGCCTTTGCGTCGAATGGCAAACCTGTCTGCCCCCCCCCCATCACACCACCCCACAGCGTCCCGACTGCAGGGGAAGGATGATGACCTGATAAGTGTGATGCAGAAGATATGGGCCATTCAAAGGGCAGACACAGACACCTTCTCTGACAGAACCTCAGGGAAGAAGCTTGTGGCCTCTAGCTCCTAGCCACTTGCTGCACTCCCATTCTTTTCTTCTTGGAAAGTAGATTTTTTAAAACATTAATCGGTATACACATGCCACGAGGTTAGGTAGAACATAGTGCCAATGCACATCACCGATTATTTCAGGCCCAGTCACAAAACATACGTCACATATTGTTTCTGGATTGCAATGCGTGTTCTACCAGGAGACATTTATTTCAAGAAAGAAACAGCAGAGGTTTCTTCCGTGCTTGGACAACACCTTAGGACCTAACAAGGACCTAGTGCTCTTTTCCTTCACGGTAGCAAGTGAGCACGCACTTCCCAATTTGTTTATCCTCCTGCCTGAAAGGGCTAGATCTAAGCTGCGTCCACGTACGGTCTGTGCTTTCACATACATGGCCGTGGAGTCGATATTATTTGGACATTCTTTATGTAGCCCCACTCAGCATTTACCTAAACATAATATTAATCTCTAAGGTTTTTAGACTCAGCCCTATAAAATAATATTATCATCACATGTTTACCCACCTCTGTTTTCTGATAAGAAAATATTAAAATTTGACTATAATATGTAGAGAGGAGAAAATGTGCATTCCTCTTGTAGAAAGAGCATTAACTGGAACATTCTGATTCTCACTGAGAATTAGTGCAGCAATTTTTCTCTAGATAAAAGAACCTCTTATCTTATGAAGAGCTGCATTAATTACAGCCTGCAATTCTGTTCACACGTCCTTTTTCAGAGCCAAGGAGAGAGCAGAAAAAAATATGTGCTGTTGGAAGTCTGTACTGCCTTTTTATTTTTCTTCTTGGAAAATAGCTTTCCTGAAAGGTAAATAGTACACACATGCCATGAGTTTAGGTGGAACAAAGTGCCAAAGCAACACTAATTATTCCAACAACAGCAGCAGCTATAACTTTAAAAGCAAAAAACGAATTCCAATGTTATGAGCAACTTTGTTGATCATAATAAAAGAAGATGTAGTTTAATGTCAATAGCATTGCGAGTGCAGGAGGTAATTATATTTCATTTTCTTTTCAGATGAAACAGGAACAGACCATGGTGATAAAAGCAAATGAAAAAAAAAAAACTCAGGTAATAAAGACTCTAGAGATATCTACCATCTAAATCAAGGCCAAAAGCTTTGGTTTGGGCAGTCTTCGCTTTCTAGAATCTATAAAGACCTATACTTCTTATTTCCTCCCATTAACCTTATTGGGTGATGGTGGCCAGCCAATAACTAGACATGTAGGAGGGAAGTTAGAATAATCCATTGAGCAGACATGAACTGTGACAGTGATACTATTGTTCAGGCAAATTTCACCAATACCCGCTTCCTGTTTTCTTTGCTCCCAATCCTGTTTAGCACCAACCCTTGCCCAGGTTTTGTCCAACGATTGGTTTCCGTCAAACTGTGTGTGCATGCCAGTCTGCCATTTAGTAGTGCAGCCTATATGCTCAGGGTTGGGGAAAGTTATTTTCTGATTTATTCATGCACCTATAAAAGAAACCAGGATATTCTTATGCACAGTTACTACAGACCACGTTCTCCATACCATGCCCAGGAAAAGAATCAGGTCAAATGGAATACTTATAAGATATTAAAGAATTAAAGGTAGCAGCAGACAAGCTAATTCCAATGACCTAATTCTGTCCGTGGAAACCCAGGTAACAATCCTATTACTCTTCCGTGAAAATCCTGAGATAAATAAACATGCCGAGTCTGTTAAAATAACTAGACCCGAGATATATGGAATTGAGATACATCAAAGTAAACCCAACTGTCCTTTGATTCTTAAAAGGGGTTCGCATGTGTATGTGGTGTTGCCTAGTGCAGTAGAAAGAGGACGACAAACCTAGGTTTGAATTTCAGATGTGCCAGTGATCTTGGCCAGGTACCCTTCAGATCCTCAGTACTCCTCTGCAATAGGGAGAGTGATACTTGCAGGTGTTGGTGAGGACAGAGACTTGGTCGAGGACAGTGCCTGGCACATCTGAGCTCAAAAGTAAGTGGCTTTTGTTGTTAAACTTATTCATTATCCCGGCACACTAGTCACCATCAGATACCTCTCGTCGGCAGCCGTCCGTCTCGAGAGACGATGGTGTAGCTTCTTAAGAGTCTATCTGCACCGCCGAGAATGGCTGTGCAGTCCGACTCGGGAGTGACACGGTATCTGTCTCCTCCCGTGTTGAATCGACATCTTGCGATGACGCTGAAGCTACAGAGCCTGGGCAGGGTGATATGGAGGGTTTGCTGTTGCCCATGCAGCAGACCCCCCCTATCTTCGCAGCTGAAGGGTCCACGGGAAAGACGGAGTCAATACAGCTTGGCTTCAGGTGCGCCGCAGGAGTTGCCGGTGTTGACTACAACGTCAAACCGCCTTAGGGACTCCGGCTCCGGATTTTCTGTCGGGGTTTACTCCCTTAGCCTTTCCCCTGAAGAGGTATGCCGCAAGGCAGCGGAGGTTTTTTGGAGTCAGAGTTTTCCTTCTCTGATCAGATACCTCTAATGTTATAATAAAGACCCTATTGAGCTTGAAATAATAAATCAAAAATAAACTGCCTTAAATTCAGAAACCACTTCTGACCCAAAGTACCCAAAGCCCATTCTAGTTCTCCTCTGATTAGTGCCGTGAAGGGACAGGGACACCGCCGTGGAGAACATGAGGACGTCCCGGTGCTGTGCGGGGGCAGCCCGCATCGCACCGCCGGGCCTGAGGCCGCCACACGCGTTCTCCAGCCGGCCCAGACTAAGCAGAGGGACCAAAGAGCACACGAAGAAGGTGGGCAAAGGGACACAAGGATCGGTTCTCCACATTGTGGGCTACCAGGGATGCCCCAGATGATCCTACCCACTGCACCAGATAGTCATCACACCCCCTGAAAAAGTATAAAGAAGGTTAGGAAATGAGCAGTTCATACAGAAGCCAAGGACTGAGGCAAAGACCTGGGTTTTTATCAAAAATCATTTTTAAAAACTGTGTTCAGAATTAGCCCAGTCATACTTCCATTCTCAGCTTTTCTCAAGCCGTGGAAACAGAACCAACCTTAGTGCCCTCAGGTTTTTTGTTGGCTGCAAAATGACAGGAGGCCCTTCATCTCTCCCCGGCGGCCAATTCTTGGTGCTCCTGCCTCATCTGCCACCTGCCTCACACCACCCCTTTGCCTACTGTTTTGCTGTCTGCCCCTCCTTCCCACGTGGCGGATCGCCCGGGAGCAGTGGCCGTCCTGTGGCCGAGTCCCCGCACCTGGGAGGCGCCCACATCGGAGTTTTCCATGACGCACCTGCTGCCGTCATGCTGGCTCCCAAGTAAATAAATGGTCCAATCTTTTCCAAAAGCGGTTTTGACAAAGAACAGCTGAAACCGCCCAAGGTGTTGACAAATGGGCTGTTATCTTGGAGAGTGAGCAAACCAACTCATTTGAATGACAAGCACAGATAAGGCCACTGGTTTGTCCCCTTGCCTTTTTACAGTGATATTCCCGTGGAGACGGAGGGGAAGGAGAAAAGGAGACAAAGGCAGGTCTTTAGCACTGGCTGTCCCAGCGTTGATGAGGATGCTGATCTGTGTGGCGGGTTTCTAGGTTCTCACCCAGCTTCTTGGCTGCTACTCAAAGGATTTAACAGCGCGCTTTGTAAATAGTGGCATACAAAGCTGGTCTAAAAATAGTGCCCTTTCGGGGCCTGAGCTGGGCGAGTGGCATGAGTGGCGATGGCTGTATTGCACGAGGCAGACTGTGCAGGTCACCCCTTGGAGCTTGCTCTGCAGGGTTCACGTGCTTCCTCTGCTTCGGTGAAATGACTCAAACACGCTCAACAACGCACACGACTGCTGTTGTTTATCTGTGCTCTGGCGTGCTCGTGTGTGTTCATGACAGACAAAGGTACATGTTCTACTTTCTGACAACCAAACAAAGCTCTGCCCAGTGAGGCAAGTCGCGGAGTGAACCCGGGGGAGCCACACTCCTGAGAATCGCTGATGTGGCAGCAGGTGGGGGTTAACGACAAGCCTCCGGCTGCACGTGCTTCCTGGGAGGATTTCTGCTCAAGGAGGGAATCAGTGAGAGGCTCTGACAACCAGCAGGCCTGCCGGGTCTGGCTGCAACCTTGCTGGAAACCGCGTGCGTGCAAGCCTGAGCCTCACCAGGCGTTTTGCACCCTGAGAGGAGCTATGCTGGTTGTCGCCGGGCTCTGTGGGGACAGCGCAGGAGAGGGGCTCGTCCTTACGTCCCTGTGATGACTGCGCAGCCTACCTCACAGGAGACTCGGGCTGGGGGAGAGCCTCAAAGAACTTCACAGAAGAACAGTGTTTTCTGAACCGAAGATGCCAGGAAAGCGGTTTACAGTCTGAAAGCAGAAGCCACCCCTCCAACGTCGTTTCACCAGCAAATGGTGGCTCCTCCTGTACGTTTTGAGGAGAGAAATTTCCTCGTACAAAAATATAATTATTTTCCACATAAAGAATTGTCTTTCAGGCAGCTGGGAGACTGTTCTATCACTGCAATGTGGACACTCCTGGGTGAAGCCCTCAGTCCTGCTGGCAGGTCGATTTCCTCCGAGAACAGCAACCTCTCTCGAAGGAGACACACTACGGAGACCCACTGCAGAGGCCAGGAAACGCAGCCGGCCACGCCGGCCCACACCGGTGCCATGCGAAGTTCCTGCCTGCTCCTGGATCCAGCGCCGGGCCTGACAGGCTCTAGGCGTGTGTGTTGGCACTGCTCTCTGCCCTGCGCACGCTCTACGACTTTGGGACGGTCACACTCCACCCCCCAGTTTCCTCAGCGTGAAACCGTAAAAGTAATACCCGCCTCATTACCTGTGTTGGCATGAGGGTTCCATGCGGTCATCCAAGCGGGGCACGGAGCCCACCGCGGTAAACGGAAGGCAATCCAGCAGCACCCCTGGGCCGGGCCTCTCACCTGGCTGCTCGTCTCCTTCCAGAAAGGCATCGTTATCTCACCGGCTGAGCACTACACGGGCGTCCGATTCCTTTTCTCCACCGTCATCCTCATTCTCATCCTGGTTGTTGAGGAAAGAACAACGCAGAAAGCACTAAATCAGAATTTTTCTGTCATTTTCCTCTTTATTACCAAGTATATGTACCCTGGCTGGTTTGGCTCAGTGGATTGAGCGTCAGCCTGCGAGCTAAGTGTCGCTGGTTCGATCTTCCAGTCAGGGCACATCAGAGAAGGAAAACTCTGACTCCAAAAAACCTCCGCTGCCTTGCGGCATACCTCTTCAGGGGAAAGGCTAAGGGAGTAAACCCCGACAGAAAATCCGGAGCCGGAGTCCCTAAGGCGGTTCGACGTTGCAGTCAACACCGGCAACTCCTGCGGCGCACCTGAAGCCAAGCTGTATTGACTCCGTCTTTCCCTTGGACCCTTCAGCTGCGAAGAGGGGGGGGGTCTGCTGCATGGGCAACAGCAGACCCTCCATATCACCCTGCCCAGGCTCTGTAGCTTCAGCTTCACTGGAGAGGACACTCCAGCGTCATCACAAGACGTTGATTCAACACGGGAGGAGACAGATACCGTGTCACTCCCGAGTCGGACTGCACAGCCATTCTCGGCGGTGCAGATAGACTCTTAAGAAGCTACACCATCGTCTCTCGAGACGGACGGCTGCCGAAAACCAAGTATATGACAGCAAGGGCTATTTCTCCTTGGAGATGGCTTGAAGGATAACATAAACCATTATGCTAGCCATTCTGGAATTTCTTCAATCTGGCTTTTATTTCTTATGCGAAGTCATTATGATCTTTTTTCAATAAGATGAATATCTGCTTGCATTCCTAAAGAGTGAGGGGAACAACGTTGATTTTGTCTCTTGTTTGAGACTGCATTTTTCAAACGCATGCGAGAACAGAAGTGAGTCGACAGTCTAGAGGCACATCCTCGGGTAGGATCAACGTGAGCTCTGAAGAGGCTGCTTCAGTTATGGAGACGTGAAGAGCCAAATAACTTCCAAAATCGGGGGGGGGGGGGGGAAATTACCTGCCGTGTTTGTCCAGTTAAGAAGAGCAGCCCTGACTGGTGTGGTTCAGTTGGCTGAGTGTCATCCTGTGAACCGGAAGGTCTTGGGTTAGATTTCAGGGGTCAGGGCACATGTATGGGTTATGAGTTTGGTCCCTGGTTGGGGTGTACACAAGACGCAGCTGACTGATGTAGCTCTTGCACATCGAGGCCTCGCTCCATCTCTTTCTCCCTCCTTTCCCCTCTCTCTAAAATAAACCAATAACATCTTTTTCAGAAAGGGGCATATGAGGTAGCTCTATAAATGGAAAAATCAAACTGCTAAAAAAAATGTAGACGATGCCTCTGCTAGTAACTATTTTCAAGATTTGTTTTCAGTACCTATGCCATGGTGTTCTAAACTTATTCTACAAAGAAGGGTCACTGTTACTACTACTTTTAGTGATCATCAGCCAAAGTTAATTTAACTAAGCTGCTATAAACAAAATCACCTCAGCCAAATATATAAAATACTATATTAGACCCATTTACAAAATTTTCACATACTTGAAAATCATATTGGAGAGACAAAAGATTTTGAAAATTATCCAAGTTTTATTTTCACTGGCCAACCTGGATGAATTCTGTTACTTTCTCTTAAGAAATATACAAATACAGCAACTGAAAGAATGGCTCTTTCTCCTTCAATTCATCTGAGATATGTTTATTTTTTTGTTTTATTATAAGCCTATCTACTTACGTGCTGACTATGTTCTAGGCATTGAACGAGATTAAAAACTATCCCTGTACTCATGGATCTAGTGGAGAAAGAAATGACTTTCATCTAAAAACCCCTCAAGACACTGCCTGTAAATGGCCAACCGCATTTAACCCGCCACTGAAATAATGGCAGAGAGCGCCGAGGCTGGGAGCAGTCAACAGCAGGGTGGGCTCGGGTGGCAGAGAGGTGGTGTTGCGGTAAAGGTAGATGAGGGTGGCTGCTCTGGGTTGAATTGTGTTCCCCCCAAATTTCTGCATTGCAGTTCTAACCCCTGTGACCTCAGAATGCGACTATATTTGGAGCTAGGGTCTTTAAGGAGGTAATTAAGTTACAATGAGACGAGTGTTCTGCTATGAAGAGCTGGTTAGGACAGAGACACGCACAAAGGAGAGACCCTGGGGAGACGCAGGGAGAAGAAGGCCACCTGCAAGCGCAGGAGGGAGGCCTCGGGAGAAAACAGCTCCTTGGACACCTTGATCTCGGACTTGTAGCCTCCACAGTTGTGGGAAAATAAACGTCTGTTGTTTAAGCCCCCAGTCTGTGTAACGTCATTATGGCAGCTCACGTAGACTAGTGAGGAGACCTTGAAGGAAGAGAGAGATTTGTTTGGGTGGGGAAGAGGGGCAAGTGGGAGCTACACATCTCTCTCCCCTGTTATTAAATATCTCATTCTTTTTTTAAAATATTTTATTTATTTATTTTTAGAGTGAGGGGAAGGAAGGGAGAAAGGGAAGGAAAAACATCACTGTGTGGTTGCCTCTCGTGGGCCCCCAGCCACGGACCTGGCCCACAACCCAGGCATGTGCCCTGACTGGGGATCAAACCGGCGACCTTTTGGTTAGCAGGCGGGGGCTCAATCAGCTGAGCCACGCCAGCCAGGGCTAAATATCTCACTCTTATTTGCATTTTATCTTTGTTTATGTCTTTGGTCCTACTCTTAGGCATAGATGGTGGGGAGAAGGGTGACAGAAAAAGAAAGAGGCTACTTGGCATGTTACTAGTATTTTGCCAGACTATCGGATATGGAAGAGCAACAGAGGGCAGCAATGATGAAAGCAGTGAGCAGTTTTAAAACTAAGGGACAGCATTAAGAATAAGGAACTATAGAGTGTTTAACAAGATTATTGAAAACCTGAAATTTATCTGCACTCAATAAGGAAGTCTTTATTGCTCACCTGTGGCCTCTTGATAAGTTCAACCTTTATCTTCTGAAGATAAATTCCAATATTATCATTATAGTTATGACTTCTACAATATTTATAACACCCCAGGGTTACCTTCCTGCCACATTATTTTTGTACTGTTGAAATACATTTTTTTTGCAATGGATATAAATGACGTAAATGTAATATGGAAACATTTATATCAATAGCAAAGACACGGCTGGGCTGTTTAGTCAAATAGGACTTGTCACTCAAGTGATTCTTATTACCCGTTAAATATTTCCCAGTGACTCAGGGGCTTTCAACTGGTTGAGAAACTTAGGGAAGGACAAATGCCGATAGATGAAGATAAAATGCTACCTCAGATCTAAGCTGCTAAAATCTGGGAGGACCCCAAAATTCATCGAATATGTTTTACCACCCAGACATAATTTGTTTTCAGTGGTGATGTAAATATGTGTCCTTAAGTGACCACATGTGCATTGTTGTTTCTGAAGGAGTTTACGTTTGGTCTGAGCTCCTGGGAGTACTTGGGTCTCAGAAGTGACTTCCGAGAAATATGTGCCTTTCATTACAACTTCAGAAACTGTGCTTCGGGGTGGGCGGGAGGTAGAATCACTGAGAAAGGTTTCTATCCTTGGAGGTAACTATTAGAAAACTCTTTGTTGCAGAGACCATTTCTTACTTGAGAACTCTCTTTGTTCTCCCTGAGTGGGAAAGGCCTGGGAGCCCCCGCGGTACCTCCCTGGCCAAAGCCTGCGGGATTCCCCTGCGAGGTTCCCGCTGTGGGCAGCGTGTAGCCCAGGAGAGAGAGGCGGGCGTGTGAACCATCTTGAGTGCTTTTCTTTATATCTCGGCCAGTAGCACAACGCTCAGCTCCGTAAACACTGAGAGGACGCGAATGAATGAATATTGGCTTTGTGTGCAATGGCACACTTGGACACTTGATCTGCAGCGGCAGGAAAATGCCAGCTAAGTTTCGGTAGCCATTCTGTTCAACCATGACCCCCTAACGCTCCATACAAGGATTGTTCCTGCCATGGTAGCACCAGAAACAAGGACTTTACAAAGGGTAGACAGATATATTTCAGAGGTCGCAGCAAGAGGCCACATTGAGGAAGGACGAGGCAGGCCTACGAAGCACACAGCCTGCCCTGCTTATCCCGGGTGCTGTTACGGCCACATACCGTGCTCATCCCAATGACATCCCTCTCACTTAACGCTAAGGCCCTCCACGCCCCGGCATAACCTGAGCGATCGTTCCCGATTCTCCTAGGGTTCTCATAGCTGGAATGAGCGGAAGGAAAAAGAAAAATAACACCCTGTGATGTGCGAAGGCCTGGGCTAGGTACTGCAGAAGACACATTTTAGAAGATCCACCCAGCCCGCAAGGACCGCCCCCCTCCAGCTCCACCGCTCCCCATGGGCTGAGCCCATTCAGCCCTGTTCTGATATCTGGGCTCACTGCTCCCCGCCCCCCGACCCCGCTGTCCCAGCCACCACCCTGTCCTGCCACAGCAAACTCCTGCCACAGCCGAGACTTTGGAATCAGAGCATGGGATTCCGTGCCCTTGCTGCTGGTGTCCTGGGCAGGGAGGACATCAACTCAAAAGCGGGGCACGGGCAGTCACGTTCCGTCAGCTCTGTTGGCCTAGAAGAGGGAAAGCCAGTCCTCCCAAAAGCAGAGAAAAAGCCAACATACACAAAGAGAAGCTGCAGTGGGTCCCGCTGACTTCTTGTTTCTTGGTTCCAGCCTCTTTAGAAGGCTCAGCTGAATTCTTGACTTTAGAGCGATGGGATATCACTGTCACCTTATCATTGATTCTGTCTCAGTCTCTCTCGCATTTTTGTCTTAAAGTAGCTCAGGTTGGTTTCTGTTACCTGGAATGAAAGGCATCCTAACAAATCAAGCAATGCACAGGCTTTGCCTTATTTCGCGTGATCTTCACAGCAGGTCTGTGCGGCGTTTCTAATCTCGGTTTTACAGAGGAGAGAACTGGTACAAACTAGGTTGCCTAGGCCTTATGCAGGGATGGCATTTGAACTCCCGTTTTCTGCCTTCTAACCTGGGCTTTTTCCGCTGGGCCCTAATCGCTTTGGAGGCTCTCTGACAGCAGGAAGGATCTCCCCGTTCCCCCACCACGGCCTCAGAGAGGTGCTCACGTTTTATACACTTTGAGGTAACAAAGATTCCAGGTACCACGATCACCCCCTGAATACTAATTCCCTGGCAGGACACCAGTTTCTGCCTGTTCTGCCTGCCCCTCCCCACCAGAAATACAGACTGTGTATTTTTCCAGGGCCAGAGGAGCTGCTTCTAGGCTTCCCAGAGAGCAGGGACCCTCCCACAGAAGAAGCAAAATCAAATCCAAAAGCTCGTCCATCCTCTGGCAGTCAGCTGGGCCCTAGGACTCCCAGGCTTGTTGCACTGAAAAGGGCTTCCCTTGTATAATGCTCAGAACCCTCCCTCCTCTGGAAAATTTGACCACGATGGGTCAGTCTGTTCTTTCCCAGGAACAGAGGGTCCTTTATCTTTCCACTGAAAGCTGTTTTCTGATTCATCTGGTGATTAATTGTTTGGAACCCATGATCTGGATCCTGCTAGAGAGGTGAGGATGCTGCCGTGTGGGGCTTGTGGCCTGTGTTTGGCCCGGAAAGTGCCCTGGGGCTCCTGTGATTCCCAGGGCCTTTGGAACCTGAATATATCTGCTTAATAACTGGTTATATGTTAAAGACATGGACATATTTACCCTAGTCTCCCTAATGACGTGGGTGATCATTAAGTGAATGGAAGCAGACGTTATGACTCCCCTTGCGTGGATCCTGAGCCCAAGCATTGGGCCCAAGTTCTCGGTGCTCGAACCGCCTGCCTTCAGAGGCACGTCCAGCATCGCTCCACAGAGAGGGTGACTGATTTTTCTCTGTGACGATTGATTCCAACGGCCATTCGATGATCGTTGGAACCATAGGAACCTGGCCAAGGTTCACGAAAGGGGAATGACAACGATAACTTGGAGACTCCCTCCACTGCCATCTCCCTCGTCAGTTCCCTCTGGCACCTGACAAAAGCTCGTGGCACGCGGTGGCCAGCTCGAGGATTTGGGTTTGTTGTCCTCATTGCACGGATGGTTTTCTCGAAGATTGTGGGCAAAAAGTAAAGACTAAGATTACTGTTGGGTTAATCTCACGGGGCACAGAGTAGTCTCTGAATAATGTTAGAAGACTGAATTACAACAATTGATTATAGAACATTGAATAAAAAGAAGAATCCATGATACTCAATGAGAGATTGAGATAGAAATGATAAAGTAGAAGATGACAGTATTATAAAAATCACTCTTTTGAAATCCAAGTATAATATTTGGTCCAGGCAAGAATCATCAATCAATGTTAAAGCCACTGGGTGAAGGATTGTTGGGAAAGAAGTAATTCACAAGCCTTAAAATATCAACTACCAGATCATGTGTTCATTACCAAGGGGAAAGGATATCTTGTTATAGAGACATATAGCAAATAATATTGTAACCAAGCTATTATTCAAAACATCACCAGTAATGGGACAAAACGACATTATGTCCTGATATGGTGCAGACTGAAGTATGCAGCAGTATCACCTTTTGATACTTTGTCAAAAATATTTAAAATGAATCTAGTTATGAGGAAACAATCACAAATTTAAAATTATAAACATTCTACAAAGTTAAAACCACAATGCGATACCACCTCACACAGGTCAGAATGGCCGTCATCAACAAATCCACAAACAACAAGTGCAGGCGAGGATGCGGAGAAACGGGAGCCCTACTGCACTGTTGGTGGGAATGCAGACTGGTGCAGCCACCGGGGAAAGCAGTGTGGAGACACCTCAAAAAACTAAAAATGAATCTGCCTCTTGACCCAGCAGTCCCACTTCTGGGAATATATCCGAAGAAACCCCAAACACTAATTCGAAAGCACATAAGCACCCCTATGTTCACTGCAGCACTATTTACAATCACCAGGAATGGAAGCAGCCCAAGTGTCCATCAGTGGATGGGTGGGTAAAACAACTATGGGACATTTACACAGTGGAGTTCTACTCGGCCCTAAAGAAGAAAAGAAAAGAAAGTTTTGCCCTTTGTGACAGCACGGATGGACCTGGAGAACATGATGCTGAGTGAAATAAGCCAGCCAGCGAGAGACAGAGACAAATCCCACAGGATTTCACTCGTAGGTGGAATCTAATGAACGAACAAGCAGAACAGAGACAGACTCATAGACGGAGAGCAGGCTGACAGCTCTGAGCACGGAGGTTAGGGACGGAGGGACTGAGCAAAGAGGGACCGGGCACGGACACGGGCAACCAGGTGGCAATTGTAGTCGGGAGAGCAGTATAACAGGCTTAAATGGTAATGGAAGAAATACAATAAAGCATTGTTTTAAAAAATGAATTTCATAAAAGAGGGTTAGGTACATGGCTGTGCATAAAAGAAGGGGACATAAGTAAATTCGATGTGTGAGCCCTGAATGGATCCTGGATTTTAAAAAATTATAAAAGACATTTTGGGGTCCAGTTAGGAAAATTTAAATGCAGAGCATATATTAAATGATATTAATCAATATTAAACCTCTATGTGTGATAATGATTCTAAGGTTACAGAGGAGAATGTTCTTGTCTTAGGAGATACATCTTGAAGTATTTGAAGTATTTAGGAATAACGTGTCATGATAGCTGTGACTTATTTTCAAATGCATCAGCGGTAAAATTATAAATATAGTACCTAAAATGTATATATGTATGTGTATATGTGTGTGGAGGGGGGAGAAATTGGAGCAAAATGCTAACAATTATTGAATCTAAGTGAAGAGTATATACTTATTGTACTATTCTTTCAACTTTTTGTGGGTTTGAAACTTTCAAAGTAAATTGCAGGGGGAAAATGCGTGGCAAACACACTGCCTTTCGCCTTATGAATGAGTCAGAAAGCCCAGGTACTTCTTTTCCTGACACATGAAAGAAACTGGAAAGTTAGGCAGAATGAACAGGCAGTTCAATCATAGGATATTGTAAGTTGAGGGGTCTTTAACGTCTATATTCAGACTGATTCTGAGAAATGATCTGCAAGAAAAAGTTTTCTAGGTAAAAAAAAATGTAGAGAAACAATGCATACTCTCTGTCTCTCAGAATCACAATGGATACTATTAGTGTACTGAAGCTCTGAGAAAAGAAATTGTTTAGTTCTGTTGAATGTCACAGTTTTTAAACTTATTTGACTATGAGTCCCCTCTTTAAAAATGTTGTCCCCATTAACTTCCTCAGAAATAGTGTTTCCCAGAATAGCTCTAGAGAAACTTTGATCCAGCTCACCCTTATTTTGCAGGTGAACAAACAGGAGACGGGACTCGCTGACATGCTCAAGGTCATGGAGGAATAACTGAGCCAAGAACTCACGTCTGGAGAAAGGTAAAGACGATGCTCACTGGTATTCACAGAGAAGGAGAAAACGTGTTTTATAAATATCATGCGCATTGAAATATTTAACACCATTTCAGCCAACGAAAACCCCATGTTTTATCTCAGGTGTAGATGTTCTACATATAGGATCTGTTTTGCAAACATGACACCTTTGTTTATAACCATGGAGACATATGTTGTTTGCTCCTAATATTATGCCGTGCTCGCGAACGTGAAATGCCTTCTATATGTGACACTAATTTAAGTTTCATCCCGTTATGTGGACTAAGCATTACACGGAACTGACAGACTCACCCAGTCTTAAGTTCCACTATTTACTCTAATTGTTGTGACCCGCTAAGGAGGAAAACAGAACCCAAGTTCCATCGCTTTGCAAGTCAGCCACATGAAGAACATGCATCTTCTTTAAAAACACTCAATTTCTTTTCTAGTCCCAGGCAGATTTGCCCTGGGCTCCAGCCACTCCCCAGCCCAGCCTGGCTCTGAGGGCTGTAGTTTGCCTTCAGAGCAGGAGCACAGCCCTGGTGCGGACAGACAGTCACAGTCAACAGCTGTCGCCTCCCCTTGTGAAGGCGCTGCTGCGTCTCCAAACTGGCAAGGAGAACTGAGGGAGTTCCCTTCCCTTTACAGCTTCTGTCTCTCTGAGTCATGGGGGACGATGCTTCCAGGAGGCAATTCGTGAGCAATAAATACGCCTGCAAAGAAAGCAGGGGGAGAGGGAGGAAAATGACAGCGTAAGAAGTTTCCTTTGTTCGCGACGTTTCATCGGGTTTCCACACGTGAATGAGGAAGCCTGAGCCCTCTCCCAGGGTGACCGGGAAGGGGAAAGGTGGGTTTCCACCGGCTGGGTGCTTTTTAGTGTGCGAATGGGTCAGAGCCTTTCCCAGCCCGAGAGGGTTTGCAGGGCCGAGCCCAGGGCCAGTGTCTCGGTGGGTGCTCCGTAAGTATTAATTGAAGAGGGTGATGGCTTGGTGGAGTGGGCTTAATTACTCTCTCTCAGGCGCAGCCCTTTGGGACACACAGAAAGGTCACCGTGTCCCTTGCCCCGGGCACTGCCCGAGTGACCCCTTCGGTTAATGAGAAAGGCCTCAGAGTTCTCTTTGTCTTCCACCGCATCTCCTTTCCAACCCACTCTGCCTTCTGCGCGCAGAGGCTGATGAGAACAAAACAGGGAAGAGCAGAAACCACAGCTGCCCCGGCCCCACTTCCTGTGCGGTCTTCTTCCAGGAAGCGCTGTGGGCGCCCTCCTCGGGCTCAGGGACAGGCTGCAGAGTCGGGTGGGGCCTGTAGCAAGGGGCGGGGTGCGGTCGATTGTTATCATTCCTAGACAGAGGATGACAGAACTTGCTGTGCTTCCTGCGGGGGACTGTGCAATCTCTCCACCTTTGATGTGAGGGTTGGGCGTGGGAGCACTTTGGCCAGTGGTATGTAGGTAACCTTGATTCTGCTTCACCTGAGCAGAAGCTTTACGTATGAGCCTGCTATGGACTGAATATTTCCACCCAAAATTCATGTGTTGAAGCCCTAACCCACAATGCGACGGTATTTGGAAGAAGGGCCTTTGGGAGGTAAATAGGTCATGGTAGTGAGGTGTCGTGAAAGGGATTAGTGCCCTTACATGAGAAGAGGCAGGAGAGGAATGACCTGTCTCTCTCAGACGTGTGAGGACACAGTGAGGAAACGGCTGTCTGCAAACCAGGAAACAGGTTCTCTCCAGACACTGAACCTGCAGGTACCCTTGATCTTGAATTTCCCAGCCTCTAGGACTGGGAGAAAGTAGAGTTTGTGGTTTAGCTGTCTGCTCTATGGTGTTTTTGTCATAGCAGCCTGAAGATGATTAAGATAGAGTCACTGTGTGTTTCCATCGGTTCTCTTGTTATTTTCTCTTTGCCGTGAGAATTGCACGTCCAGAAAAGCGCCGCTCTTTCAGCCTGGACCTGGAATGAAGAAGACATGAGGCCAGTTTTCATGCAATGTCTTCTTCATCCCAGATCACGGAAAAGGCCTTTGTGTTTCTGAGATTGGGGGGTTGTTTGTTATAGCAGCAGAGCTAATTTGCGCTGTTTGAGGGGAATAGGAAGAGGAAGTTTGTGACTTGAATATTCTATCAGCCCTGGTCTTTACACATCAGGCTGCCAATCGGTGATGAATAATAAAAGCTCCTACAGCTCTTGTACCCGCTGTTTTGACAGTGCCGCCAACAGAATCTTTGACTTAAATATAGCATAGTATGTTCTATAATACGACATTCCAACTCCCAACAGATCAAGTAAGCGCTTTTCAATGAGGGTGTGCCCTCCAAGGTTAGAGAAGCCTTAACTTTCTCCAGAGAGCCTTGTGAAAAGCATCACATCTCTCACTCCTCTGAGCAGCAATCCGGATTAACCTTAGTGCCCCTCCAGCAACCTTCCGAGAGGCGCAGGGCCCATGGCAGAGGGCATGACAGCCCAGAGAGCTTCGGCTCATTTGTACTTCGCCTTAGTGTATACGGTCTCTCCCCAAAGCAAATGGCTCCTGTAAATTACAGCTAAATACTGACTCAGCCTAATGTCCTAAATAGGGGGGAAAGTACCTAAACATAAAATATGCATAAATTTGAGTTCAGTTATGGCTTTGTGCTGTTATTAGGGAGCAGTATTGGTTTGTTTAGGTTATGCCTTTATGAAGAGGGTTGTGTGAAAACATTGACCCGCACAGCCTCCTTCAGGAACCCTTTGACTATAACATTCTTATCTTAATGAAACTTAAGCAGATTACATCATAACAATAGATTTAATGGATATCATGAAAGAAGGAGTTGAAACCAACAGACGATTATAACTGACAATAGGAATATAACTGTGACCTTTAAAAATATGCTGCCCTGACCAGCGTGGTTCAGTTGGTTGAATGTCATCCTGCAAAAGTGAAAGGTCGCCAGTTCAATCCCAGTCAGGGCACATGCCTTGGCTGGGGTCAGATCCCCAGTTGGGGTGCCTGTGAGAGGCAACTCATCGATGTTTTTCCCACACATCGATCTTTCTCTCCCTCTCCTTCTCCTTCCATCTCCCTCTCTCTAAAAGTAAACAAACAAATAATAATAATAAATAAAAAATAAAGACATGCTAATTCTTGTCCCTGTATAGAAATATTAGCCTAAGCTCTTTCTGTGACATATGTATATGTGTTTATAATCTATTTTTGTAATAGGATTTAAAAAAACAGCTCCAAAAATATCACTCTCCCCTTTGACATTTATCGGTGATAGCAATGATGTCAGGAAGCATTAGTATACTCAGGAAGTGCAGAGACGCTGCCTAAAGCATATCTTTGGGTTTTACTTTTAAAGAATTTGATATGTATCCTGATTCCTGGCCTAATTTTAATTTTGTTTTAGATCAAATTCCTATACACTGGATGAGACTGTGTTGAGGTCTGGGATCTGGTTCTATTCGTCTTTAGTAGGAACTTACAGAAAGCCCAGTGAATAAGAGGGCCTTACAACATGGTTCGGATGGACAGACAGGCAGATGGAGGAATGGACGCTGCATGAAAGAATGAACAGAAGAACAGACAGATGGGTGTCCTCTCCTCTCCAGGAATGAAATAAGAAAAACTAGAATTGTTTTTATGTTGACGTTAATCTACTCAACTTCAGAAAAAGACACATTTTCTTTTACTATAAATAGGATAAATACAAATTAATATAAATTAAATTGTGATGACCATTATCATCATAGTTAGTATTTCAGAAGGCTTACCTCAAAGCGTTTTTGTAAGTGCTCCCTTTGATGGCTCTCCTGGAGGCTTTCCTTGAGAACCCTCCACGGTGACCCCACAACAAGACAGGATTTTGTCTTCAAGGAAGAGCATCTGGTTTGGAGTCCCTCAGTCATTCTAATGTAGTCACAGGGTGTGGAAAAAAGTTTCTGTCATATTTCTGAAACCTCTTTTATAAGGAGAAGCAAGGAGGTTCAGATTGGACTATCGTTTTCCTGGCTTGGTTTGATGAGGTCTATACTTGTCTTCGTGAAAGGCTGGTTCCCATAGCCCCTAGACCTGTTAGGTTTTAATGATCAACTATTTGTTTTCTCCTTAAAAATAACCTTTCAAAGGAAGTGTTACATCCTTCCTTTGAAAATCTTATATTGACCTTGTACTCCTCTCTAGCTGCTACCTAATTCTATAGCCTTTAGCCCTAATCACCAATCCATCCTTCTTGAACTTGACTTACCCCTTAGTTTTCATAACCTCACTCCCTGTTTCTTGAACCATGCCTGCTCAGAGTCCACTGCTGGACCCCGTCCGTTGTTGCTTTCCTTGGGGTTTGTCTTCAGCCCTCTCCTTCCTCTGGAGCTTCTTCAGTGCTCTCCCACCCCCATGGTTTTAATTTCTTCCTCCACACTGGTAACTTGCAACTCTAATTATATAGTTCTTAAAATAATTTTTATTTTATTTTATTGATTTTTAGAGAGAGAGACATCAATTGGCTGTCATTTACTTATGCATCATTGGTTGATTCTTCCATGTGCCCTGACTGGGGATCGAACTTGAAACGTTGGTGTATCAGGGCAGTGCTCTAATCAACTGAGCTACCTGGCCAGGGCCTCTGTATATCTAGTTTTGACCTCTCCTCAGCTCCGGACCTCTAGATTCAAGTGACTACCCAGTATCTACGTCAGGATACACATCACCTTCAGCTCCTGCTGGACATCCTGTATTGTCATTGGTAGGTGCTCTCTGTCTGTTCCCCATGCCTGGAATTTGAAAGCCATTCTCCCAGAGCTTCATGAACAGTAAACCAAGACATTAAACATCTGGATGCTTATCTTATGGCAGCCATTATGCTAGATTCGGGGGATAGAGAGATGAAAAGACATTTCCCACCATGAAGGAGCTTGCGTTGTAAGGAGAGAGGAATGCAAGCAAACAACAAATGGCTAACAAAGACAGAGTGACAGCGATACTTAAGCCCTGGCTGGTGTGGCGCAGTGGACTGAGTGCTGGCCTGTGAACCAAAGGGTCACTGGTTCGATTACCAGTCAGGGCACATGCCTGGGTTGTGGGCCAGGTCCCCAGTGGGGGTGTGTGAGAGGCAACCACACATTGATGTTTCTCGTCTTCTCTTTCTCCCTCCCTTCCCCTCTCTCTAAAAATAAATAAATAAATAAAATCTTTTTAAAAATCTTTACTCTCTGCAAATAAATAAATAAAATGATTTATTTAAAAAATAAAAGTAAAACACTGTGAGTGTGAGGAGCAGGAGGGAGAGAGTGATACTGAGTGAGGGCTTCCAGAAGAGACAGCAGCAAGCTACGCCTTGAAAGATGAGTAGAAATTTCTTCAGTAAAAATGGGATACAGCAGCCCCTCTCTATAGCGTGGTTCACTTACGCAGCCTCCCTGTTATCGTGGGATTTTAAAAAATATTATATTTAATTATTTATTGCAGATTTTTCGCTATATCGCGGGACTTCGCAGTACTGTATACATATGTTGTTAAAGTGACGTAGGTTTAAGAGTGTAGAATATGTTTAAGAACATAAGTAGTGTTTATAAAAGTGTGGAAAACGTTAAGGGACTGGGAACAGTTTATAAGTGTGTGGGAAGGGTTTATAAAGCCTTAAAATATATATAAAAACTAAAATAAATGTAAGGTTCCTACTTCATGGATTTTCACCTATCGTGGGGGGGGTGGTAGAACATAATACCCGTGATAAGTGAGGGAATCCTGTAGTGGAAAGGGTAGTATTCCAAAAGCGAGGAGTATTAGAAAAGACAGAGGCTGTAACTGCACGGATTATTTAATTCATGTATTCACCTAGCTGGAGCTCAGAAATTGGCCTTAGTTCAGAGGAAAGGGGAAAATATGATGTACTAATAACATCGTGTGTGTATGTGTGTATGTGTGTGTGTATGTGTGTGTGTGTGGTGTGGCGTGTGTGTGCTGTGGTGTGTGCACACACAGATGCACACGCATGTGCTCTAGAGAAGTGAGGAGCGTAGTGGAAGAAGAAACTAGGAATGTAAGTCGGGGCTGGCCCCTGGAAGCAGATGTTTATTTCATTTGCTAGAATGAAATGTACTGTGTGCTTCCTGTGAGAAGGGCAGGCTGCTAAATTTCGGAGCTGACATTCACTTACCGGTCACAAAATGATACGAGTTGACATGAAGTTGAAAAAGTACTATTACATGACTTCCTGCCATGCACCAGAGACATTCATAGCAGTAAAATGAGGATTTAGTTCTGGATTCTTGTTCAAGCCTCATTGCTTCTCTGGTTAGCTCTGGACAAAAATGCTGGTCTGGTTAAAAAGAAGAAGAAAGAGGAAGAGGAGAATGGGGAAGGAGAGCTGGAGAGGCAAAAGAGGAAGAGGAGGAGTGGGAGGAGGAGAAGGAGAAGAAGAAGAAAAGGAAGAAGTTAGGAGAAGGGGGAGACTGCCCACAACTCTACTGTTCGTGTCAAATGCTTTCAGACTGAGACGGTCACGGCAGGAGCGGGAGTGCAGGTGACCAGACTTTGTTATGAGCCTGCGTACGTGCAAGCCTCTCCAGAACGTGCAGTTGGGCTCTCCAGGCAGAGCTGGATGTGTTAACTCCATTAGCTTTAAAGGGACATGGAACTTGATCGCCATTCTTCAAGATACGATTTACCTGTAACTGGCTAGAAATTTCTCCTGGGGAGCCCATGTCTTCTTCATCCCTTGACAAGGAAAGCAAGAGAATTTTCTGTAAGAACAGTATCGGTAACAGGTCATAAGAGACAAAGTGTGAACCTGAGATTTTGCGTCTGGCTGAGCCAGAGACTGTGCTTTACAAAGTGAGATAATATACGTTGCCTGAAGGGATCAGGGTTCAGGAAAGGGTGCAGGCTCATGGGGATGGCGGTTGGCTGTCACGATGGACATGCAGACCGCGGTGACAGAGAAGGAGTTCTCTGTTGGGTCAGTGTCACCTGAAGAGGACATCTAAAGAGGACCATGAGCCAGAGACTGGCGTTCCGTGGCTGCTGCCCAGAAGGGTGGGAATCACGCTTGTATGAAATGACTGCTGACGTAAAAGTTTTAAAAGCCAGCTCCCCTTTCGGTGACCGGCGCTGTGCGGCGCACAGGAGAGGACACCCATCGTACTAGGACGAGCATATCTGAAGAGACTGTCATTGTGTTTGAACAGAGAACGAGGGTGCACTCGGAGCCTGTCTCAAGGCAGAATGCCCCTGAAAGGGTTCCTGGGGATCTATAACTAAAGGAACAGGGATAGCAACATGGCGTATTTCAAGGAGATGAAATCCAAGGGGCTTGGCCAGACTGACGAGGAGCTCCTCTGTGTTCCGTCCAAGCTGAACATTCCATTTCTCACAAGGGCTCCTTTGTTGTCGTGTTTATACACAGACTAATAAATGCTTGACCTTTTTTTAGTGATGAAGGAACAGTCTGTGCCTCAGGAGCATATTATTTCAAGAAGCACAAATGAAGAGAAAGTCCAAACCCCTCTGGGACAGATGGACTAAATATTTTGATATTGGAACCACATGGGGAAAGGCAGGAACTGGGGAACAGAAAAGAAGGCCCGATGGGGGGACCTGGACACAGCTCAGTCTTCTCAGATGTTTCCAGGGACCCCAGGTGTGGAAGGGACTGGACCCCAAGCTCACGAGAGGGGGCATCGAAGGGAGCTAAACATCTCTCCTGATGTGTAGTAAAAGTGGAAAAGAAATGAGAAAAATATTTGTGGTCTGGCAGAAGCGTTGATTTCTTAAGTTTTGGGTTCTGTCTAAAAAGGACTAGTATTCATCAAGACTTCACTTTCTGCCCAAAACTAAGTGTTTAATGTGAGTTAATCATCACACCGACCCTTCGATGCAGGTGCTGTTACCACCCCCACCTCACCTTTTTCTTAGATAGACATAGAGGTGCAGGAGTAAGTACCTTCAAGGGTCAGAGAATGGTAGAGTGACCTTGAACCCATTCGGTCTGATGCCCGATCCCACGCCCATCCTGCGTCCTGGTGACTGGCAACCCCTAGACTGGCTTTATTCCCCCTCGCTCCCTACTCTAAACGGGAACTGCTGCTAAATCAAGGGGGAGCCCCAGAGCAGCAGAGGCGCCCGCACAGCTGCTCTTAAAGTGCCCCACGTGTTTGTGTGCCTTTGAAATGAGAAATCCTGGCAATCCTTACCACGGTGCAGGGCACGTCTGAATGTGGTATTTCATCATTAGTGACTTAGTGTTGTTTCTAACATAGTGTTAAGAATCCTTTCAAGAGCCAGGAATACTAATTGATGATGATGGTAACAGAAAGTTTATTTTAAAATTTTTAAATAGCTTTTGATTCAAAAAGCCTTGACTTTGGAGGTTCAGAGACCAGTGATGACATGTGGGACTCATTCCAATTACCGAGCTGAAACCACAGGTATCCAAGACGCAGGGCAAAGGAGCAGTGACGACGTGAAAGCCCTCAGTAACGCGAGGCGCTTGGTCTCGCCGCTGGGCATCATGAACCGCTCTCTGCACTCCGCGGCGCACGAGGCAGAGTTTATGGCGCCTCGGGGACTGCGCGTAAGGACAGTGTTGAGTGGGACTGAGAACAGCCCTGCTCAGGGACAGCACTCTGTCCAGGGGCACGCGCCACGCCCCTGCGTCAGGACGGTCTGGCTGCCTCCAAGGGACCGAGGTGCTCACACTGTGATCCCCTTTGCCCTGGTCTCCCCCCACTCAAGGCCTGTTTTCAGAAGCAACTGCATAAACTCTTGCATTCTGAAGGGTGTAATGTGTGACTCTTCCAAATTGGTTTCCACGGAGGATCAGGCCTCAGGACAAAGGAGCAACAAGGTCCCAGATTTAACTCTCTCTATTCCGGAGTGTGAAAAGCCACACGGTAGCTCTTTTCTTTTTTCATAAACGAGGTAATCTCCCTCCTCGAGCGCCTCTCACACTGGGTGATATGGGGCGAAGAGAATCTTAGAACTGACGTTTAAAGCCTTCTCAATCTCTCCTAGTTTCCAATCGTTTTATTTTGAGCAATTTTAAATCACTTACAATCTACCACCGGTATTAGTATTTTGTTGCTGCTGTAAAAAACAAGCACAAATTTAGTAGCTAAAACAACATGAATTTATGATCTCATAGTTTGAAAATTCAGAAGTCTGAGTTTCATTGGGCTAAAATGAAGGTATGGGCAGGGCAATTCCTCGCGGAGGTGGGGGGATGAGGGGTGGCTCCAGGGGAGAATCCCTTTCTTTGCACTTCCCAGTTTCTAGCAGCTGCCCATATTCCTGGGATTATGACCCTTTTCTTCCATCTTCAAAGCCAGCAGCAGCGGGTGGAGTTCTTACATCTCTGCCCTTTGATCTGACTCCTCTGCCTCTTTTAAGGGCTCTCGAGATCACACTGAGCCCGCCCACGTAATCCAGGATAATCTCCCTACTTTAAGGCCAATTGATTAGAATCCTTCATTCCATCTGCAATCCTAATTCTCATTTCTTGGAGGGAAACGTGCAGGTGAGAGTTACAGGAGCAGAAGGAACATTTACAATTCATTACAGAGGGCAGAAATTCCCATTTTGGAAGCCACAGCTTCCGAATGTTGCGAGAGAAAAATGGGTTTCCTTACAAGGTCTGCCAGCACTCTTGGGGACGGGGTTCAAGGGGAAGAGCACATGACAGGTGGGAAGCATAGTATAGAGAAAGGAAGTCGGGGAGACATGATCCCAAATTCATGACCATTCATCATCCAAGAGGAGTTTACAGCTTTTCCTAAGCCAGCCTTTCCCACTCTGCTTTATACTTGATGAGAAACTGAAAGTTCATAAAGATGACTGGAAAAATTTTGTCATGCATGGTCTTAATACTGTATTATATTCCATAAAACCATAGCTTAGTTCAGTGACCTCTGGGGTACAGAACAAGGTGATGGGTGCCTTTAGTCTAGGAGGTGGGAATTTAGGTCCAAAAGACCTGAGAGATGATGTAATAAACAAGGTGGGACGAAGAACTGAGGAACTACTAAGTGTGTTCTACCCAGAAACTGGCTTGTTGGCCCTAAATGAATGTTCTTAGTGCTGAGAACTGTGGCGACAATCGTGACGCCATGTTCAGGAAACAACACTAAAGATGGGGGAGGACTGGGAGTTCAAGGTGTGTGCTCATTAATGTGAGGGTGAAATTGCTGAACGACGACCAAAGGCCACACCAGTCCTTGCTGAGTAAAGGGGCAGAGTGGTAATGACAGTATCTGGCCCCAGGAAAATCTGAACTAAAAACAGCGGAGGCCACAAAATGCTGACGAATGTTAACAGAAATCATGAAGAAGTCCCATCAATGTCTAGTTCCTAGTTTGAACAAAGTAGTGTTCCACTTTCCATTTGCTGGACAAGGCTTCCTTTCTGTCTCTGGAAGCAGCTGTCACGTTACTGTCTTAGGGTTTATTATAATGCCAAACGAACGTGTGTAAATTAATACCTCACCAATCTGTATCATCAGAAAATGAGGTGTCGCAAAGAAGTGAGTTTTCTAGTGAACGGAAGTTTAGACTCCTTACGTACCAGGCCCTGCAAAACTTTAGCTCTTTTTATGAGAATTGTCATAAAATGGATTCCATTCTTTTGGACTCATTAAAAAGAGTGACCTTGAACATCATGCAATATGTTCTCAATGACCTGGAGTCCTTGCTGTGAACCTCGGCTATACCTCTGGGGTCCCCTGGCACCCCTTGCTGGACCCAGAGGTGGTGACTGTCCCCCTGCCTGGGACCCACAGGTCCCCCATCTGTACTGGTTTCCAGCCTTTCCGCTTTAACTAGGAACACTCCTAATGCATCGTCTGTATGTAGCCTTGTGTGAACAGATAGCTGCTGCCGAAATCAAATCACCAATCTCTTTAGAACTGCCGCATATTTACCCAGAATGCTCTATCAGCACGTTATGATGTAGAGGCTTAGAAACGGTCTTTGCTTCTGCCATAAGTAAATCACTCAGTCTGGGTGGCAGGGAATTTCCTGGGTGTCTGGGCGCCTTGTGCATGGGTGCTTATGACGGTGGGGGTCTGATCACCAGGTGGACAGAACATTACAATTGGTATTTGCATGTTTTGTTGTCCTTTGTTTTTTAAGATGACATCTCCCAACACTCGTGCCTGATACTATTACTCCAGAATTAGTTAGTCCAGACAATTAGTGCAAAAGGAAGGAATCTCGCTGGATCAGGTAGCTGCTGCTCGGTAACAAGCCATCCAAAAGCGTAGCGGCTTTTACCACAGCAAACGTTTCAAGCCTCTCAGCATCCCGTGGCTCACGAGACCATTTTTTTCGGTCTGGGCAGGTTCCGTGGGGCCGGACTCACTCCCACGTCTGGGCTCGGCTGCAGCCCCCGAGGCCTTGCTCTGCGAGCGCTCAGGCTCCGGCAGACCAGCCCCGCCTTGTTCGCAGGTGCCGAGAGGAGGCGAGCTGTGCAGGCACCTTTTAAGCCTCTGCTTGTGTCATGGTTCCTAATGTCTCAGAGGCCAAAGCGAGGCACGTGGCCAAACCCGGATTCCAGGGAGACGCAGACTCCATTCCTTATGGGAGGGGGTCACAGTCGCGGCGTGAAGGAGAGGATCTACAAGGAGGAGAGATCTGGCGCTGCATTTATGTCACTCACGGCATGGCTCAGCACACGCGCCTCCTGGTGCCTCCAACTCTGCCGTCCCTTTGATCTGCTGAGCGCGCGGCCTTCTTCCTGCCACCACCAGATCTCTCTTGGAAGACGAGCTTTTCTCGTTAGCTTCCGTCTCCCGGACCCACCTCTTAGTTCTTGCCAGCCAGTGTCTGCAGCAGCCGTTCTAGTAACCAGCATAACCAGCTCCTTCCCAAGCCTCAAGGTCATCGTCGCAGTCCCTGTCTTCCTGGGACGTTTTCTAGTTTTAACACCGTCGACCTTCCTGTTTAAAACCAGTTCTTACAGCTTCTATTACAAGTAAATATTCACTTTCTTCCTAGTTCACTGACCGCGTCCGCTGTTTCTTTTCCGAGCTCCTCTCTCCCTCCAGGATTAACTGTGGGGATCCGTCCTCATCCGCCTTCTTTTTCTCACGTTTTCTCAGCAAACGCCTTTGCTTCCACAGCTTTGTTACAAACCTCTCGGTAGATGATTTCACAATTTATACCCCCCACTTCCTGAATTTATTCTTAAATTTGGCTCTACTTTTCAAATAGCCCACTGAATATTTCCACCCGAATATTTGATCTGTAGTTCCTCTGAAATCTACTTTTGGCTGCAAACTAAGGAAATAGTGCTGGGAACTGTAGAATGCCCTTGAAGTCTCTAGGTCATTTCGTTCTGGATTTTCCTTCAGATAAAAGGGACTGGGGTGGTGGAGGCAGCCAGCACGGGGCTAACTAACATTTGCTGAATGCCTACTGTGTGCAAGGCACTGTGGTCTCTCCTAATTGGCAGAGGTGGCCATCTTCTAGGATTGCTTTCAAATAGTGAATAATAGGGGCTGATCAGACACAGGTAAGGAATCTGCAGGGGGAGCATTGCAGGCAGTCACCAACACCCCAGTGAAGGTTGCTGTCACACCAAAGGAAATGAGATCTCTGTTTGATGTAATAAATAAGAGGCATCTGACAGCCTTTCAAATGACTTTCAAAGAGTTTCTGCTAAAGGCATCTTAGGGTTTACAAAAAAGAAACATTCTTCCCTTAAGAAAGATCTAGATTTGGGGGAAGTAGATTATAAAATAAAATTTTGCTCTTCTTTTCCCATATTGATAAATGCACTTAGAGACTTCTAGGGCCCAAACTAAATGGGCCCTAGAGTTCAGTGAGTAGATTTCACTCAATGAGGGTGAAATTTCTGATCGTCATAGGATGGACATGCATCCAGTTATTTCATGGGCCAAATTCAATTGCCTCTCCCACATCCCCAACTGGGGACCTGGCCTACAACCCAGGCATATGTCCTGACCTTTCAGTTCGCAGGCCAGTGTTCAATCCACTGAGCCACACCAGCCAGGGCCAGCATTGCTTTTTCTCAGGGAGCTCTGAGAAGCATAATTCATCAGGCTTGATATAGAGCAGATTCTGAAGATAATATGAGAGGGCCCTGATGGCCAAGAATAGTTCCTGAAACTATGTTTTCCAGAATAATTTATTTAAACATCAATTTGTTCTCCCATTTATTTGTGCATTCATTGATTCATTCTTGCTGTGTCCTGATTGGGGACCAAATCCACAACCCTGGCATATTGGGATGATGCTCCAAGCAACAAAGCTACACAGCCAGGACCCAGAATAATTGTTTAAAGTATAATTGTGTCTTTCCTTAAAAATGTAAAATAAAACTACCTTTGCTCTGTTTTATTTTCATATCAAAAGAGCACACAGAAGTGTTCCGATGCAGAAATAGACCATGGTGTGATAGAATGCAGGCTGATAAGAATAAATGAAACACCATCCTCCAAGAAGAAGCAACCTACTAGGTTGCCATATGGCTTGAATTATATTAGTTTATTCCCCTTTTTCTTTTCATTGGATTGGATAAAATTTTTTGAGTGTTCACTGATTCTTTTTTCCTCCTTCTTGGTTTGTTTATGTCGCTGGACATATTCTTGTAGAGCAGTTGTGGCTCTTCTCAGTGACCATATTTCCCAGAAGGTTCCTTCTGGGAAACTGCTGTTTAAGCATTGCCTCTTGGGCATGAATTATCCTGTATTGTTTGTGCCTCTTCCGGCATTGTCTTTGTTATTGTCAGTGGCCATAAGGCCCGTCATTAGTGAACTTGGCTGTGTGAAGCAGATGAGGTTTTAGCTTGCTCCTTGATAGCTGGATTGGCTCAGTCAAAGCGAAAGTCTTATTTTCATTAAAGGAGCAGACATGCTGAGGAAGAAGGTGCTATTTTTACATAGGGACTTTTTCTACTGAAACCACATGATAACACTATGCTGTTAAAATGATCTCAAGCATGCTGAGTTAGCTGAAGAAACAATACACGTGTTGCCAAAAATCAAGGCAGTGCTATTCTGAGCCTCCTCCAAGGTCCCCCAGCTCTCCTTGGTGTCAAGGAGAGGAGACTGGGAGGGTTGCTGGTGGGAATATACAAGTGGAGGTCATGTATGGTTGGTTACCTCCAAGAATTGTTCAAAATCTCGGTTAGCGCCACCAGTTATTGAGATATGAGGAGTTTTGTTACTCAGATATTTGCATGCCACTGATATTTGTTGAGTATTGATTTTATTCTAGATATATTTTTAAGGAAAACTAGCATAGTGCAGTACCAATACTGACTTTTGGACATTAGAAACAGTTTAGGCAGAGGCCCTCAGACTCCAGTATCTTTTTAAAGCTCTTATCATTATAGGTTACTTTAGTGGAATATCTATTATAGGACAGGTGCTATACTGAACATTTTACATAAAGTATTTTATTTAGTCCTCAGAATAATCTTGCAAAGCAGCTATTATCTCCATTTACAGAAACCAATGCTTCCTTTTCCTTTTCTGATAGTAACTGTCCTGTTATACCCACTAGAAAGGGACTGGGCAGGGATTCAAGCCTAAGTGTCAATCTCTAGCTCCAAAGTCTGGGCTTTCACCAGGCCATGGGCCATTTCTAAGGATGGCAGTAAAGTTGATAAAGAAACTGGCCCTCTCTCATACAGTATTTTTATTCTTCATTCTTCCTCCCCCATATTCAAAACTATTAATGAGAACAAGATACAGCATACCGAGAACGGAAAAATAAAAATCACCCCCAGATTTGGCTTCCCTTGTCTCCAAATACTACAAGATTGTCTCTTCAGCCACACCAGAATTCGAATCAACTGCTTGGGCACCGACAGGTTTATACCCAGCAGAGAAAACCTTTGGGGAAGCCCCTGCACATACGGAGATGTTAACATCCCTTCCTTCCTTTGTCCATAAGCGGAGTGCCTTTGGTGGCCGGCTCGTGCATCCCCACGACCTTGGGAAGTTGGGGTTTTGGACCCTGAGAGCGCTATGGCTGCTAGACTGGGAGAGCAGAGTTCATAACCACACAGAAGTGAGTAACTGGAACGTGGCAGAGGAAGGGAAGATGAGGCCAGAGGCAGCGTGCCCAGATCTGGAAAGCAAGTGGGGGACTTTGCAGAAAAAGGATATGAAAGATAAGGAGAGTAGTGTCCTCATATATGAGAAATGGAGAAAGAATTGTGGAAATACATTTTTAAGACACTTATTGAGCATTATTAATAAGATCCAAAGTCCAGCCCTGGCTGGGGGGCTCCGTTGGTTGAAGCATGGTCTCATACACCAGAAGGCTGCAGGTTCGATTCCCAATCGGGGCGCTTATGGGAGGCAACTGATCAATGTTTCTCTCTCACATCCATGCACTCTCTCTCTCCCTCTCTCTTTCTCTCTCAAGTCAATAAATATATCCTTGGGTGAGGGTTTTTTAAAAAAACCCAAGTCCAGAGTTACTTTTCTTAAAAAGAAAACCTGCAAGAAAATATTAACTGATCTTTGATTATTTTTGGAGACTGGGTTAAAGTTCCCTTGCTAAGACTGGGCCACAAGATAGATGGACTTTATGGGGATTATACTCTCATAGAACCATGAGACATTGAAAAGGTTTGCAAAGATACCAGCAAAAAAAATATGTGATGGATATAATATGAGAGATTGGAGTCAGACTTAAGAAATTCTGGCCTCTTAGAAAAGAGGGAACCCACTGGCATTTTGCAGGCTCTATGCCTTAAGCAAAAGGATTGGACTGACCTATTGGATGCACATACACTCCCCCACCCCACCCCAAATCCTTGTGACAGTGGAAAGTAAGGCAGAGTGAGACAAGATGGGGGGAAGCCTTCTGCTTTCTAGAAGGATCTTCTCTCTGAGTCTTCTTTTTGTAGCAAGAGTCAAGATCTCTATAACTGTCATCAACATTGCCCCAGGATGTACCAACCCGCGATAAAGATGGAGGCATGACATTAATAAACCAACATCTCCCTGACCCGATCTCTCCACACTGAAGAAGGCCCATTCCTTCCCAAATTCCTTCTTAGATTCTTAGCCTTGTCTTTAAAGTGCGGTCTTCCAGGAGCTCTTACAGCATTCCTCTTAGCTTCCATCATTTTACTCCTTTCCTGCTCTGACTCCCTGCAGGGGGTTTTATTGCAGAAGTCACTGGTATGTCAATGATTTAATGAAAATTGATCTTTGTCGTACATTTATATTTTAACAAGCATTTTAACAGGTTTTGCAATCTATCTTCATTCAAGGTTAATCAAAGAATACTTTTGATTTATTTTAATTTCACATGAAGAAACAGTTATATGAATAGGAAAAGTCTTAAACATGAGATTGAGTTTAGCAGAGACTCATAAAAATCTCGTTTTGCAATAAATGCCAAAAATTGCAATAATTTTTCACATCTTAGATTCTTTGGGGTCAATTCAAATGGCTTTCAAATGTCTCCACAGTCACATATTTCTTCTAAAATATCTTCTCCAGAAAAATTTATCATAAATTTCATTTATACTTGCTAAAATCTTTAAAGTTTTTCTTCTTGGCAAATACTAGAGAAGATAGCTAAATTGTAGGAGACGTGGCGTAGTTTGATTCTTTTGCATTAGAATGAGTGTCTATTCCTTGGTGAAAATGAGTAAGGCCTTTAACCTTGCACTTGCTGTCTTCTGGCGACATCAGAGCAGCGTCTTTGGTCAATGTGATCGTTTATATCTACTTAACAGTTCGAGCGTTCATCAGCTGGCTGCAGTCTAATAATATTTAATGGAAAACATTTCCAGTAACTAACGAGTGAATTTTAATAAAACCACCACTTCAGCCAGAGACAGTTATTTGGGTAACAACTAAATTATATCACTGATGTGATATTTCATTTTCTGGATTTATCTTTAGTTTAAAAACAATTAAAAGGAAGAATAAATGACAATGATAAAGAGAGCATTCAAATGTCTCACATATGAACTAAACTGTGCACTTGACAAAAGTACTGCACCAATAAAAACACGTGTTCGCATAAAATGGGGAAACTGAAGTCACCGGAGTTCTGTTTCTTCATCTTTACAGTCACTGTGCTGTCATTATTTATCACACATCAAGATCTTGAACGCAGACAGACGACGCGCCCCAGAGGTTGGAGAGATTACTGTAAAACACATGTGTGGGGTGGAGCTCATGTGCACGAAGGTTAATTGGGTCATTGGAAGTTCTCTGAATGTATGTCTAGACAGAATACAATGTTTATTTTTTAAAAATAACAAAATATGCTAATTTGAAGCTTCCTTGTATATTAAAACTCACAGTAACTGCAGCGATTGTTTAGAATTGAAGCCAACACAGGACTTTTTCCGGGAGGACAATTGTCACTGACGTTATTTAGAAGTGCAGAGGATGGCGCTAATAAAAAGCAGACCAACTCTTAGTCGGTTTTATTATAGTTTTCAAATTCTCTAGACAGGGCACCCCCGCCTGCGTGGCCTGGGGGGGCCGCTGCCCGCTAAGCCGCCTGGCGCAGAATGCCAGAAGGGTTTCAGAGGAGGGAGACGAGCAGCTATAATACATGTTTCAGTGCACGTAAAAGATTTCTTAGCGGCTGGGGCTAAGACAGTAATTTAGTGATAAAAATCAAGAGGATATTAAAAATCAAAAGAATATTATATTAAGACTTTAGTTCTTAGCCAGGTTTGGGGGAGCAGACTCGCTTAAATATGGATTGCAAATGTGTAGGGCTGCGGCACATGCTCCCTTCTGCTCTCCAAGCACCGTCCTCCGCGCAGACTCAACGGGCAGTTCTGGAAGGGTCCTTGAGGGCCTTTCAGCTCCAACAATGTGCAATAGCCATTATGGTTTTTGTGAATGAAAGAGACTACCCTCCCCCGCCCCCACCTCACTCCGCCACAGCTCTCCCACCCCCAGCTCTCCGGGATGTGCTTGGGGAGGAGAGGAAGCCCGCACGTCTTTCTGCATTTCCGTCACCTGCTCACAAGGTGTGAGGGCCGCCAGTGCTTTTTCCGGGTCTTTGTGAAGCTCAGGGGGTCCACGGAGAGGGAGATGGCTCTGCAATGAACCCCGTTTCTTATGCAACGGCCTCCGGATACTCGTCTGAGGGCGGAGGGAGCTGGCCTTGCTCCGCATGGAACTGCCCGCTGAGCGCTCTCCTGCTGGGGAAGAGCTGCCCTCAGTCTGTGGCAAATGAAAAAAGTGCGTTTTTAAAGTTTATTTACTAATTTTTTTTTAAATTTTTCAATTACAGTGAACTCAGTATCACTATATGTGAGTCTCAGGGGTACAGCATCGTGGTGACACACCATACACTCCACGAAGCGCTCCCGTGTTGTTCCCAGTGCCCAGTTTTTACAATATTACTGACTCTGTTCCCTGGGCTGGACTTACGTCCCTGTGACTTGTTCTGTAACTACCCATTTGTGCTGGGAATAATGTTTTTAAAAAACCTTTCTTGGTTTTCATAAGTTTTATTATTTTTTTAATTTATTGATTTTAGAGAGCTCTGGAGAGGAAGGGAGAGAGAGAAATATTGATTTGTTGTTCCACTTACTGATGCATCATTGGTTGATTCTTGTATGTGTCCCAACCGGGGATCAAACCTGCAACCTTGACATATTGGGGTGACGCTCTAACTAACTGACCTACCCAGCCCGGGCAAAATGGGTTTTGATTCTACTATTTCTGAAATTTTGTTTTTGTCCTTGGAAAATGCAGTGTGTGTGTGAGAGAGCGAGAGACAGAGACGGGGGGGTGGGGGGGGGATGCAACAGGCACCCCTGGACTTCCGAGGACACTTGAGGTGGCTCATGCCTGGGCTGCCCTCCGGGGGCCTGCTGCAGGCCCGTGCTCTGCTCTCCTTTGGACCCAGTCTCTCTCTTCTGCACACTTTCCCATTCAGGTACTTAAGGGCAACTTGAAGAGCCATGCCATCCTTCTCAACCTTATTTTTTCCTTAGGTCCACTCTAAACATGCACTGAAGACATTGAGAATGACTTCACTCCCGTCAGCCCTGGTGGGCTCCTTAGTGCGCAGCTACCAGACCCCGCAAGGGTTAACGCTGCTTCCCAGAGCCCCCTCAAGAGCTCCTTAGGGTCCATAGGTTGCCCTTCCTTTACTTCCACCTGTGTCTCCGCCTCTCCCTTGCACACTGAGTACCTGTAAGGACATCCGTGGGCAGGCAATGTCTGGCTCCTGCCCTTAGAAGCTTTGCAAAGTCCGGCTTAGCTCAGGCAAACCCGGAACACTGCTTTACTGTGCAGCAGAGGAGCACTTTGGAGGTAGGGGAGACTGGCTTCAGCCCTCAGACCTCCTCTCTTTTTAGAAATGCCAGAAAAATATCTGGTGCCTCCTAGGGGGAAGAAAGCATTATTAATGACTGCTAGAAAGAATTAATACATATTAAATTGAGGTTTAAGTTGTTAAAAGATAATCTTTTCAAAATAAAAATCAACATTCTTATACAAATATGAAATGGGAGAGTGCCAGATATAATTTTTTAATCCTCATCCGAAGATATGTTTTTATTGATTTTTTAGAGAGAGAGGAAGGGAGGGAGAAAGACATTGATGTGAGAAAGAAACATCGATCAGTTGCCTCCCATCTGCTCCCCAACTGGGACTGAAACCTGGTTGAACCTGCAGCCTTTTGGTGTACAGGGTGACGCTCCAACCAGCTGAGTAACCCAGACAGGGCAAGTGCCAGAAATTTTACAGAACTCTTTCATTAGTGAGGAAACCAGTATGCTGTTAACATCCAGATTAAAGAAAAAAAATCTGAACATCCGGCAATCAGGAATGAGACAATGAACTTGCTAATAGATGCAAAACTTATTAGGCCAATAAAATGTAATGGTTGGAATCTTGTTTATTACAAGGGAAAATCAAACATACTTCTGCAAAATGAAAATAATGTGCATCTCTGTGGACAAGAATTATCTGCGTTACTATCAGTTTTGTACAACTTACAGAATTGTAAAGTAGCCCAGTCAAAGTCAGTGAAAGGCACATACCCCAGTAAAATCAGACAGGCCCCAAAGTCTTCTTGCCAATGCCCAGCTTTCCTCTGAAAAGACACCCAGTAAACTTTGCCCATTTCAAAGTCTTTTACGTCTTTTTCTTTTTTTTTTTTCTGACAGACTCATAAATAAAAACGTACTTCTCAAATACAGGAACCTGGAGAGGTGATTTATTGAATACTCTCCTTAAAATAGTAATGCTGTTGAAGAGCGACTCTGTTAGCCTGTACAACTCTCCTGCTTTACCTCCCGTTTTCCCTAAGTTATCTCTGTTTCGAGCTGTCATCATGGAAGATTTGATACTAGAGTAATGAAGAAAAATGTAACATTACATCCAACCAAGCTTGACTTAATAAAAGTAATTGTTTGTCGCATCCCGGTTGGCAGGTGGTTTATTCCTGACACTTTCAAACCACCTGCAGAAAGTTGATTACGTACCCCCCTGTTCCTGCACTAAGTCCTAAAATCAGGCAAATTAAAGGCTTTCTCTCGGCATACTTTATATTCATTAAATTTCACCAATACTTGCTATGTCCAACTTTAAGATAAAAATATTGTTCCATGGACGACAGTTCCTTGGTGTAGAAAGCCCATTTTCTCTCCCTCCCTGTTTAGATGACAGACTCCATAATTAACATGTAAGACCTAACCTGTGAGATTTCCCACGTGAACCCCAGAATCTCCTCCCGGCTCCAGGCTCTACTGGGGCAGCCTTCTGTCCCGCTGGCTCAGAGCCTCCATTGGGCCAGTAAATGCCTGTTGCCTCCCACTCTTCTGGATCTTCTTTTCACTCTAGGAGCCAGAAATTTTCAGGACCACAGTGTTAGAGCTTCCAGGAATTTCCCATGGCTCAGGGGCATGGGAGGATGCCTACCAAGAGCTGAATATCAAAGTTCATGTCCAGTAGGATGATTACTCAGACAGAAGTGAGCATAAGATTGAAATTTCAAATAGCACCATAGGAACGTAACTGAGCAAACCGGGGCCCAGGCACATGGCACCTTGGTGCATAACCCAACAGTTAGTATTGAGGGAAACAGGTTTTTATTTACAGGATTCCAGCCTTGGGGGCGGGGGCTGGGACCACTCCTGCTCAGTGTCCTTGGTGGGTGTTTATATTGGTAAAGACATTTGGGAAATTAAGTGGCTCCGTGATCAAGAGCCTTAGACCTACTAAGTCTTCTTCTGGGGATAATTCAAAACAGTGAGAAGTTCATGCATAAAAAGGTGCATTCCAGTATGAAAACACCTTAAATTCAACAATGAAGATTGATAATAGTCATTTGTGTATAACTTGAAGTAAGATGTATTTAAATAATGATTTTGAAGAGCTTAAAAAGAAATCAAGAATCTGTGCTAATGGGATTTTTTAAACAGTATTCACTGTGGAAAACTATCAAACAGATAACGAAGCAGAGAGACTAGCATGATGAAAGCCCAGGTACCCATCACCCAGTTTAACAATTATCAACACAGAGCAAATTCACCTCGTCTGCCCCATTCACTCTCCCACCCAGATTATTTAAAGCCAGGTCCAGACATCGTATCATTTTATATGAAAATGTTTCAGCATGTACCTCTAAGAGATAATAATTCTTTTAAAAAACAAAACCATTTGCCACCTAAAACATTAGTAATATGCCCATCGGAAAAGAGTATTAAAGAATACCAATGATATTCCAAACAAATAAGCACCGTTATCACCTTCCTTTCAGCAGTCCCTTTGATCCTGTATAATTACTTGTTGTTCCACTGGGTCTTGGGTCAATAATCTGAGTTCAAAAAGTTATCAGCTTCCGGACCAAAAATAAATAAATAAATAAGTTCTGTAAATCCTGACTCAGTATCCTGGTTGAGTCTGAAATTCTTAGGCCTGCCAGCTTCTGTTCTGAGTCTGTTCTTTGAAGTATCAGTAGGAAGGAGTACCCAGTACGGCGCTGTCCTCGAGGCTCTGAGACTTTCTGTTGAAGATCCAATCTCTGGCTGGTAATTTATAGCAGAGCCTTCAGGCAAGCATGTGAGAAAAGCAGAAAGAGCCTCTAAAACTGTGGTTAATTGATTACAGTAACCCTCGATGTCAGAATGGAGGAGAACAAAGTTATCTAATGCGCGTGTGTTTCCCAAGGGTTTGATCACTGTTTTTCCTGAGGCGAAGAACGTATTGTGGACGGCAAGGGCAGTGCCAGATCTTAGGGACCTCCCTGTCATGTGCGCAGGCTCTGCAGCATTTATATGAATAACATGTTACCTCTGCAAGCTTGTCTCAGGGAAAACTGAGCGCCCGTCTGATCGCACTGCGCTGCCCATGCCCCTCTTGCGCTAGCATTGAGCTTACTATGAAATAGCGCACTACCTAACAGATCCAGTCATTTCTGACATGCCCCCTTCCTTCCAACAAGGGGAACGGACAAATCTCTGCGATTTTCCAGAGAGTCTTTGGGAGTCTCCAAGGTAGTTTTGGGTGTAAAGATGATCTGAGCAGTTTATGTTTTCTGAATTTAGGGTCAGCATTTAGGAAGACAAGAGCAACAGATTTAATAGAGTAGATCTGGTCCATGATTAAGCCCGGGTTGTGACTCCTTGAGAAAATAGTTTAGTTACCAGTTCACTAAAACAACAAGAAAATATTTTAAAATAGACGCAGAGGTAGGTAAAATAATCTTAGGGAATCTTAGCTATATCAGGTGTGAGGAGACTTTGTTCTTTGTTTTTAAGAAAATAATCACAGATGTGATAAAATCAACACAAAGTACAGAAAATTATTCTGGTAATTATATGTACATCACTGCAATATGGATGGATTACACAAAAGGTAAGTAATAACTGCTTATTACTCCTTATTCAGAGCTGTAAGACCAGTTAATCATTTTAATAGACAGCCAAATTCTATTTTTGCCTTAGTTCAATATTTGGCAATAAAGGATTCCAAATTTTTTTTTTTTTTATAATTGTCTTTGAACAAGCCCATCAAAACTGGAGGAACTTTGCCAAAATCCTGTTTCATGTTCCAGAACAGACATTTTTTTTTTTTAAACACAAAATTACTCACTTTTTCTTTGAAAAACAAAACAAACTCCTTTACTTCGCAAACGTTGTTGTTCTCTTCATTAGGACTTACGCCGTTGCCCATTGTCACTGTCGCTGCTGGTATGGTGTAGGGAGTCACCAAAATAACTTTCTTCCCACCTTCCGAGTTCTTCTAGCTGGCCTAAGAAACTAAAATGAGAGAGATTAACAGGAGAAAATATTCAAATTTTGTTATGGATGTACATGGAGGGTGTCGTAAGATATGAGACCCAAGACTCATTGGGCAACTGAGGTTCATATGTCATTTTGGACAGAAGAGATGTAGACAAGGCTCTGCGATTTCAGAGGGAAAGTGGGCCATTGACAGGTATTGGGAAGGAGGGAGCACGTATGTGGTCACCCAGCTCTCGCTGGGCCACCCAGAAGGTAGGGGACGCAGAGGGGAGTTCAACAAATAGGCGGGGCCCTATTTCTCCCTGCTGCCACATTTCGTGTATATCATGGAGGTGAGGTAATGCTCTCTTCCTTTAAGCAGGTTTTTCTATCTGAATTCCTGTAGGCGGATAAAGGGAAGCGTCAGAGGTTCTTTCTGAATCTTTGGTTTCTTAATAGCCAGCTTAAAATCAATATCCCAAAAGATATATTTGGCAAAACTTTGGTCCCCCTCAATGGTCATAATTATCCATATTAATTATAAAATTTAAATAAATTAACCTCTATTTTATAGAGAAAACTGCGAAATGGGTAATTGATAGTTGAGTGTCCTATACAAGCATAAGTGAACATACTGTATTCATAGCATAGTAAAATAAGAAACAAAGATGTATATATATTTAAAAACTATGGTTAGTAATCAATGTTTTAGCATTCTCTCTTACAGATTATCTAGGTATCCTAATATTATCCATTAATTAACTTGATTTCCTATTAGTCCAATATTTTAAAGTTAAGGATATTAGAAATTATATTTCAGCTAACAGTATAGGACATAATGACTGTTGATATAAAAAAGATTGTTGATATTATAATTCAGTTTGGTTAGACACATAATTTTACAATTTTCATAATCCTGAACAATATTATGTAGTAATGTTAACTTATTTATTAATAAACTGGTATAGGAGGTTGAGGAAACTCAGAAAACAAACTTAGATCCTCTAAGATATAAAATATACAAATATATTATACTTACTACTAAAATGAGGGGGAAAATATTTTTCTTAAACTAAAATTTTAAACTAGTCTGTTTATACAAAGATTCACCTTTTGTGAATTTAAATTATTACGTATTGCATATTATGCATATATATTTCAATTATCATATGAAATGCTTTTGAGTTTTCACTTCCTGAAAAAATTTTTTGTTAAAAGGCTAGTATATTTAGAGCAGCGGTTCTCAACCTGTGGGTCGCGACCCCTTTGGGGGGTTGAACGACCCTTTCACAGGGGTCACCTAAGACCATTGGAAAACACATATATAATTACATATTGTTTTTGTGATTAACCAGTATGCTTTAATTATGTTCAATTTGTAACAATAAAAATACACCCTGCATATCAGATATTTACATTACGATTCATAACAGTAGAGAATTACAGTTATGAAGTAGCAACGAAAATAATTTTATGGTTGGGGGTCACCACAACATGAGGAACTGTATTTAAGGGTCATGGCATTAGGGAGGTTGAGAACCACTGATTTAGAGTATCAAAATTTAATTTCTTTATTTTCAAGGAATTCTGGGAATATAAGATTTATGTAAGCATAGTGTACGTATAAATGATTGACTTACTCTATAAGTCAATTGAAAGAGAGTTTCTTTAATTTAAAAGAGCTTTTAATTTAATTTATTAATACCCTCCAGAGGCAAGAAAATATTTCACACACACAATGAAGGATAAAAGCTTTCCTCAATTACAGAGAACTGCCTGGCTTCAGATCTATAACCTCAGCTACAGGTCATGGGTAAACAGAGAAACCAGAAACTCACCAGTCCAGTTCTCAAAAGCTGTTTTCCTTTCTAGTGGGCATGAAATATTTTCTTAATTAATTTGAACTCACAAGTAGACAGACAAACAAAAAGACTGACCAACTAGATTAGCTATTATCTCTTCTTTCCCCTGATAGAAAATAGACCCCAATTACCCCACTGACAGAAACCATCAAATATTCAGATTATAAAACCACATTACCCATAATAATCAGCCATATGCATATCAGAATTACATACATATATATAAGATCGAGCTCTCTCTAGCAGTCCTGAGTCTGGTTCTAGAATAAGACATGGGCCAAACCACACATTTTATGAGGATGCACTCCAGACAATGCAGTTGAGACTGGTCTAGTAGTTAGAAACAAAACCTGGATTTATTAGTGCCTGGATCCAGTTGTGAAAAGAAGTGTGTCCGTTCAGATACACCAGCTCCCCCCAAACAGCCCGAATGTGTAGCATCTGCCTATTTCTGTGGTGTAAATTTCCCCGCAATTGCTGTTGCCTGTCTACCAACACAATGCCAGAAATGCAGAACAGGGGAAAGATGGATGTATTCATATTTGATTCTTACAAGCCAGTATGATCTGCTCCAGGACACAACTGTGCTTCACCCTAAGTTAATCAAAACAGACAGACTAGCAGACTCGGCCAAGGACAGAAACGCAAACAAACACAAATCAGAAAAAAGAAAGAAAACCTTTAGAAATTCAGAGTTCGCCATTTGGGATTTGCTCCAGGAGACAAGACAAGACACGCCTGGGTTTAATCAGACCGTGAGGTACACACACACGTCTCTGGCCATGCAGTGCCACGGCACCAGCAGGTCAATCCACGTGAACACCCCATGGATCTTCCAAAGTGGCCCCGGTGCTCAGTGCTTTACAAGATAGCGTGTTGTATTTGTGAACAATTCTCCTAGTTAGAAAGCTTTTGTAAAATACTCAGCCATAAACCTATTTTCATACCACTTCTAACTTAGAGGGCTGTGGAGGAGGAGCAAACTTTCTTCTACCCTGCAGGTTTTTCTGGCTGGTCTAATAACTAAACAGACCTGAGACAGATGAGCAGGAGAAAATGACCAAATGTAATACAAATGGGAACCCTGCCTACATGAGAGGTTCAGAGACCCCCGCATACAGTAGAGGTTCAGGGATAGAAAGGGGGACTGAGGTAAATGAGGCATTCTGAGCCAGGGACGAGATCACGCCCTTTGAGGGCTTCACAGGCTCATAGCAGGATGATACGAAGAGCAGGTGTTCGGTAAATAAAAGTTTGCGCTGCCAGATCGGTGGGCAAGACCCCACATTCAAGTGCTTCTAGGTAGTTAAAGGAAGGGGCAGAAGTTTCTTTTGAGCCTGAAGCTCCAATTGCCCTTAGCTCAGAGCAGTCTGCACATCACAGAGGCCCATGTTTGGGTTGGCTCAGTGTGAACCCCCACGGGGCTTAGTTGTGTTGGTAAGAGATGCACAACATAAATCTGATCTCTCCTTTATTTGATAAGCTTTATACTGAGTACAGTTGTCTTCGGATTTTAGAGCTATTTCAGCTCATTCATTTTACACATAAAGAAACTGACACGTAGAAAGGTTAATGGCTTTCTTTAATTCATACAGCACTGTGGTTTGTCACATTTGATGGAACCAGAGAAGAAAGTTAAAAACGGTCACAACACATCCCTCCGAGTCTTTGTTCCTTAGTTCTGCGAACACCTCACCTCGCCTTAGCTGCCCTCTTCTTGCCCTCTCTGTTTTTAGACGATGCCATTCTAAAGGTGAGGTGCCAGGCCTGATCACATGCTGCAGGTGCCGGCGGAGCAGCGCAGGAACGGCGTGTGTTCTGAACTCTGGATCGATCAATATTTTATTAACCCTTTGGACAATCACTTCACTTTTTACAACTCCTATCTTTGTCAAATGTAATTTTGAAAAGTTAAAACATGACTTTTATAGAAATACAGAACGAACACAGGTCAAAAATTTATTCAACTCACTAATTAATGAAGAAAACATTCAGATGATAAAAGTGGTTTAAAAATATTTGAGGGACGGAGACTGGAACATAAAGAACTCCATACTTTATTAGCAGGCGAAATGGTTTCTCCCCACTTCTGCCAGATACATGTTTAACACATATTGAAGGAATACGTGTTTGCATCACTGCACACGTAAGCCCACGTGTCTCATTCCAGCTCTGCTGACTGGTTCCAGTTCTGTAATAATATCTGGAGCCATGCAAAGTAAGTTTAATCCAGTTTTCATAAGACTCCTCTGGCAATCTCTCCAGATTCAGTAAGTACACCCTTCGCTGGGAATGGCTTTGCAATTTGTCATTGTCATGGTCACCTTCCTGTGGATGCTTTCTGCTTTGCCAGTGTGTCCAAGTGTGACTCCCAGGATCAAACACAGCATAACAAATGTCTGACGCCACTTTTATATCAGGCAGTCATCTTGCTCAACCTGTTTTGCCAACTCTGTATTAAATAACAGAGGAAGTTAAAGGAAAATAAACATCCCACATCCCTTTAATGGAGTGGCTTCGTCTCTTCAACTTCCTGGAGCATTTTAGAGTTCTCAGTGAGCTCCAGGGCATCCAGTCAAGAGACAGAAATCACACCGATCATTTGAAGAGAGAAGATTTAATATAAAGAACTGTTAGCAAGGCAGTGCGTTGTTCCCTGGGTAACTGAAGGGGTAGAGAGGAACCCGTTGCTGCTCTCCTGAGAGCCTCCCCGTGTTCAATACGAAGACAGGATTAAACCTGCAAGGATTTCATTAGGGGAAATGCCTGGGTGAAAGAAAACGCAGAGGGAGCCAGGAGACTGGGTGAATCGTCAGACCGAGGTGCAGGTATAACCTGGGTGAAGGAGAAAGGGATCGTATTTTCTAAGGAAGTTTCTGCAAAGCTGTGGGCAGGTCCTTGAGCCAAAGGTGCAGGTCAGAGAAGCCCCATGTCTCCCAGACCTGCCCCCATGTCCTGGCAGGTTCAGTCGTTATGGGGAACTAGAGTAAACATGTCTTTTTCTTTTCCCTTCTGCCCTTCTAGGCCCTTGGCTGGGGCTCTGTAACAGAAGACAGATTAATAAGAAGCTGAAACCGGAAAAGCCGGTGTTCATGCTGTCTGTCAACACCAGACCCAATAAGTAGAGACAGGGATTGAATCTTTATGGGCGCTTTATTCGGATGGTCAGCGATCTGAGAAGACAGTGGGCTATATACCCTCAAAAACCATCTTAGCATTTCATCTCAAGGTGACATTTCTATAAGGAGAGAAAAGGGTATGTAAGGGGTTTGGGGAAACAAGGTTAAAGGATTAAGAGGTGCAGATTTTCCTAGTTCTTCTTTATCTGTTGATCAGTAATACCTTATCTGTCTTCCCTCCCTGGAACGCAATGGCTCAGATGCCATCTCCGCCCCTTGCAGACCGCCCGGGGCACAAGGTTGAACTGCTTGTCACCCTCCGGAGTCACACAGGGTCAGGCAATGGCGTTCCTGGCGTAACAGCTTTCCACATGCACCCATCACTGGAGCCTATCCACTAGGACTAGAGCCAACCTCTTTTACTCTGGAGCTCTCCTATCAAATCCCTGCAATTTATTTAACACAACTTCTCCATTACACAGAGCCTTCTTAAGGGAATGAAGGCCGAGAAGGGGTTAAATCTGAATGTCTCCATGCCGGGTTTGATGGGGAGCAGAGCGTGGAGGGAAAGCGTGACCGGACAAAGGGTGTGAGCTGTGCGCACTAAACTGTTCATGCAGATGCCCCCAGTGTCTCTGGAGATGAGGATGCTCCTTTGCTCTGGGTGTGGGGAGGGCACCTCTCACTGAGGGTCCTAGGCCCTGCTTCAGGACAAGGTCAGAGAAGTCTTCCAACACCTGCTGTTTCTCACATTCTTCCACCCTAAGGTACGCAATATGCCACGGTGTCATATCTGGAATAGCATGTCCCCAGCCTCATTACCTTCAACCATGACAGTTGTAAGTCTGGCCTCGTGTGGAAATCATAGGGGACCGGTGGCTACTCCTTTTTCAGCATTTCCCTGATTGGGTGTGACCTCTGGCCATCTTCTACATTTGCCTGTTATTAATTGTTCCCTTTCAATCCCAAACCCGACCTTTGACATTCCGCTCTGCATCTCTGCCTTGCCAGGGGCCTCCCTGAGGGGCTCTGCCAACTCGGGGTGCTGATGGAGCCGGCAGGGCCGGAGGAGGGAGAAGGGACATGTTTCTTCCAGCGTGTCTTCTCTGTGCTTCCCCTGGGCTTCCGGCCTGCTCGTGGTTCTGCCCAGCCACCCGGAAGCAGCAGTTCCTTCCCACAGCAGCCGTGGGATCCGCTTTGTAGTTTTCCAACCGCTGTAGCGGGCGTTGCTTCTCCTCCCCGATACCGGCCGCAGCCGGGGGGACCCTTGCCTCGGTATCTGAGTTGCAGTTTCTCAGGAACCTCTTCTCAGTCTGGGAGTTTTAATAATTCCAACCTGTGACCTTTCTTCTCCCAGCCCCAAGAGTGTGTGGCAGCCGCGAGAGTGCCCTTCCCAGACCTGCAGGCATAGGGGGTATCAATTGGGCTGCTGGACCTCACACGCAAAACTACGGCATGGGTGGCAGTTAAATCTGAACAGCGAGTAACTTCTTAATATATGTATATCCCATGCAATATTTGGGATATACTTACCCTAAAACGTTACTTATTTGAAATTCAAATGTAACTGGGTGTCCTATATTTTTATGGCCTTGTGTTGCTGGACAGAAAGTTGATGGCTACTATCTCCCATCCATTAACAGTCAACATGCCTAGAGATGTCTTTGCCTTTGCCTGTGAAATTGCTTGCTTGAAAAAAGCAAACGAGTTCGGGTCTCCAAGCCCATGATGAAGATTGGCAGATGGAGAGTGAAGACCGCACAGTCTTGTGTTATACAGAAAATTGCAATAAAGCTCGAAGACCCCACTAAACCTCCTCACCAGGGAAAACAGGAATCAATAACCCCAGGTCGCCAGTGGACCCTAGTCCCTCAGGAAATGGGAGACCTAATGAGGTACCATAGAATGTTAGGGAACGTCAGAGAAGAAGAAATGTCATACGTCTACATGCCTGTGGTGTATCAAACATTCCCTGGACACGGTCTCACTTTGAGCCCTGTATGTAAGCACGCAGGCACTGGGAGAGGTCAACGGGGGAGCAACCTCCATCCAAAATATAATGAGGGGTCCTTGAAAGTTTCTGAGTGAAAAGGTGATGCAGTCAGATCTATGCCTTAGAACAGAACCTTGCGAGCGGGCAAAAAATGAAGATTTACCAGCAATTCACTCAAGAGGTAATGAGGCCCTAAACTAAGCTAGTACCTTCAACCGAAACTGAAGTGTTTTCTCCGAGACAAAAAGGATTTCAGAGGAGATAAAAGGGGTGAGATGTTTCATGAGTAAGAGGGGCAATCTATCCAGCTTTCCGTTTTCTTAACCCTTTTTGGCATTCTGGCCCCATTCACATCTATGCATTCACATGCAAATAATGCATGTCAACCTTTCAAATGTGAACAGATGGAAAGAAAAGTAGAGATTCAGAGCATTTTGGGTGGGATTTATGTGCTCCAACTGAATAAGAATAAAATGTAAATAGCTGGGCAAAAAAGAATTCTCTGATTGTATCATAATTGATATTTTCACTTCAAGGGTTTCAAGAATAGAATAGTATCCTCTGCTAATAGCTTCCTATATTAGTTATCTATGATCATGTAACAAACGTCCCCCAAACTTAGCAGCTTAAACAACAGTAAACATTTATTATCCCTGGCAGTGTGTGTGGATCAGGGAGCCTGGAGCAGCTTCCTGCGTGCTTCTGACTTGAGGTCTCCCCTGAGGCTGCAGTCAAGGACTTAGCTGAGGCCGGGGTGGCAGGTTTGATGGGGCTCACACCCGTGGCTTGGCTTGGGGAGACGGCCCAGGTCTTCCCCAGATGAGCCTCTCCTGAGACTGCTCCGGGGTTCTCATGACATGGCGGCTGCTTCCCCTCAGCCTGTGATCCAGCAAAGCAAGAGCCCAGCGGAAGCCACCCTTTGTAACAGCTTCTCCTCGGATGCCACAGAGCATCACATCTACCATGTTGTAGGCATCACAGCAATTCGCCAGGTCCAGCCTCATTCAAGGCGAGAGGAATGGGGGTCCACCTTTGAAAAGGAGGCATGTTAAAGATTTCGTGAACATATCTTAAACACACACACACACTCTTAACTCAAAACAGGTTTCGGTATTGTGCTCCAAATAAAATTGCCAACTTACTAAACAGTTTCCCAAAAGCAAGATACCTGGGGATTGATGTTCTTTGGTCCACGAGAGTTTGCCGGTGTTCTCTGAGAGGTCGGAAGGTTGTGTATCATACACGAGAAAAGTGTAAGCTTGCCATCCAAAAGAAAAGAATCCCAAACCACAGTATTGTCACTTGAATTATTTTGTTTGAATTCCCATAAAAAGGACAATTTTTGAAATTCAGGCTTTATTGTTAGAGGAAGGAAAAGCCCTAACTCGTTCCTAGCAGTATAAGTGATGGAATTTCAACAATTGGATACTTAACTAGGAATCAGGAAGAATGTCCCTACCTAAAATACCAGGATATCAAAACAGCCAAAAAGGAAGCATTTCTGCATTCATGTCTTAGCGAACCCAGAAAGCCGGTGTCCTTGCTGCCTGTCACGACCAGAACCAATAAGTAGAGGCAGGGATTGAATCTTTGCGGGCGCTTTATTCGGATGCTGGCAGTCTGAGAAGCTGGCAGCTTATGCACCCTCAAAAACCATCTTAACATTTCATCTCAAGCCATCATTTTTATAGGGAGAAGGAAGGGTTCGGAAGGGGGTTGAAAAGAAAAGGTTAATGGGATAAGAGCTGCAGTCCCTCAGAGGTTTTCCTAGTACTTCTTCATCAGTTGGTCATCAATACTTTATCTGTCTTCCCTCCCTGGCTCAGACACCACCAGCTCTTCCCCTTGCAGATCGCCTGGGGCACAGGGTTAAATTCCTTGTGGCTCTCCTGGAGTCACATAGGTCATGCATTCCAATTCCTGGAATAACAACTTTCCATAGGCATTCATCACATAAGCCTATCAACTCTAGCGAAGGCTAAAATCTTTAACCCTTCAGTTCCCATGCATCACTACAACAAAAAATCACAGACATTTATTTCTCATGGTTCTAGAGGCTGGAAAATCTAAGATCAAGCTGTCGGCCAATTCTGTGTCTGATACGAGCCTGCTCGCTAGGCAGCCATCATGTCACTGTAGCCTTACAAAGCAGAAGGGGTGGAGGATCCCTCTGGAGTCTCTTCCTTCAGGGCACAAATCTCATCTGTGAGAGCCGCCCCCTCGTGCCCTAATCGACTCCCAGGGGCCCTGCCTCCTAATACTACCTCCTTGGGGCTTAGGATTTCCATGGGAATTTTGAGAACATTCGGTTCATTGCAATCTAGCCAAAAAGACTCCTCGGGATTTGGAGAACGCCGTCTGGGAGAAGGATCACAAATTGGTACCCTGAGGACTTGGGTTGCTGTTCCATCTTCAGTGATATGGCTGCTAAACTTGGGGCCCCGACTTATATTGCTTGTTACTGTTTTCCCGCTGCTGTAGCTCTTAGATCTGAAGCATAAGTAACCCTTATCTTCTGCTTCTTGGTTGGATTCTTGGCTTGTCAGAATTTCTTTGCATCTCCAGGAAACAAATCTCGGGAAGGAAGGCGAGTCTTGCTAAAAAGGAAAATAATGCTTTGCCTAGAGCAGCAATATTAACAAGGACCCTCTCAAACTGGTATCACTTCCTACCCTCAGGAGTAAGTGGAAACATAAAATCTATGGCTATTGCTCTCTTAAGAGAAGTACTGTGATTGGGGCTGGGGGAGATTTGGAGTCTTTGGGTCTTAAAAGGAAGACTGAAATGAATTTAGAGAGATGAAGAGCAATTCAGATCAGCACTGGCAGGAAACTGCACGTCTGCTTGTAAGTCATGGGACTTGATGGCAAAGGCACTGTGGTGTTTGTTATAAACTCGTAGGAAAAGCAACCATTGGGAAAACTGAACACTCATAGTTGAAGACTTCATGAGTGCTAGGGATCCCAGCGGCATCCTCTTCCGCTTGGCCTCTACACTTGAGTTTGTTCTAGAAAACTAAAGACGGTATTGATCCAAGTCAAATCAATCTTCCGCCTCCCCTAAGCAGACCGATCTTTAACTGCACCCTCTGTGCTAGGGGTGTGTTTCCCTTCTATGCTTACGACTAGCTCAAAACGGACTCTATCCACAGCAGAGGCAAACGATCCTTCAGGGACTAGTCCTGACTTTCTGGCAGTTCCCACTATGAAGAAATGGAGGTTTCACCCTGACCTAAACCAGTGTTCTTCTAGTTGTCTCCACGCCCGTGGGGATCTGCCTTCTCACTGCCAGGAAGCTCAGTTCCCCCCCTTTGCATCACGCCCCTGCCCCTACTGCTATATTTCAATTGGCTGCCCTTCTAGAAAAGGTCGTTTACCTCTGCTCACTTCAGTTAAGGGAGCCCTTCACACTGGAAGCCTGACAGTCCTTGTAAAAGAATGAGAAATTCAGTGTGAAGGGAAGAGAGAGTTAAACCACCACAGGAAATGTCAGCTTTCAGGACTGTGTCACTGTGTGGTGCTGTGACCACAAACACCAGAGAGCCTTGCCTGACACACCTAGATTTACTGCTGAGTTGTGTGTGACCTTGTGTGGGTCACTTGATTTTCCGGATCTTACCTTCCTATCAAATGAGAAGCTTGGACCAATTACTCTAAGGTAGGCTATAATTCTGAAATGGCATGATTATAGGAGTCCCTCTCTATGTTGCGATTCACTTATCACGGCCTCACTGTATCGCGGGATTATAAAAAATATATTTAATTATTTATCGCGTATTTTTCACTGTATCGCGGGATTCTGTGGTACTGTATACGTATGTTGTTAAAGTTACGTAGGTTTAAGAGTGTAGAGTATGTTTAAGAACATAAGTAGTGTTTATAAAAGTGTGGAAAAGGTTAATAAGGGAGTGGGAAAGGTTAATAAGGGACTGGGAACGGTTTATAAGTGTGTGGGGAGGGTTTATAAAGCCTTAGAAAATATATAAATGCTAAAATAAATGTAAGGTTCCTACTTTGTGGATTTTCACCTATCGCGGGGGCATCTAGAACGTAATACCCGCGATAAGTGAGAGAATACTGTATATATCAACAAGCCTCTACAATTATTGACCATGTGATATTTGCCTGGCCCTGGCTGGTTTAGCTCAGTGGATTGAGCGTCGGCCTGCGAGCTAAGTGTCGCTGGTTCGATCTTCCAGTCAGGGCACATCAGAGAAGGAAAACTCTGACTCCAAAAAACCTCCGCTGCCTTGCGGCATACCTCTTCAGGGGAAAGGCTAGGGGAGTAAACCCCGACAGACAATCCAGAGCCGGAGTCCCTAAGGCGGTTTGACGTTGTAGTCAACACCGGCAACTCCTGCGGCGCACCTGAACCCAAGCTGTATTGACTCCGTCTTTCCCTTGGATCCTTCAGCTGCGAAGAGAGGGGGGGTCTGCTGCATGGGCAACAGCAGACCCTCCATATTACCCTGCCCAGGCTCTGTAGCTTCAGCGTCATCGCAAGATGTCGATTCAACACGGGAGGAGACAGATACTACCATGTCACTCCTGAGTCGGACTGCACAGCCATTCTCGGCGGTGCAGATAGACTCTTAAGAAGCTACACCATCGTCTCTCGAGACGGACGGCTGCCGACGACGACGATATTTGCCACTGTCCCTAAGACCTAACAAATCATGTTCTATGCCGGGACATGACCCTTTCTAAAATCAGTGTGAAAACTCTTCCAAAAGGTGCCTGAGAAATAAGCAGGCAGTTGGGAGGCCGCCGCATCGTGGATGGTTGTCTAGCTCCACAATACAACCACTGCTCCCCAGTGGGACCCAACACTTCATTGCCCGTCCGCTCCCTCAATGCTCCCTCGCCCCAGGTCCCCAGCCCCTCTCCAGGGCCTGAAGTCACAGGGCCAATCGCCCATTTCTTCAGGGCCATCCCCGAGAGTGGCATCACCCAGTTGATGGTGGGGTAGCAAAACCTCTTCCATTTTAAAAAGAATCATTTGGTGGGAGAGGTAGAGATTGTTTTTAGACTTAGTTAGTCCCTTTTGCTTCTCAAAATAAACATCTTTGTGCTCAGTTAAAAGCTTTCCAAGATGTTCACAAGAGAAGGGGAAATTCTTGCCAAAAACTTAAGCCCAGCCAGACAGGGATCCTGAAATGCTGCTGCGTGTGGGAACACGTGGCCAGGAAGGACTCTGGCACGGACACAGGAATCTGTGCGTCAGCCATGGCGACGCAGAGCCGGTGGTCCTGAGCTGTGTGCGGGGCGTCCAGGCGCTGGGGACGGGGTCCCTCCGTTTCTAGCGTCAGTTCACAGCACACACTTGTCTATCTGAGGAACTGACAACCAGGCAAACCTTGGTCCTTATGGTTGGAGGGGTACAGAGAACACTTCTCTCCCTCTTCTCACAGTTTTAGTTCTGCTTCCAATTCTTAGCAGTTGCAAAATGCTTCGGAAGATGTAGGCCCCGGAGCCCCGACTGCAGTTTGACAGAGTTGCGACCTGGGGCGGGACACGTGCCCATCACTCAGCCCTAAAATGGTAAACATAACACCTGCTTTACTTTGCTTTCCGGACTGCTGTGAGGATCAAATAAAATAACATAAATGAAAACATTGTGTACGTTAAAAGGCACTGCGTGAACAGGAAGTATTTGTAATTATCAGATGTTGCCCCTTCTTCTCTGCTCTTTCCGGTACCTCATCTGTTTCTGTGTCCTTGAAGCATCTGCGTGGTCCTTTCTTAGTCCAGCATTCCCTTTGTGGTGAATGCCCCGCTCGTTAAACAGGCTGACCTGCATCTCCTGGTCTATCTAGCTTTTAGAGACCAATTGTTTTGCAGTCATGCGTGGGGCATTTAATATGAATGGGCAGGTCCAGCCCTCAAGGAACACATCATCACCTCTAAATATCTCAGACCAATCAAATATCTTAATCCGTTCTATACAAGCTGCGGCCGAATCATCTCTCTCTGGCCTCTGCTTCTTGAAATTCAGATATATCTGGACCATTTGAAGTACAAGTTGAACTTTATGGTTTTAATTTGCATTTCTCTGAAGATTAGTGGTGTTGAGCATCTTTTCATATGTCTATTGGCCATCTGCATGTCCTCCCTGGGGAAGTGTCTATTCAGGTCCTTTGCCCATTTTTTAATTGGGTTGTTTGTTTTTTGGGTGTTGAGTTTTGTAAGTACTTTATAAATTTTGGCTACTAACCCCTTGTCAGATATAGCAGCAAATATGTTTTTCCATTCTGTGGGTTGTCTTTTTATTTTGTTGATTTCCTTTGCTGTGCAAAATCTTTTTCATTTGATGTAGTCCCATTTGTTTATTTTTTCTTTTGTTTCCCTTGCATAGGAAGATATATCCAATAAAAATATTTCTAAGACTAATGTCCGAGATTTGCTGCCTATGTTTTCTTCTAGGATTTTTATGGTTTCAGGTCTAACATTTAAGTCTTTGATCCATTTTGAATTTCTTCTTGCGTGTGGTGTAAGAAAGTGGTCTAGTTTCATTTTTCTGCACTTATCTGTGCAATTTTACCTACACCATTTATTGAATAAACTATCTTTAGCCCATTGTATGTGCTTGCTTCCTCTGTCAAATATTAATTGATTATGAAGGTGTGGGTTTATTTCTGAGCTCTCTATTCTGTTCCATTGATCTATGTGTCTATTTATGCGGAAAAAGCATTTGATAAAACCCAGCACCCATTTATAATAAAAACTCTCAGTGAAGTGGGAATAGAGGGAACATACCTAAACATAACAAAGGTCATATATGACAAACTCACTGCCAGCATCATACTCAATGGGCAAAAACTACAAGTGTTTCCCTTAACATCGGGAACAAGACAGGGATGTCCTCTTTCACCTCTCTTATTCAGCATAGTACTGGAAGCCCTAGCCACATCAGTTAGACAAAAAGAAGAAATAAAAGGCACCCAAACTGGAAAGGAAGTAGTAAAACTGTCTTTGTTTGAAGATGACATGATACTGTGCATAGAGAACCCCAAAGATTCCATCAAGAAACTACAAGTACTGATAAATGAATTCAGCAAAGTAGCAGGACACAAAATTAATACCCAGAAATCAGTTGCATTTTTATATACCAATAATGAACTAACAGAACAGGAAATTGAGAAAACAATCCATTCACAATCACTTCAAAAAGAATAAAATACCTAGGAATAAACCTAACCAAGGATGTAAAAGACCTGTATTTGGAAAGTTATAAGACACTGAAGAAAGAAATTAAAGAAGATACAAATAAGTGGAAGCACATTCTGTGTTCATGGATGGGAAGAATTAACATCATAAAATGTCCATACTACCCAAAGCAATCTATAGATTCAATGCAATTCCTATCAAGGTTCCAATGACATATTTCACAGAACTAGACCAAATACTTCAAAAATTTATATGGAATCACAAAAGGCCCCACACAGCAACAGTGATCCTGAGAAAGAAGAACAAAGTTGGAGGAATCGCGCTACCTAATAACAAACTACACTCCAAGGCCATAGTAGTCTTAATGTATTTTAGAGTATTTCCTCTATGGACATTATATGTGTTCATTATTTATCTTACCAAAAAGTTACTTTTCTAATCTTGAAATTAATATTTGTATCCTATTAACATTCTATGAGACAATCGAATGGCAAAATTTGTTTTTCAATAATACACTTGATTAACTAAAGTTTCAAGATACTGAAGAGATGAAACTGTATTGAACTGTTTTTCCTTTAAAAATGTTATATAACAAGTTCTCTGAGTGATCAGAAGAGATTCTCTTCTGCTGCTTATTTTCTTCATCTTATGCTTTTTTCTTCTTCTTCTGTTTTCTATCCCATTTTATTTTTATAACTTCTTACTTTTTAAAAAAGATTTTATTTCTTTATTTTTAGAAAGAGGGGAAGGGAGGGAGAAAGAAAGGGAGAGAGACATCAATGTGTGGTGGCCTCTCATGCGTCCCCAACCAGGGACCTGGCCTGCAACCCGGGCACCTGCCCGAACTGGAAATTGAACTGGCAACCCTTTGACTCAAGAGGCCAGCACTCAATCCGCTGAGCCACACCAGCCGGGGCATGACTTCTTACTTTTAAGGACATTTATCGCATCCTGAAAATGCCGCTTGAGCATCTCTATGCTGTTTACAAGTAGGGTAATGTTGTCATTATTTTAATATTTCACAGCAGCAGTCATAACCAGACATCCCCTGCTTACTTTTTCTTTCTTCTTCCTCTTCATTTTTCTGAAGCCTGAATAATCGAGCACCTATATAAAATTGGCAGAAAGCTGATTTTTAAAAAGGATGGGCATAGCTTTCAGGAAAACACCAGTTATGGACCCTGGTACCCTGACTGCTCCACAAGTAGCAGGAATCCTGGGATGGGAAGCAGTGACGAGGACTAAGAGGACGTGCCCTGTTGGAAGAGAGCCACTTCTGACAGGCCTGACCGTTTGGGAAAGATCCTAGGAGGTGTGGAAAAGCCAACCTTCCCCAAAACGAGGGACGAACGCCTTGGGGGGATTCCCCACACAAAACCGACCGAGGCTCAGCAGCCACGGGTACGCCGCATGCTGCGTTCCGAGCAAGGCAGCGCTCTCGGCTCTCCTTTGGCAGATTTCCTCTACTGTGGCAAAAAGCTCGGGCTGATGCCTTCCAGAGACGTAGTTAAAACGTTGTTCTGGGTGCGTAAAATCGCGTAAGTGCGGCCTTCCACCCAGGCCCGGCAGGAACGCGGAGGGACAGCCGCCGGCGCTTGACTTGCTCACCGGCGGCCTGGCAGCCTTTCTGGGGTCTTCCCCTCGGGCCTTCTCACCACTGAGCTCTCCGAGTCTCGGTAGCAAATGTGATACAGGGCCTAAGCGAAAGCCAAGCTCCCGATGAGCCCTGAATTAGCACTAATGATAGCACTTGGTGGGATTGTTTTTAATTTCACGGTATTGTCAATAGTGTCCATTCATTTGTTCACCAATAATTATTGCCAGGAACTCTTGGGTGATGGGGATACAGAAATGTACAAGGCAGGCAAGGCTCCGGCTCCTGTGTGGCCCGTGTTCCAGAACAGTGGGGGATGGAAAGGAGACAGACAATACACAGATGAACATACGGCAAATGAACAGAGTATTTCCAAATAGGAAAAACCATAAAATCCAGCGCTATAACAGAACAGGTCTCTGGACTGTGACCGTCTGAGAGGAGGTAGTCACAGACTTTCTTAGACCTTGTGGAGAACTTGAAGACTGATCTGTTCCCCTTTCTCAGGGCAAGTGTCCTTATGTAGTGCTCAGCCTACGCAAACATACGTGACATCTTATCCTGGAAGCTGGTACACACGCGAGTCGGAAGGTGGTCCCTCGTTTCTCTGACCGGGTAGAAGACAGTCATGTAGGAACAGGCAGGCTTCCCTCAGGGAGCACACAGGTGACTGATGTCTCTTAGTTACATAAGTTAGGATGCATAACTACCCAGTTCCCAGAGAAGAATGTGGTGACAATTTAGGGGACCTGTCAAAGACAGGTCTTACTCCTTGGTGAGCAGAGCTTTTTGCTGAAAAGGATCAGGAGATCTTTCACAGGGAGTGTCCATAGGCAAGGGACTGACCTCTCAGAACTGAAATATCAAGTCAGGGAAACTCACTGGTGTGGAGGGTCTGCCCTGAGGCTCAGGGTCAGAGAACAGCAGGAGCACACCTGGCATGGAACTGGCTGGGGTGTAAAAGGGGACCAGAGAGCATTGAGGTAGAAGGGAGAGAAGAAGCAGTGGCGTGGGCCCGTAAGGGCGTAGATCCTACACTGTCTCAGTTGGGATTCATTTTGTATACAAGTGAGAAAGAGCCCGCATAGGGGTTTAAGTGAGATAGCTTGTTTGTCTCATAAGTAAAGGCAGTCTGAAGGTGGATAGTCTGTGTCAGGGATGCGGGCTGCTTCTGCGTTCTCGTTCTGCCATGTTAAAAGTCTATTCCCAAAGTCACGCCACGGCTCAAGATTCTATACACATGCCAGGCAGCACTAAGGAGAAAAGAGGCAAAGAGGACGTGTGGCCCCAGAAGTTCCACTTGGCATATCTGCTTACATTTGCATTGGCCGGACGCCGTCATGTGACCGATATGCAAGGGAACCTGGGAATATAGTCTGTTTGCTGAAAGTGCTCAGCTAACGTCAGCTCTGCTTTTACCAAGAAGCAGAGAATAGATATGGGAAGGCAACCGGTAGTCTCCGCCACGCCATCCAGACCCAGATCTTTGTCACATCTGGGGACAGACGATGTCAGCGTGTGAAAGCTGAGCGTTGGTCATTAAGAGTTGTAATGTCTGGGAGCCGAGTCTGCCACTTACCAGCCATGTGCCCATGAGCAACTGACACATTCTTCTTTGGCCTTAGATTCTTTACTGTTGGGAGAAGCCAGATAATACCTAATGTACAGGGTTTCCTCATGATTAAGAGGTAATATTTATAAAAATAAGGCATCTAACAACTTAGCATGTGAGGAGCACTTAGTAAATATGATTTTCCTTTCTTCTACCCGTTATCAATATTTTTCTTAACTCAGTCTACCGCAACTCCCTTCTTAGTTTTTTTTTACTTAAGAAGTTCTCTGTTTGAGCCAATTTTTGGCCACCTCTCCCTGTCCCCTTCTCCAAAAGTCCTGAACTCTGTGCTCAGGGGGCTGCTTGTGCCTCGCTAGTAGGGATGGCTGGAAGGTCATTCTTTGGTGACTCAGATGTGATCTGACAAATGCCCCTTTTGGGGTGGGACAGCCAAAAGACTGGCCAATGGCAAGTCTCTGAATTTACAGGTGGTGTCCTGTGCAGATGTGCAGAACACCTGGCCCCGGGCTCCAGCAGGGGCTGACATCTAGCTGATATCCTCTTGCATCAACTGGGGAGAAGGGATTACTTTTCTAAGTTGTCTACTCTGAAGGGGCAATGAAGATGCCTGCAGGGACGCTATTTGATGATTCCCACCAAGGACCCGTTGCTGCTGGCTTCTGCCCCGCCACTGTGGGAGCTGTGGGAGCGGGTCTCAGCCTCGGCCCTTCTCCTGTGTTCGGCCCACCTGCCTGCCCACCCCACGCCCTGAGGAGGAGCGCAGGGCCTGAATTTGCTTCTGCAATGTGGTCCTTTCCCTGCTGCCTCCATCCCTCAGGAGTCGTGGGCACACACAGTGGTCACTTGGCTCCAACTTTTTTTGCCTTTGAGAAAGGAAAAGACAACATCTCTGTGGCTTAAAAGTAGAAGTGTCAAGATGGTGTTACAATTATAGCACCAAAGTCTGGAGAAATGTCTCAGACGTGGAAAGCATTAAAATATAGAAAGCTGGTTTTCTAAAATAGTTTTATGGCACTGACTTAAATGGTTTGGATTTTTTCCCCTTTTCTTTTTAGGCTTACTTAAAAGTTATTTTACTTTTTTCTTCTTTTGATTGTAATTAGTCATCTAAAAGATAACTGGAAAGGTCTTAGGGATCAGTGGTTTTTAAATGATGATGAGATATCAAAGTGGCTTTAAGAGAAAACTAAAATAAAATAAAGAAAGCTACAAGTACAATGACCCAGAATGTAGCCGTATGCATGCCAGGAGGTTCAAAGCCATTTCTCGTTGCTTAAAGGCTTGAAAACAACGAAGAAGAAAATGCCACCACCCCAAACAACACCACTAGAAAAAACTGTCACCCAAAGTCTTTCTTCCCCGAGGAAAAATGTCAAGGATATTTCTAAGTTAATTGGACAAGCTATCAACAGTGACTGTCCTTTTCAGATGTCTCCTTGCTTTGAAAGACTTTTGGGTGGATAGCTCTAAACCAGTCTCGGCGTGAAGAGATTTGTCTTCAGCAAAAATGTGTGGCAAGTCATATTTATTTCTAATCATTAATGATTTTAGAGCTAATTCTATTGAGCTGCCCAGGGTGTTGGGTCTCCTGCTCTGGAGGACTGTAATGTAAGGGCCCCTTAGACTTGAATCCTGCAATGCTCTGGGAGTCCACCTAGCTGGGCACTTTGTCCATGTCTGTAGCTTTCTAAAGAGCTTGTGGTGTTTTTCTGTCTGCTCCCACCATCTTCTCATTCATTATATTAATGAATGCCCCCTACAATGAAAACTAGCCTTTTCTGCACTAGAGACAGGGAGTGAGGTAAGATCCTAGTATTGCCAGCCACTTCTTTTGGGCACATATCAGCACCTGCAGCCTGTGCCACAGCATTTCCCATTCACATAAATGTCGCCTCCAGAAGTGCTCTTTTTCATCCCACGCCTACGCTGCAGAAAGATAAAAGTCAAAATTTTAAGTTTAAAGTTCATTTTTAAAAAAGATTATATAACCAACTTCTGAGAGCTGCTATAACCAGAGAGGATGCAAGGAAAAAAGTCTAGTGATGGGATACTGCAGAGAGAATAAGAGACAGATAAATGTAGAATGCAGACTCGGTGATAAATGACTCCTGGAGTGAAAGTGTCAGGCAGTTCACCAAGCAAAACACAAGCTGTAAACAGCACTAGGCAGAGGGCAGTCTTCATATGCATGTTACCGTTTGCAAGGCCTGCTGGGCATCAATCATTTCAGTTACAGCACACAGGTAGCAGAAAACGTCTATGATAAAACCTAACCGAGTGGAAGACTGACATATGTGTATAACAGAAAGATTTCAGTGACACCCCCAAATATACTCATTGGGGTGGTATGGTGTTAAGTCCTGAAGGAGATATAATGGACCACAGAAAACATCTATTTATTCGTTCATTTAGCAAAGATTTACTGAGTAGCTATGAAGCGCCAGCCACTAGTATGTCCTGCAACTAGAGAGATAAAGAAAACATGGCCTCTGCACTGTAAATTTCAGGTTTTATTAAAACAAATGCTGTCCACGTATACTCAACAGACACGCATTCACGGGTGCACCAGAAGATAGCGCGAGAATTTCATTGCAGCTCAATTTGTTATTCGCCACACTGGACCCAACCCAAATGCCCATCAACAGGAGAATGGATAAACTATGGAGTAGTCATACAATGAATACTATTCACAACGAAAATAACAGCACCTGCAGCAATCTGAGTGAATTTTACCATGTTGAGTGTAAGAAGGTAGATAAAGAAAATCATACTGCATGATTCCATTTACAGAGAGTTTAAAACAGGCAAAAATAGAACGGAACAAAAGAGCACAGAATAGGGCTTGCAGTGGGGCTCGCTAGCAACTGGTTGGTGTGTGAGGGAGGGGGCAGTGTTTTCTGGGTCGGGCAGTGGGCACACACCTGTGCTCACTTTGTGAGAATTTCGAGGTCTATACATTTATGCGCACATTTGCATTTCTAATTAAAAAGTATATTGAAAAACAAATGCCGGCTGTTTTAAGGGTCATATTTTAATGTAGGTTCATTGTGGAAGTGTCTTCATTCTAGAACCTATTGTTGGCCTCAATTTTCCCATGCCGGGCTTCTGTTCAAAAGAGAATGGGTATTCGGAGATGCCATTAAAGACCTTTAAAGAATTACTGTGTTTCTTCCAATTTTGAGAAAAATTAACCACATTTTGATCTACTTCTAACTTAACAGCTACTCTAGAATGCTTAGAATTCTGCTAAAAATTTACCCCAAGAGCAAATTCGTGTACAAAAATTGGGCTATTTTTTTTTTTTTTAGTCAAGTTCAGATCTCAAATTAAGTTGTTATTTGATGTCTGCTTTCTTCATATTAAAAATCTATGAAGAGGCCTTTGTCAAAATTTTAGATTCTGAGAGAGATCTGGTTGGGGCCCACAAAACCCACAACCCTGCGAGCCACTATTTAGTCACTTCTGCCTCTTTGAGCAGAGGCCCTCAAAGAAACCAAACTTTGTCACTGAGCACAGTTACATTCGTGTGTGGTGTTGGGGGTGTCCGGGGCGGGGACCTTGAGTGGCCTGTCTGGCTCACCGGAACCAGGGAAGCCCAGAATTGCCACAGTGGCTTTCACCTAAGCCCTGCGTGCGTTCTCAGAATGAAAAGGACATCGATGGGCATTCTGGGGGTATGGGAACTCCTTCTGTTTCATCTGTGCGTCTCAGCTCGGGAACTCCTGCTGTGTTTAATTTATAGATGGCATTTCATAAAGCGCAGAATCCGAGAGCCAGAAACTATTGTGTTACAGAAACAGAGACTAAGCGGGAAGCGAGCAGTCCTTCAACAGCAGTGAACTGGGGCCCGGTCACAACACAGCAATGAGCCTCACCTCCACCGCGGCTGCCTGTGTCCTGTAAGTGCTACTGCATACTGTCCTGTCAGCCAGGAGGAGCAGTCCGCAGCCTACGATCCCAAGGAGCAGGTGGACCGACATCAATACCGCATCCTCCAAGAGGCACCAGAGCAGCCACCGAAAAATATGTTTAATCATGGAAATTTGCAACCATACACAAAACAGAGAGAGGAGCACAATGGGCCGCCATGGAGCAGTCACCCCATCTCAACACAAATTGATCTTTTATTGATCCTGCTTCATCTGTCCCCTCCCCACAGACTTTTCTTCTTCCTTCCCCTCCCTCCCTTCTTTTCTTGTTTTCTTTTTTCCCTTCTTTCTGATGAAAACTTCTAAGGAAACTCAGCTATTACGCCATTTCTCTTGCAAACACTTTAGTAAACATCTCTAACTAAGAAGACATTCTTTAAAAACACAGCCACCACAGTATTATCATACCTAACAGAATTAGGAGTCATTTCTTAATATCTAATGCCTAAGCCATCTTCAGACTTTCCCAGAGGTCCCAAAGATGTATTTTCCGGTTAGTTGGTGTGAATTAGGAGCCAAAAGTGGGCCACACACTGCATTTGCTGATGGCTCCTAAGGCCCTTTCATTCTGTGACAGCCGTCCTCCCCATTTCCATCACCTTTTCTATGCGCCAGTTTGTTATAGGAACTGGTTCATGTTTTTTTCCTGTGGGATATCTGGGTTTGGCCGTTTCCTGGTGGTTAACTTGTTTCTCTGTCCCCTATAAGTGGTAAACCTAGAGGCTGATTAGATTCAGGTTCCTTTATTTTTTTAGCAAGACAGCCGTTTTAAGCCTTAATTTGCTCCAGTTTAGTGTGCTCTTGGGCTCAGCCTAATTTCCTTCTGCATCTTTTGTTTCGTTTTGTTTCACTCCAGTTTTATGTGGTACACGTATACCTAGTTTTATGACACTTCACAGATGTTGCATATTTTACACACTGAAGGCAAGACCCTCCACCACCGGAAAGATTACGCCTCGCGTTATTGCGACGCACGCTTTATTGCCACGGGCCTGGCACCAAACCCGCAGCGTCTCTAAGATGTGCCTGTCCTTTGTTCTGTCATTGGTCACCCGGCCGCTCAATGTCAGCAGAGCCGAAAAGAGAAAACCCTGAATCTTCCCAGGCCTCATCCTGGGCCCCTCCTATCACAGAGTGCTTCTGAAGGAGAGGAGCCCCGCGTTCCTTTTGCTCACATCCCTCTCTGATGTTTTGAAATGAGAACCCTGCAGCAGTCTTAGAAGAATTACGGGGTCCCGGTTCCCAGTCGGGGTCTCATAACCCCCCAGTAAAGGCAACGTCGTGTTGTTGTCTCAGCTGCACGCTTTCTCCCCCACTCGGCGATCGCCTTTACGGTAGCGAGCAAAGCGGAACGCGGGCCCCGAGGAGAGCCGGCCTCCGGGGGTCGGCTACCGTCCCCTCCTTCTCTCCGGTACAGGCTTTCACACCCGCTTGCCGTGCTTTCCTTGTGACTGTCTTAGTTGTTGCAGCTCTCCCTACTGTGCACTTCTCTTTCCTCAAGTCCGGCAAAACGTTGACAGTCGTCAGGTTCTGATGGTAAGTCATGGGGTGTTCCATAATCATCCCTTTTCCAATCAAGTAAGAAACCTGGATAGCCGCTGTTTCTTGTCCTTTCGTCGTGCCTAGTTGGGTGTCCAGAAGGCGATGAAGCCTTCCATGAGCTTGTCTGTCCATTGAGCTTGTCTGTCCCATTGACACGAGGTCTTGGAAGGTGTCTTTGACTGGACGACCGCGGAAAGCCCGCTGCTGTTCTTTCTACTGCGGTCGTTTTCTTGTGGCCTCGGCCCTGCCTCTGCGGAAGCCTGTCTACTCGCAGGGGCTGCTGCGCACTTTACGTCCAGAGACACCCTGGGCGGGCCACGGAGTCGGCGCTGTCCCCGATCAGGGGGATTACAGCGTCGGGGGAGCCAGAGGCAGAAGGTTACGGGGCACCTGCCTGAGCCCCCCATGGGCCCACTGCAGTGAAGCAGTAAAGCTCTTTAGGCACATTTTTCACATGAAAAGAAAAGTGGCAATTTGTGTGCAATGAAAAGTGGCAATTTGCGTGCAATTATGAACCTTTAAAGGCAAATAAGTGAGCGTGAGAGAAGCATGATAGCTTCCCTCCCGAAGCTAAAGACCCTAAGACCACTGTGGGAAGAAGCTCTCCAACAGGATCCCCAAAGTGTGTAGTTGCTGCTTGGTGCCGAGTAGTTCAAGGTGGAAAAAACGAAGTGTGGGTAATCGAGCTTGCCCTGTCTAAAGGCTGTGTTTCCTGGATTGGGGGATCTTCTCCTACATCCTTTGTTTGTTCATAGCCCCTATTTTACATGGTATTTTAGCCTGTTAGTGGCCTCTTCAGAACCATTTGGCTTTACGCTGGGTGGACTTGAGGGAAACCTTGCCTTCTCAGGAATCTTATCGGGACTTCTTAACCTGGTTTGGCTTCTGAATTTCTAATATTTAATCACATAGATGAAATCCCATTATAACTAGTGTGGTGGCATTTTTCCTCTGACTTATTGTAATGGTATCATGAATTATAATAAATGTGGAGCGAGAAGTCACAGTCTCATTTTAAAAGAAGTGATTAAACACCGAGCGTTTAGGTGCAGGTTTCTTACTGGGGTTGTTCATGTTTCTAAGCTGGAGAGAAAGGGAACAAGTTGAAGGAAAATGGCGACTTGCACGCTGGATGAAAAACCCCGAAGTGCTAAGACAGCTCATCTCTTTTCTCGTTCCCACATGCAATATTAATAGCTTCCAACCAGGGACCTGTACTGGTGAGAGTCCGCCTCTCTTGGATGGAGATCATAGAAAACAATCACTGTCCAGGATTGCTTATTGTGACCAGACCAGCAAAACGCTTCGATCTGCTCAAAGACAGAAGTGTCGGATTAACTAGGGCCCTTATTAAAATTCTACCTGTGTTTGTTTTGGACTTGAAAACTGTACTTTCCCAGCATTTTTACTTAGATGAGCATAAGTTTGCTGAAGTGAGAGACTCGGGAACGTGTTTTACATGGGACAGGAGTTTCTGACACTAGCTTACCTCAAAAAATGTATTTTATAGTGTTAAAATATTTATGTTAGGGCTTAGGAGCATTTCAATAAATTCCCGTAACTACTAATAGGCAGAAGGTATCATGACTGTTAATATTTAGACTCCCCTCTGTTTTCACCGCCATCCAGTGCTTCTGCTCTGCTGCTGGGCATGTTACAAAACAAGTTTAAGAAACCAAAAAATGTGGATCTTATTGGCTTAGATTTTAATTTTACACATATTTTATCTTTTTACCTGTTATGATTTTCAATATACAGCAGCAGGAAACTAACTACAGGGTGATTTTTCTTTTCCTTGAGCAAAACAGGGAAATTTAAGATTGCATAAACCAGTTCCCCCGAAGTGTGCATGGTTTGTTTTATAGCGGTTGAATGTTATGCTGTATGTTACGCCTATGTTTGTGTGTAAACACACACATATATTAGGCATATAAATGTGTTTGTTGATATATCTGCCTTAGTGTAATCATTGGGACCTTTACGAGAGGTATCAGATGGAGAGTTTGGGGAGTCTTCTGAGGAGTGTTGACTCCTAGTGAACTGAAGCCGTGCTGAATTAAATTAATAGGATGAAGGAGCAGAGAACTGTTCTAGGCTATCAAAGAACAGTGGCTGGGAAGGGAAAACAGCAAGATGGATTTTGTTTGTATTTCAGTAAACAGCAGATAGTTAAGAATGAACTGAACCCTTCACAGCATTTACAGTTTCTGCAATGTACGTTTTATTACGTCACCTATGTTCTATCAAGAACTCGTAAAATGAAAGGGACTCTTTGCCGGAGAGGAACCAGAAGGAATGGAAATAGTTCTTGTATGTCCTACCCCAAAGGGGAAATTGTCCGAGGTAGGACAGATACCTGCCACTGCAGAAAGAGGACCTCTAGCCAAATTCCAAGGGGCTTTGGGAAGAACGGAAGAGCAATGGAGGTGTGAGCAGGAGGCCGGACCAGCCAGAGGTCTGTGCTTCCTCAGTCGTGGTGGGTTTGGGGGGGCCCTCACCCTGGCTGCACATCAGCACCCCTGGGGAGCTTCTTCAGCTTGTCCCAGCTGGGCTGGCAGAGCGAGGCGGAGGGGGTCCAAGCCTGAGCGTTTTCAATGCGCCCCTGTATTTCTTGTGTGCTGTCAAGGGTTAGGAACACTGAATTAAGGCTTTTCTTTCTTAATATGCTTATTTTTGCAAGTTCAGCATCTGAAGAGGCTTCTTTCTGCTGTATAATGTGCAATTACTAAATCATGCTGTTTTGTGAGTAACGATCCCGTAGTTCTGCAAGTCAGGGTCTAGCTAGGCTTAAAGTATAAAAAAACTAGAAAAAACATATTAACATACTCATATTTTTAAAAGAAAAAATATATAAAGTGTACTTTAAAAACAGCTAAATACAGTTAGAATTACTATATCCCATTTAAAAATAATGCTTAATAAGCTTTAAAGAAATAAATACCAGAACCAATCTGGTACCTTTCTACTAATCCCTAATTGCTACCAATTGCTATTTATTCTTAGCTTCATTATAATCAGACTACTTTAAAATGTTTCCTGCATTCTCTAAATTTTTATCTTGGAGGTAGGCCTCTTTATACTAAACAGTAGTGTAGCCTTAGACGACTGTTTTCATCCAAAAGAATTCTCTTCTTTTGGGAAAGAAAAATGAGTTACTTGCTCATTTCTCCATGCCTGTTTGCTTTCTGTTTTTATATCTTGAGAAGGTCAAAAATGTAATGCACTTTTTCACATTCACAGTCATAATGCAGACTTATTTCTGATGCCAAAGAATGAGCTTACTTGTTACACACACATCGCACCTTAAAGCAACAGTTGGTAAAGAGATGATGGAGTTAGAAAATTGCTGTTTTGCAACCGTCATGGATGTAATTGATTCAGGCCAGAGTCGTCAGTGAATGCTAAAACCATCCATTTCAGCCCTGACAGGATACTCATTTAGTCTTCAGGTACTCCCCCACACATTACAATAACAAAGGGGAAGAATCGGGGGTGACATCACAGGGGAGAAAACGGAAGGGGGGCGGTTGAGGCGACAGCCCCTTCACCCAGCGGAAGCGAGAAGAAAGGACAGACGGGACCCTGCGCCTTCTGCCATGGCCCAGTGAGGAGGACACAGCCTCACCACCAGCGCTCCTGCCCGAACGCACAGCCCGAACCCGTCACAAGGGAGCACCCCACCTGCCCTCAGGAGGGACGTGCGGTCATTCCCCTGAAGTGTGCCCACGTGTTCCTGTCGTCGAGGCTGAGGAGCCGTTTCGGATTGAAAAGAGATTAAAGAACATGACAAATAAATGCAGATTTCTGGCATTTGATCCTTGCCCTGTGCTATGAAACACAGTCATTTTTATGAAACACACGCTAAAATTATTTAGAAGTAAAGAATTATAATGTCTGCACGTTACTCTGTAATCTTTAGTAGTTCATCAGAGGCGGTAATGAAATTAAAATAACCCTACATGTAAAGAAGAGAGAGCTAGGAAGATAGTGTGCCAAAGCTGTTCACAGCTGACGGACCTAAATGACAGGCATGAGGAAGTTCATTGTACCACGTCTGTAAATGTTGAGTATTTTTCAAAACAAAACGCTGGAAAACCATATAAACAGAATACCCAGTCACCTTGTAAAGGAGTCAGACACAGCCTTGCAAAGGTCGCCAGTGTATTTCCTTCTTCACTCCTGCCTTTTCCTCTTACCTACCTTGACGGCTTTAACGAGTGTTTAATGATCTGTGAAGAGACCGTCAAGCTCTAGGAAAGTGTCTTCCTTAAAAGAAATCATTTAAAAATTGACAAATCCTTTTACTCTTGTAACCATTGCCTAATATATTGGCTTAATGAATGCAGGGTTTGGGGTAGTTAAGTTTTCCTGTATTTTTTAAATGATAGTAGGATATACATCAAATGTACCACTTTTAATGGCATCAAGGACATTATTCACATTATTGTACAGCCACCACCACCACCGCCATGTCCAGAACCTTTCCATCGTTCCATGCTGCAACTCTGAGCCTTTCCATGACAACTCCCCTCCGCCCCTCGTGGATCGCTGTAGAGTCTGAATATTAATCCCTTATCAGATACATGTGATTTGCAAATATTTCCTCCCATTTCATGAGTGGCCGTTTGACTCCTTTAATGCCCAGAAGATTTTAATTTTGATGGAGTTCAATTTGTCTATCTTTTCTTTTGTGGCCTGTGCTTTTGGTGTCATTGCTAAAAAATCGTTTTCATTTTTGCTTTTTAAAGTGATGAATAGGCATAGATTTTTTTATTTGCGTTTTAGAAGGGGAATGATAGTTCTAGTTATTTATAATTTCTGGAATGCGCAGCACATACATTAGCCTCGGCAGTGTGTAACTTCAAAACAAAGTTACATTTCCTTTTGGTGACTAAATTATCACTGATCGGTTTGCTGCAACGCAGTCCTTTTAAGTCTTCCCTGTACTATTTCTGTAAATTTCTCAGGGGATTTCCTCGTGTGCTCCAGAGACATCACTCATTTAAAAAAAATTTTTTTTTTTCTGTTCAAGGCTCTTCCTTTTGCTGGTGCTGCTGGTGCCCTGGTGAAATGTCCATTCTGCTGGGCACACGTGCCCCCAAAGTGTATCTGCCATTGAGGTCTCCAGCTTTCCCTCTGACCCAGAGAGAGGCGGAGACCCCGCTGCTCCCTCGCCCTCCGCTGATGCGGGTACCCTGAGCTTCCTGGCGCCGATGCCTGTCTTGACTTACCTGCACCCAGGTGGGTACAGAGTGTGGCCTTGCTGGTGGCAGCAGGGGGGCCTGGTGGGCCATGTACTGTATCTCAGGTTGGGAACCTGGAGTCCTGTTAAGAAAAAAATCACTCTGACACTTATTAAAACAGAAAGGAAATCTTTATCCAGACCTGTCGCGACAGGTATCAGTATGATGGCAGTTGGGGAGAGAGGTCAGGAGGAGCTTGAGCACAGGTTTACAGCCAAGGATCGGCGCGTCGGGGCGGGGAGTCGGTGGGTGAAGAATTACCAAGAGGGGACATCAAAGGTGGAGAGATGCTTGTTACACTGACGAAACAGCATTCGTGCTGAAGGCAGCAGACATGATCATGTATCAAGGGTGGGGACGAAGCATTGGTTAAAGGGCGAAGGATCCTCTCTGAACCAACTTAGGTTGGGTTATGCGAACCCAGCAAGGATCAATATTGAGGCCTAGTCCAGAAGAGGGCTCAGAGGAGCCTGTCTAAAGTTGGGCCCCTCCTCCTGTTCAAGGAAAGAAGAGTCGATCTCCCTCCCTTCAGACAAGATGAGCCCCTTTCCCATTGGCTGCCTTTTGTTCATGAAGGACTAGCTGAACCATCTGTTGAAACTCCACAGAAAGGCAGCCTGTAGAGATGATCTGTAGATTCACGCTGGAAGCGTCCTTGGAGAGTGGAGCGAGGACAGTGTGGCAACCTGGTGGGTCTTTTGGTTTGTGGTATGAAAGTCTCTGACGACAGGGTAGACCTCACTGTCACAGCCAGGGTGCCTTCGTCCTGAGGCAGAGGATGGAGGAGGCCATTTTTCTGGTGACCCTCCCTGTGGGCACACCCCCACCCCCACTCCAGGCAGCAGCTGCAGGGGGGAGGCTGCCCACCATGCAGCCTGAAGGGCTGCTGCAGATACAAGACACCCTAGCCTCCCACTGAGGGTCTGGGCAGTCAGCTTTCAGTTCTCAGTGACCCTGAGGCAGGAGGTGGGAGAACACTGGGAAACGTTAATTTGGAGAGTTGTTGATAGATAGTTGGAGGAAACTAGAATTGAAATTTTGGTAAGGACTGAGAAAATGTACAAGAAAGCTGAATCCAGTCCAAAAGCTCAATGACAATAAGTAGGAGCCAGATTGGTAACCCACGGAGGTGTGCTATAGGTCTCCTATAATTTATGAAACACAAATATTTCCCATAGTTTATAAAGTATGACCTTTCTCTCTATAGTTATCTTCCTTTTTGATTCTTGTTTGCCAAGTAAATCTGGGCTCATCAGATTTGGCCTGATTATTTACATAGTTCAGCAATAATATAATTGACCACAGAGGCCTTTTAAAGCCTGTGTTACTGAGACTTTTCATAAAGGATCTCAAATTAGACAAGGAAGCCAATTCAAGAACTTGCTACCAAATTTATCTGCCATACCTATCGATTTGGGTGAGTTCCTGTCTTCTGGAGGTCCCCCAAATATCCTAGGGTTCCCGGGCCTGCCAGGAAGTGACTTTCCTTCCTCTCCTGTAAGACCAGGATCTCTGTAATTCAGGCACCAGGGTCATTTTCTCAGGCGGGCTTTTCCAGCACTGGCCCCACGGAGTCCACCTTAGTGCCTTCAAACTATCCAGTCCTGTCTGATGCTGTGCACATCCTTCTCAAATGTCACATTCCAGGCAAAACCTATCACATCACTAATCTTTCCAAGTATGTTCTGTTACAAGGAGGACAGATTCTCATAGCACTCATACAAATAATTATTTTGACATGGAAATAAATATAGTCAATAATTATTTCTTAGTTCTGAAGGAATTAGGCAGAAGAAAAAAATAATTATTCAATTTCTAATTATAAAGTATGCTCACTAAATTGCTGTGGGTTTTGCTTGCTTAAAAGAAAAGGGTACATCATTTCCAGAAAACAGGGCATTAAAAAATAGCAAAGTTCCTTCATCAGATCATTCAGTCCCAGCTAATTATGTCCTGTTCAGCTTGATTTTGGGAGAGCAGCTTTCTGAACCTGTCAGCTTTCTAGGCAGGGTTCTGGAAACCCTTCCTCAGTTCGGGGGGGGGGGGGGGGTCAAGTTGTTTAAGCAGTGCCGCCAAAGTCCTGTGACCCAGAGCGCCCATCACGTTCGTTCCCATGGGTCTCCGAGGCCGTCTCCTCCTGTTGAAGACAAGCACTCGGGCTGGGAGTTGGTTATGAACACTGTCCAGAAAGTACCAGGGTGAAACAATAGCTCTGTGTGGATGACAAAGGACTTCCCATGGCCATGGTTAAAGATCTGATGTGAATTTGTTTGGCCAGAGGATTGGGCTATTCCTGTGGAATACAACATTTTAAAATGCTAACTGAAATTATGGCTTGGTTAACATATTGGACATATCATGGACAGCAAGAATTCCTACGAACTTCATGTAGTTATTGATATATTTATATTGATGACATTTATCCATACAAATATAATCTAGGGGAGGTTAAGTATCCCTTCTTATTCGACTGTTATTTTTAGGCCATTCAACATGTAAATAAGCCTAATTATTTTTTTAAAATCTCTCTTTTTACAAGATGAAAAAACAAATCCTTTGACATTTTCCAGAGGTCCTCTGAGAAATTTCAAAGTCCGTTCAAGATGAAGATTTCATTTAGGATTTGATTTTGGAAAAGCAAAATTGTCAAAAACGTCAAAAGGCTTCAATACTTGATTAAGTACGATTCTAAGTCACTGTGAAGTAATACTGAACTATCTATTCAGCTAACGTGACAAGAAAGGAATTCAAAAGTAATGGTGGGAGGTAACCTGACTGTAAAAAACCTTAGCTTTTTTAGAAAGTGAAAAGACTTGGCCCTCTAAAATAATCAAGGACATGGGAAAGTTAGCACAAAGCACATGAAATTATTCTGATAAGACACAAGATCTTGGTGCAAAAGGTAAAGAAAAACCATTTATAGTCTCTTATAAAGAACGGACCAATAATCTAAGAACAGTATCATTTTTAGCAGAAAGAAAACCAAATTCTAGCCTTGTATCAATATACTTTTGGTACGGAGGTTTCTTTAAAAAAAAAACAAAAAAAACTCTATGAATAAACCATCCAATCTGAGTCAGCTTTGACCACATGAGATAAGATTCCTTTTCTACAAACCTATAACATTTCATATTCATTCAGTTTTGTCTTATACTTTTCTTCTTTCTCATTCTGGAGCAAACATTTAATTTAGGACAAAATTACTCTTTTTCCCTTACAAAAACATCCTACATTTCATGCATTCTTTTCATGCAAAGTTGTTTCTCTTCACCCTTATTACTTGTAGTTTTATTTACATATATTTATAATTTCCAGTCATTAGTAATCTTTTTTTTTTACAGTGAAAATCAGGAATTAGACAATTGTAAATTGCCTGTAACATACAACCATTCTGTAACAAACTAGCAAAATTTTTTAAAAATACTTTATTTATTTATTTATTTATTTTTAGAGAGAGGGGAAGGAAGGGAGAAAGAGAGGGAGGGAAACATTAATGTGAGAGAGAAACATTAATGTGAGAGAGAAACATTGGTCAGTTTCCTCTCATACATGACCTGACAGGGGACCGAACCTGCAACCCAGGCATGTGCCCTGATGGGGACTCCAACTGGTGACCTTTTGGTTTGCAGGATGATGCCCTGCCAACTAAGCCACACTGGTCAAGGGCACAGACTAACAAATTTTATGAATATATCACACGTGTTAGTCAGGGCTCTCCAGAGAAACAGAACCAATGGGATAAATATAAATATATATATGACTTATTATAGGAATTGCCTCACACAGTTATGGAGGCCAAGAAGTCCCATAATCTGCCGTCTGTAAGCTGGAGACCCAGGATAGGCAGTGGTGTGATTCAATCCAAGTGTGTAGGCCTGAGAATCAGACACCAACGGTGTAAGTCCCAGTCAGTCCAAAGCACAAGAACCAGGAGCTCTGCCCTTCAAGGGCAGGAGAAGACGGATGTCTCAGCTCAAGTGGGGAGAGGGGGATTCGCTTTCCTCCGCCTTCAGGCCCTGGTTGGATGATGCCCACCCCCACTAGGGAAGGCCGTCTGCTTGCTCAGTCCACTGACTCAAACGCTCTTCTCTTCCAGAGATGCCCTCAGACTCAGCAGGAATAACGTTCAGCAGTTCTCTGGATGTCATTTAGCATAGTCAAGTTCAGACATAAAATTAACCATCGCACCATCCCACAATTTTCATAGGTAGATGCTTCCTCATGGTACACCCTTTCAATCTGACCAAAAGAACATATTTATTAACAGACCCAAATACCTTGAGCTTCTCTGTAACATGTAAAAATAAGAAACAAAGGTATATAAATTTAAAGTTATGCTTAGTAATGAATGTTTCAGTAGTTTCTCTTACTTGGAAATAATCTAGATATTTAACCAATATCTATGAATTAACATAGCATAACGCTAAGATGGCAATTCAGCAGAAAGACTTTGGACACGACTTCCAGGCAGCCATAGTCCGTTATTAAACCAAGCTCACCATCACCTCATGCTGCTCCCCTGTGAACCGTGTCACGGCACATGCAGGTTAGGCAGGTGTCACACACTCAAAGCCTATCGAGGTTAAGTGCGTGGGTGCTTGGCTTCACCTCTGGTTCGATACACATGAAGGGACGGTTCATGGATACCAACAAATTCGTTTTTACGGCATCCTTGTCTGTCTGTTCTTAGGTTGAGTTTGTGATTTTTATAATCTTAAACATCTAGTAGATACAACATTTCCTTACTGGACTCGTAAACCCCAAGCAAGATAAAAATGTTTGCTTGCATAATATTTAGCGCTGAAACTCTGAAGACAAAGCCTTTTTTTATCAAAGCATCAATACCAGACAAGTCTTATTTATCAAAGATTCACTCAAGTCGCATGAACTTGAAACACATTTGGGTCAGTTTTATATAAGTGCTTAATTATCTCTAAGCCAATCTGGATAGAGTTCCGTTGTGGAGTTTCGTAAATTAATGTGGTAAAGCCATTCAAAGGTAGGAAACTATCACATATACATGACCCGTAGACATCCATAAATGTGCGCAAATATATAGACAGACACAAATAGAGACCAAAGAGCTTTCCTTCTAAGCTGTTAGCCACGAGTCTGACAAACAGTAATATAAAGCTCACTGGTGTATCTTTTTATCTGAACTGTGTTTCTCGCAAATGGGACAGGTTGGGGTTGCCTGCCTGACAGGAGAGAGACATCAAGAGGGGGGGATTCTTGTTACCCTGACTCAGTAGGGTCCTTCCGGAAGGCAGGTCAGGGAGATCAGACGTCAAGGGAGGGGGGTTCCTCCTGAACTGAGTGAGCAGGGTTCTTGCCACAGCTGGGCTCGGTGGCAGAAATGTGGCCGTGGTCGAGGCCTTGCCAAGAGAAGGACCAGAGGAGTGCACCTAAGTTTGGTGGCGGAGAGAGGGCGGGTGCGGTATTTGTCAGCACCTGTGAGGACCTGCACGTGCCCCCGAGCATCCCGGTGCCGGAGAGGAGAGTGTGTGCCCTTGGATAACCTCCGCAAGACGCCACAACAAGGAGATTTCTACTTTAGCACCTTCCAACAGCATTTTTCTTGCATTCGAACACGCGCTCTGCGTTTTCGTCTTGCGCTGGCCGGGGAGTTGTGGAGCCAGCCCTGCCTGCAGGCCAGGAAACCTGGAGACGCATTCATCTACTTCCTCAGACTGGAATTCCTCAGGCATGAACCTGAGAAGAGGTTAGCCTGAACGTCCTTCCTTCTGCAATCTGGCCCTGATCTCCCTGTAAACAAACGCTTGGCTAAAACGCACGCCTCCCAGGAAGGAAAGGCTTGTTCAGCCCAGGGCCGTGGCAATTTAGACTATGCAGGAGCCCATTTTCTCTCTCTGGAGGGCAAGGTTCCACCACAGCGAGCTTCTCTAAATGACTAAGCAGAACATTCACGTCAGTTTTCGCATGTCGTAACTTCCTGGTTCAGGGCTTCCCTTGAGAGGCGATGCCATGGTCTGAACGTGTCCCCGCAAAGGTGATAGTAATCGAATGAGGGGTCTTTGGAGGTGCGTAAGTCATGAGGGTGGAGCCCTCGGGAATGGGATTAGCGCCTTATCTAAGAGGCTCCAGAGAGACCCCTGACCCCTCCACCCAGTGAGGGCACAGAAGGCACCAGCTGTGAACCAGCAAGAGGGTCCTCACCAGACTGTGACCCTGCAGGCACCTTGGACTCACAGCCTCCCCAAGCGAGAACTAAATCTGCGTTGTTTCTAAGCTACCCAGTCCGTGCCTGGATGGACTAAGCCAGGTAGGGACTAACCGGCCCTGCGTTTGTGTTACTGGAAGATTTAGGCAAATGGCACTTCCTGAACAGAAACGAGGCCTTGGCGTAAGGACAAATTCTAGTCCTCTGCCTGTAACGTCCCACAGATGAAGATCCAGCCCCCACCAGTTCCCCGAGAGCAAAACCTTTGCTGCTCTGATTATCGTACTGAGATTCTTCTATTTTATTTCCACCAGGCTTTAGAGTCTGTACTTTGGGTCACACTTTTCTGCCTTCTGAACTTGCCCTTTAACGCTCTTCTTCACTTTCTTATTTTGTAAAACAGGACAAACTTCACAGGAGAGGTGACAATGGGTAAATTATTGTTGAAAATGAAATTATTTCCCGATCTCTCCTTTCTAGCTACATTTTAAATATTTATAAAAATATGCCATTAGTCTCTGATTAAGTAAAACAGTAACAAATGGATTGAAAGTCTAGTGTTTTCATTCTAAAAAATCACTGCTTTATGAAAACGTCATCTGCACCAGCCAGACAGTGTACAGAGTGATTGTTCATTCTACAATCTAAGTCTCCCTTTTCCAGAATATTTTACAGAAAACCCCTTGCCCCAAACTCATGCCCCAACGTTCCCTTTCTTTCTTCTGCATCAAATATTTCTCTCATTTGACCAGGTCTCATAGTCTGGTGATGTAAATGTTTGATCGTTAGAGTTTTTTATGTCTGAGAATGACATTGCATTCAACATTTCATAGAGTTTTTAAGACATCAAAGCCTTAACTTCAGAACGGCAAACTGTTTCCTCCAGAAAAGCCAGCACCGCGTTGACAGTGGCTCCCGGCAGGACACCGAGATTGAGACGCATGCAAGGGTGCATCTGAGTCTAGCAAAGCAAAATCACGACAGATTAGTGCTGTTTGCGCTGGAGGCGGGCTGGGGCGGGAAGACGTGGGCCCACGCATTGTACACGCGAACCCTCCGCAGCCCACAGGTGACAGGACCTTTAAGACGCCGTGGTGGAAAGGCCTGCGGCAGGCACCAGCCGGGAAGACAGCTGGGGCCGAGGAGGCCTCCTGACGGCTCTAGCCTCTCACTTGACCTGCTCCTCGGCGTTTGCAGACCCTCGTGGTTTTGCCTCTTCTGGCTGGTCACCTTGTTGGTGACTCCCCTGTCGTTATATATGACCCGTGACGGAATGGGCGGTCAGACATCACACACGAGGTGTAGTACAGATCTGTCAGATGAGACTGTCGGAGTCCCTTTGACTCCTTCAAGAGGTCCAAACGTCTCTTCAAGGTTGAACGTTGCCCTGGCATTTTGTAGGGGAGGAGGAGGACTGAATAGAGATCAGGACAAGAGGGCGGACGTAATACATGTGCGGGACCATCCCGGACGGCTGCACCTGCTCATGCTGCAGCAGGCGACACGGTTACTGTGGGAAGGGGAAGGGCAGGGCAGGAAACTGCGACAGCTGCAGCTTTCATAAGGAGGCTGGCAGAGAACGGGTGTGAAAGCCTGGGAGACAGGAAGGTTGTGCTTTGTTCTGTTATACCTGCCTCTGCTTGCTGATCCTGAGCATCAGGCTAGCGAAAATGAAGGCGCCTATCAATACCTCAAACAGCTTCTCTTGCCATTCAGTTGTTACCGTGACCTGTCATCATCGTGCCGTTTCTCGGACGTGAGTTGTCCTGATGCCCAGCACGAACCCTTTGGATTTGGGGACCACGTGGGCGCTCACCAGCTTTGGGGTAGCACCGGCGCCAACCACAGAGCTCGTGTTCTTCATCAGACTCCTGCTGAGTTTAAAGATCGAACAGGGACGGAGGAAGGGAAGGTTTACTTTTGCTGAAAGCTGCCCCAGGAATAAAAACATAGGTCAGGTTCTCTGTGGGCCGCTTTTGAATTAAAGTTGATTTTGAGAATTGAATTGGGTCACACTAATTCTAGAGAACATCAAGGTGTCTGGGATTCCTAAAAACTACTCTCCTTCAGAAGACTCAGAGCAGGATGAGCCTGGAAGTTGACTGACCTACTCAGGAGAGCTCTGACTATAGAAATCGACCCTAAAATAGCTCGCCCTCTCTAGGCAACCTCAGTTTCCTCCAGGGCTAACGCAGAAGCCAGCCAAGCAGCTATTGGATACCTCATCCTGTCTTTGAGCAGAATTTGGGAGTTTACTTTGGGTAAAAGGGCTTAGGGAATGGTCTTGGTCACATGGCAATGGCTCCGCATTTTATATTCTTTGAGTTGGGAAGACTCCAGAAGGAAACTCCACAGCACAAATCACAGTGGCTTCTGTGAGGGGCAGGGATGCTCAGAAATGTCACGTCGCTTGATGCTTAGGCTTTCTGAACGTCATGTCAAAGTATCTGTGAAATACCGTGGGGAGGGTCCCTCATGCAAAGATGCCTGTAAACATTTTCATTTTCTTGTCAATAGTTACTGTGGGGAAAAGACCAGCTAGAAAGGGTTTAGTGTTCTAAGTTCTTGTGCCCCATCCAAATCCGCTTCATAGAGTCTCTATGGAAGAACCAGGAATATTATTTTAACGGCCCGGGTGGGTTCCTGCATTGTGTGTGTACAAAGCAGAAGGTTGACAAAGCTTAGCGCTCTGAATTGCCCGCTGTACTTTATACATTTAGTTAGAGAAGAATAGTTTAGTTTTAATTATTTATGGTAATAGCTCTCAGTACACTAGTAAATGTTCTTGGGTGCATATTTTGTAAAAGTAATGAAGTCTTTGTAATGTGAGCTTTCTCCTCAGCTACAGGCTGCCCTCTCTTTGCTAAAGAGCCGGAGCAGAATGTGTCTGTGTTTGTGTATAGGGGTGTGTATAAATTACCAGGCTGGAGGGTTAGCAAGATGCTGTTGAACTTGATCGAGGACTTCTGAGAATTATTCCGGAATATGCCCACTCTCCCCATCTCCCAGTCGCCCTCCCTTCCAAACATAGCGTGAGCAACTTGACCAAAGAAAACATCCCCACGCGGGAGGTGAGCAGCCTGTCAGGATACTTTTGTTGCGGTTTTCTTTCAGTGTTCTCCTCGTTGCTGCAGTCTAAGGTTATAGTAACAAAACACACTGTACATCCACTATTTCCCGCTGGCCCGAGTCATATGGACGGCAGTTTCTGGGCAAGTCTCATGTCATGGAACTGTCTCTCTTCATATTTGCGTCTTTCTCCTGCTTCTCTCTTCATCTGCTCTCCCTGGCATTAGCTTTGTTTTGTTTTCTTCCCTTCTGGGAAACTTCTCCACCCAAAAACCAGAGAGAATGTGCAGAGGACAATGAGCATGCATGTGTCATCTGTTTAAGTAACAATTTGAAGAGCTAAGATCTCCAAAATTACAGGTTCTGTTTTGCGCTATTTTAGGAGCCTCCGCCGAGCCCAGTTAGGGACCCAACAGACCTGGATGATGATAATGGTCAATGTTCACATGACAGTCGTAGGGCGAAAGCCTGGCACATTCTGATCGCACGTTTACAGCTTTGCTCTTCGCAGGGGACCTGAAGGTGCCGGCGTGTGGAAGGTGCACTAGAAATTCCCACCTCATAAGGGTTTTGTGAGAATTTAAGGACATGATGCCTTTAAAGTGCTTTTTAGGAAAAAATCAGCCAATCGTGGAAGCTGGCGGGGGAGAGTCCCTTAGCTAATGGACAGGCCTACTCATATCTTAGCTGCTGATGTCAGAGATTTGCAGACTCAAGAAGCCCCTTAAAATTTTACTGTGAGAATGTTATTTCACTTGGCCTCCCCATCACCCCCAGGCTCCAAGACAGAGGCTGATTATTAAGAAAGCCGTGTGGAGAGTACTGTGCTAAGGGAAATAAACCAGTCAGAGAAAGACAAATACCCTATGACCTCACTTACACGTGAAATCTAATGAACAAAATACACTGATGGAAAACACAGAGACAGAGAGGCCTGGACACATGGGACAGACTGACAGCTGCCAGAGGGGAGGTGGGAGGGAGGGACCGGATGGAAGAAGGTGGCGGGAGCAGCCAAAGAACATACTCGCATGACCATGGACGTGGGCAACAGTGTGGGGGTGGCCAGAGGGAAGGGGGGAGGGGATGGGTGTGGCCAAAGGGTGGGGCAATGGGGACATCTGTAATAGTGTTGACAAGAAAAATAAAGTTTTAATAAATAAATAAATATAAAAAGTAAAATTAATGGATGGAGGAGTGGATAGATGGGTAACTTTATGACAAAGCCAGCAAAGTATTACTGGTTAAATCTAGATGCTGGGTATACCTGTCTTTACTAAAATTTCTTCAACTTTGCTCTACGTTTGAAAAAGTCATAATAAAATGTTGGGGGAAATATGTTTGTATAATTAAAAGTAATCTTATTAATTAAAAAGAAGAAGGAGAAAGCTGTATGGAAGTGCTTCATTGTCAGATGGGATTCTAAGCATCATAGTCACTCAGACAGAAAAGTTCTGCTAATGTCAGATCATCCACCTGCGGAGCACGCATGGCTTCTGAGCGAGCGGAAAAGACTGACCGATCTCATAACATCACCTATGACATCATCTTGCGAACAACAGTCTTGAAACTGATCAAGCCTTTGAATCTAACTATGATTTCACAGGAAATATAAAAGACGGAAGAACATTAAAAACAAACAAACCACCCTGGCTGGTGCGGCTCAGGGGATTGAGTGCCGACCTGTGAACCGTAGGGTTGCTGGTTCGATTCCCAGTCAGGACACATGCCCGGGTTGCAGGCCAGGTCCCTGGTTGGGGGCCCACAAGGGGCAACCACACATTGATGTTTCTCCCCCTCTCTTTCTCCCTCCCTTCCCCTCTCTCTAAAAATAAATAAATAAAATCTTAAAAAAAATAAAAATACAAAACACTGTGAGGATAGAATCAGCAAAATCTAGGTTGTGGGAAACTCAGCAGGTCAAAAAAAAAAAAAACACCAAGTTCCTTCAATTTAAAAAAATTACAAGGTAAAACAAAGATCGTGATGGCAGAGAAACAGAGAGGGAGAGACTTACAACGCTTCCGAAACAATTGCAACGCATGGCCCTTGTCTGGGTCCTGAGCCAAGTGAATCACCTGTTGAGAAAGAAAACAGTTTACGAGACAGGGGAAGACCACTGGGGCAGTGGGCACACCGAGTGTGGTTTGATAATGTTGAGGAAGTATTGTTAATTTGTTTTTTAGGTGTGCTGATAGTATCATAATTTTGTTTTTATTTTAAAAGCCCTTATTTGTAGGGAAACATAAGTAAAATATGTGACATGATATCCTGTCTAGGATTTCTTAAAAATAATCAGAGGTGGAACCAAACTGGCTATGAATTTACACCCGATGAAGCCAGGCAATAGGCACATTGGGGGGTTTACCCGTCGTCTCTATTCGTGTTGGAGAAATTCCATCTTTCTGTCTGCCCCTCTCCCCAATAATGGAAACCACTAAGAAAAAAAAAAAAAAAAGAAATCAGTGTAGGAACAGGAGAGGACAGAGAAGAGAGAAGCCCCAGAAAGAAAAAAAGAAGCACACCAGAAAACGCCATCAACCTAATAGCAGGCAGGAAAGACAGAAGAAGAAAAAACCTGCCCACACAGCAGCCCCCAGTAAGCAAACAGCTTTCAGGGAAAGCGCGCTTGGAGCTGGGCCGCGGCCCTGTTCCTGGCCCTCCCTGCGTCGCGGGGCCGTGCTGGGCGAAGCTGTGCGTGGACTCTCGGCTATATTAAGAGCTGGGCATCCTTTGACCGCTGGCAGCTTTGTGACAACTGGCTGGGGCTAGAGGTTCCGTCTGCTGCCACAGAAGAAAGCCAGGCCAACGGGATCACATGAGGAAGTAACCTGAGCCCTTCCCCCCAACCTGGGGAGCTAAATTTGAACTTGCCTGCTCTGCCCGGGCTCTTCAGGGACAGCCGGGAGCTGTGTGACCGAAGAGCCCATCCCTCAGACGCTATTCCAGCAGCGTCAAGTCTTTTACAGGCTTTTGAAATAGAATTTGGCAAGTTTCTAGGAAGAGAGATTCTTTTTCAGCCTATTTGAATAAAAATAAATGTCAGAAAAGAGGGAATTGGGGTTGGAGTAGTGAATGCCGTAAGGATGGCTGCATCGTAGTGGCTGCATTTTCAGAGCATATGGGATCCGAAGAGAAGGAAAACCTTTCTTCACCCTCTCAAGCAGTGTTGCGCATTTAAGCTCTTTTCTTCTTTCCAGGTTCGTCCTTTCAGCTGCTTCTAGTTATTTTCCCATATGTTCTCTGATTTTTCCCCCTTTGATTTCTTTTTTCAAAGTAGGACTGTGCTTATTTACCGTCATCTACCGAGCACTGCATGTATTCCCACGTCCCTCCCCCGGTAGGCTGCGTTCTCATCACGGCCACCATCTCCACCCCTGGCCCCACGACCTCTCTGGCAAAGCTTGCTCTCCTCTTCTCTCTCCTCCGCGTTCCTGTGCCTATTCTCTCTGGAATCAGACGGTGCCTCCTGTTCCGTTCTTGCCCCCGTGAGTGCATGTGACGCCCAGGACAGGATTACACAGTGAGGGGCTCTGAGAATGTGTTCTGATGTCAGAGGCTTCTGTAGTCACCGCTGCCCGGGCTGAGGTGGCCGTCCCTGTCCATCCTCCGGGAGCATCTCCTAGGTGTGATGTCCGCACCTTTCTTTGTTTTGCTCATAACATCTCTAAAAGTCGGGTTGCCTTTTTCTTCCTAAGCTTGCTTCTCAAGTCTGTTACTACCTTAAATGGCTCTGGTTGAAGATGAGAAAAAATGATTCAGAGAAAGAAATAGAATTAGGAAAAAAAAAAAAAAACACCCTACCCAAACCAAGCTTGGACTTTGATACAGGCATAGCTAACTTTTTCAATGAAAATCAAGGTACACCAGCATAGATACTGAATAACGCATTCGATGATGATAAGAATCTAGAACTGATCTAGAAAGGGAAAACTATAAAAAAGAAACATTAAAAAATGTTTAAAGGAAAGTAAAAAATAGGCCCAGATAGTAGGCCCCCAAATTATTTAGGTAGAAGTAATTAAACTTACTACATCGGCACTGTTGGACATACTTCATGTGTATTCACTCCTAATCTTCTTTATGCTCTTCCGGGGTCGGTACCTTCACCAGCCCTATTCTGCAGCTGAGAAGACAGAGGCACAGAGAGGTTCCATCTCTTACCCAGGTTGCACAGCCGATACGTGGTAGTCCTGGGTTTCGAATCCAAGCAGCCTGGCTACAGTGTTCACGGGCAATGTTAACATCTTTGTGGCCCTGATCACATGCCAGACTTTTTTTTGTGTCCACGATTCCCATAAAGGTATAATGAAGATGCTTAGAAATAAGTCACAAAATTTTCAACAGTAGCAGTAAGGAACAGAAGAAAATTGTTAAATGATAGTTTTCTGAAAATAGTATTTTATGTAAAAAATTCTAGGTAGAACTTTCACATAGAAATGAGTTAAAAAAATTTTTTTAGAGATCAAGCAGAGAATCTAAGGCGAAATGATGAGAAATCAGAATATATGTCCTGGATGAAAATAAGTGATTTTGAAAATCAATATGCAAATTTTAATCTAGAAGAGTGTTAATATGGGAATATATCACTGTGACATGGATGTGCAGTTGATAAATGTATCGCAGGTGAGTTGTGAAGGTGATGGAAATTTACCAATGCTGGTGTTAGCAAGGATAAAACTCAGGTATCTAAACCAAGTTAGGAGTCACCTATTGCTCGGAGAAGGAATTATCTGCGAAATCTAAGATTCTGACTATGAGCCAGACACGGGTGTTGAGTCTCACTGTGAGCTCTTGGGAGGCTACCAGAAGGCGGCCTCTCTTGTGTTGCTTACAATGGGTTGCCTGCAATCTTTCCATGACTGGTAGCGAGTCTGCCGGGACAGCTGAGTGCTGAGCAGTTCTTACACTGCACAGGGCAGTCCTGCTTCATTAAACCCGGGACATAGATTTCAGGGAGCTGGGAGGAGGGCGAAGCTGACCAAGCGGCTTCCCCATCATGCCCCATAGCGGGCGGTGTGGGAGAGTAAGATGAAATTGTTCCTCTGGTTAAATGTCTTTTAGACTCTAAAGTTCAGAAGATTATTCCAGAACATGGACCCACCTCTTCAGGAACTGGGTCCTGGTTCTGCTTTATTCACATCGCCGGGTGTTCCCTGTGACTTCTAGGCCTTGAGAGCAGATGGAACCTCTCCCCTGGTCACGTCCTTTCTTACAGAGAGAGGGCTGAGGTAGTGCCATTATGGTGCAGAATTCTTTTGATGTCTTGTTCAAGCGTGTATGTGTGCACACCTGCTGTTCCTATGCCATCTTCATGAATGTTCTGGAAATTGTCTTTCCTGACCCATCGACTTTCAAAGTTTAATTCCTTTGATTTTTAAAAAGATAATTTAGGTAACTCAACTTTAAAAAATATAAAAGTACATACAGTAAGAAATCTTTCTTCCCTTTCTGTTCCCATTCCTGCAAACAACCAATATAATTAGATTTTGTGTATCCTTCCAAAGATATTTTATGTATATAGAAGAAAATATATATAGATACACTCTTTTTTTCCCTTTTTCACACACATGGCTGTCTATTTTATCCATTTTTTTAGCTTACTCTTTTTTTTAATTTTATTTTTTATGCTTACTCTTTTCAGGCAACAATATATCTTGGTATCTTCTAACATTCCTCCACCCTGGCTGTCTCCTCACTTCCCCCCTTTTCCACTTCTCATCCCTAAAACGCGCTTCCTCTGTGCTTCTCTATGCTAGACACGCATTAGTCCATTCACTGATTAGTTTTTACTGTGTTAATCCTACACATGTTCCACTCCATGTTGTCTGTTTATATGTAATCTCCAAAATTATGTAATATACACACATGTCTTTTTGGTACAGAATTTAGCATAGCACCAAGAATAATTATAAGCCCTGGCTGGTGTGGCTTAGTGGATTGAGCACCGCCTCCAAACCAAAGGGTTGCTGGTTTGATTCCCAGTCAGAGCACAATGCCTGGGTTGTGGGCCAGGTCCCCAGTTGAGGGTATGCGAGAGGCAACCACACATTGATGTTTCTCTCCCTTTCTTTCTCCTTCCCTTCCCCTCTCTCTAAAAATAAATAAATAAAATATTTTTAAAAAGAATAGTTATAAGTGTAATAAATATATTTTCCTGACTTTGACTGCTGACTTCTTTGCCACCCACTTAGTATGTTAGAAGGTCATAGGAGCAAACTGAAGAACTCCCAGCAGCCAAAGTTGGAACAATTTAAGCAACTAAGTAACAAAGTACAAGAGTATTGTTTTATAACCCAACATATAAACATCCACGAGTCTATACTAACATAAATGATTGAATAAATTAATAAACAAGGGAGAAGAGACAAATCTCTTATGCAAAATTCCAAATAAGGTGTATAGCTACTCCCCTGATAATGACGAGTAACTTATATAGCTACTCCACCACTAATGAGGGGGTGTAGCTCCCCACTCCTGAAGTGTGGGCCGCCCACAGTGACTTCCTTCCAAAGCGGGGGGCAGCACGGAAGGGGGCGCGGGGTACCTTCACGGCGGAGACGGCTGACCATACACCGCGTCAGCCGGGGGGTCGGGAGCAGCCACAGCCGTCGCTGTGTGCATCGTCTGTGGCCCTGATGCCACGTGATGAGCATGGCACCACGGCCCGGTGCTGCTGCCACACCCGGAAACCGCAGTCCCCCCGTGAGAGCAAACTCAGACCCCGGCCGAGGGTCTCCTACAATGCACCTTACCAGCTCTCCTCAAGACTGGAGGGCCCCCCGAAGCAAGGTCTGAGCAGCGTCACAGCCAAGACGCCTTGACGACCGGAACATGACGTGATATTCTGGGACCAAGAAAAGGACCTGAGATAAAAGCTAAGGCTGTTTAAATAAATGTGGGTTTTAGGCACTAATAATGCGTCACTAATCGTAACCCTGCTAAGGTAAAATGCCAAGAGTAGGGGAAGCTGGGGGGAGCTGCTAGGTGGGTGCTGTATGGGAGATCTCTGCTCTATTTCTCAATTTTTCTCAGTCTAAAACTGATCTTAAGAAAAGGGTCTTGAAGTCAGTGGTCAAGGGAATACCTTGTGAAATGTGCCCCGACTTGTATTTTGTTGGACTTCTACACCTAGCAAAAATCCTTTCCTTTCCTCCCTTCTAGCTGGGGAAGTATTTTGTTTTTTATTCATTTTTGTTTTTTGCTATACAAGATATCTTTGCTCAGAGATATGGAAAGTGGTTTTTTTTTTCCCTCCCGGTTTGGGTGAGCTTGCCATAGTTGAAGGCTGATGCCCTTGAGTAGATAGTATAAGTATGTGATGAGTTTGAACTTGAGGAGACTGATGGCCAGTAGCTTCTAAATTCTGCAGCAGCAGTGGACCCAGTCCTTCACCATCGTCGAAGGTCAACCACACGCAATTAAAATGACAGCTCTAAGATCTCTGACGAGTGTTCAGACAGAATGACCTGTCGGGGCTTTCATCTGCTGCTCCCAGCATGGTCTCTGGAACCCAATAGGTGTTTCCCTGTTTATTAAGTAAATGGTAACGTGCTCTTAGAGTTCGGTGCAGTATTACAATATTTCACATATGGTTCTAATAAAGTAGAAAGCTGTATAGCCTGGCTGGCAAAATAATTATCACCCCTCCCCCGATTTTATTAAATATCTTTTGATTCATGAAATTTATATTTTAGTAGTTCATTTATTAGTTGTGAATTTCTGAATAACAGAACTGTGTCTTTTATTACGGGGAATGTTGGACCATATGTCACCTGAAAGGTATCTTTCCCTAAGTATGTATTAATGTGCTAGCTTGAACTCAAAACTGGCCTATCAGGAATGGTTAATGTGTTCCTCATGAGGTACCTTGAAGCAGTTGAATGTTACGGTTTTTGCATGTATTTTTATTAGCTACAGAACCTTGCCAATTCACTCATTCTCAAGTCCTGTAATTATCACACAAAAAAGTACCCTGGCAAATTAACCCCGCTTCCCAATGCAGGCTTAACAGGAAAGAGTTATTTTGAAAGCTCAGTAGATTATAAGTGCGACTTTACAAAACAAACTTATGCTTTGAGATGCAGCCTTAAGTAGTTAAGCAACTTTGTTGGCATTAAGTGGGCATATTTCCAGCCTTTATTTTGCCCCTATTGATTTCATTACTTAGATGTGTCTGACTGGAAGCTAGTCCCACAGTGGAGGGGAGCAGAGAGAGCCCCATGTTTGTGGTTGAGAACAGGCATCATTGGACGTTCGTGTGATCTAAACAGTGAGCCCCGCTGAAAAATCACTGAGACAGTGAAGCCTCGTTATAACCCAGGGTTATGCAGTGAATCTGTAGATTCAAAGTGACTATTAATTGCTTAGCATCATCTAAGACTCAGGAAGACCCATAATAAAATAAGTATAAAGAAGCAGAATCAAAATGCAGTCTTGGATATTGTGACCATGGAAGATGGAACAATGGGGACAGTCATGAAAGCTTATCTCTAAAATAAGCTCTTGCAGGAGTCAGTGAGTGGAGACCAAAAGCAGACTTTTAGAAAACTAACTTCAAAGAAGATTTTCTCTATAATAAGGGTCAAATTGTTAAATGAAAATGATCAAGACCTCCCAGGGATTCTAGGTCATGCCTAAACCTTCCCAGTCAACCTAATCTCTCACTGTTCCATGCCCAGCCCTCCTGAGCGCCCAGGCTGGGCCTTGAAGTTTTCCATGAGTCGGCTGGCCAGGGCTCTAGGACAGGCCCCCCGAAACACAGGGCTCCCTGGATACTGCAGTCACCTGGAAGTGCTCTTGTGAGAACGGGGGAGGGCAGCCCCAGTGTCTGGGAGGTCAGACCTGAAGAGAGAGGGAGATAAGGGGAGAGGTGAGTCATTAGTCACCTCTTTTAACTAACTCTCTGAAGTTGGCCGGCTTCACACTAGACCTGGTGACTCATGGTAAAGAGAGAGCTCTTGCAATTCAACTTCTGTTAGCAGAAGGAAATTTAAAACTTCCCCGGAGCATTCTCTTCCTCCTCAAATGCTTCACAACAAACCTCCGCGTTGGTTCTCATCTTGCACACAGGCCTGGTGGGGCAGAGGGGGGAGCCTAGGCAGGCGCTGTGGACAGGGGCCTGCGGTTCTCTGCCTGCTCCCAATGGGAGACATGGACAAAATGGCAGCCCGAGAGGTCATTTTGGCCAGAAAGCACACACAGGTGAAGAAAACCCCTTTGCAATTTTCTGAGACAGTCTAGAGTTTGCCAGAGAAGTGCTTTTCATTCAGTTATCCCCTGTAGAAAAGTACATGTGTAAAAAGTTAAGAAAATTCAGTACTGAGAATAATACTTTTTCGAGCTTTGAAAAATTTTCTTAATGTGTAAGCAAGAGTCTTAGTTCCAGAGTCTCGATTACTCAGTAAACAAAAGATAACGTGGATGAAGCGACAAGCCCCACCACCCACTCAGCTGCTCAAGCAGAAATCTAGGAACCAGGCTGATTCCTCTCCTCTCATGCCCAATCCACGGGTCTCAGAAATTCACCCACTCTCCTCCATTCCCACGGCACCACCCTCTCTAGTCTAAACCGCAATCGCGTCTCACCCGGACGATTACTGGAACCTGTTTGGTAGAACTCACTCTTGCTTCTCCATCATCTGTCTCTTGGCGGCCAGAGAGAGATTTCAAAACTACTCATGAGGCCACATCATCTTCAATGGCTTCCTTCTTTCCTTCCGGGGTCCTACCACCTCCCAGCTTTATTTCCTACCACGCTTTGCCCTTACACCACTGGCCTGTGTAGGGTTCCCTCGTGAAGCCAGCCTCTTCTCTGCCTCAGGGACCTGCTCGTGTGTGCTCTGGCTGTAATGCCAACCTCCTTCTCACTGATCCTTTCCTGTCCGTTAAGGTCTCGGCATAACTGTCTTCCCCACAGATAGGCTCTCCCTGACCAACCCTTCTCCCTGTCTTGTTCTTCTCCCTGTGTTAATATCCGCAGTTTATTGTGTGCACGGTGCTTATCTAAAACTGTCCTGCTTATTTATTAATGTACATGCGCATGCAGTCTCTTCTTATCCACCACAAAGTCTAGCTCCTCGGGGGCAGGAACCATGTGATTCCCCTGAGTGCCTAGAACATAGTAGATATTCGGTGAATATCAGTTAAAGACATGAAAATGGGCAGCTCATCTAGAACAGAAGTGGGCACACTTTTTCTGTAAAGTACCCAGAGTAAGTATTTTAGGTTTTGTCACTTAAAGTCTCTGTTGCCTATTCTTCATGTGAAAACCACCCTTAGCTCTTATAAAACCAGATTACGTGCCATAGTTGCCAAGCCCTGACCTGGAGTGAGGAAATGGATCTTTGACCTTACTTAGCTCTGTTGTGTAACTTCTCTCGGAGGTGGAGGTGTAGTAGGTAAATTGAGTTAGATGTGCCAGTTGCTACTCTCTTATCCTGCCCGCAGTCCCTGGAGAGGTGGCTCTATGTGCTACCCGATTCCTCAGCGCCTCCTGTTTCCCACCCACGGCTGTCCTAGAGCTGAACATCATGCTAATCAGACAACGTCTCCATGAAATTTGTATTGGACCCCGAAATTGAACTAGTTAGATGCTGATAAGCTCTTGAAATAACATACAGTTAACCTTCGAACAATGCAGGGGTCAGGGGCACTGATACCCTTGCAATGGAAAATCTGCCTATAGCTTGTGACTCCCCCAAAACTTAGCTACATTTGTCCCTTAGCATCTTTGGGGGGTTGGTTGCAGGGCCCTCTGCAGGTACCAAAATCTGAGGAAGCTCAGGTCCCTTATGTAAAGTAGTGTAGACCAATGCATGCAGTAGCCCTCTGCATCCACGGGTTCCCAACCACAGTTACAAACACCGTTTCAGATCCACAGTTGGCTGAATCCACAAATGCTAAGCCCAGGGATCTGCGTAAAAGGATCTGTTCAGTTCAACCCCATGTTGCTCAAGTCAGCTGTAGTTGGGTAGGTCTGTGACACACCAAAGCAAATATAAGCTCATGTTTTCAGAGAATAGAGATGCCACAATAAAAAAAAGAGGTCAGTCTACTAAAGAAGCTTGAGAAACAAGGACATACGCAGACAGAAGCATAGACCTGAAGCCACAGAGTCCCAAGAGGAAAAAGACTGGCCTTGGATCCGGAACGCCCAGTCCCATGTCCCACGTGGTCTAAGCGCGCTTCACTATGTCCTTGGATATCTGTGAGCTGTTTGCTGTTATCTCTTCTTAATGGACCTCCTTGGAGAGAGTTTCTACTCCTGAGTAGAGGAATGGGTGTTTCAAGTACTATCAAAACTATCAATCAATACGCACATGTTTATGGACGTCTGTTAATGTTTAAGGCACCTGATAGACATGATGCGGGCACACAAATACACAATACAAGAAATTGCTGTTGCCCTCAGGGAGCGTAAATCAGCTGAGGGATGAGACAGAGATACGTGCGGTGATCATTAGCAGTGGAAGGGCGTGTATGGTAAGTACCGCATGGATCTCTAAGACTTTTAAAAAAATCAATTTTAATGGTATTGAAAGCAACATGGAAATAGATGCTGAGGAAATAATGGCTACTATTTCAGAATAACTACACAGTAGTGAATTTTGACACATAAAATTGCTTTTATCAGAATTGTACTTTTATGAAAATATTTAAGGCACATTTCAGCAGAATTTCAGAACTGCTAACCATGAGGCAAATCTATTCCAAAAGAGATAATGACTATCCTCAGAGTATCTAAAAAGTGTCGGGTCTTAACCGCAAAGGGAAGACAAAGTCCCTGGTGTGTCCAAAGTGAACTCTTGGGTATTTCATCAGTTTGGGCATCATGTTACCATTTGCCTTAGAAATGCACAGGCCGGCACTGCCTTCATGCTGACCAAACATTCACTCAGGAAATAAATCTTTAGTGGCCTGTGTTGTGTGGATTTAGGGATTAATTTGTCCTGATTTATAGAAACACCAACTTCTAGGAATCCTTCCTGTAAGAGCTTCCCAATAGAAAGTGGAAATAAACTCTGTAAAGACAGCAAGTAGTCAGGATTTTATTTTTTTTAAGTAAGTTTTTTATCAAGGCAATTTGAAGGGGAGCATGAGGCTGGGGCCCCAGAAAACATTATTATACATCCCAAAGCACAAAGATAGTGTTAAGAAGCTAAATATTTTCTCTCAAGAATCATGGGAAGAAACTGGTGAATGAAGAAAATGGCCCTAACAGTTCAGGTCTTGGACACATAAAAAGGAAAGCAGGCAGGGGCTGGGTAGAGGTGGGCAAAGTGGGGGTGGGGGAGGGCAGAAATTGGGACATCTGTAATAGTGTCAATAATAAAAATAAAGAAGAAAAAAAGCAAAGGGAAAGCAAATGCTTCAGAAAACGAAACTCATCCCAGAAACAAATGATCTCAGAGTTAATTCATGAATATGTTCACAAAACATTTTCTGAGTACATGTAATGGCCCCCAATATTACTATCGGATACTGTCCTGGGCTCACGCAGCACGAAGAAAAGCAAAGTCCCCTAATGCTCTAAGTGTCTAGCGAGGAAACTGGACAAACCAGTAGTCTTGGTGTTCTCTGGTGACCGCTTTGATAAATGGTACCTGAAGCACATGAGAGCGGCAGGTGAATTACACTGTGGGCTCAGAGACGGCGTCCTGTAGAAGCGAGCTTTGGGCTGAATTTCAAAGGGCAGGTAGGAGCTAGGTAGCTGGAGAATGAGGGGATGGAGTGGGACAGGCAGGACTGGAGTGCAGGGGCGGGACCTCAACTCTGGAAGTCTCCATTTGAGTGGCTTGTCTCTTCCATGGTCCTAGCGTCTGCAGAACAAGTCCGCCACGGTTCAAAATGTCCCTGAGGAACCCTGACCCTTGGGGTCTGGTGACACCATTTCCTCTTGTCATTCCTCCAGCCCTAGGACTGGCTGTCAGTGGTGCCTTGCTATTGCTGCTAATCCCCGGTTGCCTCCTCATCCCAACTGACTCTCACTTAGCTCTTCCGTCGCCTCTGTAACCAAGTCACTGCACTAAGTGTCCTCTACTCCAAAGACCAAAACCGAACACAGAACAGCTGGGGCAGTATGGAAACAACCAGTATCATTTCTGATCGGAAGCTGCGTTAACTGTGAATGGCTGGGGTGAACAGAGAGGCGCTCTTAAATCAAGAGCAGTAGGGTGCTAACCTGAGAAAACAGGAGCCATTGAAAGAGTAAGCGGAGCTCTGATTAACATGTATGAGGATCATCCTGAGTCCTGGGAGCGTTATGGGGAATGGCTTGACTGGGGTTGACCATGAAAGGATTCCCAGCAGGAAAGCCTTTTAGGGAACAGTTTCCATAACCCCGATGAGGGATGAGGCTGGTGTAGACTAGGCAGCAGTTTGCAAACATTTTGGTCTCAGGAGCCCTTTCCTCTCATGAAAGTTATTAAAGGCTCCAAGATGGCTGCCTTAGTTCTAGAAAATGCACATGGACACAGCCCATGTGATAGAACAGAGATCTCTGCTAATGACTATTTCTGTTTAAAAGCCAGGGTAACTTCTCTCAAACATCTCTCAGCTGACTCCCTCCCAGCACTTAAATTAGTCACTGAAAGGGGGGCAGGGGGAGTGTCATGTTTGGTCTAAACCAATCATCGTTCCCTCTATGAGACCAGGGTTGAGGCTGGATCCAGCCTCCTCTGCAGCGTATAGACATTTAAGTCGGTGCTATTGGAGGAGAACGTACAAAAGGCAACTATTGGATTCATCCAAGTCCCACGTCTACTGGTGATGAACCAGAGAGGCAGTGGAGGGAGCTGAGCTGATACCTGGGGACTGGCCTCTAAGGAACATGGACACATAAGGACCGGGCAAAGGAGAAAGAAACCCTCTCAGTCTATTCTGGAGTTGGGGGCTGCTAACATTGTTAGTACCAATCTTGATAAAATCGCTTAGCTTTCCTCATCTACAGAATGGGAGAAACAATTATGCCTATTTCATTAGTGCCGTAGAGAGGGGAGTAGAGCGTTAGAATATGCAGTTGGCACAGAAACCTAGAGGACTACTGCATTAGTAGCATTAGTATTCACTGAGGACCGGCTTCAGAGCTGGAAAGCTAATCAGAAGTAACAGGCGCCAGGAGAGAAGAGAATTTTAAACATACCTCCAGTGATAAATACTGGAAATGAGTCAGGTGGGTGAGGACCACCATGAAATGCTTGAGTTGTCCTCATCACATTTTTATTATCTCCTGTTGCCCTATATTAAACTAGCCATCCACAAACTTTTTTCTGTTTTTTTGCACAAACTCCAGGCAAACTAGGTCTCTTTCTTTCTGTCCCTTTGGAGCTGATGGCAGGATTTATATTTCATCCACTACAGTGTGTCTAACCCTTGTTTGTAGTCCAGGGTTTCAGCCTGCCAAGATCGATCTGCATCTTCGGTCCGCCGTGCTTACGTTGGACGGCTCTTCCATTGTCAATGTCATTGGTGCATTTGATGAGTGCATTTGTGTATTTTTTATCCCATCTTATTATACCAGTTACGTGATAAGAATATTTAAAAGAGAAGTAACTTTTCTCTAAGTTCCATTTAGTTTCCTCATCTGTAAAAGGCTATAATTCTATTTTATTTCACACAAGGCTGTGATAAATAAGTGAAAGCCTGAACATGTCTAGTGCTGTGTCTAGCACAAAGATGTTCCTAAGAATTGTTTCCTCCTCTGTCTTTCCCTTCTTTGTAATTTTTAAAAAAATATTGCTTTAACATATTGCTGTACTTCTAAAGGGAACTGACGTGTAGACTAGAACAGTGCATCGGAATACCATTGACTAGAATAGATTAAATGGAATTTCATGCTTCTAGCTGGTGACGGCGTCCTGAAGTGAGGCGAAACGCATACACGTGATTCCAGCTCCTCTTCTGGAGATCCGCTAATCCCCGCCCACGCCCCCACCTCGCTGCACCCCACACTTCCTCCTCCCCACCCCCTCCCACCCCACAAAGCAGATCACAGTCACCCCACTGTGGACAGCAATGGAGTCACTGAGTAACTGCGATGTCACGGCACCAGGTTGGGGCAGGAGATGCTCAAAGCCAAGGACAGCCTTTCTGCCTTTTAGGCCCGAAGGAGCCACAGTGCCTGGGTATACTGTCCTTGGACCCGAGCTCTTTACTTCCCTGTGCACCCAGGATCTCATGGAAGACAGTCAGAAGGGGGCTTCTGGTTTCTGCCCCCTCTCCCAGGGAACAGCACATCTCCCGTGCGTTCTTTCATGCTCTCCACGACTCTTTCCTAACCCTTTGGAACTGGGTGCCAGGCGCAATGACAGATGCTGGGGACACTGTGGGAGCAAGGCGGGCAAGGTGCCTGCTCTCAGGGGAGTTGCCGTCTGGGGGGTGGGAAGCGGTGAACGTACAGAAAGATGCGCGAACCAGACGATATTAGACACAAGTGTTCATACAGGGCCTACGAACAAGCCGTGGCAGAGCGTGGCTCCCTCGGGTGGGGGTGGGGCAGGGAAAGCCCCTCTGAGCAGGGGACAGTCCAGCGGAGACCTCAATCGTGGGAAAGGACCAGTCACCCTAAGACCTAAAGAACATTGCTGGGAGAAGAGACGCTAGGACCAAGCCCTTGAGGTGGAGACCGAGTTGCCTCGTTCACAGAGGTTGTGCGGCCCGGTGACAGCGCCCGAGGCGGGGAGCAGCGAGAGATAAGGGGCAGCGTCGGGGGCCAGGCGACGCGGGCAGGAGCAGGCCAGCGCGGGCCCGTCAGAGTCTCCCGGGGAGCTTTCAGAACGACGTGGTGCCCTGGTCCCGGGGTTCTGATTCACTCGTTCTGAGGTGGGGCCCGGGCTCCAAAGGCTCCCAGAGCGTGTTGCACAGCCAGGGGTGCGATTCCGCCATGTGTGGGAAGGGAGCCCGTGTTCTCTCCTAAGCGGCGGGGGAGTCACTAACGGGCATTACGCAGAGCAGGGGTGGGGTCCGAGTAATTTACTTGGAAGGTCCCTCCAGTTGCTCAAGACAGGAAGCGGGCTGTTACTGTCTTCTTGTGGACATACGCTTCCATTTCTCCTGGTTAAATACCTGGGTACGGAGTTGCTGGGAACAACCCAAATCTCTCTCAAAAGACGAATGGATAAACACGTGGTGATAGGCTCACGATACTCACTCAGCAATAGAAGTAAAGAACTACTGATACGTACAATAACATGGATGAGTCTCAAAACCATTATGTTGAGCAAAACCGGCCAGGCACAAGACAGTGTATGCTCTGCGATTTCTTTAGAGGGTTAGACAAAGTAAGACTTATCTATGGTGACAGCACCCAGAAGTGGCTGCTTCTAGGGACAGAGACTTACTGGAAGGTGGGGGTGGGGGTGGGGTTCCTAGGGAATTTATTAGGGCAATGGTCTACATTTTGATCTCATGGGTGTACACATTTACCAAAACTCATTAAGCTGTACACTTAGGATCTGTACATTTCATTGTGTGTGAATTCTGCCTCAATGAAAAAACCAGAAAAGGGCTGCTCCATACCTAGAATGGCTTTAAAAGCAAATCCCAACACCGTGGGCTGAAGAGGACATGTAGCCACGGGAACTCCCCTGTACTGCCTGTGGGAATGCAAAATGGAGAAGTTGGGCACTTTCTTATGAATTAAACGGGCACTTACCACATGACTCAGCAAGCTCACGGCTAAGGCTTTACCCAGGAGAGAGAAAATATGTCACACCAAGACCTGTAGGTGCATGTTGCCAGAGAGAAGCAACAGAGATTACAGCCAGGAGTCTGTCTGCAGCATCCTGCTGATGGATGATGGCTTCTTCTAGACTGATGGGAACAGAGATGAAGCACAGTTAACAAATTCAGAGTAAGCTCTGGAGGCGGAGTGTCAGGGAGCCACACTGGTTGTGTGGGAAGCAGAGAGAAATCAAGACTGGCTCCCAGCCATGGCCCCTGCCCCGATGGGTGAGGATGTCCCTGGTGGAGCCGTGGAGGGCAGGGAGGAAGAGGCTGGGGAGAGGCAAACTGTGAGTTCTGTTCTAGCCACATTAAGTCTGAGTGTCTATTACACACTGTGGATACTTTAGCCATGTATTTCTGGAAAAGATGCTTCCATCTTTCGCTGTCAAAATATAAATTCGGTGCCGTGATACAAAGTGGAGGTAGAATGCATCTCCTTGGAGTTGTGATAGTACAGTCAGGAATAGGCTATGACACACAGATTTGGATATACTTTAAAATCTCTGTATAATTGTGGACCAGTCAGATAGAATAAACAAGAAAATATTCAGGCTGAGACGAAGCCATAAACAGTTCAATCTGAGCAAAGTGCTGTAGTCCCCTGAGTAGAGGCTTATAGGAGCTAATAGGCTTGAAAATTAGACACTGATGTGATTTAGACTCAGGGGCGTGGGCTCATAGGACCATCCCCCAAATTTAGAGGTTTAAAATGACGATACATGTTTATTATCTCACAGTTTCTGTGGATCAGGAATTCGGGAGCAACTTAGTGATTTTTGTTTTTTGAGCAGGAAGGAACTGCTTAGTTTTGAGTTGGGTCAACCTGTTGGCTAGGCTGCAGTTATCTGAAGCTTGACAGGGGCTAGACTCTGTTTCCCCGAAGGGTGAGTAATACCCAGGGCAAGGTGATGCTGGCGGTTGGCTGGGAGACTCAGTCCCTTCCCACACGGACTGCTCCCTAGACCTGCATGAAGAGCTGGCCTCCTCCAGAGCCAGCAGTCCGAGACACGCGAGGCAACAGCAATGTCTTAAGACTTGGCTTCTGAAGTCACTCGCCAGCATTGCCACAAAATCCTATTGGTTACACAGGTCAGTGCAGTTCAGAATGGAAGTACGTATTGGGTTGGCCAAAAAGTCCGTTTAGCTTTTTCCGTAAAATAAAAGACACACTTTTCACTTTCACCAATAACTTGACTGATTTGGGTATTTTGAGTATGTTGGCTGTCTCAATTAATGTCTCGATTTGATCGCTACCAACTTCAACTGGTCTGCCCAACTGTGACACATCATCCAGCGAGAAATCTCCAGCACAAAACTTCCCAAACCATTTTGGACACGTTTGATCAGTCACAGCACCTTCTCCCTACACTGCACACATCTTCTCCTGCATTTCAGTTGCGTTTTACCTTCCTTGATATAATAAAGCACAGTGTGCCAGAAATGTTGTGTATTTTCTTCCATCTTCAGTATTAAAATGGTTGCACAAAAACTCATCAATTTTGGTAAGATTTTTTTTTTTAATGCGCGCTGATATGACAGCTGTCTCAACACAACCTAACAAAACTGTTTCAAAGGAAGTTAAAGACAACTAAGTGCTGCTAGAGCCATCACAGGGCAAAAACCATAAGGAACTTTTTGACCAACCCAATATCCACCCAGGGGAGTGGCTAACGGGAGGTGACTTTTGGAGACTGGGGATGACTTTTGCGTTTTGGAGTGGATGATATATTAAGAGTAGGAAGGGACTCCTCCTGGTAGTGGTGCCGTGAGCAGAGCTCCCCTAGATGTTTGTGACTCCGGACCACGTATGAAATTGAACCAGCCCTGGAAGTGCGACCAAAAGAATCTGAGATATAAAAAACTTTAAGTGACAAGCATCGTTTTAAATATTGGGAAGATTTTATGATTCTATAGAGAAATATTTAAGAAAATTAAACACATCGTATGAGTATTTTTGTGCAAGGAATCTGTATATTTAGTATCTTAAGTATTTAAAATGTTTAAGAGAATAAAACTTGTTAGAATAACATAGTGTATGTGAGTACTATTTAAAATGTGTAATCTAAGTAATTGATTTATATGTGTGATTTTAAGTGGAAATCTTGCAACGCTTAAATGTAGTATTAGACATTTAAAAGAACAGAATTAACATATTAATAAGATTAATTTATTGGATGTATATGAATTACTTAAGTACTTGTAAAGAGTTTTTTGTCAGACAACTGAAGTCTTTTTTTTAATTCAATATACTAAATTTACAAATGCAGTTAAAATATTTAATGTAGGTTAATTAAGTAAATTTGGAAATGTGACCAAACATTAATCAAAAGCCCCCTTAGAAGTAGTTCTTTAAATTTAGCTATATATCTATAAAATTATAAGCTGAATTTACAAGCTCAGAAAAAAGTCTCCTTGGGTTTTGACTTTGTAAAGTCCAATATTAATTTCAAAATCAGAGTAAATTATGAACAATTTTTCTGTGCATGAGAGCCACCCTCGAGTGAATAGGTTCACCTGGATGGCAGGTGGGGAAGCGGGAAGAGAGGTTCTGGCTGTGGGCCAGGGCGTGCGGAATAAACTTGAGCCTGACCCTCTGGTGCCTGATGGCTAAGCTAGTTCACCTGTAAGCTCCTCCCTGCCCAGGCCAGAGGGTGGGGGGCGGGGGGCAGGGAGCCGTGCTCTGCCTGGGGTGTCAGTCCCCCACCCCGTCCCCCTTGTCCTCACTGTGCTCTGCACACGGAGAATGTGCTGCTCTGGCCTTCATGCCAACTCACAGCATGACTATTGCTCTGTGCGAAGGAGCTGAGCACACGGTATCATGGTCTTTCTTTATTAACTTGCTCTTTGATTGCGCTGGGGGCTGCGAACTGACCGGGACTAATTGTGGCTGCTGGATGCCAAGGGTCCAGTCAAGACCTGCCGCCGGCCCTGGACAGGAAAGCTGCCGATGCGCCGCGTTGTAGGAACAGGACTTCCCCATAGAAAAGCACCCGCTCGTCTAATACTGTTCAGTGGCGGGGCCCAGGCTCACGCCAAGCTTTTGGTAGTGATGTTGAGGTTTTAAATCTACAGTAACTGATCTTATGCTTGAACCCCTTGCCCAGCTGAGTTATGGGCAGGAGTGCTCTCAGATTTCCTATTGGAAAAGCATCTGTCTTCCCTTGCCCTGGTGAAAAGGAAGGATGAGATTTATATATTGATACCGTGAATGATACATATTACACATGAGTGGTTGAGAAAACACCCTTTTCTAGACCCCGCTCCCTTAAACGCTAGCCATTAGCGTAGAATGCTTTCATTGCAGAATCCTCACTTGAGCAAGGTTTTTATATAACATTATTCATACTCCTGGCCTTGGGTGCCAGTTACGTCTCTCAAGTCTGAAATGGCTTTGTTCGTTTTTTCAAGAAATCTGCCCACCTTACAGACCTACAAGTTAACTAACCAGCCTGTCTTTTCTTTCCCTCCCAGAGGATTTGGCTCTTATGGTTTCCTGCCAGCTCTTACTTTCCAATTGAAATAGTTCAGTTGCTCTGTTTCTAAAACATAGAATTTATGACACCTGGCTTTCTGCCAACCATGTCCTTCTCGTGTTTTTAAAACTGAGATGAATGTTACAGGGTGGCCTCGCAGGCCTGACCCGCAGTGAGAGATCAGGGGTGACATAGCGGGTGTCTGCACAGACGGACGCTCTGTCCTGGGTGGCGAGGCTGCTCCGGGAGGGTGGGGCCCGCACCCAGGGTGAAACTGTGGTACGGAGTGGAGAAATATGTGCAAGAGATTAGGCGAGGTTTGGCCGATGGGAGGCAAGATTTAGATTCTTCCCCTGCCCTCAGCGCCCTGGTGAGTATTTATTGTCCCATTGAAAGGGCAGTGTTGTTTATTCCTTTCGGCCATTTCGGTAGCAAGCAGAGAACCAGGTGACAGAGAATATTTATAAAGGCTCTAGGAAGAACCACTCTATTTTTTTTTTTTTTTTTCTGTTTACAATGTTCTTTCTCTCTTCCTACCTCTGCAGCCTTGCTCATCCTCTTGTTTCTGCTAGTACTGAAAAGTTGTGCCTTCTGCAAGAGAGCAGAAGTCTCAGGCATGTATGACATCCGCATGACCTTCGGGCCAAGTGATGCTTCCGTTTCTATGGCTCTGTTGAATAACAGGGAACTTCCTTTACCTTTTCGATTCCTTTCTAGGACTATGTTTGTTTTTACATTGCTTTCACTTCTAATTGGCTATATATATTTAAACTAAACTTTTGAGATATAATACTGAGAAATCTTGTGTACCCTTTGCCCAGTTTCCCCCAGTAGCAGCGTTTTGCAAAACTATCGGACGGTGTCATTGTATGATGTGTTCGCGTACAGTGTAGATATCACTGACCTTGATATACTCAAGATACATAACATTTCCATCACCACGAGGATTCCTCGTGTTGCCCTTTTAAGGCTACATCCACTTTCCTTCTCCCCTCGCCCCTCACTGTGCCTAGGTCACTGCTCATCGAGTCTCCATTTTTATAACTTGGTCATTTCAAGAATGCCATAGAATGGGATGATGCAGCATATAAGCTTTTGTTATTGTCTTTTGGTTTTGTCCCTCAGCATAAATTCCCGGAGATTCGTGTGTGTACTACTAGTCCTTTCTCCCTTTCTGTTCGGTTCTAATTGCTGACTACTATTTCATGGTATGGGTGTCCTACAGTTTGTTTACTGTTCACCCATTGAGGGACATCTGGGCTGTTTCCAGTTTTTGGCTATTATGAGGAAAGCTGCTAGGAACATTTGTGTACAGGCTTTTATGTGAACATAAGTTTTCATTTCTCTAGGATAAATGCCCAAGAGTGCAATTGCTGGGTCTTGTGGTAGCTGCATGTTTAGTTTTATAAAAAACTACCAAACTGTTTTTAAGAGTGGCTGGACCATTTTACATTCCCACCAGCAACGTCTGAGTGATCCAGTTCCTCCACATCCTTGCCAACATTTGACAGTGCCACTATTTTTTATTTTAGCCATTCTGATAATAGTATAGTGATAATATCTCATTGTGGTTTAAATCTTCACTATTTTCCTGATGGCTAATGATGTTGAACATTTTTTCATGTGCTTATTTGCCATCTGCATATCCTCTTTGGGAAATGTGTTCATGTTCTTTGCCCATTTTCTAATTGAATTATTACACTTTCTTTTTTATTTGTTGCACTTTGCGTGTTCTCCATGTATTCTACATATCGGTTCTTTGCTGGATCTGTGGTTTACAGATATTTCCCCCAGTCTATAGCTTGGTTTTTTCATCCTCTTACTGGGGTCTTTGGAGAGAAAAATTTTAATTTTGAGAGCTCGAGTATATCATTTTTCCTTTGATGTGTTGTTTGGGCTGTTCTTAAAAAAAATTATGATTTGTTTTTCTAAAAGTGTTATAGTTTCACATTTTACATTGAAGTCACGGGCACATATTTTTAATTATCTACTTAGACCTCGGCGGTCTGACATAAACCTCAGCATGTAGAGTTCTTCCTGCCCTCGTTTTCCTTCTCAAGCCTCTGCTGAGTGCCAACTCCGACTCAGGTCACCGACACCAAGCCCTGGGTACAGTTACCGACGAGGTACATGATCTGACTTTGTAATGAGTCAGCTGAACGATGTACTTACAAGCGTGAGTGCTGGAGCCAGACTCTTGGTTCAAATCCCAGTGCCACCTCTCAGAAGTGCTGGGATCTTTACAGGTTACTTCATCCCTCTGAACACTCATTTTTCACAGCATTCACATCTGAAGAAAAATAATAGTAATACCTGTTTCTCAGGAGTGTAGTTAGGAGTAAATAAAATGTTACACGTACGCTGCTTAGCTCGGTGCCTGGCACACACATGGAAAACAGTCAGTGAATCTTGGTTCCTCCTCCGCCACCCCTCCGTCGGCTTCCTCACCTCAAGAGTCTACTTTCCTGCTGCCCATTTCCTCCTCTTTGCCTCTGCTGGGCTTGCTAGAATCCCCTGTCTCCACACCACCGTGGTGTTCCTATGTGTGGGCACGCTGCCTTTATTGTTTCAGAGGTGTGGCATGTACCCCCAACTGCTCAGCTCCTGAAGGCATGTCCTAGCCCTCCATGCAGTCTCGGGGGCAGGTGGCGAAGACCCCACAAGGCCCCAGTATGCTGCTGGGCGGGGCGGGGGGCGGGGGGGAGTCCTCAATTGCAGCCTGTTTTGTAAAGCTCACCTTGGCAGAAGGGATCCAGAGCCTTAAACCCCTTGACCAAGTGCTTTACCTTTTTCAGATTCTATCCCAAGAATGGTCAGAGACTTGAATAAAATTCTGCATACGGGGACATTTCTCACAGCCTCACTTGTACAAGTAGGATTTAGAAAAACAAAAATGTAGACAATAAAAAATCAGGAATCATGCAAAGTGCATTTATATGGTGGAATATTATCCTGTCAATAAATTTCTATATTCCTAACCATAGATTATATAGCTATAAGGATATTCACTAAAAAATTCTTTATCATAATGAAAAACACAGGAATAACCTAAAAGCCCAACTGTGTGGATAAATTAAATTTAAAAGTTGTCACAAAATAGAATCAAAGTATGAGCCCATTAAAAAATAAGTATGTATAGAGCGAGACACACATAAGTATATAAAAAACAGAAAAAAATGTGCACCCAAATTTTAGTGGTGATTGTCTCTGAGTAATAGTTTTTTGGGTGACTTTAATTTTGATTTTGGCTTCTCTAGAACATAACAGGTATTACTTTTAACGTAGAAAAGAAAAATGAAAGTTATAACCTATGTTTTAAGTAGTGTTTTGGAGACTATTTAATTACATGACTATAATGGTCATTCATCCATCGCATTCAAACATGTATTATCTGGGTGCCAGTGTTAGGTCCAGTACCAGCAACGCGGTGGCGAGCACAGGTGACAGTCCTTATCACAAGTTCAGGTGAGGGGTACAAACACTCAGGAGGCAGGGGAGCAGTGACAGGTGGGTGCCCGTACTGCTCAGAGGAGGGTGCGGTGAGGGGTCGGATAAGGCTGTCTGGTAGAACCGAAGTGCGTGAGAGCCAGAACAGGGGTGCCGATGGCGAAGAGCGGTCTAGGCTGAGGGTGATGCCCTTTCAAAGGTTCGGAAGGGATACACCCATGAGAAAATGTGAAAAGCCCTGTGTTGGGGGCGGTTTGGAAGCAGAGCTAGAAAAAGTAGGACAGGGAGCGTGAAGGTCCCCATGGGTTAGGCTGGTGACACTCTATCCCTCAGAGTGAACAGGCAAAAAAGAGCAATTACAGGCTTTACGTGTGAATGGCATGATCATATGTTTGCTCTAGAGGTGAGAGTGGCTGCTGAGTGGGGAATGAGCTCGAGGGACACAGGACGGGGGCAAGCAGACCAGCGAGGCCGTAGCTGGGTGGCTGTGACCATGGTGGCGGCTGTGGGGCTTGGGGGATGAGACTGATGAAGGAATGACCTGGTGACCGATGGGGTCAGGCTGGTGGCAGCGTCAGAGAAGGTGTCGAGGAAAAGCACGTGTCCAGGACAGTGTTTTGGTTGCTGGACTGGCAATTGTGTCTGGTGCCACCGCTCACTGAGATGTGGGACAGGTGACCTGTGGGCACCAAGTGGGAGGGAGACTGAGCCCCGTGTGGGACACTGAGTCTGAGCAGCCTGTGGGCAGCCCAGTGGGCATTAGGGAAGCCTGCAGGTCAGGTGTGACCCTGGCTGCGCAGACGGACAGGTGTCGGGGCCCGTAATGAGAGTAGATGTGGTCACCAAGAGACGCACGAGGAAGGAGAAGAGAAGCGGGCTGAGGACGACCCGCGTGTAAGGGGCTGGGGGCTGGAGGTGAGAAAGTGGGCTCCCACCTGGTCTGGGACAGTTTCTGTGTGTGATGTAATTCACACCTCCTTCTGGGAAGCAATTAGCATGCCTGATAAAGTGTGGGGACGGTTTCCTGACAGGCCTTCTAAGGCTGAGAGCTCCTTCTGGGAAGCTGGGGTTACCTGTCCAGCAGACTGACTAGCCTAATCATCTTTAACCAGATGTTTGTTTTTTAAATTCCATTCTAAGCGTGGTTGGTGAACCATTCTTTTTTTTTTCTGATAAAGTGCCTCAACCAAAATGACTCCTTCAGTTGATTTTTTTCCCCCAAAAGCTTCCCCTCAGGTGCTCAGAAGCAGTTTGTTTGAGGCCTTGCTTTATCGGAAGAGAAAGACCAACCTGCGAGAGAGGGCACCCAGGCCAGAGTGGAAGGAGGGGAGGCAGAGGCTGTGGGGGCCCTGGGGCCAGGCGGGAGCAGGGCTGCGTGGACCGCCGCAGTCACCCGCCGGTGGGTGGTGAAGGACGCCAAGAGTGGCAGAACGCCACCGGATCCAGCACTGAGAACCTCAGCCGTGAGGGTGGCCAGAGCAGCTCCTCTGGGACGACTGGGAGCTTCGGGCAGGTTTCAAGTGGGGCCTCAAAGAGGAAGGGAGAGGCGGAGAGGGTGAGAGCGTCCCTTTTCTTTTCGGTGGGAGCCCTAAGCGCACTTCAACGGGTTTGGGAAGGACTCAGGAGCCCGAGAAGCAGAAGGCAACCACCTGAAAGAAGGGCTAATTCTGAGTGAGAGACCCGCGAATGTGGGGCAGGCTCAGGGGAGTCTGAGCCCGGGCGGAAGGTCACCTCTCAGCCATGGCGACAGGAGGGAAGGGGTCAGGGGAGCCCGCGGGGAGGAGGGTCCCAGGTTTGGTGGCGGGAGGTCAAAGCTGCTCCTGTGCAAGGGCCTGTCATTCCTGGGACGCGGGGGCTAGGCGCTCTGCTGGGAGGGCAGACTGAGGGCCACAGGGGAACTCGGAGAAAGACCCTGAGCTGAATGGGAGGCCGAGCTGACTGGTGCCAGTGGTGACAGTCAGGGCACCCCAAGGTGGCGGAGGATGAAGACCGCGTGGAGCCAGTAAGGCTGTGATTTCCTGCGGCGGTGCTCAGAAGTCCTGATTTGGGCATGAAGAAAGCTAAACTGTTTCGATGATTCTGGACTGTCCTCAATGAAACCATTGAAGTTTGGCAGCTTTCTCTGCCCATCCTTTAAATACAGACCCTTGGTTCCCAGCCGAGGCTGTTTCCTACTTTGTAGACACTTCCCTTGATCTCAGCCACTCCCAGGCCTCAGTTCACCTCGGAGCTGTAACCCAGGCTTTCCCATCTGCCTTCTGGGCATCTTCAGCTGGGCGTCTCCTCAGCCGAACTCACCAACGTCTCCACTTCATCATTTCTGCTCCTCTGCTGCGGAGGGAGGGGGGTGGCCTGGGCTTCCCTTGCTCAGAGCCCGATGAATGCCTATTGAGTCAGCGAAGGAATCCACTCAGGAACCCACTGGGTCCTCTAAGCCAGAGGCCTGGAGCCACCTTTCAGCCCACCTTCTTCCTCACCTCTGACACCCAGGCCGTGGAGTCTTGGCCACAAAATGTGCCTCAGGACAGGGAAAAATGAACTATCAAGCAATTCTAGCACAGAGACTGCTTGCTTTCCCCTCCTTTTCTTTCGTTCATTTGCGCTGGAACTAAACCATGGCGGGGGTGGGGGTGGGGGGACCTCCATCTTGTCCCCACCCCGCCCCCACCCCACCCCACCCCCAGCACCCAGCCCTCCCAAGCACAGAGTGTAAGTCAGGTTTTCATTTGCTAATGATGTGGGCTCAGGTTATAATGGGCTATTAAGGTGTTTTGTGGAGGAGAAGAGGAAAATGGAGCTTTCCTGTGGAGGGATAAGGGGGGGGTGGGGGGGGAGAGGAAGGAAGGAGGAGGGCTCCAGGACGGATCCAGGCCTGGGAGACCTGGTTGAGTAGGACCCTGCGGTTCCAAGTCCTCCCTGACCGGCTCCTGGGCCCTGGGGCCTGAGCCTCTGCTCTGCAGGTGTCCTCAGGGCTTGGCATGAAAGCTCAAAGTGCTCACCATGCAATAAGTCAAGTTGCAAGGAGCTGGGGCAAAGAAGGCAACTTTATCCAGACAGCCAGAGTGCCAGGAAGACGGCGGGCTAGCCAGCGTCCCAAAGAACCATGCTGAGAAAGCACAGAATCCAGGCTTCTGTCCGTTAGGAGAAGCAGGGATGGGAGGGGTCTGAGGTCAGGAGGTGACCGGTGACCACAGACATCTGGACCTCAGCCGAGGTCCACGGGGGATGGGGAAACTCCTTTGCTATTGGTCAACAAACCAGTTTCCATGGTCCCAGTCAGAGGTTCCTGTACATCTCTTGATAAACAATCATTATTTTTTACAAACCTTTCTTGCCTCCTTGGGGAGGTAGTTTCCAGCAGGAAGGTTGTCTCAGTCATTCCTGAGCTCCAGGTTAGATTCCTTTAATGATTAGCATTTCTACTTGCAGGACTAAGCACAAGTTGCTGACTGACAGAGGAACTGGGCAGGCTCAAGCAAGATGGGGTCCAAAAGACACTGTTGTCTTGTTACTGCCCAGCAGGACCTTCGTTTGGTCCCCTAGATGCTGCTGTCCCCATATGATGGCCTCTACTTAGGGGGAGCCGTCCTGAGGTGTCCCAGAGACACCCCTGATGGGCCGAGGGTGGGGGGCCCCCACCCATTCCCGGAGCAGGCGTTGAGACACCTGAAGGGCTGGGGCTGAGTCAGCCCCGCCACCGTCGCAGGCTGGTGTGCCCGCTGTCTCCATCCACACTCGGTGACCATAGTCCAAGGCCCTACCTCTCACCGGCTCACTGCAGAAGCCGCTCACCGAGCCTCCCTACCTGCGTCTCACCCCAGCCCCTCCGTTCTCCACACAGAAGCCGGAATTTTTGTAAAATACGAAGCCAAAACCCACAACCAGCACTTGGTTCCCCTGCTCCCTTGCTCACCTGGCTGATACCTATGGCCCTTCAGGGTTCAGTTAGGGTCACTTATTCTGACTTATTCTTCTAGACCCGCCCCCTCCCACTGCACACACACAGCATGAGAGCCCGTGTGTTCACTTCCTCCAAACCCTGTGGTTCACGGTCATCACTTGTTTATATTTTGACTGGCCTGCGGGCAGGGAATAGGTGTCCTTGCCACCTTGTCTGGCGCCTGGCCCCGTGCCTCCGCAGGGTCTCCAGGAGGGGTTCTCAGACGTGAGTGTGGATCCGAATTACCTGCAGGGCTGGCTAAAACCCGCGTGGCGGCTCCCTTTCTGATTCAGCAGGTCGGGGCCGGGGCGGGAGACGATCCCTCTCCCACAAGTGCTCGGGCGCAGCTGCTGGAGATCACATTGGAGTCCCCACCGCTCTGTGTCTCCTAAGAAAAGATGGAAGGGGTAGATTGGAGAGATTGTTCAGGTAAATAGGAAGGTCGCTGGAGAAGCATAAGCCTTGGAAGTCTCCGAGGTCATTAAATGAGAGACTTCGATGGGATATTAAAGATGACAGAAGCTTGCGAGCGCTGACAGGTCCGGAGTAGCTGTGCGTGCGTGTGAGTGCGAGGTGGCCCGCAAGGGACAGGGTGCAGGCGGGCGGCCAGAGGCCTGAATGTTAAAAAATTTTTTCTTTTCTTCAAAAAAGTACACGACCGAAATGAAAACAGTGGAAGTCATAAGTGAAAAGAAAGGTTGTAAGATGGAATGTGGGACATCATTGTGACTTTATTAAAAATGCCTACAAAGAAGACTAAACATATATGGCAAGATTTGTACCAGGCGAGCTTTATGACCTTCCTTCGCCGTTCTACATTTTCAAAACTCTCTCCATTATCATGTTTGCTCTTCAGGGTCAGAGAAAATCTTTTCCTGTTTTGAACCTTGAATGGCAGATGCGGCGACACACCCATCTGGTCGGAGTGAACGATCTCCTCTCCTGCCCCGTGTCAGACCTGTTTCTCTTTGCTCCCTTCACTTGGGCTAAAAGTATGAAAGCCAACAAAATTAAAACAGCCCAAATGAAAAGGAGACAAAGAAGGGGGACAAAAAAGAAAGAAGAACCTCAAGTAGGAAAAAATTTAGTTGGTACTGACCTAATGTCATCAACGGGAAAGCGCCTTGGTTACTGGCCTGCCAATCACTCCTTCCGACTGAATGTTGGAACCACCCACCTGGCTGTTCAGGACCCATGACCTCACCGACTGGTCAGACAGGGAGGTCTGGTCCTAATCTCTTACCTGGGACTTTCTGTTTCTTCTCATGGGATGCAGGCATGGGCTGGACCTGGTTCTCCACGTTACTCTTCTTATTGAGAGTACGCCCACGTACCCCTCCTTGAAGTAGGTCCCCTCCCACCCAAATAACGTCATTCCAAAAAGTGAGTTATTCTTTTCTGTCACTTAGTTATTAAAATTACTGCTTTTTATTTTTAATTACTTGACAACCTAAGCCCTCTTCATAACAAGGTTTATTTGGGGCACAAATTCAAAGTTCCAATCCAGGTACAAGTAAACTTTTAGAACACAACCCATTTTACCCAGGAGAACACTTGTACAAAGGAAAAATTCTCTCTGTGCGACATGATGTATACCAACTGGCAATGGTATTTGTCAGTAAGAATTTCTTGCTCATTTCTCTAAAGGAATGAGGTAGATAGTACTTTAGCATATGAATTCACTTCACTTCAGATATAACCAATTCTGAATTTCTTGTCAAGGCTTTATAATTCTTTACCTGCAGAGTAGACACAAAGGAAATGACCAGCTAAACATTTATAGGTATAACTATGTATGGTTTCACACCCAGAAATATGAATATCCAAGTTTTTATTCCATAAAAAATCCATTGTTATGGAAGAAAGTAATTAAACTGTATGATCACAGCAAAATGGAAGGGGTATACAGAATTGGAATTATCACCGAGAACACTGGCCAGATCAGAAAAGACTGGAAGCTTAATATTTCAACTACAATGACTCCTTCGTAGCCATTTTCTCGAGTATCCTTTCATCTCTGATGATAAAGTGTGAATCAGCAGAGCCAGCGGAGAGACCAGGAAATGGCGATCCTCGGTTGTTTGGTAGGAGACAGACAGTAAGCAACAGAGTGGAACCAGATACTCTGTTTCCTTATTGTCTGCTCAGTACTTCTTACTCTGGAATATATTATCTGTGCTGCCAAAAGGCAAACCATGTCTCTGCCTTTCCCATTTTAGAGATAGGTTGTATAAAGTTTCCTTGGTGGCCCAATGGCAAAAGATGCCTGTCCTTTAACAAATATCAACAGCTAATCATTAATGACAGTTTTTTTTTTGTTTGTTTGTTTTTTTACGTGTTCCTTCTCGATCAAGTTGTCCTCCATTTCTTCAAATAATTACTTTCTACATTAGGTAAGAGCATTCAGAAGTTAGAAGTTAGATTTTCTCTTGTGTATCATTTCAGTGGGGAAGCGAAGGCCCAAAGAGATTTGTCCAGGGTCTTAGTGTGAGTTGATTGGCGTCTCCTGACTTCTGGTCCAGGGCTATTTACAGCGAGCCCATGCCACTGCCCCCGCCATCACTTCTGAAGAATTGGCACAATTGAAAGGATGTTCCTGGGACCGTCAGTCTTGACTGGTGTATCTGCACGGGGCATCTGTTTGCCATTGCGCCTCTTTATTATTCTCATTTATTTATTCACAACTTTGATTTTGTTGCCTGATGTATTAGGAGTGGGGGTAGAAAAAAACAAGTACAATAGCAAGTGGCAAGTGTGACTTAATTTTTTCTAGGGGGAATGAGTGAAGTCTGGCTGGAATTTAGAAGTTGCAATTTTCCATGGAGAGAAGACCAAGGAAAGAATAGAGGAGGGATGGCCGAGGAAATTGATAACCTCCTCCTGCTGGGGTTATCTCATTCCTTCTAATCACCCTTTAGGCAGGGACTGTTGACCTCATTTCATTACTCATGAAGAGATTGAGATTCGGAGCTCTGTAATTTACCCCACAGAAACGCTGATAATGGGTAGAGCCAGGTCCAATGCAGGGTCTGTCTGGCCATGAATCTGTGTCATTTACTTGTATGGTAGAGTATGTGTAAGGTGAACCAATGAAAATAACAATAACTGCAATGCAATACTAACAATAGTAATAATGGGAGCAGAGTGCTTTACATCTGTGATCTGTCTGAACAGGACTAAAGGAGCACGCAGTCCTTGTCTACTTAAGATTTCCTTTGGCTTATGTTGTTTTCTGAAAAATGGTGGAAAGGTCCCATTACTTTCGTTTTGCCATGTCTATCAGGTCTTATGTTCTGAATGTGGGTGGGTGGGTTGGTGTGTGTGGCTGTGAAGTCAGACCTGACATATTCAGAATTCATCCAATGCCTTTGGGTTCCATAGATACCGAATGTTGTCATTAGTGATCACTGCTCCTATTTACTGAATGGGAGTTTTAATCTGCACTGAGGTGTTTCTTTTTCAAGCTAAGTATAATATACACCCTTATTTCCTCGGTGGGGTCCTTGAAAGAAATATGTTAGCCTTCTCATGAAAAAGCAAGTTCGTATTCTGTGGAAAATCAGTAAGTGCTCATTTGTACACATAATACCCACCCCCCACTCCCCATGAATCTCTGACGACTAATTTTGTGGTATTAGTCTGCAACTCCAGTTTTAGCATTAGGCTCAGTTCTTACATTTGGAAGGCAACGTCCAGCTGTGTGATACTGCCTAACAGAAAGGTGTTGTCATTTTATAAATAATCACTGTCTTCGAATGAATTAATGCTCATTTGCAGTTATCGGTTTGATACTGATTTAGGTAAAGATGTGTTCCCGCTCCAAGATTGGATTCTCCATTTTTAACATGTTCTTCTAATTCGCAGCTCCCTAAACCTGCTACTACAGAAGAGCTATTTATTTTGACATTCAGGCTAAAAATAAATCCTTTCACCCAAAGTATACGCCCTAATAGCCACGCTTTTATTTACACAATTTTAAACTAATTTGAAAGCATCCATGTTTGGGGGCAGTGACGTCAGACAAGAGTTGGAACTGGGACAGTGCGCAGGGGATAACGTAAAAGCCCACCGCCCCGCCAGGAGACACCTCAGACTGGAGGCTCTCAGGGGAGATGAAGGAAGAGATTCTCAAAGACGTGCACGGCCCACCCCCGCGCACGCAGGCCGAGCTGGCCCCGGCGAGGGCCGCGAAGAGTTAACGAGGGACGGAGCCCCCCGCGCCGTGGGCTCCCGGCGCGATCCCTCCGCCCTCCTGTCCCCACCCTCTCGTTTTGGCAAGGGATTAAAGTGCTCCCCCCTGTGGCAGCAGTGACCCAGAAATGAGTTTGATTCACACAGTCCTTCCTCCATAACAAGCCAAACGCCCGTCCGAGAGTGCCTCCCTGCGCGAGTGCCGGGTGTGTGCGCGCCGGCGGACGCAGGGGCCCGCCCGGCTCCCGGCCTGCCCGCCAGCCGCGGCCCGGACTCATGCGGCGCGGAGCCCAGCGCCTCGGCCGAACCCCTCCGCAGCAGGTACGCGCGGGCCGCGGGGGGGCGGGGGGCGCGCCGTGCGTGTGTCCGCGCGTGTCCGCGCGTGGGTCAGTGTGCGCGTCCCGATCCCGCGGCGGCGGCGGTGGCGGCGGCGGCTGCAGGACGAGCCGAGAGGCTCAGCCATATTTGATGGTTTTGTTGCTTTGCTCGGGAGTTCTCGGGAGTAATTTAATGCCGAAGGTCGCTGCCTAGTGGAAATAATATAGTACGTCATTAATATGGCGCCAAAAGATTGGGTTCTCGATATGTAGCGAGGAGGGAGGGCCGGCAGCCGCCGAGCGCAGCCTTACTATCCCACCAGTAACTTGGGCATTGCCGGGGCGGGGGCCCGAGGAGGAGGAGGTGGAGAGGATGATTTTTGGAGCCTGAGAATTGATTTATGTTGGATCAGTAAGTTTTATTATGATTATTTTTCAATTTTGGGGGGCCGAAGACTTAGAGCTTTCTCTTCGTTAGGATTTGCTAAAAAAACATGCGGTTTTCAGGTGAAGCATCAATTAAACGCGTTCAGGAGCGGAAGCCGAGTTTCGGCGGCCCGAAGTGCATTAGGCTGCATGCAAGTGGAGAGCATAGTAGCAACTTGGTAGACAGATGGCAATGGCAGAACACAGGTTCGCATACATATATGGATCCCGAGTGTGTGTGACCGTAGAGGGAGGGGGACGACTCTATTTGTCTAAATATAGGTGTGTGTGTGTGTGTATAGGTAACATTGTGTAGGGCGGCCGCAGCCCCGGCTCTTGTCACCGCGTCACCACCCGTCCAAAATATTCATTGCATCAATTCAAGGGCAGTGTGAGCAGGGGTTGGAGGGACATCTTGGCAATTAGATTCTCCCAAATTGGGTCTCCAGCGACCAGACCTCTTACTGACAGCGAGACCGCCAGTAGAGTGTAAAAACCTCCGTCGGTGAAATGAGGCAGGAGTTGCATTGGTAGAGCAAAGTACGGATTAACCATGAACTTAAAACGGACTGCAAATTGCAACCTTTGGCACCATCTGCAAATTGTGGGGGTGGGGTCGCTCGCTCTTCGCAGCCTTAAATGAACGTGCAGTGTGTACCCCGGGACTGCAAGTTGCACAGCCCTTCAGTGCACGTGTCCGGTGCCAGGGAGTGTGTGTGCGAGTTGGGGGCTGTTGTTCCGCAGCCAGCAGGCTTTCCGGGTTGTTGGCGCTGGCTTGCAAATGCGGGAGAGATGGAATGTGGAATGTTGACCGGGGAACCGAATCCTGTCGGAACGGTCCCATTTGCTGGAGAAATTCGATCCCTTCCACCTCCTCCCCGCTCCCCCCGCCCGCCTGCGGGCAGGAGGCGGGGCCGGGGACGCGGCTGCTGCTCAAAGTGGCGGAGCGCGGCGGCGGGAGGCAGGTGCACGGCACCCGCCAGAGGGGGTGCCTCAACTTCCGCGGGCGTTTAAATAGCAGTCTCTCCCCTCCCACCGGTAATAGGTGACCTGGCGGCCGCGGGCGGCGGGGGGAAGGGCACGGGGGAGACCCGGGAGAGAGCCTTCACGGCACGTGGGCAGGTGCTGGGTGGCCCTGGGGCCAACTTTTGGAGCCCGCCTCCGGCGTTGGAGGAGAGGCGGTTCCGCGTGGAAATGGGGGCGGGCGGCGGCCGAGGCGCCGCTTTCTCGGCCGCGGTCGGAGCCTCATCTAACGGTCCCGGCAGCCCTGTGGGGACCGGGCTGAGGGGCTCCAGGGGCGGGCACGCCCGGCACAAAGCCCGCGCCGCGGGGGCGACCGCCGCGCCCCCGCCCAGGGAACGGCCCGAAGCCTGTGGCTGTCCCCGCGCCGATTCCGGCGGGCGGCCGCAGGCGTTTGTTTGTTGGTTCCGCGCCGCCTTCCCCGCCGGATGGCTTCCTGTGACAGAGGTGATCCACAGTTTCCAGAACTGTCTGGGGGCGGGAGCCGAGCCCGCGCGGGGCCGCTCGCCGCCGCTCCCACCTCGCAGGCATTCTCGGCGAGCGCCCGCCCCAGCCCGGAGGTGCTGCCGGGGAGGAGCCCGGCGGGGGGGTGGGGGCCGGCGCGGCCGTTTCCAGCGGCGCAAGTGGCTTCTGGACGCGAGGGAGCGTTTGATTTGCCACTGGGGCCGAGCGGATTGGTGCAGCTGGCGGCGGCGGGGCGGGCGCGGCGGCGGTGGCAAGGTGGGGGGGCGGGCGCTTTCGGATGGGGGGGCGGTGGCACGGACGCCGCTGCGGAGCGAGCGGCGCTCGGTTGCGCCACGAGAAGGTGTCATCACAGCGCCCGGGCTGATTCCGGCGAAGGTGCCGGGAGTTACTTTCCCTCCTCCCGCGCTGTTGTTTCTGTTGCCTCGGGAGGGGGACGGCGAGGGCGGGCGGGAGGAGGGGCGCCGCGGCCCTGCGCGCACCCTGGCGGGCGGGCGGGCGCAGCACGGTGAGCTCCGCGTGCAGGGCGCGGCCGCACTGCCGCCCCGCGTCGCCCCCAGCCGTCCCCGCCGGTCCCCCCTCCCGCCCCGGCTCCCACCCGCACCCCAGGGCCCTCCGCCCAGCTCTCTTCTCCCAGTTTCCCTCCCGGGCGCGCGGGGGCGGCCGCAGTCCCGGGGCCCCGGGAAGGCGGCGAGCGAACAAAAAAGCGGGCGATTTAAACGTGCGTTCGAAACCCGTTAGGAATGCGCCGTCGCCCGGAGACCGTTTAAAAGCCGCCGTGGCTTTCTAGTCCCGGGGAGGCCTGCGCAGACCCGCGCCTCGGCGGGGAGGGGGTCTGCCGCCCTCCGTCTGCCCGGCCGAGAGGGAATGGAGAATTTCTTTTTGTAAAGTGATGCCTGCAGTTGAATGGCTTGAGACAGCTATGTTTTCAGGGAAGTGGCAGAGAACCCGAGGTTTCCATTAATGGGGATGCTTGGGGGCTTCTTTCCCAAAGGTTTTTATGAGATGATCTATTTTTCCTTTTTAGAAAACGCGCTGTGAAAGGGTAGCTCTCTAGTTACTTGTAGCTCAAGGCTAATATCTTTCAAAGTTAATGAACTAGTTTTAAGATTCAGAGACAATGACTTCCCTGAAAGCTGATTTAGGTGGTGGTCCACCAATGGTCAGAGATTACGATAGTAAGTTGCATTTTGATCAAATCACAGCTAATCTGTAGTTGACCACTTTTGGTGAAGAAAGGAAGCTTTCGGTGTGACCATATTTAACATTTTGGGTGCCATAGTTTGTCGCTGCAGAGTGGGCAGCCCGTGTTGGAGACATGTGGAATATTCTTGTGGGAAACTCTTTCTATGCAGTAACTGCAGCCCAGAGTTGTTCTTGCCCTTGTACCCCAAATATTGCAGTCTCAAGTCAGGTCGCCTTCAAATCAGACAGCTTTCTGATTTGTTTTCTTACTTAAATTTTTAATAATGTGTGTGTTATATGTCATTTTCAGCTCCACGTCGAGGACAAATACAGTGTTCAGCTATGTTAGATTCGCCCGTAACTCCGTCTTTATACTAGCCAGAGATAAAGGGTGTTGCCTGACATGGAAGTAGAACTTGACCTTGATTCCGTCTCAAGATCATCATACACTGCTTTCTAGTAAGAAAAATTGGGTGCGTTGCCACAGAGATTTTAACTTTGTAAAAGCTGGCTAGATGTTCATTTAAAAGGATCCCCTTCCCGCCACCATATTAGTTCTTCTTCTGCACAGGTTTTGAGCCTACAAAGGAGTGTTTTAGTTTTATATTAGTTATCAAAGCTGAAAGAGAAGCTGTAAAGGGAAAACAGTGCAAAATTATTGGTGTGCCTGACAGAACAGAGAGAAAAACTCTTTGACATTTAAGGAAATGTTATATTTAAAAACGACGGTTGCTTAACCCAGGGGCTTCAGGAGGATTAACTAAAAAAACTTGGCGGACTTGGTGAGAATAAAAGCAGATTTCTGTGTGTCTCACCTCTAGTAGGCACTTCATAAATACTGACTTTTGACTTTAAGGAGCCCTTGGTGGCCTAAAGTATTATTGCAGAAGTGGTGTGATGTGTACATTGTTGAAACTGAGAAAATATAGAGAAGCAAATCTAATAATTCCTACCACCCAGAGATCATCATGTGTCACTTTCCAGATAATTATCTATGCATATGTGTACGTGTTTTAATCGAAATGAAATAATACTGTATATACAGTTTTGTACGGAGTTTTTTATTTTATTTTTTTCCCCTCCCTGTCAGCTAGCTTTGTAAGTTTTCCTCATCTGTCACTGGGACCTAGATTTTCTTGGTTGGCCCCCAAATATAACAGCACCTTTGTCTATAACATGGTCTAGCTGAGGGTCCTGTATTGCATCTGGTTATTTAATAAGTAGATTTTAATCTGTAGTAACTCTTTGACAGAACCTCTACCGCAGAGAACGCAAGTCTTTGAAGCATTGATCATGATAGGATTTTTTAATTTAAGTTGGAAAACAAGTTGTAATTTGGAAGTCTTAAGATTTGGAGATTCTGTTTGAAAAGGACTGCTCTAAAGAAATTTGCCAGATGCATTGATCCACAGGCTTGTTGGAAAAAGAGTTTCACTACTGAGGTGGTTGGAACAGCAACATCAAGTTATCAAACACTGATTGTGCCCCGTGCTTCTAGGCTTTGCCCTGCCTGAGCTGAGGAGGAGGTGATGGAGGGACAGTTCTGTTCCTTCCTCCCTGTTGGTGCCGCTCTTCCCTCCTTCAGTATCACGGGCACCTGTCACGCTGGCACGGTCAGTGGTCTGTCGGAATTGGCATCACAGACTCGGCTTTCCCGCAAGATTAATAACATAGATGTCCGCTGGAGGAAGCTGTGGCATCTCAGCCAACACACCTTGCTTTTTATTTGGATCCGCACTATTAAAAAGTTTGGCCTGATTGTTCAAACACTGAGTTATATCAGTGTTAAGCTTTTTTCCTCCACTCCCTGTCCGAGCCTGTAAGTTGGAACATTGGTACCATATTCAACAATACCTTAACATTTTTAAAAATAAAGGGTGGTTTTGCTTGGGGTTGTTTGTTTCTTACATTGTATCAGAAACTTTCGTTGGGAAAGTTATTTTCAATTCAAGCAAGTTTTTTTTTTTTTGCTTGTTTGAAAGTTTTAGTGTTCAGACTATTTTCTCTCTTTTCAAGATTTGCTGCAATTTATGTGGTCATCGTGTATTTAAAATTTGAACAACTAATATGTTTATTGTTTTAGTATGTGATAGCTGAGACTTAATGGAAAGTCTGTTGTCATTTATGTGGTGTATTTAATACAAACTGTTGGTCTGTGATTGGGAAGGTGTAGATTTGGTTGTTTTCCTTATTGGGCTCTGATGGCAGATGCTTCTCTGCATTTCTACTAAATTGAAGAGTGGCCCCGGAGGGCCTTCTCCCAGTGAAGGGGGGGCATCGTGTTCGTATGTTTAGCTGGAGTCTCATAACTTGGAGCTGAGAGAAAATCTCACCCAAGAGGTCACTGATCCTGACTCTGGCCATGTTGCTGTGGCCTTGTCTAGATCTTGAATGATGACTAAGGATGTCTTTCCTCACTTGAAAGCAGCAGAAAATAAGGTTGCCAAACTTGGACTGGAAAGCTAGGCCGCAGGCTCAGGGACCGACTGTTTCCATTTTGCGTCCTCTGTCAACTGACCTTGGACCAACGGTACATGATGTGCACTTAATAGACGTTCAAGGACCACACTTCGGGCTACACTACAGCCGGGCCAGCATTTACTGTTTGGTTTTGGATCTGCAGGTGGAGTCAAGACAGAATAGGGAGATTGAGGACAGTTGGAATAAGTTTGTTTTTAGCACCCGAGGTTCTGTGGGGCTTACTTGTTGAAGGAATTAAAGCCCAGTGTTCTCTTGTTTTGAAAGCACTCCCTATTTGGCAACAATATATTGATATTGATCATTTAATATCTGCACAGGAGAGCCTATTAACTTGAAACTTCAACAGCTTCTAAGAAACTTCTTAAATGCTTATTATAAGTGAAGATTTCAGCGGTGAGGGTCCAAACGGAAGAATAATTTTGTTATCTTGACTCCTGACTCCTCCAGGGCAGGGAGCAGGAATCGGGAGGTTAACAAGTGGCTGGAGTTGGAGCTGCATGGTTTGCTTTTGTTCAGCGCAAAGTGCACTAAACGTGATCTAAAATTTTTCTTGCTTGCTCGTGGTCATTTTCACGAACATCAGCTATTTCAGTGTTGAAATACAATGACGCACTTACGAAGTGTGGGCTGAGGACTGGTGGCCTGTAACTTTTTAACAGTCAGATTAAAACCTGTGGACTCTCCCCCTGTCAAAGCGAGTGGCACTGAAATCTACTTGTCATTTCAGTGACTCACTTGATTCTTTTAAGTGCCTCTTTGGATTCCAGCTTAGTGTTGTTTAAATTTTGGTGACTTTCTTTTTTTTTTTTTTAATGATTTCTGTGTGATCCTTTTAGATCACCATTAACCATGAATTATATTTAAAATGCCTGTCTAGAACACTCATTTTTCTGCCTATTGGTTATTGGCTTGAAAATCAGATAAGAGGCTTGTTAGAAGGTTTTTTATAACTTAGTGTACACTGGCCAAAGGTTGGAGCCTCAGAGGTTTTCTCTGAGAAAAACTCCAGGTTTCCTAGGCATGGCCTTTCCCCCGGCCCCTCACTGCCCCTTGTAATTTCTGCCTGTTCCAGTTAAGGACTTCCTAAGGGCAAGGTATGTCCCATTCTTAATAAGCACTAAGGTTTGCGTCGGTGGCCCGGGACCTGGCCACTGCGTCCCGTTTCCCGTGCAGTGCCGGTTGGTAAACATCATACTGCCAGCCTGCCAATTTTAGAACAGGAATCAGTACACTCCGTGTAAAGGGCCAGCGAGTATATGTCAGTCTTTGGGACTTTGTGGGCCTAATGGTCTCTGTTGCCATGGTAAGTACAGAGGCCCTCAGGGGCCAGAGGTGAAGGGATGAACATGGATCTGTTCCAATAAAACTTTATTTGTACATTGAGACTGGAGTTCTGTGTCATGAAACGGACTTCGGCCCCTCTGCCCCCACCCCAAACGTCTCAGTACGTGGAAGCCGTTCTGAGCTCAGGGGCAGGGCCTCTGCTTTACAGTGGCGCCCGGGCTGGTTTCTGCTGGGGCTCGTCTCCCTTCCGGCCTCCCTTCCGGCAGGAACCAGAAATACGTTGACATCAGACGTTCGTTTGCTACGGAGCGAGGGAGTTGGCGAGTCGGCCTGCGGACTGGCCCCCCACGCTGTGGCCCCAGGACCCCCTTTGCGGAGAAGGGTGTGTAACGCGAGGAAGGCGGCACACCCGCGTGGTGGCGCCTCTCGGGGGGCCGGGCCGAGAAGCCCTGGGTGCGGGGCTGTGCGTGATACACAGGTTCCCTCCACGCGGAGGCCGCCCTCCCGCAGCGGGGCGTGTGCGCCACGGGGACCAGCCCTGGCCGTGTTCAGGGACGCGCGGCGCACGCTCCTCCGGCCGCACCTTCCGTGGGCTCCGCGGGCAGCAGGGCCTTGGCAACCGTCTTACGTCCGCTTGCCGGTTCCCGTTTCCCTTCCCGGGTTAACAGACTGTTGTTCACCGATTACATTAGTTATCAGGGCATGGCCTTGATCTTCTAGGTTAACTTCTTTCTAAATCCTAGTAGGCTTCCTGGAGGGGGAAGCCCACCCACCTTGGGAAAACTGGTCTTTGGTTCCGGGACTGGCTTTACCAGGCCCTACCTGTGCGTCTTCACTGCTGCTTCACCTCTCCAGAGTTCAGCACACTGGACTTTAAAATTCGGAAACTTATCTCTGAAATGATCTTCAGTGCCGCGATTAGGACTTTGTGGGCTTCTTCGGGGAGGGTTTCCTATAGATACAGTCCGTGGGGGGGGGGGGGGGTGAGACTCTTCAGCTTTAAACCCAGAGACTGTTTCCCAGACCTTGCTGCTGGGGTTGAGACCATCTTGTGGCCATAACAGCAAGACTTGCGCTCGGTGATGAAGTGTTTCTTTGCCCACGGCACTCAGGTGGTGTGTGAGTGCAGTTTTTGTACAGTGCGCCATCCAGGTCTTCCAGTACATACGTCGGAAGCCTCAATTTTTTTTTTTTTTAAAGTACTTAAAGTTTTTTGGTTACTTAACATGGTTAGTGGTAACTGATAGTTTCTGACAACCAGCTATAATCAAGGAACAGAGTTCCTCAAAACAGCTGCATTTCAGTCTGTGCGCAGTGCAATTGTCATTAGCTGGTTGCGTCTGGTTTCTGCAGAAGCGGCTTTGTGTATCCTGTATGGAAACATCTGGTTTGCGCATTTTAAAATCTTTTAAAATTCCCCTGTAGACACTTTGCATTTATTTATTGTCTTACGCTTCCAGGGTGGAATAGGGTTGGAGACGCCTTTCCCATCCTTGCCCTTAACTTGGTTCATTCAGAAACCATCTCCCTTTCACACTTGGTTTTTTAAGTGCTATTTTTCAGTGAACTTTTTGCTGCATGTGCATGTAATGTAAATTAGAACTTGATTCAGAGATTCCCCCAACGCAGCACGGCACACAGACTTCTGATTTCAGGGAAAAGACTTTTATTTTCATATATTCTGAAGAGATGGGTCTTACCTTTTTCCTGGTAAGTGGTCCAAAAAGTGTGCAAAGAAGCATAGGACTTCTGTTTTCCATGAATGCTGACCGAGGGGAAGTGTACTGTGTGTGTTAAGGAGGATTCCGAAGTCAGGTCTGTGATCGTGGAAAAGCGTGACTTCACATGGGTGGAGGAAATAGCATGTTTGGTAGCCGTTTCTGGAACATAACTTTTTTATTATTTTTCCCTGACATAGTACTACTATTTTTTAAATTGGATTTATTGTGGTGTTATTGGTTAATAAAATTATAGGTTTTAGGTGTACAGTTTTATGATACATCTTCTGCATATTGTGTCGTGCGCTCACCGCCCCAAGTCAACTCTCCTTCCGTCACCACCAAACAGTACCTCTCTAAATGGGTAAGAAATTCACGGTTTATTCTTTAAAGATAGTTTATACCCTAGATTTCCTGTCTGGGTTCGTTTTTCTGTTTGTATTGCATGCATTTTTAGTGACTTCCTACTAGCTATTCTTCTGTTTTGAACAGTTTTGCTTTTGAACTAATAATGCATGGGAGAGAATAGCATTTGACAGCATTACCCTATTACCTTTTCAGTTTTTTCCTTCTGCACTGTTCCATCAGGCATTCTTTTGAAGCAAGAGAAGCCTTTGATACCCATCTCAGGAAGGAGGCAGAATACCCCCCTTTATTGATGGCTGGTGCTTTGTGCCAGGCCAGAAGTTGTACCCCTAGGGTCCTCTATATGGTGAGGAGCAGGGGAAAAAGGTTTCGGATTTTAAATCTTGACTATTTATAAGTGTAGTCCAGGATCATGGCAAAAAATGAAAATTTTATGAAGGTCTTAAAGAGAAGTAGAAGTTCCCAACCCATTCTATCTGGAACGTTTTGGTCATATTGCTCGGAGATTAGGTGCTATTAGCCTTTACGATCTTCCAGTAATTTTTCATGATTATGCAAGCAATTGGTATCTGCATTCTCTTCCCTCCTCCTTTTATATGTTATATTTCAGGTTCCTTTCCCCTGCAGTTTGCCTGTGTTTTTTTCTTTATATGTCTTAGGAGTCTTTCTGTACCTGAGCGCATGAGTCCAGCGGAAAGGCATTCTGAGCAGATGAATTAGAGGCCATGGTGACTGCCTTTATTGTTTGGGTGTGAAGTCATGTACTTAACTTCCTCATGAAGGGAAGTGAAAAAAGTAACATTCCAAATACAAATGATCAGAATGTTGTGGCTGCTGGAGAGACCTGGGCCGTGTGTAAGGGATTGTTTTCAGGCCCATAAACAGGGATTGGATTATGTATAAATGGGCAATCCGTTGCCGCTTGTGATAAATTTAAAACCACTCAAATTTATAAATTACTTAAAATCTTGGAAAAGACTTTTATTGACTTTTAAAGTCTGAATTTAAAAATAATTTATAAAGAATTTACAGTGAGCCCTGGCTGGTGTGGCTCAGAGGATTGGGTGCTGGCCTGAGGACCAAAGAGTCGCCACCTTGATTCCCCGTCGGGGCACCTGCCTGGGTTGTGGGCAGGTCCCGGGGTGGGCACGTGTGAGAGGTGACCATGTTATCTCTCCCACATGATGTTTCTCTCCCTCTCTTCCTCACTCCCCTTCTCTCTAAAAATAAATATAATCTTAAAAAAAAAAAAAGAAAATGGTCTTGTTTAAAAAGAAAGAATTTACAATGGACTAGTATGTTATAACACTTAGACTTTGTTAGTAATGCTGATAAGAGTAAATATTGTAGTTATGATTTTCTGGTCATTTCTTATAATCTTTCTTTTTTCAAAGAGGTGGTTATTTATTGCTAGTATATAAACTTTTCAGCTGAATATTTTCAAGTGTGATACCTTTGCAAAGGGTTACAATATAGCTTGGGCAGCGTTTTCTTTAAAGAAATCTTGATGTATGACGACATAAAGGACATGTTTTTTTTTTTAGATTTTATTTATTTATTTTTAGAGAGAAGGGGAGGGAGGGAGAAGGAGAGGGAGAGAAACATCACTGTGTGGTTGCCTCTCACACGCCCCCAACTGGGGACCTGGCTCGTGACCCAGGCCTGCGCCCTGACTGGGAACTGAACTGGTGACCCTTGGGTTCGCAGACCAGCACTCAGTCCTCTGAGCCACACCAGCCAAGACCAAGGACATGATTTTTAAAATTCCTTTTTTTGGGGAGTGGGGGTTGAAATGTTTTAGACAAGGTTAAACCTTGAAATCTTATGATCTAAGCTGTTTGTCAGTTAAATCTATGACTCTGACCAGATATAACCCTTTGCTTGAAGTGAGAACTCTGGGTCTGAGTTGTAGTCATGTTAGTATTTTTAGACTCTCCAGGAGCATATGAATTAATGTTGCCCATGTGAAAACTTCCTATCTAGGCAATTAATGTTTGTTTTAAAAACTGAGGTAAGGTCCTGGCCAGGTAACTCAATTGGTGAGATCATCGACCAGGTACGTGAAGGTTGCTGGTTTGATCCCTGGTCAGGGAACATAAAGAACCAACCAACGAATGCACAGATAAGTGGAACAACAAATCCGTGTGTGTGTGTGTGTTTCTCTTTCTTCCTTCCTCACTCTAAAATTAAAAAAAATAATAAAATAAAAGGCCTGAGGTAAGAAACCAGCTGGATTTCCTTCACATTCACTGAGGGCCAGGAAATTACTGCTGTGAAGTGTAGGGGTCATCCTATTTGGGGACTTTGCAACATTGGGTACTTTATAAGCTGCAGGGGACAAGAAGGTGACTTTATTAAGAGAATGTAAATCTTTTCATTAGGGTGGGTAGTCTATGATCAATAACTTAGGAGTCAAATTACCATAGTGTTTAAAAATAATATTCAAATTGTGTGAATTTAGCAAACAGGAGTAGTTCATCCCAAAATATTTTTTATATAAGGGAAATCCCTCCATGCCCGAAAATACGTTCTTTAACATTTTTTAATAAACTATTGGGTTGGCCAAGAAGTTGGCTTTGTTTTTTCCATAGGATGGCTCTAGTAGTGCATAGTTATCTTTAACTTCATTCGAAACAATTTTGTTAGATTGTATTGTGACAGCTGTCATATCAGCGTGCATTTAAAAAAAGCTTATCAAAGTTGGTGAATTTTTGTGCAGTCATTTTAATATTGAAGATGGAAAAAGATACATAACATTTGTGGCGTATTGTGCTTTATTATTTCAAGAAAGGTAAAAATGCAGCTGAAACGCAAAAAAAGATTTATGTAGTATATGGAGAAGGTGCTGTGACTGAGGGAACATGGCAAGTGGTTTGCAAAGTTTCTGTACTATTGACATTTTGGCCAGATAATTCTTTGCTGTGGGGCTGTCTTATGCATTAGAAGATGTTTAGCAGCACCTCTGGCCTCTACCCACTAGAAGCCAATAGTGGGAGACAGTCAATATACTCAGGATATCCAGATCAATAAAGGTATTGGTGGAAATGAAAAAAATGTGTCTTTTATGGAAAAAACTAAACGGACTTTTTGGCCAACTCAATAAATTTAAGTATTAGATTAACTTTCACAAACAATGGAAGGACACCAATAAATTTAAAAACAATGTAATAGAAGTTACTCCAGTTAAAGGTCGATTAGATATTAAAGTGGAAACCTCACATTCTGTAAAGCCAGGTGGGCCCTGGACACAGTTCATGTGCAGGAATTCAGTCATCCGTCCCAAGGGTGTTTTAGCACATGGCGCTGCATTAGGAGAGGCGTAGAGGAGTATGTGGAGGTCTTTAATGGAGTACCTTCTTGGAAAATAAAAAAGAATGGAAACAGTGGATAAAATTGATATTTTGAGGAAGAAACCAGCCTTGCTGTGTATGAGCCATAAGATAATTAAAATCACTAGGGTATAACTCTTATTACAGCTGCAGATTCTGTGGCCTGATAAATGGTCCCCGTTCCACCGCAGAGAGTCATTTTCATAACTGGACAGTTTGCTTTCCTCAAATGGGTCCCTCTTTCCCAGGAATAGCATTGGATAAACATCCTCAAATTCTTAATCATCTTACTCTTTTGTGAAAGCCCGGGGCTCCTGGTCCCTGCGGTCATTTCTCATTCTTTTCTGAGTTAGAATCACATACCGTTCATGCCTCTGTGGGACCACACCCGGTCACTGACCTTGCTCGCTTCCAGATTCCTGAACCACCTTGGGGATGGGTTCCTTCAGCTAACGGCTGCGCCTAACTGAGTGAATGCCGGGTTTCCCCCCAATTGCAGGCCAAGGAAATTTAAATCTCTAGGTTTTCAGGTACCTCGCTGTCTCAGGTACACATCCCGTGCCCCACCGTAACCCGTGAACTGTAATCCTGTGGCCTTGATAGTGGTGGCCACAGGGAAGTTCCTGGCCTAGGGATGTGCCGGCTGTTCTCCCTGTGGACCATCAGGTCTGTTCCCTGCATCTCTGGCATCCGCCTCCGTACAAGTTTAACTGGATCGATGCACCAGCTGACCCACTAGACTTGAGCTGTGCTGCAGAGGAGAAGGAAGCGACGTGATGGGCAGACTACAGAAACGCGGACTTGTGGGGACAAGCCTGCTTCCTGAGGCGGTGGTGCCACACCTGCCCGCGGCCCCTGCCCGCTGTCTGGGCGCCTCCCTGCCTAACCCGGGCAGGTGAGAGGAGAGGGCAGAGGCCTGACCCAGCCCAGGTAGGCGGGCCTGCTTGGGAGAGGTGCTTGGGCAGAGCTGAAGGGCCGGGTGTCCTGGCTGCACCCGTGTGCATTGTGTGACACAGAGAGAGACTGGCTTAGGGAACAGCTCCATGAAGTCGCCTCCACGTTGGAGTGATCGGAAAGGGTAAGAAATTGTAGACGCGGGGAAGGGAAGTCAGTGCTTTAAGCAGCGTAGGTGCGGGTGGTGGGTGATAAGCCTTTGGGGCAGGAGGGACTCAAGGGGTCACGTGAACAGACAGCCTTGACAGTTGTGCCTTGGTGAAGAAAGGAGCAGACGGTGGGGCTCTGTGTGCAGAGGCTGCTCAGAGTGACAAGCTAGGCGGTTAAGTATCATAGCGCTTTGCCCGAAGTGGTGTGCTTCCTCTTCTGGCGACCTTGCCTCTGCGCTTCCGGGCTCTGCTCGGCATCCTTCCCGCAGAGCCTGGGCGGACCGCTGTCCGGCGCTGACCACGCCGAGTTCCTGTGGACGTGCCTGCAGCCCTGACCAGACCAGAAGCCCCACAAGGCCAGGGAGGGTCACGTCCCTCCAGCACCTCCTCGTGGGTTAAGTGCCCACGTGTTTGCGGGACCAGTCTTCTTGCTGCGACCTCTGGGGTGGGTAGAGGAGCCCTTTTAGTTGCTGATCACGCTTGCGCGAGAGCCAGCCAGAGGGTGCGGAGGGCCCTCTGCTTTCTCGCTCGGCTGTTTGCTGCACAGGTGTTCGCAGCAGCCACCCTCCGTGTTGTGCTGCCTAAAGGCGGTAACGTGCACTTTGATTTCCTGATAAGTAGTAGCCCCAGGTGAGATACAGCAGCCTGGTGCCAGGTCCATTAGAGCCACAGAGGGGCGACCTGGCCGAGCGCACAGCTGTGCTGGCTCCCCCGGAGACGCGCTGTACCGTGTCCTCGACGCCGTCCCTCGGATCATCCGGGGGGTTGCAGATGAAGTTCATCAGAAGGAAAACATGACTTCCGCTCCTTATCATCACTCCATGTTGGCCAGCGCTTGCGTGTCTTAGTGAGTGAGAGCTAAGTAAACGTTTCTCCGGGATTGGGTTGGAGAGCCAAGAGGAGGGCAGCTTGAGGCAGAAGGACTCCCCATTTCCCGGGCTCTTCCCTGAAGGTAAACGTAAGTTGTGCGAATCCACGAGGACGAGTCACGCGTTTGTTTTCCTGTTTGGAGGTGGGAGCGTGGGAGGGACTTGCTCAGCCTCTCGCCCTCCCCGCACGGCTCCCGTGGCGCAGGGGGTGGGAACCGCTGGCTCCTGTGCTGTTTCACAGGAACTCCTCTTCGGGTAGCACTTTGTGGTGGTTTCTGTAACTCGCTGTAGCCTAGGCTCTGGGGGCTGCAGCCCTGGACTGAGGAACGAGGGCTCCTCTTGCTCCCGTGTGCCCTTGCACCTGCTCCTGTTGGGTCCACACGGGAGCAGGGTCACCCCCTCTGGAAGGCCGGAGGGGAGTTGCTGTGCGCGGTGGGTGTGCGCAGCGGCGGGGGGTGCGGTGGGCCCCGGGCCGTGGGGGCCGTGGCTGTTCTCACTGCGGTTGTAGGAAGCTGGGTGCTAGTTATGGGTGAGTGGGGCTCTGCAGGGTGGGGCATTAGGCTGCGACCCTGCCCTGCAGGTGGAATGCTAGGCCTTATGTAGCTCATACCCCAGATTAGGACTCATGTTCTGACTCTGTGAATTCTGTTAATGTTTGTTGTTTTTTTTTTTAAAGAATCGATTGGCAAACAAATAGTCACACACCTTAACTGGGTGAGTGTCTCAGGAAGAAAATATAAAATATTGGAATGAGAGATTAGGAGCCTGGATAATCCAGTGAACCACATAGGTCTGTTTTGTAGGTGGGAACAGATTGTGTTGTATGATGTGTTTTCGGCTTGTTTTACTGGTCCATTGATCTAAATTTTATTTTTGTTTTCAATTTTAGAGAGAGGGGAAAGGCGGGAGAAAGGGAGAGAAACATGAATGGGGGAGAGAAACATCTATTGGTTGCCTCTCATATGAACCCCAACCAGGGACCGAACCTGCAACCCAGGCCTGTGCCCTGACCGGGAATTGAACCGGTGACCTTCCCATTTGTGGAATGACACCCGACCCACTGAGACACGCCGGCGGGGGCTTTACCAAGGCCATTTAGAGTGGAGCGTTGCGTGTGTAGCTGTGTCTTGTTCCAGCGCCTGGCTCTCCACACTGCCCCCTGCCCACGCTCGGGCACAGGAGACTGATGCTGGGGTTCCCGGTGGTGGGGTTGGGGTCCCCCCTCCGAGGCACTGGGTGCGTACTTCTGACTAGAAAAAGCCCTCCTCGCTCCCTTCTAATCGTTGGTCCGCAGTAAGATCGGGGCCCTGAGGCTACGTCCCGGAGATCAGGGCCTGAGGTTCGGGAAGGCTGTCTTGGGTTGGTTTGGCCAGCTGCCCTGTGCGAAGACGCCTGCGAGTCCACCTGTCTGAGTGCCCTGGCTGGCCGTTCAGTCTCCATCCACTGCCCTCTTCCTCAGCGCGGCCCCCCTCTTCCTGGGTGGGCGCCCGCGGCCACCAGCTGCCTCGCAGGAGCCGGCAGGGTGACCGGGGTCTGCACAACGGAATTCTTAGCTTGTCGTTCGGTTGGACTCGTGGCGTCCTGGGAGGAGCTGGGCTGAAGTGGAGGGAACTCGGGTGAGAACTGGGACGTGTGAAGGGGAGCGTGTGCGTCAGAATCCTGTGCTGTCGGGTCCCCTCCAGCCCAGCCGTGAACTGCTGGGGCTTGGAGGTGGCTGCGGAGGCCTTTGCAGGGCCACCACCCATGGGCCTTGTTCCTAGAATCCAGGTTACTTGGCATTTAGGACCGTTGCGGTGACATTTGCCCAAGAAGCGTAATCACACGCAGTGCAGTGTGAATATTCCCACATCCAGCCGCTCGCCCCCTTCATAGAATAGGAACCTGTCTGGAGAGGGTGCTCCGGTCCTTCCTCGCATGGTTTGTCCTGCTGATGGTACAGGGATGGGAGAGGCACCTGGCACCTCCGGGAGACCTCCGGATACGGGGACTCCTGCCCCTCCCCCTCGTGCCTGAACCTGTTCTGGTAATGACTGCACCTCATTGTGTGTCTCGGGGCTTCTCACCGTGTACCACCCGGAGCTCCTCGAGGCCGATTTTTTGCTTTTGTCTGCTGTAAATCCCGGCTGCCATCGGAAGCCCCGCTGGATGGCTGTGTGTTATCACCGAGGGTTAAGCGCTGTCTCCTTGCCTTGCAGGCTGCCGGCTGTTTCCCGGGGAGATCATGAAACGAGGTCGCCTTCCCAGCAGCAGCGAGGATTCTGATGACAATGGCAGTAAGTCCCGCTTTGTTGTTCTTGGAACCTGCCAGGGTCTGGGTCAGGCAGAAACGTGACTTTCCAATGCAGCGCTGGAAGTGGCGGAGGCCCCCCGCCTACCAGGCAGGCCGCGGAACGCAGGGCCAGGAGGGACGCGTCTCCCTGAGTGTGGTCCTGCGGGCCGCCTCGGGCATCCTGGCTGTTCCCTGAGTCACAGCCGCTCTCAATGAGAAGGGAGCCTAATCGAAGCCAGTTAATTACTAACCAGTTCACCCCCGATGCGGACGGAGATCGGGGGCCGCCTGGTGTGAGGGGGATGCGGAGCCCGGGTCCCCTCGGCGCTCGTCACTGCGGCTCTCCCCGGCCGTGGTTGACACGGCTCTTGGCCCCCTCGTGCTGTCATGGGGCAGCTGAGAACCGGAAGTCTGTTGGCTTCCAGGCCATCAAAATACACGGCACACGGCGTCCGCATGCGAGGATCCAGCAGACTCCTCGGAGAGCCCCCTCAGATAACAGGGACGTTCTGTGCCCAGCAGTGCCTGAGCTGCGCCCCGTTAGCTGGCGCTTTACAGGACAGCGGAACTCGGGAGACCTAGAAAGGGCGTCTGCTGTTCTGTGGGCCGACAGAGGTATCGGGCCCGCTTTCCAGGGACTCCGTGTGAGATACAGATAAAAGCCCCACCGCGGCAGAGCGTCTCGGGGCAGCGAGGGGGCCGTGCTTGCGGCCCGTGCCCACGGGTGGGTGCAGGCGCGGACGCGCAGGAGCAGAGGCCGGGAGCCTTGGGCGGAGAGGGACGCTGGGCAGGCCCTTCCTGAAGGGCGGACTAGCTTTTAGGCAGACCGGGCTGGTGTACTTTTCTCGTCTCCAGGTTTTCAGCAAATTTGAAAGGCAGGTGTTGCTGCCACGGCTGGCCATGCAGACAGCCACAGGGAACACGGGAGGGAGGGGCCCGACGCCTGAAAACGGAACTCGGACACAGGGTCTTGGTCGGAGGCTTGGTCCAGGCACGGAGCAGTGGGAAGTAGAAGTGGGGGCGTGTGTGAGGGCATGGGTCAGGGAAGCAGCCGAGGGGTGGGCACCTCTGGGGCAGACAGTGGGGTGTGGGGCTGCTTGGCACAGGCAGGAGCCGGTGGGGGAGGGCGGGAAAGAGAGACGCAGGAGAGGGGGTTCCCTTAATTTCAGGGAGAGCTGTGGAGCGTCTGCGCCTTCACCGCGGCTGCTGAGCTCCTTAGCGCTTGTCGCCTCTCTGCCCCCGTGACCTGTTCACTCTAGTGGTTGCTCAGGCATTTTACTCCTTGAGGCAAAACCATTTTTCCTGCCCCTCGCGGTGCCTCTCAGAGCGTCCTGAGGACCTACAAGTGCTCAGCAAGTGCCTGCTGCCTGAGTACACAGTCGCGTCCTAGAGCAATTAGGAGCGGCCTCGCGTGGGGTGCAGAGTCAGTCAGAGGAGTGACCCCCGCGTGCCGACAGGGCCCAGTGACAGGCCGGGAGCCCCTGGTGAGCGTCCCCGTGCGCCTGCTCGCTGCCCCCTCCTTCCTGGAGAGCCAGGCTGGCAGAGGTTCTCCTGGCCGCGGCCCCCCCGCTGGACTCCAGCTGCCCAGCAGGGCGGAAATGTTCTCATCGAGTGTAACCGGGGGATTGAATTTTTAAAGGTTATTTAATTTTAATTACTTAAAGTTTAAACTTAAAGCGCCGCATGGGGCGCGTGACTGCCACCTTGGACAGTGTGGTTTTGGCCCGGGGCCCCTTCCGGTCCTTCTTGTGGCCCCGAGGCCCCGTGCCAGTCAGCTCTGCTGTCATAACAGGTCCCACATGCTGGGGCTTAACCAGTGTACACTTGCAGTGTCGCAGTTCTGGAGGCTGGAAGTTCAAGGCCAAGGGGTGCATAGGTTTGCCCTCTGCTCAGGGCCGCTCCTCGGCTTGCTGACGGCTGCCTTCTTGCGGTGTCCTCGCCCAGCTTCCTGTGCCTGGGGGCCCCGCGTTCCCCTGAGGACACCAGTGACCTTGGGTCAGGGCCCCATGAGACCTCATTAAACTTAATCACCTTTTAAAGGCCCTGTCTCCAAATACGTCACATTATGAGGCACTGGGGGTCTGTGTGGCTTCAACATAGGAATTTGGGGGGACGCAATTCAGCCCGTAACAGCTGTTTGTAGACCAAATGCTTCATCTTAACCATCTCGCCCAAACTGGGTTAAAAACGAAGGAGGAAGAGAGCTCCCAAAGTCCCCACTAACAGTGTGTCCATCCTGAGTCACCTTTACGGTGATGGGCCATTGTCCTTCTCCCCCTAACACGCTCATGCCCATGGGGGGGGCGGGGAGGATGCTGGTCAGTGTTTATAGGGGCCTGGGGATTAACTACAGAGCTGGGTTCTCCCTGGGCCTGGCCTAGACTGGCCGGTGGCCACAGCAGATGGTGGGCAGGCCGCCCTTGGCCATGCCACTGGCTCAGTGTGAAGCCCAAGGAGACACTTCGTGGCCACGTTGTCAGTCCAGGCCTCATGTCATTGGGCCGGCACGCTGGACGGCGGCAGGGGTGGGAACCTCGCGGTGCCTGGCCTCGTAAACACGCCCCATCCTGCCGTGGAGCACGCCCCTCCCACCTTGTTGAGGTCAGTGCACTGCAGGCCTCTTCGGTGGTGGCCCCGTGGGGGTCTGCGTGGGGTGCCTTCTGCCCCTGCAGGCAGGTGCCCGGAACCGGGCCCGCCCTCCGCTGGTCTGGGCACCTGGAAAAGCCCCGCTGGCAAGAAGGGCTGGGTCTGCAGTGGCCGCTCCCCAGCCGCTCCAGCCTGCAGCCCTGATAGAATGTTGGCAGCCGCTCCCAGCCCAGTGCAGAGCCGTGTCCAAGGGGAGGAGGGAGCTGCAGGCGTCGTGGGGGGGCGCATCAGCAGCCCCAGCCCCAGCCCCAGCCCCGCCTGCCGGCTCTGGGGCTGGGGCCTTCTCTTCTGTCTTGTTTTCTGGCCGGGCCCGGCAACACCACTGTGGCATTTACCGTGGGGGACGGACGGGCACTTGGGTGCTCGTGCAGCCTCATCCGGCCGCAGCGGAGGTGCTGCAGCCATTCTCTGGGGCCCTGGGGGCCTGCCCTGCACCTGATGGAGCGATGCTGGGGTGTCTGGAGGCTGCAGCTCTAATTGCTGGGCTCCTGGGACGGGTGGCCCAGCCAGTCTCCCCAAGTTCCACATGGTGCCCCGATGTGGCCTGGGAAACGGGCCCCCATTTCCTGCTTCCCTCCCCAGGACCCTCCTCGATCCTTGGGGGTTTCTACAAATGTGCAAACGGGATCCACCAGCTATTTTCAGTATTTCCAAAACCTAAAGGAGATTTTATTTTATCGGTAATAAAGCTGCAGAGGCTAATTAAGACATCAAGTGTTCTTGCTTTTGGCAGGAATTACCGAGTATTCGTTAACTCAGGCCAATTAACAGCTCTGATCAGTATCCTTACGTTTTTTTCCCTATAAAAGTAAGACGAGAATTAAATAATAGTATGTAATGAACACTGTTCATTTGGCAAATTTTTTAAACATCGGGGGCTTCCGCCAGGAGAAGGGAGCCCAGTGTGAGTGGTGGGTTTGGTTTTCTGGTGGTTGTAAAAGGTGCCCACAAAAAGGGAAGTGTGCTGATACATGACCGCTCTTCCTAAAGCGGCGAGGCCAGGCTTCCTCTTCCTGCCAAGTGTCCTCTGCCTCAGGGCTGGGTCCGCCTCCCAGTGGCTGGGGGTCTGGATCCAGGCAGGGCCCCCTGGGGCTCCCATGTACACACTGGGGTCAGCGCTGGCCCATATCTGCAGCTGATCCGGCTCCACCTCCTGTTGTATGGAGCAGGCGGGAAAGAGGACTGAGTCCTGTTCTGACCTCCTGATTCTGGGCCCGGGAATGCAGGGCGGTGGCGGGCGAGCAGGAGGCTCTGTGGGGACTGCTCTCCTGGGCTCTCCGGCTCACAGACAGTGGTTGAAACATACTTTGCACTTCGGACCCCCTTTACGGATTGACGCCTGTCATGCTTTCCCTTGCGTCCTTTGATGACTTGTGTTGGTTTTCTTATGTTTGGCTGGCTGTGCTTGGGTGCCTCCATGCATGTTTGCTGGTTTCTCTTTTGCATAAAAGTTAACTCGGCCTCGGTTCTGTTTCCGTCTGACTGCCTTTAATTTGCTCCTTTTCCACGTGAGTTGCTTTTGGTGACCCACCCAGGGGTTGCATAGGAATTGTTGAAATGTGGGGATTTCGAGGCTCGAATACTGCAGAATGTATCCTGTACCATGTCTCCTCAAGGCCCAGCAGGTGGCTTTGCCCTTTTGCAAACCCAACTTGTGGCTTGACCTTGACATTGTTGGGCAGGGCATTTCCTGGGCTGAAGGAGCCACGGGCACAGAAGGATCTTGAGCACAGACTGACCTCTGTGGCCCTTGCACTGGGGCCCCAGGGGGAGTGTCGGGTGACTGAAGCGCGTGTTGGTGGGTGAGGACACTCCTGGGCCCGTTCTTTGAACGTATGTGTTACTGCTGCTGTCGTTTGGAAGCTGGAAGTGAGTTGGACCAGGGAGCTGAGCTGTGCTGGGATGGAAGAGCAGGGGGAACCGTAGGGCCTTCTCTCAGGCCCTTTAAAGCAAGGAGCCAGGAGCGACATTGATGCCGCTCACTTTCCAAGGGGAGTCTCCATGGCTCCGCGCTGCTGGCCAAGGGCTGGTCTTCCTCGAAGGGACGCGCCCACGTCTGCACTGTCAGGTGCCCGTGGGTCCTGAGCTCCTTCCTCTGTTTAAGCTGGGTCAGCACTGCTGGAGGCACCAGCACCCGGTGTTCAGTGCCAGAAGCAGGGTCCGAGACGCAGGAGCTGCGCCGCCCGGCCAGTGGCGAGGTTCTTTTCTCGGTCGCATTTGGTGGTGGAGGAACGCCCGGACCACCATTCATTCTGATTCCTGAACCTTTCACGCAACGCACAGCCTGCCTGGGAGGCTCAGCACGCACCAGCTACTACGTGTGGGAGGTGTGTGCAACTCGTATCAGGTCTGCTCTTGAGGTTTTCCATTATTTTAGATCTAGGGCAACACAGCACGGCTATTTTTAATATTTCAAAGGCGCGTGTTCAAGCTACCTGAAAGGCCCAGAGAGCCGGGTCTGGGAGGGCGCAGGCTCGCTCACCGTGCTGCCACCTCGGAGCCTTTGTGACTTTCCCGTGGGAGGCGGCGATATTGAAACAAAACAAGACACATTTTTATTCATTCTTTTCAGTATTTAATGTAGAATTGTTGTTACTCAAACAGCATAAGAATTTTTTCAAGTTGCTTAGATTTGTCACTAGAGCGGACTTAATGTTACATACTAATATCTTGTGGGCGATCAATAAAATAATTACAAACATCATTACAAAGGGAGAGTTCCCAGCTCCTCTCCAGGAAACAGAAAGACAATGAAGCAAAATTTTACTTGTTACATCTTAATTCAGTCTGTCATTTAAATGTCGGCGCTCCGAAAACAGAACCGCAACGCAGCCGCAGCCCAGCCCGACCTTAGCGCACGGCTTCTCGGAACTAGCAAGGGGCAGAGGGGCAGGTGTTTCTGTGCCCACATCTCTGTCTCCCAGTTCTTGTAGTGCGTAAAATACTCTCACTTCTGGTTTGATAAATTCTTCCCCTGCCCAGCGTAACAGCTTTTTTTCTGGTTAAAAAGGGTTGCGAATTATTTTTGCTTGGGTCCTGTTCTGGGAGCTTCTTGACCAGCTGAGACTCGTCCATCCGGGAGAGCGCGGCCACGGGATGAGGACGGAGCGGGAATGTCGGGCGCTTGTCCGCGCCTCTTGCTGTGCGCTTGGTGTGAACGTGTGGACGTAGGTGTGTCCTGATCAGGGAGCAGCGGCCCCCCTGTGTCATTGCTTCGTTTCCTGGAGCTCAAAATCCTACCTCCTAATAGGCAAACCAAGAAGATGCTGGTCACCTGCAGCCTTTAGTCCTGGAGTTCCAGGGATGCTTCTCGCTGAGCGCAACTGCCCTGAACAATGACACTCTGTTTTTGTCCCCTTTTAAAAAGTTCTACTGAGACTCTGCTGCATGCACAGCGCTGAGTTAGGTGTCCTGGATGTTGTCAGTCATCTGTGTCTTGTACTGACGGCGCTTGACGTGGATTTTTGATATTAGCAAGTAGCTGGCCCGCAACAGCTGCCTGCTGCTGGACAGGGAAGGGTCCGCGGTCCCGTCTGTCCCACGTTCTCACCTGGGTGGGCTGCAGAGGCCAGGCTTTATACACACCGCCCGTGGGAAGTAAAGCGGAGCGTTTTTTTCCTTCGTTGTTGGTGCGTGAGAGAAAATCATCACTTACCTTCTGCACACGTTGAAGGTGTATACTTTGCGTTGTTCTGACACGTTTACAGCCATACAATCATAAAACGCAAGGTAATTCTTTCCTCCCACCGTGCCCGTCAGCGGCGGGGCCACTTCCATGCTTTTCGGGGTCGTCCGTGAGTGAGTGGGCTAACGCGCTGCGTGCCGTCTGTCTGGCTCCCGTCGCTCACACCGTTGCTCCAGCCTGTCCACGGGGCCTGCGTCAGAGGCGTGTCTGCGGGCTGGTGTCCTGCTGCATGGATGGACCACGCCTGGTCCGTTCGGTCTGCTGGCGCCTGTTTGGGTAGTTTCCGGTCTTTGGCTTTTATCGTGAGGCTGAGACCATTTCTCCTGTCCGTGGTCATTCAGACTCGGCTTTCTCCCCAGCCTCCCTGTTCTCTGCAGAGTGGGTTTACTGGGATAACTTCTCCTTTTCTCCCTTCTTCTGCGTTACTGCCGTTAAAGGGGGCGGGGTGACTGTTTCTGGGTGGACCAGTGTTTCTCTCGGTGATAACACCCTCGGATACCAGAAGTGTAGCCTCTTTGGATGTCTGTTTTCAGAAGCAAATGTGGGGCAGACACATGCCCGTGCGATGACGGGCATGTCTTAGTGTCCCCACGGTCTCATGGGCGCTTTGATTCTGTGTCCCTTGTCTCTGGAATCTGCAGAGGTAAGAGCTGCCTGTTTGAGTGGCAGGTGCTTTAACTAGTGGAATGGCAGTTCCCTCAGGTTCTGGCTTTGGGGGCGGGGGGTGCGTGGTCAGGATGGGGCTGGGGTGCAGGTGGCTGTGGGGGCCATTTCAGATTTCTGACACTGCAAACAGGAGACCGCTGCCAGGGTCTGCACAGCATGCGACGGCAGCGGTGGCCGTGGGGACAGGCTAGGGGTCCACGTTGGTGGGCGTGGAACCCTAGGACTGGGCGTGTCCCGAGTGGGTGGAGTGCGGATGGCAGATTTCTGACTTCAGGGAGAAATGGTGATGGTATTGTTCACGTGGGAACAGAAGGGGAAGGACACACTTGGGGAAAATGTTGGGCCCCGTTTTGTAGCGCTGAGCTGACCGCGGTAGCAGTGGGCTGGCGTCTGATCCCGCTGTGCACGCGCACCTGGAGCGGGGGAGGGGTGAGGGTGGGCTTAGGTGGGGTGCAGTGGGGTGCAGGCCTGCTCGAGCTGGGCAGGCCCCGGGCATGGGTGCTCAGAAAACACCGGAGGTGTGGGGACACAGGGAAGAGAATCACCACGGAGGCCGTGGGACGGAGTCTGCTGCTGGGGGGGCGGGCTCTCCGGCGGCCGCACCCATCTCTGCTGCAGGGGCGAGCCCCCCTGCTCTAGGGGACTGTTCGTGCCTTGTGCAGGTCAAAACCTTGTTCTTTTAAAGTTTTGAGGTTGGCCTTAGGATTTAGCATAAAGACCTTAGCATTAAGAAAGTTTACCAAAAACTCAGTGGCATGGTTTTCAGTTTGTGTGGAGCCCTAGGAAACTGACCCTCTTGACTTCAGACGCGCAGGCCTGTGGCCGAGGGCCTCTGCCCTCCTGGGTGCTGTCCCGGGCGTGCAGGGCCCACGTGGAGGGGCCCTGTCTGTCTGTCTGCATGTCTGTGCGTCTGTCCGTGGAGGGGAGCCTTGCCGAGTTTGGTAAAAGGCTTCCCGTGAGCACTCGGTGATTTCTGCATGTCTGACATTCCCTCTGTGGACCTCTGTGCCCGCAGGCCTGTCGACAACGTGGTCTCAGAATTCCCGGACCCCGCACAGGAGAGGCTCCTGCTCCCGACCCGAAGACCGGAAGCCCTCTGAGGTACGCGCCTGATACACGCCGGGCACATGCGCACGTGCCCGCGGCCTCTGGGCCTCAGTTTCCAACTCTGTACGAGGGAGGCCGCCCAGGTGTGTCCCTTGGGACTCGTGCGAGGAGCAGGCGGGCTGCCCCACACACAGCACACGAGGAGGAGCGGCGGAGGCGGTGGCCGTGGTGGATGACGCTCTGTACTTCTTCCCTCCGCGCTCTTTGCTGGCTCCCAACACCGTGTCCTCCGGCCGGGCCACCAGCAGGCGTGGCCACGGCCTGTCTCTGCCAGCTCGGGTCTGGCTTAGCCCTAAACTTGGCAACAGCAATGTCATTCTGGGAGTTCTGTTTGGGGGGGGATTATGCTTAAGGCCTTTCCCCTCTTTCCAATTGGTTTATCAGCTTATGTTTCCCCTACCCCCCATTTTGTTATCCACCTGTCTGTCCGCCGTTGATTCTCTATTGATCGATTTGGGATTGGTTTTTAGGAGCCTTTCTCTGCTGGCTTTTGTTCATCAGGGGCTCCTACCAGACCTAAGATCTGTTTCCTCTGAATACTATTGCTGGGCTTTGAGGATTTAAATCACTGAGAAAAGGCATTTTAGTTTATTCTAGTTTTCACGTGGGCAGGTTACAGGAAAGAGTTGGCTTCAGTCCCTTGGTTTGGGCAGGTGAGCTCTCAGACCGCCTGACCTGCGGCCTCACGCGCCGCGCTCCTGGTTCTCCCACGAAACGGGGGTTGCCGGGTGCGAGCCGGACTGTGGGAGAGGGGCACCCTCACGAGGGGCGGTCCGCATCCTTTAGACGTGTAGGAGCCTCCCGGAGGGCGAAGGCTCCCGGAACGTGGCCGCTGTGTCCCGTGTTCATTCTAAGCACCGGCCCGTGGTACTGGCGCTGCCCCTCCCCTGCAGTTCCCTGTGCTGCCGCCGTGACCCCCAGCGCCTCTCTGACGCTCACACGGTGCCCCTGGGACTCGGCACCAGCGGCGAATGGGGCTGAGAGCAGCGTGGACGGTTGTCCCTGGTCCCTGACCCATGTTTTGTTCCAGATTTTTCCTAAAAGTTCTGACATCAAACACCTTTATACCTAATACGCTTGTGTGGAACTCTGCCAGGAACTTGGGGGTTTGCATCCATTTGGGGGCCTCTGTTTCGGTTCTTGGCCGTCCCCACCCAGGGCTTTCCGTAAAGGAATGGTGGGCTTCCTTTCTCAGCCCGTTGCCGCAGTTTGAATTTCCTGTTTTGTAAAACCGATTTTTTCACTTACAAGACTTAGTTGGAATGCATTTTTTTTTTTTTTTTTTTTTAAATTTGATTCTTGATGTGGACGAATGTTTTTAAGTCCTTTGTTTTAAAGGACTTGTCCTTCGGGGTGGAGGGCATGGCCTGGCCGGGCACCTGCTTGGGGACTCAGTGCTGTGAGGAACCCGATCTTACTTGTGCTTTTATGGAAGGTACGTCCCGGTTCTCAGTGTTCCTGGGACTCGGGGAGGGAGGAGTGGCATGCTGGGGAACAGCCAGCGTCAACCAGCAGGCTCAGACGCTGCCCCAGACTGTGTGACGGGGAAGTTTATGAAAGTGCTCACCAGCCTGAAAAGCCACCAGGAAAAGCAAACACGGACCTCTTTGCGGGCGTACAATGTGCACTGTGCTCAGCAGCACAAGAAAGAACCCCCTGTCCCTCTTTAAGGAGAGCGCGTTTACACAGTGTAAACAGAGAGGGTCACAGACACAGGCCCGCTCCGTGCCAAACACAGCTCTGGGCCGGCGCTGATGCCGGCCTAGAGCTTCCTCCTGTTGCCCTGAGACAGGCGTGGGCTGGGGACGAGCCCCGGCTGGGAGACAGTGCCCGGGCCCGCCCCCGTCGGGGCCTGTGACACAGGACTGCGGAGCTGTCTTGGCAGACATACTTTGGAGTCCTGTGGGTCTGTTCTTGGCAGGATGAGAGAGGGCGGGACCTTGTTGCTGCTTCTCTCCCCCTTATTCCCGCACAAATGCCGCCTGGCGTGTAGAAATTATGCAGGGAGAGGTGCTCCCGCGTGTGTGCTGAAGGCCCCCTCTCCGCTGGGCTCCCTCGGCCTGTCCCTGCTCTGTCCCAGCCTGCGCTTGCCTGGCACGCCCTCCCAGACCCCTTGCCGCGTGCCTGGGGACTGCGGCCTGGGGACCCAGGCTGGGTGGTGGCTGCCTGAGGGCAGAAGAGGGGGCCTGCTGGGGCTGGTTTGGGTTTGAAGTTTCTCCGTGGTTTAGCGGAGCTTTGCTTCTTAAATACCTACCGAAAGCGCGCTCTTGAGTGAAGCCCCTCCCCCCAGGTGTCCGCGGGCCCTGGTGACGTGAGCGTCCCATGAAGTTGCTCTGCGACTGTTGCTGTGGCCCCTGGCGGGTGCGTGAGCCCGAGAGCCCAGGGTGTGGCGGGCCAGACTGGCGCTCTGTCGATCCGGTGACCTTGTCCCTCGGCAGCGCCATGGCTGCCCTGCAGCTGCCGGAGCTCTGAATGAGAAAGCAAGTACCCAGTGGCAGTGACCGTGTCCCTCCCTTCCCAGGTGTTCAGGACAGACCTGATCACCGCCATGAAGCTGCATGACTCCCACCAGCTGAACGCGGACGAGTACTACGTGCTGGCAGACCCCTGGAGACAGGAGTGGGAGAAGGGCGTCCAGGTGCCCGTGAGCCCCGGGACCATCCCGCAGCCTGTGGCCAGGTAGGCGTGCCCCAGGGAGAGGGCCTGCTCCCCGCCCCGCGCCTTTGTGCCCAGACCGCCAGGGCCGAGGAGGGCAGTGTCTCCTCCGCTCTTCCACCTGGTCCCCAGGGGCCAGAGAAACGCGGTAGAAACATGGACGGCACAGCTGTCCTGGAAAGGCACTGCCCTCCTCGGAGGGGGCACATTGCAGGACTCTGGGAGGGTGACCGGCTGGGCGGGACTTGGTGTTTGCACCCCCACACTCCCTCCTCCTGCACTCGCTCCTCCACCCTCAGCTACGTCCACACTGCACAGCAGCTCTGCCTGGGCGGCTCCCTGGGCCCTAAGGTGGTCACTCCCTTTGGAGGAGCACAGGGCGCGGGGGAGGGACATCCTGGGTGAGCTCTCCTGTGAGTGGGCTTTGCCTGCTTCTCGTGAGGCTCTGTCTGGATTTCCCTGCACCCACTGTCCCCTGGAGGGGCGGGCCCTCGGCCGCTCAGCTCAGCGTGGGCTGTGGTCAGTTTGCTCTTGTCTCTCCGTCCAGCTTCACGGAGATGGGCTCCGCTGCCTGGCCCGGCACCGGCTTCTTCACTGTGGCCTGTCTTCCCCGCGCCATCGCCTGGCGTGGACGGAACTTCCCTCTGGGCCTCCCCCGCCGCCCCCCCACACCCCCACTCTGTCTCTGCAGGCACTTGAGCTGATTGAGTTTGATTATTGCCCTTGGGGATCTCTGCAACAAATATCCACATAGATTTGTAGGTTTAAATGACCGGTGGGGTGGCTTCTGGAGGCCAGACTTCCGGCCTGCAGAGGGGGTTTGTCACGGGGCTCGGGACATGTTTGCCGTGGAATGCACGTATGGGGCGTGGCACCAACTTGGCAACCCCACGCCGGGAGTTTTTCACTGATGTGTCCCTTTCACTTGGGAGCCCAGCACGAAAGCAATAAGTGTTAACACAGTTTATAGAAGTTTCAGCTGAAACCCTGCTCTTGGTCAGTTGGCCCATCTTGGTGTCCTGTAGAAAAAAGTCACTCTGGTACTGATAAGGGTGATACTGGGACACAGCCTTGGGGCCACTTGTTGATGGTCACGCAAACTGCTGACAGAGATGCAGGGGGCTGCGTGGACGAGCGGGCCTGCACCCTAGGTCGGGAGCGACCCGGTCGTTGTACGTGCTGCCGTGGCCTTAGAGAGGGGCGCAGTGCCGGCCCTCCTCCTGCTGTTGGGTTGGGACAGAGGGGCCGGGTAAGGAGGAGATGGGACCCGTGTCCCTGTCCCTGAGTGTAAGCTGGGAGAGTCCCCGACGTGGCTCAGACTCTGGTTCTCGGACTGCAGTCATGCTGATGTTAATCAGATGGGGGCCGGGTTCCCCACTTGGTCCCCAGTGTCTGCTGGGCCTGCGCTTGCCCCTGCAGTGCCGTGGAGGACCCAGTGCTTGGCCTCCAGCGTGCTGGGCAGGCCTGGTGGGTGGAAAGTGGTTTAAAGGATATCTCAGCAGGCATAGCAGCAGCTGTCATGGGTGGTGGCCAGGCCCGGGGGTGCCCTGGGAAGCCAAGTGCAAGAAAGGGCTGCATTTTGAAGACGTGCAGGGTTTTCGCTTGTCTCTGTCCATCTCGGCTGCTTTAAGGACTCCTGCTTCGTTTCGTTAGCGAGGATGTCAGGGTTTAGCCTGTTACCCCGGTGACGACCTGGGTTTGGGTGGAGGTGCAGACTCCCTCAGGGCCCTGGGACAGCCGGCCTTTTGTCTGGCCCAGAGGTCACCAGCCGCCCTGTTCCCTTGTTCACCAGAGTTGTGTCGGAGGAGAAGCCCCTCCTATTCATCAGGCCCAAGAAGTACATCGTCTCCTCGGGCTCTGAGCCCCCCGAGCTGGGCTGCGTGGACGTCCGCGCGCTGGCCGACAGCGTGTGCCGCTACGACCTCAACGACATGGACGCCGCCTGGCTGGAGCTGACCAACGAGGAGTTCAAGGAGATGGGTGAGAGCCTGCCCCCCCCGCGGCCTATCCTTGTCCGTCTCAGCGCCCGGGGCTGGCTGCGGACAGCTGTCTGGCTGTGGCGGCCGTGGGGAGGCGGACGTGGGCCTGCGCGCTGTGGAGCAGGGTCCCCGCCCCTGGGAAGTGAAGCGACCGTCCCCAGGCCACAGAAGGGCCCAGGTCAGACTCCCGCGTTCCTCAGCCTGGCCTGCCGGCGCTCTCCGGAAACGGCCCTGCGTTTTCGCCTCGGCGGTGGCTTCTCACCGAGTCCTGCTCCGGGGCTGGGTGCCTTCCTGTCCCCGTGGGGCCCCGCCTGGCTGGTCCTCCGGCTGCTGCGATCTGTCCTGTGAGCTGCTCCTCTGTGTGTAGACGTCGGAGCCTCGGAGCCTCACTCACTCCGTCTCCCGGGGCAGAGACCAGGGGAACCCAGGTGTCACCTCTGCGCACTTCAGATGCCGAAGTGTGATGAGCCAGCCGGTGAGGTCTGGTGTGGGCTCGATGCGAGAGACTGTGAGGGCTGATGGGCGCTGTGCCGTGGGCCCGGGCCGGGCAGTGGGGGCACGGCGCTCGTCTGCAGCCTGGCACGTAGCAAGTCTCTACGAGGTATTTGTGGGCGATTTCAGGTCCCCAAAGGACAGAGACTGTGGTGTGGCTTTGTGCCGCTCCCTGAGCGAGCACAGATGCTTGTTGCTGCACCGCCGGCTGCGACCAGCCTGCTGGCCAGGAGCAGGAGTATGGCTGGAGCCGGGGAAGTTGGTATTTTGATAAACAGGGTCTTCCTCGTGGTCCTTTCTTTTCGGTATTAGTGGCCAGAACGTCAGCCAGCCAGGGGGTTGTGTCACAGAGGCTGTCCTGAGCTCTCCAGAGCGCTCTTGGAGGTGCTTGCTGCCTTCCAGCTCACACCGTGCAGTCCTGCCCTGTAGCAGCTGTGCAGAGGCCGGGAGGTGCGCCGGGCGGACCAGGTGCCCGGCCTTCGGGCAGAGGGTGCAGCCGGAGACGCTGGCGCCTTCCTGGTGCCTTAGTGAGGACACCTGGCCTTACTCCTCAGGAAGGCAGCGCCCAGTACGACGCGGTTCTGTAGCGTGGATTGAACACGTGCTTTTTTTGACCTTTTTAATGGTCACAATTAATTAGAGGGCATAGGATCGTATTTTCAAAGCCAGTGGTGTTCTCAAAGCCGGCGGGAGGGAGAGGAGGGGCCTGGCCTCACACAGGCCGTTTCATACTGAACAGGGTTCGCGGTGACAGGTGGCTCTTTTGTTTATGTGTTCAGGCTTAGCACAGTGTCAGCTCTAATACGTGGTCCAATTTTTTAAAAGCCCGAGAAGGGTAAACTTGGTGGCTGCAAATGTATGATCATGCACGGAAGTCGTCGCTGGCTCTGATGACGTTTCTGTGATTCCTTGCCGGGTCCGTGTGCTGCGTCCTCTTTGCAGCCTGTTTCTTCTTTCTGCACGAGTATGTTCTTTGCAGGGAGTCTGGGCCCGGTGCACAGTGGGGAGAAAAGAGGAGACTCGCCCCAGCTCTGGCGAGGACGCGAGAACCCCGGGAACTGGAGCTCATTCCCGCCAGGAGCGCGTTCCCTGTGTCCACAGTGGGCGGTCTCCTTCGCTCTGGTCGCTCCCTGTGCTTGGCCTTTCGTGGGTCCGATTCACTGAGCCTCCCGCCCGAGTCCAGGGGGTGAAGCGGGGCGCAGAGCCGCGTGCAGACGCCCAGCGCTCACCGTGGAATCTGTTTCCGAACGCCATTGGGAGTAGCAAGTGAGGACAGTTTCTCAAAACCAGCCAGACCGCGATCCAGGGTCATAGATGAGAAGTCCCTTCTGTGATCGCCTAGGCGTGACATTGTGGTCCAGTGGTCCAGTCCCTGCTTCTCCACTTCCAACAGCACGCTGTCCCCAGTGCCTGACCGTAAGGGACAGGCTGTGGCAGTGGGGACGCATCCTGCCTTTTCAGTCAGACACCCTTCCTTGGAAGGGGCTGGGGGCCGCTCAGGACAGACGCTCATCACCTGGTGTGTTCGTTGTACCGAGTTACATGCACACGGAAGCTGCCGAGGCTGCCGGGCGGCGGTGCCGACAGCGGGGCGCTAACCGGGCCGGGGCCTCCCCAGGGATGCCAGAGCTGGACGAGCACACCATGGAGCGGGTCCTGGAGGAGTTCGAGCAGCGTTGCTACGACAACATGAGCCACGCCATCGAGACGGAGGAGGGCCTGGGCATCGAGTACGACGAGGACGTCGTGTGTGACGTCTGCCAGTCGCCCGACGGCGAGGACGGCAACGAGATGGTGTTCTGTGACAAGTGCAACATCTGTGTGCACCAGGTATGGGGGCTTCCCCTGGGGACGACACCTTCCTGTCCCCAGTCGTGTCTCGCCGTGTCCGAAGTCTTTCCTGCCGCTTTTGCAGCTGGAGGACCGGAACCTTTCCAGGGGCCCCTCTTCCTTCATGTGGTTGTATTCTGGTCCCCAGAAGTCAGGTTTACTTACAAAGAGCCCCTGAGCCCCCGGCCCTGCTCCGGCACCCAAGCCGAGGTGTGCAGAGCTCTGGAAACCCCTTGCCGAGGGGGTTAGTCAGCTGGACTAGCCTCTCCGGGATGGCCATCGCCCAGGACCACATTCCGGGGGGCCGCAGTAGCAGCATCTGTCCTACCGTTCCGGGGACCAGCAGTGTGAAGCCAGGGGTGGCCGCCCGAGCCTCCTTCCTCGGCGTCCCCAGCTCCCGATGGTGTGCCGACGCCTGTTGGCATTCCTGGACTTGAGCCGCGCACCCCAGTCCCTGCCTCTGTCGTGGGGTGCGCTTCCTTTGGGTGCCTGCACACCCGGCAAGGGTGCCAGCCCCCTGCAGTGCGGCCTCGTCCTAACTAACTGCCTCTGCAGAGGCCCTGTGTGCAGATACATAGTATGCTTTTTGGGGTACAGACTAGCCCATGGCGTTGGCTAAGGTGTTGGTATGTAAGCTGAGCTCTTAGGAAGAGGAAAGGGTTCTCTTTCCTGGAAATGGACTTCCTGTCCTCCCTGATTGAGGCCGGTAGGATTTGGTGGTCGCGGGCCACCTTCGCGAAAAGGCACATCCTTAGCCTTCAGTGAGGGTGGACGCTGGGTGACCTGACCTGGAAGGCGTGGGACAGTCTCAGGCCTGCTCGCCTCTTTTATTGACTTTCTTAATGCAGCAGAGAAGTGACCTGGACTCCTGTGGATGTGCCGGTCACGGGCACCCTCAGCGCTGGAGAGGCTGCCCCGAGGTGCCTTCTCCTGTTCATGCCAAGATGTAAAAGCTGCCCTAGACCGTGTGGAGGTTGCTCGGGCGACCTCGGGCAGGAGGGTCACGTGTGCTCTGGCAAGTTCGTGGATTGCCCTTCTCTGCGCAGTCATGGTCTGCCCCTCGGCCGCCCTGCGGCCTGCAGACCTCACCGGCTGTGGCCCTGCCCTGCTCATTCGGGCCAGAGGCGCGAGGGGCAGGGCCTCCCCCTTGAGTCACGAGGGAGCCCGTCTCACAGCCCTGGGTTTTCAGCTTGTCCAGGAAGGGTCTCGGGGACCACCGAGACTCCTTGTAGTGGTTTGCGGTGTTGAGATTGGGCGCAGTGTGACGGCCCTTGCCGCTTTTTGTGGCCGGCGCTGTGAACCTGGGTGGCATTTCAGTTTTATGGTGTGACTGTTTTACTTTTCTTTATCCCCCTGAGAAAAACTGTATTTGGAACAAAGGGCTGTGCCTGGAAACTGCTCAGACCCCCTGTTTGATCAGTGAGGTAACTGCTGTCGGTCAGGGTGCCCCGCTGTGGGTCAGTGGCAGCTGGACCTGGAACTCGGGGTCCCGGGGCCCCCGCCCTGCTGCCCGGTCTTGTGCCTTCTGCCGTAGCCACCTTGTCTCTTCCCTGGAAATTCCTTGTGGGTCATGTTTCTTTTGAGATGTTCTTCGTGGCTCGACCTTGAGGCATATTTTATTTAACCTTTTAATTTTATTTAGACTTGCTGTTCCCGTAAAACATAAAATTGCCTTTTCAGATGTGACTTTCTCTGGAATGACTGATGGGAACCTTTTAGGATATGAAGCTTTCACGGAGCCACTTGGCTCTATGAAACACGTCTTCCCCCAGGGAGCCCGGGCTGACAGCGGCTCATTCACGGCCCCGCCGCCGCGCCCCGAGCTCCGGGCTCGCTGTGCCTGCGCTGCGCTCGGCTCCGGCCTGTGGTTTCCTCTCGGCGCCCCGGGTTCAGATTGCACAGGGCCCGCTTTCCTGTCTGGGGAGCCGGAGCTCGGGCTGCCGTCTCCCGGCTTCCTGACGTGCAGGTCATCTGAGGACAGGGCTCTGCACTTGGCGTGTTTGGGAGGCTCTGAGTGGGCTCCTGGTACCGTCGTGGTTTTGTTTCTTGGCCTATTTAAGATTGGCCTTTCCTTTCTTTGAACCGTCGTGGCGACAGTTGTAGAAGCCTTGATTTCTGCAGTTTCCTGCCCTGTGTCACTTTGCCATCTTGTGCAGAGCAGGCTTTAAAGCGTCAGTGAAGAAGACCACACTCTCTTTGTCCAGAAGCCACGTTTTTGTCTGGGCCTGTCACGCAGGGATCCCGTCAGGAGTGTTGGCTCGTCCCGGGGAGCAAGGTGCTCCTTGGCTGCGGCTGTTCCCAGGAGCGTGGGGAGACGCTGGGTCGCTTTGTGTTTTTCCTCGCTTGGAACCCCACCCACGTGAGAGCGGGGAGAACCCGCTTCCCCTCCTCAGCCCTGAGGGTGCTCTGAGGGTCTGCTGCCTGGTGTTCAGGGAGCTGGTGTGGACGGGTTTTCTGTCCTCAAGGCGTTGTCACAGCCGCCCGCATGCCCACGGGCTGCGCCGTGGGGCCCTCGCTCTTTCCTGAAGGGGGGGGTGTGGGCGTGGCGGTGCCTGTCTTGCTGCTTGTTTTGTTAAAGTCCTTGCAGGTGGCTTAAAATTCCTAACTATAATGAGAAAATGAGCCTTTTTTTTCCTTTCTCTCTTTTCCCTGGGGCTGTGTTGTGGCCCCTCAGGCCTGCTACGGGATCCTCAAGGTCCCCGAGGGCAGCTGGCTGTGCCGCACGTGCGCCCTGGGGGTGCAGCCGAAGTGTTTGCTGTGTCCCAAGAAAGGAGGAGCCATGAAGCCCACCCGCAGTGGGACCAAGTGGGTCCACGTCAGCTGTGCTCTGTGGATCCCCGAGGTAGGTGCTCCTGGCCTTCGTCGGAGTCGGGGTCCTGGCTTTCGGCTGGGTTCGGGGAGGGGCATTCACACACGGGCCCGGCTGTAGCTGACGCGGAAGAAGACACCTGGTGAGCGATACCCGCGTCTCCCTTAGCCTGAGCGTCCAGCACGCCGCCACCTTGTCACCGGCGTACCTTTGGGGGATGATAGTTGGGGGCAGTGTGAGCTGGACGGTGTTCAGACTTCGATCCAGATGTCCCCACAGGCGACCCTCCTGCTGGGGCCGCGTCCCTGGGGGCAGACCTGCAGCCTCGCGGCCATGACACCTCCTTCCCCGGGATGGGCTGTGCCCAGTGAGCCGTGCGTGCGCCGTCACCGTGGTTCAGGAGCCCCTGCTTTAGGTCACACTTCTGCGACTTTTATTAAAATTCTCCCTTAGCCGCAACCTTCTTAATTTCAGGTCTGGTGTAATTTATTTCAAGTCCCAGACCTTGACTAATTTAATTTGCATGGCTCACTGTGAGAAGATCATTTGCGATTCAAATTTCGGTGGTTTTTTTTTTTTTTTTTTTTTTTTTGGTGTGTGATTTTTGGGGCATTTTCCTCCTGAGGAGAATGACCTGGGGACGGTTTGGTTGTGGCTTCGGCTTCACGCCTCGGGTCTTGGCACACTGGACCCCGTGGTGGTTTTCTGCTCTGTAGTGATCTTTTGAATTTGAGAAGAATAGCTTTACTCAGGGACAGTAAAATCACTCTCTGTTGACCTCCTCCATCCGTCCTGGTCACACCACTGGGGGCCAGAGGTGCAGCACGTGGCTGGCCAGACACCAGGTGGGAAGCAGACGCTCCCCTGTCTGAGTCACATGACTCCCTGCATGCACGGAGGGGATGCTGGGCTCTGGGCTCTCCTGCCGCTGCCCCCAGCTGTCCCCCGAGCTGTCCTGACGCTTAAAGTAGGGGACGCTCTCTCGCTGTTTCTTGGGCCTCCAGGTGAGCATCGGCAGCCCCGAGAAGATGGAGCCCATCACGAAGGTGTCTCACATCCCCAGCAGCCGGTGGGCCCTGGTGTGCAGCCTCTGCAGCGAGAAGTTCGGGGCCTCCATCCAGGTACGGCCTGCTCCCAGGGCTTCGCGGCCCTCCCTGTCTTGCAGGGAGCAGGGTGGGGGGCTGTAGGAGCTCCGGGGGTTAGGGGGTGGGACAGGAATCCAGGCGGCGGGGTGATAGTCTCACTGCCCTTTGGAGGTGGCCAGGCATGGCTCCGGTGTGGTCTGGGCCTGTGTCATGCGTGGATTGTGTCCTGTGTGAGCAGGACCCCAGCTCAGCCTCCGCAGGGCACCTCGGACTCCTCCGCCTGAGCCGTGAGGACGGTCCGGCATGTCTGCCTGCTTCCCTCTCTGCTCCCAGCTCGGCCAGCACCTCCGGGAAAGAACCAGTGCTGACACTGGAGGGTCAGCGCCCTCGTACCTGTTTACCTGCTGAGCAGCAGGCCCACCGCAGGCTGCCAGCACTGCTGGTGTCCCGGGTGGGCGCGTGGGTGTCATGCCTTCGGTGTGTGACCTGAGCCTGGCAGACTGATGTTTCTGCATCGGGTACGCAGGCTCCAGGGGGCACCGGCTGGCTAGGGGGACACCGCAGTGCGAGCCGCTGCGCTGACCAGTCCGGATACCCAGTCCTTCACGGCACTGTGCGTGTGTGTGAATGTTGCCTGCTTTTCCTTTGTCCGCACACAGACAAGTGTAGAAACTTCGGGGAGAGAAGTAAGGGGAGAAGATAGATGGCAGGCTGTCCTTTTTCCTGTCGTCTAAAACTGAGAAGTTACTTTCTGGTCCCCACGTTACTGGCATCTCTAGAAGGTCCTGGCTTAAGAGGCCTGGATCGCTGGTCCCTCCAGGCCTGCAGACGCTGCGTATGGCTAGCCTGGCCCTAAAGGTCGGGTAGCGGCTCAGGCCCAGGCCCCGCCTCCGTCTCCCCGTCACATGCACGCCAGGACCTAGGTCAGACTGCCAGTGGCGTGTTTTAAAGAAGTGACCTCATTTGGCAGAACCGGTTTGTATTTGGCTGATAAATATTTCTTTTGCTAAGGTAACCCATTGACTGGTGGTCTTTAAACTTTTTCATTTTAGACGCCTAGCAGTTCTGCTTTCCTTCATTATCACTTCCACTGGTGTTCAGGAACCCCGAACGTAACAAATATTCAGGGGCTGAGGCATGAGACAGCTGGTGGGGTTTGGCTGTGGACCCTGGAAATAGTGCAGATTTTCGTATGCAAACAGCATCTGCTTAAAACGAAACCACGACAGAAGCCTCTGGCCTGAGAGTTGCATTAGGAGAAAATGGAGGAGAAAAAAACTTAAAGCCTCAGAATAAATAAAAAGGCATTAGCATGTGTGTGTGCGTGTGTGCGTACCTGTTCCAATGCTTGCAGGAACGGGCTGTGGCAAACCCAGGACAAGGGACGTCATTTCCTTCCCGGTTACCTGAAGCTCTTGTGAGGGTAGCGTTCATGCGCCTCCCCCGCACGGCCCCCGGTCCCCAACTGCTGTTTACAGATGGGTGGACAGGATGTTTGTTTTTCTTTTGAAGAGGGATAAGGTGACCTTTTTTTTTTTTTTTTTTTTTTTGGCCATTGACCTTTTTCCCAGAACATTAATCTGAAGGAGAAGAGGCCAAAGGAGGTTGATGATTTTTCATATCTGCCCAGAATGGACTGATTTTTATTAAAGAATTCCTCTCGGAAATGTCTGCAGCTGTGAAGGGCTCTGGTTTACGTTTCTGTAACATCTGTTTGCTGAGTCAACCTGAATCGGAAACCCCAAAGGAAGGCCACTTGGCGTTTTTACAAAGCCCTGTATAAATATTCCGCCGCAGCCCGTTCCTCCTGGAGGCCGGAGCGCCTGGGTTAAGTGCAGGTTAAGCCAAACACAGACCACGCTGTGTCTCGGCATCCGCTCCCATCCCTCCTTCCCACCTGGCTGGGTGCTCAGGGAGGGGCAGCCCCTGGCCTGGTGGGGGCCAGGTGTGCGAGTGTGTTCTGCCCCTACAGCCGACTCCACATTTCTTGGAATTGGGGTTAGTTACGGTAAAACTGCAGCTTCCCCTCCGTGTGCTTGTAAGTGTTGGTACTGAGGGCGTGGGAACGGGAGCTGGGCTTTCTGTCCTTGGGGGCGAAGAGACTTGATAGCGATGAAGAAATCCTGACTGGCAGTGAGGCATCTCTCGATGCTGAGATGGGAAGGGAAGCCCCAGCTCCAGCGTCCGCTGCTCAGGGTGCTGAGCTCAGGCCCTGCTGAGCGGGCGTGGTGAAGCTTTGCAGCTGCCCGCGCTCCGGGTCCCGTGTCTCCGAGGCCCAGGCCAGCTCCCGTCACGTGGACTCACCCGACAGAGTGCTGCCTTTAAAGAGACTGGCTTCTGTCACAGTGGGGAACCTCTTCCAGGGCTTCACCCGGTGAGATCAGAGAGGAGAAGTCCATCATGTGCCTCTGCCAGGCCGCTGGCCCGCTGCCTGGGTTCAAGGCACTAAATCGCAAGCCTGAGGCTGTGAGCAGGAGGTGCTTCCTCAGGGAAGGGGCAGAGTGATGACGCCCGGCCTCTGGGCGACCTCCTCACGCAGCATCGGTCCCTCCCAGTGCTCTGTCACGGCAGTGAGTCCCAGCGCGGCCAGCACTGCCAAGAGGGGCACACGCGGGTCTCAGCGCACCCCCACTGCCCAGGAAGCGTTTGGCAAGGCTTCCTAAGGGTGTGCAGATCTGTACCGTCCTTCCTGGGCTCAGCCCTCCTCATCTCCTGTTCTTTGTACTTTTCGGGCGTTTTTATTCATCCTCTTGCTAGTGCTGGGACTCTGCCTGGCTGGGCCTGGGGGTTCCAGTTCCCGGAAGAACTGACCCGGTCCTCACTCTCCCTGGGGAGATTTCTATCAGCCCGGCCTTTTCCTATAAACGAGGAAAGAGCCTGCATGTAAAGAGAAAGCAAACCCGTGCTTCCGAGTAGACTGCCCATGAGCACGCGCCCCTTTGAGCCATTTGAGTGCCAGGCCCCCTTGGGCTTCATGGGCAGTCCTGTCTCTGGAAGGCCACGGGGCTGCAGGTCCTGGGCTAAGTGTTTATGAGCCTTTCCCCGGAAGAGCTCCCTTCCCTGACTCAGAGCAGGATGGGCCGTCCCCAGGGCTCACTTCGGGGTGCTGTGTTGCAGCGCATGCTGGCGCGCGGCTCTGCATGTACGCGGGGTGCGAGGCGCTGAGGGGCCCTGCACTGTCCTGTGTAACCGATCTCTCCTGTCCCCGCCTGTCCCCCAGTGCTCTGTGAAGAACTGCCGCACGGCCTTCCACGTGACCTGTGCTTTCGACCGGGGCCTGGAGATGAAGACCATCTTGGCGGAAAACGACGAAGTCAAGTTCAAGTCCTACTGCCCGAAGCACAGCTCCCACAGGAAAGCCGAGGAGAGCCTCGGGGAGGGGGCTGCTCCAGAGAATGGGGCCCCCGAGGGCCCCCCTCGGAACCCGCTGGAGCCCTTCGCCAGCCTGGAGCCCGAGCGGGAGCAGGCGCACCGGGTGAGTGTCCGGAAGCAGAAGCTGCAGCAGCTGGAGGACGAGTTCTACACCTTCGTCAACCTGCTGGACGTGGCGCGTGCGCTGCGGCTGCCCGAGGAGGTGGTGGACTTCCTGTACCAGTACTGGAAGCTGAAGAGGAAGGTCAACTGCAACAAGCCCCTGATCACTCCAAAGAGGGACGAGGAGGACAATCTCGCCAAGCGGGAGCAGGACGTCTTGTTTAGGAGGCTGCAGCTGTTCACGCACCTGCGGCAGGACCTGGAGAGGGTAATGATCGACACTGACACCTGGTAGTGACCTAGCGAAGAGGATGGCATGGAGGCCGGCGCGTGCCCCGGCCGGGTGCGCTGGCCCGCGCTCACGGCCACCCCTGTACGCCCCACGGCACGAGGTGGTGTCCGTTCAGTATCTTTATGGGCTGGGGAACTCACTGTACAGACGGGCAAGACTGCCACCGGGTGGGGAGCTTCTCTGTGACTTACTTTTAAATACTTCCCTGTGAATCCTTATTGTTCTTCTGCAAGATCCAGTGGGGGTATGTCTCCGCACCCCATTCTAGAGCTAGAGGGAACTGAGCCCCAGGAAACTGACCGAAGGGTGGGCCCCGAATTGCTTACAAGCAGAATTAGAAAAAATGGATTTGACGAGTGGCAGGGCCGGCAGAGATGGGAGGATGTCCGCTCAGCCTGGGGATGCTCCCCAGGTGCTGTGGGCACACTGCCTCTGTGCCCCTCGTTTCCTGGCGGCGGCCCAGGGGCGCGCCCCGTGCTGTCACGGAGCAGGGCCGGCTGTGGGTGCTGGCGTGTGGGAGCGTGTCTGTCCAGCGGTTCTGGCAGTTGAGGTGCTGAGCCAGCCCCCTGGCTGTGTGTGTGTGTGTCCGTGTCCTTGTGTGTCTGTGGCGTGTCCCCGTGTGGGTGTGGGGGTCCTAGGCCTGCTCCGCACACACCACGTGATCACACTGCAGCGCCGCTGGAGGGGGCGGCGGTGGGCCGCGTGGGGCTGCTGCCCGCCCGCCCTCCAGCGGCTGCTGCTCCCTGCTCCCCTGCTCCGCCACCTCCGGGCGTCCCCGCCCGGGCTTCTTTTTCTGCCACGGGGGGTGTGAGGGGCGGGCCGTCTGCCCCCGCAGGGCCTCCTCTCCCCGGAGGCGGTGTCTCACTTGCTCCCTACTTGGGGGTGCGTCTTCGAGCTCCCCGCCAGATTAGATTCGTTAGCGCACGGGAAGTGGACCCGCTTCCGGCCCGGGGCAGCGGGCGCCGGACGGCGGGGGAGTGAGCGCATCTCCCCGAAGCGCCTAACCTGCTAGCGGGGAGCGGCTCACTCCCTGGGACAGCCGACTCGGGGGGGATTGGAAATGAGAGGGTAGGCGAAGGGCAGGGTGACTTGGGGGCATAGTGAACCCAGAGACCCAGACCTCACAGACCTGCGCGCCCCCGGCCGAGCGCCGCTGGTGACGCCCCTTCCACGGCCAGGGCGCGAGCTGGGCCCCGGGCGAGGCGGGCGCGCGGCCCGAGGGCCGGGAGGCTCCTGCTCCCACGCGCCCCCCGGTGGTGAGTGGGAAGAAGACCTCGCCTCCCGACCACGTGTGGGGGGCGCTTTTGTTCAGAGGGCAGAGAGAGGTTCGGAAGGATAAACCGGAGTCCTGCCACCTGCTGTACTCGGTGCCTGAGCTGTGGAGTCAGACACTCCTCGGGCGGGAGGACGAGAAGTCTCGATGTTCGGACTGCGTTTGTCTCGCGATCACCACGAAATAAAAGTGTAGAAAATGCTTGTGGCATACTAACTCCTCTGTACTTAAGTTACCCAGATTAACACGCACATATAATTAAACTCCAAACGTTTTTTTGGAATCATCACTGTTGCTTTTTAAGTAGAATGATATCAATTCTGTAATGAGAAACAGGGAATAAATCAGGATTTGTGTGTGTGTGTGTGTGTGGCATTCCTTACATTTACTTCAGTCCAGAGCCCACGAGATTGCAGGGTATTTAGTGTCAGTTTAAAGTGGGCTTATTATAAGAAAAGATGCGTTTTCCAAAATTTGCCATGAGGCCTGTGATGGTGGAGGCTTTAAAAGGTGAAATCCTTGCCGTGCCCCAGAGAGCGGCGCAGCTGTTGGTGGTTATAAACGGCATCAGGCCAAAGGCTCACCAAGGCAGGGGTGACTGAACAAATCGTAAACGGATGCTCTGTCTTTCGCTTAGAGCCCTGCCTAATTCACACGGTAGGACTTCCTAGCAGGGACACAGGATCAGTCACTCTCTGGGGCAGCATTGAGGCAGAGGAGCACCCTGCATTCATGTGAATAGCTGGTGAGCGTTAACGGCGATGGCTCTTCCTGCCAATACACACCTGGGTGCGTTGCACACCTGCTACCAATTCTGACTCAACGCTAGGTGATAGGAATGGATTTCAGGAGGGTGTGGGACCCTGCACCTTTAAGAAGACATGATTGCTGGTTGGTGGGCGGTGATGTCGTTTCCCAGGCCCTCATCTCTTGGGGTGGGGGTGGGGGGCTCTTCCCCCTGAGTGCTGTCTCTGAGACGTAGTATATTCACACGGACACACCATCTCTGCACGTCAGGCTCGGAGGGGCCCGGTCCTGGGGCCTGTCCTGCTCAGTGCCCCAGGGAACGGTTCCGTCTGAAAATCTGGTGGAGCCGCAGGGATCCCTGAGCCAAAGGCACGCTAAGCTGTAGTGCGGCAAGCTGTGTTTGGGATTCCAGAAAACCCCTGACACCATTCTCAGATTCCTGAGGGAGGGCCATGGCTCTCCCAGAGGGGTCCCCCACCAGCAGGAGCGTTACCTTAAGGAAACTGAATAGAAATCCAAGTTTTGGGGCCTCCCTTCTGATTCCAGAAGTCTTGGGGTTGGAGGCCAGCGTTCTGTGTGGGAGGGAAACCTGATAAAGGTCTGGCTCAGGTTGAACATGGTCTGAAGGTGCACCCAGGAGTCGGGGCTTAGTTGTTTTTTTTTTTTTTTTTTTAATTCTCACCCAAGGAAATGTTTACTGATTTTTAGAGAGAAACGTCAATGTGAGAAAAATATTGAATGGCTGCCTCCTATATACGCTCCGACCAGGGATTGAACTCTCACCCTTTTGTTGTACGGACGATGCTCCAACCAACTGAGCCCCCTGGCCAGAGCATGAGCTGGTTTTGGCGGGGGGCACCTCCCCACTGGCCGCTGGGAGAAGGTGGAGCAGGAAAGGACTTAGGTGGGTGGTGAGCAGGAAGGGCCAGGCATCGCCTGCTTTCCGGGTGGAGCCTCCGTTCAGAGCTCCACGCACGGCTGCTGGAGTGCATGGTCCTGCGAGGAGAATAGGGTGCTCACTGTTTTAAATGTGGCCAGCCTGGCCTGGGTCATTCAGGCGCTGGTTTGGTCCAACTGAAAGTGAACCCTGGCCTTTGCTTCTTTTGGGTTCTAGTTGGAGGTTCCTCATTAGAGACCATGGGGAATAGAAGTGGGGGTTTCCCAGTGAGCAGCCAGGGTGGAAGCCTTTCCTGGGGCAGGTGGTTGAAGCCACCAAAATTAAATTTGAATAGTCAACAGGGCTCGGGTCTCTGGCTTCCCTAGTTTCTATTTCTATGGATAACTTCAAGTAACAGATGTAAGTATCTCTGTTGTCCATCCAGCAGGAGAGGAACCTGTCTATCCTAGAGGCCAGGGTTTGTTCCCATCCCCTAGTTCCAGAGGTCTGATTCCTCGTCTTACTGTAAAAATTGTTTTTCAAAAGTTCTGAATCTGTCATACCTAACCCCCCCACCCCCGCCCCGAGAGGAACAGTACTCACCAAAGGGAATAGTCCGTTAGCCACCCCACCCCCAGCAGGTGAGGATTTTTATAAAGGACACCTGCTTCCTGGCCTGGGTGTCTGTGGCTGTGAGATGAAGCACAGTCAGAGACAGGGAGAGTGATTGACTCCTCTGGTCTTTAAGATGACACATATATATATATATATCCTGTTTCAATTAAGAGAAGTACTAGGAAGATGCTAAGTAGTGAGTGGGGTGCTCCTGCTTCAGGCTGGAAATCCCACGTGGCCGTAGGTGTGGGAGCCAGTGAGCTCCCAGTGCCTCCTGTCCTTTTGCAAATGAGGCTGCCTGAGCCACTGGACTCCTTGGGGCTCAGATGGGACTGAGACCTGAGGGGTGTGTCTGAGCAGAGGCCAAGGTGCGGCCTTGTGTGTCTGGCTTCTCATCGTCCCTGCAAAGGAAAGGGTCAGTGACCTTCAGACCTGTTTTTAAAAAAACTTTTTATTGATCTTTAGAGAGTGAGAGAAACATTGATTTGTTGTTCCAATTATTGATGCACTCATTGGTTGAGTCTTGCATGTGCCCCGAACGGGGACCGAACCCACAGCCTTGGTGTATGGGGATGACGCTCTAACCAACTGAGCTGCCCTGGCTTGTATTTCAAGGAAGACAGCAGGGAGGGGATTGACAAGCGTCAGGGAAGTGTGATTTTTAGGAGAGTGGGCCTGCCGTTGACGTGGGAGTTGAGCTGATTTGGGGCTTGTCCGTATTTTCCGGCCGGGAGGTGGCGTTGTGCACCTGCCGTGTTGCGTTGCGATGTGTGTGTTCTGGGGCCCGTGGACTCTAGTCGGGTTTACCAGTAGGTTCAGGACTGAAGGCTGGAAGGAGGTTTGCTGACGAATCCTTTACATTTTGCATCTGTGCTGACTCATCCCAGGCGGCTTTAAAGACGGGGCAGGGATTCGTGTTGATTAGTCAGCCCTGGTCAGCCAGCGTCTGCCTGTGAAGCCCGCGGGTCGCACGTCAGGTACGAGGTGGAGCTGCTGCGTTAGCCCTGGGTCCGTTCCGTTCCTCACACAGCGTGAGGGCAGCGCCCGCTTTTCCAGCGGTGACGCAGCTGGACTTGACGTTCACGCGGCGAACCCGCAGCAGAGTGAGGACGTTCCCGGTTGGCACGTTCTGTATGATCACCAGCCGCCCGTTAGCTCCAGGCCGTTCGTGTCCAGCTGACCAGGATGTTTACTTGGATTCTTGGTGACCCTTTGGTCTGGGGGCCCTATGCAGGGACGAGTTTTTTTTGGGGGGTGGGGCTCCTGTTCTGATGGCACTCGACCCTGTGTGCCCCTAGCTCCATCTGCAGAAGACACTTGAAAAAGTGCAGCAGAGGTGGCTTTGCCCCTCTAAAGCCTTTGACCCTCCCGTTCCTGGGAGGAAGATCCTGAGGGGTGGTGAGCCGCGTCCTTTGGAGGGGTGCAGCGGCCGGTCCGGACTCGGCAGCACTGGTCTTCCCTTTGCTGGGATGAGGCGAAGGCTGGGTGTGGTGGAGGCGGCGGGCCTTTGTGGGGTTCTGGAGGCGTTCCCCGAACAACCACAGGGAGGGGTCTATGCCGAATCCTTGTTGGCAGCCCACAAGGAGATCAGAGATCAGATAACATGTTAAGTGCATTTGGATTTTAGATGTCACGCAAGGCTTTCCTAGGACAATTTTATCTCAGGTAAAGAAAAGAAAAAGCACCAAAGTACTGTTAACAATGTATTGCTCACTTAGAATCTTTATTCTCTACATTCTAGGTTCGGAACCTCACTTACATGGTGACCCGCAGGGAAAAGATTAAGCGATCTGTGTGCAAAGTCCAGGAACAGATATTCAATCTTTACACTAAGCTCTTGGAGCAAGAAAGAGTTTCAGGTATGCATTCAGCCCTTGTAGGTCCACCGTAGGGCACAGGTCTGGAAGCTGACGCTTTGCTGAGGAAGGAGAATAGTTTCTTTCATTTCCTTTTACTTATTCTGCAGAAGAACCTTAAGAAGCACAGGCTTTCCTATCTAAAGAAAACCTGTAAACATTGTGATACAGCGGGAAGGGCTAAGAATTTGGCCTCGAATATGGGTCGAATCCTTTGTCCTCTGCTTCCAGGCCAAACACAGCACATCTCAAGTTTTCCAAGTGGCCCCATTTCCTCATATGTAACTTGAGTGACTCAGCTAAGGCCTGGGAACTGCTGTGAGGCTCAAAGGGAAGAGGGACTTCTGCTTTGCAAAGCACTGGACAAGCGGGAGGTGCTGTGGGGTACCGGAAGAGATTTGTGGATTATCTAGCCTTGCAGCCACCTTATATGTTAATGGGTCTTAAGACTGTGTCCTTGAGGCGGCGTCTGCCCGGGGATAACATTGTCAGTGGGATTTTTTTGGTGTAGGTAGAATTTTGAATCTTTTTTGGAGATTCAGCACGGAGTATTTATGTATTTAGTGCCGTCTGTTTTACATTGCTCTGGGCTAAGCAAAGAGAAAAAAGAAAAAAAACACCGCGATGACTTGGAGATCAAATACAGAGTTGGACCCGAATGCAGCCTCCCTGGGCTCTGGGATCCGTGGAAGAGTTTTTGGTCCAGAGTCCAAGCTGCCTTGCAGCACTGACATGGTGATCGGTGATCGTCAGTCCCAGAGAGCAGGGAGCAGCAGGGTTTCGGAGAGGGAGGTCTGGGGAGTGTCAGGCAGACGCAGGGGCTCTTGGGCCAGGGAGGTCCCAGGTGAGCTCGGCTCTGCGCCCGTCCGCCCTTTAGTTACACCAGCAGCATCTGAAGGTCCCGCGTTGTACAGGGTCTCGGCTGCCTCGCTTTCCTGCTTCCGTGGCTTTTTGTAGCTGTAGATGACTATGACACGTGGCACCGCAGAGGGGTTATGGACCAGGGGTACGGCAGGTCCCCCTAGCATGTCTCGGCGCTCAGCGTCGTTCAGCGGAACACCGGCGAGATGCTGCTGGAGCCTCACTCTGGTGGAGGCCGATCAGCCTGTGGTCCATCGGTTTCCCTTCAAGGCGCTGAGCCTGCTGCGTGAAGTGAGGACTTGCTGGCACTTCATTAATGGAACAAAGAGGATAAAAGCCTCAGGAGTATTAAATGATATTCTTGAAGTAATACCTAGTTTTGATGGCATTAACTTATTAATACTATTATTTTAGAGAGTTTTCTCCAAGAGGAAATCATTTCTGTATGTCTCAAGCTTATATCATTAGCTAGAATTTAGCTGTAAAACTAAAAAATACGTTGGTCCAAGGGTGTTATAAGTAAAAGCACTTTGGTTTAGATTCTTTGAAGGGAACTTCCGTCTCTTCAGCGATCACTCGGACAGATTTGAGCCCTTGCGGTCGCCTCCGAGAGGGCGGCAGCAGGGGCGGGGCTTGCTGCGACTGGCCCAGTCGTTGGGTGCTGAGCGGTCACCTATAAAAGTGCTCTGCAGAGAGCGCGGCCGTGATTTCTCTCCGGCCGTGTCTCATGGACGTGGCAGGCAGCTGCCTGCGTTCCCTGCGGAGGTTTTCCCTTGGGTGTGTGGCTGGGAGCGAACCCGGTGAGGCCGGCCCGTGTCCCGGCTGGACGGTGGCCCTCCGCTCAGCAGCCCTGCCCTCCGAGATGCGGACGCGCCAGCGGTGGCCGGCTGAGAGCAGCGCCCTGTTCCCGTGGGAGCCACAGTGGGGCCGCGGCCATGGTGTACGCTCTGCTGTGTCCCTGAGGACGGGCAGGGCCGCTGCGGAATGGTGAGTGTCCTCTGTGGACACGCTGTCTGTAGGGGGTCGTGAGTTGGAGACTCTTCAGCGACACAGACCCCAAGTCAAGTCTAGATAGAACTCAAGAGGCAGAAAAGGCGTGTCCCTCTTAGCTTTGTTGGGGAAAAAGAATAAGAGCGGCGTGAAGCCCAACCTAGTGTTGGATTCTAGAGGAAACGGGCATCTCTAAACCAGCAGGTGATAGAGCACCCTCCCCTTTGGTGACCGTTCTATGTTCAGAGTCACTAGCTCTGTTCCCTTTTCATGCGTGGACCCTGTCTGCTCAGCAGTAGGTTCCCACCCAGGCTCCGGCCAGGGACGTGGGCGGAACCTGCTTTTCCTGGTGGTTCACACCCCACAGCAGACAGGAGCGTGAGCACGCGCTTCGTCGGTGCTGAAGCTCGGGCAGAAACGTGGTCCGTCTGTCGAGCTCCAGGTGTTAGGAATTCACCCAGTTTTTTCCCGGCTGAGGGTTGCAACTTCCTAGTCGGGTCGTGGGACAATTTTAGTAGCTTGTCAGCAGCATTAAAATTAAGTGAGATAGAAAACGGCAGAGTGCACGTCAGATGATGAAGGCTAATACGAGTTCATGAGAAGTGAGCGTTCACTGAGTAATGTGAAATTTAGCTCTTACTGTGATTTGCATGAAAATAAAAAAAATTATTTATTTTCAGAGAGAGGGGAAGGGTAGGGGAAAGAGTTGGAGCGAAACATCAATTGTTGCCTCTCGTACATGCCCTGACCAGGGACCGAACCCACAGTTTAAGCACATGCCCTGACTGGGGATCGAACCGGCGACCTTTCGCTCTTCAGGATGCTGCCCAACCAACTGAGCTACACTAGTCAGGGCCGCATGAAAAATGTTTGAAAAACACCAATTTAACTCATCCTCCTGTTGGTTGACACTTGAGTTGAATTCCACAAATCGGTTTACATGTAATAGAAAACATTTTCTTAAAACATTTACTACGTGTCCGGGATGATTTTAAACACCTTCCCTTACTCATTTCACATATTTACATGTATTTATCCTCCTTGTAGCCCTGTGAGGGCACAGATGGAAAAAACAGAGAAGCTGCAGTCCCTGCCCTGGTCTCACTGAGAGGCGGGTGATGGCCGCGGCTGGCAGGTGCTGCTCTGGCGTCAGGTGGGTGGTGGGGCAGGGCCTGACCACTGACCGCGCCTGCGTGGGGTCCCTTTTGGAAAGCAGGTCAGCTCTTTTGTTGAAGGGAAGTACATTCCTTGAAAAGATGTTATTTCATGAAAAGTCCTGTGAACTTCGGCCGTTTTAGAAAACGCAGCGCATTAAGTTGTGTGCAGATCGAGTGCAGAGTCTCCAGGCCGGTGATCGCTTTCCTATAAAACTCAGATGTTCGCACGCGGGGCGGCCGCGTGTTGCGCTGTGGGGCGGGGGTTTGCGTTACTGGGCGCAGAGTCTGCAGTTGTCTCCTGGGTTTGCCTCTGCCGTAACCTTCCCTTCTCCTGCTTCTGTGTTCACAGGTGTGCCTTCTTCTTCCTGCTCCTCCTCCTCGCTGGAACGTATGCTTCTGTTCAACAGCCCCTCTGTGGGCCCTGACGCCCCCCAGATAGAGGACCTGAAGTGGCATTCCGCGTTCTTCAGGAAGCAGATGGTTCGTTCACTGAAGAAGCCCCACAAGCGGGACGCGCTGCAGAGGCGCGCGGGGGGCGAAGGCAAGACCCTGCTCAAGCAGCCGGCCCTGTGCGGGCGAAGGCAGGGCGCGGGCGTCCCCGGGGGCTTTCTGAGTTTGGAAAAGACCTTTGCAGAAGCCCGTCTCCTATCAGCACAGCAAAAAAACGGTGTAATGCTGCCAGAGCCGGGGAACAGGCGAGACCATCGTTTCCATTGTGACCTCAGTAAGGGAGACGGCAAGGAAAGAACTTTGAAACAGAGCCACAAGCCCCTCAGGGCCACAGACGTGTCCCAGCGGCACCTGGACAGTGCGCGGGCCGCCGCCTCCCCCGGCCCGAGGAAGGAGGTGCCCACGTGCAACGGTTCGCTGATCAGAGTGAGCTATAACCAGACTGCAGTCAAAGTGCCTACGACACCGGCCAGCCCAGTGAAAAACTGGGGGGGGTTCCGGATTCCAAAGAAGGGGGAGCGGCAGCCACAGGCCGAGGCGCCGGAGGCCGCCTGCCACCAGCACGCGGACTACCCCTACTTGGGCCTGGGCCGGGGCCCAACCCAGGAGAGGGCGAAAAGCAAGCTGAGACCTGACCACGAGAGTGACGGCTATGCCCCCGACGTGGAGGTGAGTGACTCGGAGAGCGAGGCGTCGGAGCAGAAGTGCGTCCACGCGGGCAGCACCATCAGCAGGCGCACGGACATCATCCGGAGGAGCATTCTGGCCTCCTGATGAAACGGTGGCCTTGTCCCCGGGCTGCCAGCCCGCACGGGGCCCAGGCGGGAACCCAGCTCTCCTGAGCCACACAGGCGCATTACCTTGCAGTTCAGATTGAATTCTCCTGTTCTCAGAGTCCTTTATAAACTGCTGTGAGAAGTGTGTGTTATTTGCAACTTGCTGAGGAAATACAAGGCTGGGCTGTCACCGTAAGACACCGCTGAACTGGAAGCCGAATGAAACACTAAAACAGGAATGAATGAAGTTCAGTGTTTAAAGAGGGCAAGGATTGCATAAGCTTTGTGAGTTTTTATTGCTCTCTGTATTCTTCCCAAAGCACAAACTCTTGGTTACCTGAAAGTACGGAATCAGACATGGTTCTTGAGAAACCCTCACGTACCGCTGACTAGCCCGTGACACTAGTTTCCTAGGGCTGTGGTACATCTTGAAGTCATGTGTATACTTTGGCCCGCGGGCTCTTTTTGTTGCATAGAGTATATAGGCAGCCCCTGCGAAACTTCAGGAACTCCAGGGAATTTATGTGTAAATATACCTGATGGGGAGGAGAAGATATTTTTCAAAAGGTTGTCCCTGGAAGGTCTGAAGGGACAGGGCAGAGCTGCTGCAACTTGAGTTTAGGGTGCAAGTCTCACGGTCCCGCTGCCTGCAGCGTGGGTGTGGCTAGAGGGCTGGTGGAGAGAGAGGCCATTAGGAAGTTCCGTGGGTGAGGAGGGGCAGGCGGCGTCCCGGTTTTACCAGTCCTCTTGGCTTTCCTCTCCCCTAACCCCTGCCTGTGGGCCAGCTCGGGACTTCCCTGGCCATTGGCAATACTTGGCCATCTGGCTTCCAACAAAACAATGGTCATTCAAGTTCAAGCGATGAACTTCCAGACTCTGGCGACTCATACTTCCCAGAGCCATCCCCTAACTAGTTCATGTGTCAGGGCATCCAGCTTCCAACGTGAATGGATTCCTTAAGAATGAGGAAAAAAGGAAAAAAAAAAAAGGTTATATTTTAAAAACAATAGAAAGGCAATAAGCTGCGATAACCGCTTACCATTGACCAAGTTTATACAGGAAAGAGATTTACGTGTAATAGGTTTTCTGGAGCCCGTCCTCGGCTCTAGTTCGTAACGTGGACTTTCTAATTGCAAATGGCAATAACTCGTAAGTTATCAGCAATAAAAATTTAGCATTGAATTTGAGTACAATGTTTGTTTCTGCACTCGCAGCAGTGCTTATGTATTAAGACAGTAGATAGTGTTAAGGTCCTGTTAATTTTCTTTGGATTTCAATGTAGTTGTGCATCAAACTTAAGGAAAGTTGAAATAGCAATGAGATTGAGAATCATGGGCAATGGAAACAAGCCCAGCTTCCCCTAAATTACCCTGTAGTTTGTTAATATCAGTATTCAGACTCCTGATTCATTTATACATGTGTTTCCATGTGGCAGGGACGTTCTGATACTTAAGGAATAACGCTTTGAGTTCCATAGTTAGCTTTCAAGTCTTCCAGAGGATTGTCCACAACAAGAAAGGCTTACTGAATTCCATCTTGCTATGCAAGTTTTATCAGATGATCAAATAGTAGATCGGATGCATCCCCATTGTGTGTATGACATTTTCAAATCAAGTCTTAACTTTTTTGAATACATTGTAGTTGCTAATTCAGGGGAGGGGAGAGGATGACCCAGGTTTTTAGATGGACTATTTTTGAGCTATGGGGCTCACTTGGAAAGACTGCTTGTCCAGAGAAGCTGTTGCTCCAGATGTTAGAAGTTTCTTATGAATCCCAATTGTCCTTTCACTCACAGCCTAGTTTGAAAGTCAGATTCTCTGCATATGAGCAAAACCCTTTTGCCGAGTACAGAAGGACGGGCTTATCTACAGTTATCTTCTGACCACAGCGACAGCTCTGGGCAAGAGGGGAGTATGTGGAGTGGTAATGTGTCAAGCCATAGAAAGGAAATCAAAATTCTAAGGAAGCGTATGACCTCTCATCATTTTAGGAGGTACCAGATTCATTTGCACTATTAGGAATGCTAGTTTTGTGCAAAAATAATGCCTTACCTGTTTTCCCCCCACATTTAGGTTGAAAAGCTTTCAAACGTTCCAAGTTATGCTGAACCAAAAAAGAACAAAAACAACATAAAACAAAACAAAAAAAAAAAAATTAAAAAAAATATCCCACACAAAAACAAAACACACAAAAATAAAAAGCCCACACCCTTTGATTCTGCTTTGAAATGCAAATGGTAGAATGGGGTTTCTCAGTGGTGAGGACAGCTTTGTAAATTAGTTTCCTGTCCTGCTGGGGGCGCTGTCTGCAGCCATCACGGAGCAGCCCACCGCTGTCCTAGTGGGGTACCATTTGCTCTTTTCTTTCTTTGTTTTTAAGCTTTATCTTCCCTTGTGCATCCTGACCAAGAAATATCTTTGATTATGATCAATGTTTATGTCAAAATGTAGGCTAGTTAAACTTTTGTAAAGTTGTCTGGAATGTCATTTGTTAGGTTATAAACACAAATCTCAATGAAGGGTTCTATGTGTTGTGTACAAATCTTAATTATTTTGAAATGGACAAACTTGTCATTACATTTGTAACCTTGTACAGAGAATTTTTCACTATGTGCCTAGCTTGGTGTCCATTCAGCTAAAATTGAAAAAAAAAGGTGCATGAAGAGTTAAAAATCAGAAATTAAATAAAGTATATGTAGAGATGACTATTTTATATGACATGGCCCAATCCTGTATTTATTTCTACCCCTTTTTTGAAAGTATTTATAAAACTAGTTGAGGACAGCTGTATTTTTTTGTTGAACTATTTAGTAGAATTTGTGCCTTTTTGTCTGTATGTGAATAAATGCTGTACATTTTGCAATACATTTTAAGTGTCTTCTGAAGTCTGCTTCCGCTGATGGGCCTGTGTCGATTGTCCCGGTCTAGATCCAAATGCAAACTGTAGGGGACAGACAAGACGCGGAAACGCTGGGCTGCCCTCTGCTCAGCTCTGACGCCTCGACACCGGGAGGTGGTGACGGGCTGATTTTTGTCTCCCCAACTACAGTTCTTCCCGGAGTACAGTTTTGGATGTGACAACAACCAGTCGTTGAAGCTACTTAGACTTCAGGGTCAGAGCGAGACCTGGGTTTAAAGGCTGAACTAACTGTATAGCTTACTGGCCACGTGACCTTGGCCAACTCACCCAACCTTTTTAAGCCTCTATTTTCCCTTCGGTGAAAACGGGACATACAGTGTCCGGATAAAGTCCGTGGTCGGCATGTAGTACGGGGCGGGCTATTTTTATGATTAGAAACAAGACAGTTCTCCAACATATTGTTGACTGATGAGCCTTCGCCCTCCCTCGTTTACACTAATTTCTGTAACAATTTGGCCAGAGCGCTCTTTTTTTTTTTCTTTACACGAGTTTTTCATACGTTTGGCTCAAAGCTTGTTTATTTCTCCTCGTTCCTCCTTGGTGGCTTTTCTTCCATGTTGCTTGCTCCGAGTGAGACCCCAGAGAGAGAGCACCGTGCTGCCTGGAACCGCGCTGGTCCCCGAGGGCTGTGACGTCCCCAGGTGCCTCCGGAAGGGCGTCGCGGGGCAGCGGGGCCTGCAGCGCCGGGGACACGGCCGCGGCCTCCGGGACGTCAGCCACCTGCAGCGACTCGGCAATCAGCACGGAGGCTGCAGGGCTGCGGCGCGATCGCTCGCCCGTGGGACGCGGGTCGGCGGGGGCCGGGCCGGGAACAAGCCCCTTCCCTCCGCCCCCCGCGGGGGGTTCGACGCCTGCGCCGTCCAGCGTCTCCCCGGCTGCTCACGGGGCCTTTCCCCTGGGGTGCGCGCAGGCGCCCGAGATTTGGGGACCCGTCCTTTGTGTTACCCTGCCTTAGAGGAGGCACCCAGGCCCGAGCCTGGGAGTCCCGAGCCAGATGGGCACCTGGGCCTGTGGGTTGCACTCGGCATCGCTTCAGTACTTCTCAGGCCTCGGGATCCCGCTACCACGGCCCACGTGGCTCCAGCCTCAGCCGGCCTGCGTCAGGGCACCAGCCTCGGTTCGGTGACTGAGGTGAATCCCACCTCCCTCCCCATGCCTGCAGCCTTGTGAGCGCTGTCTCCATAGTGACAGCTTCCGCAATTAAGACCCAGTTTTGTCAACCTGCCTAGCCTTCAGGAGAACCTCCAGACTAACGCAGGTTATTCCAACGGCCTCATCAAAGCGCAGGCATTAAGCTACTGCACGCCTACGGCTTTGTTTGATCCTCACAACACGTGAGGCGGGTAAGTTTCCTCTGATTTGCCGGTGAGGAAACTGAGGCACAACCGCTGAGTCATCTGCTCAAGGTCAGGAGGGAGTCGAGCTAGAAGTCAATGCCCTGGGCTCTACTGCCTCTCGGAACAGTTCATACAAAGCAGTTCGTGTGTTCTTGAGTGTACTGAGGATTATACACGCAAACTTTAGGTCAATGAATTTCTATAAAGTTAATCATCTTGGCTTAAACACGTTAAGGTACTGGTTGAATGACTGCGAACATAACCTAACAGATAATGAGTAATATCGTCAGCTGTGGGCAGTCCCTGCCTTCTAGGGAGAATGGAATTACAGCAGTTAATGCAGAATCACGGAAATTTATTATGTAGCATACACACATACACATATGCAGATAAAACATGCACATATAAGCAAATACAGGAAACTCAATAACAATTATCTCTATATCCTGACACATTGCTCAGGAAGTTAATTAAAGTCATAGTTTCTTGATGATAAATCTAGAATTAGGACTAATGTCTAAAGACTTTAAACTGATGCCATGCAAAACCTTCAGATCAGTATTTTGTGATATAAGGTATGTATAATGAATCTTTTTACAAATAAGTGATGACTTATTTGCCAAATTAAATACCAAAGATTAAAAAAAATAATGTGTTCTGCCATTCCTAATTAACACTAATGTATCCTGACAGTCTCACTACTGCTAGGCTTATATACGGCTGAATTTAAGTAGTACAATACCTTTGTAATTATGGATTAATTATGGTTATTTTACCCACTAATCTGCCTGATGGTTCTAATTTCAGGATTATTACCAGTGAGAAACACTTTCTTCACAAAGCTGATCTTTCTTCATTGGTGTCTCCGCCCCCACGCAGCAGCCTCACGGGCAGCTCCTTCCTTTCTCCCCCACTGGGGCTCTCGTCCGGGTTTGCTGTGGGAATTGTTCAGGCTGCTTTTTCATATCAGATGCTTGTGATCATATTTTTGCCTTAACTAGGATAAGGTCCCAAATTTTGACACAGGAAATCACACAATATTATATCAACCACTTTGCAATGGCTAAACAAAATTTAACATGTTTATGATGTTTGGTAGATATTTAATAGATTTTTTTCAGGGGAGGCGAAATATTCGCCACCTGTTAAAGAATCTGGGGATCTTCAAAAGAGATAGACCACTAAATATAACTTTCTCTGCTTCGGTCTATGTTTTTCACAAAAGTTACTTCACGCTTTATGTGAGGGCCCATTTCTACACAAGGCTCGAAAAAACCACCAAACCCTACTGTATACAAAGATGCTTTTCTGAGGCCTAGTAAGTTTTCTATGTAATGCATGTTAATGAGATGACCAAAATGGCTTTTTGGGTTAGAGTCAGAGTCAGAAAAGAAAAAAAAAAAAAAAAGGAAAGGAAAAAGGGGCTGGGGGGCTGGGCTCACAGTTCAGACTGGTTCCACTAAGGGTGATGAATGAAAAAGCCCCGTTCGGCACCTGCGTTTCCCATCGAGAACGCGACCCTTGAGCTGAGGACTGGACGGGTGCCAGTGTGAGTCACGTGAGTCCAGGACGAGCCAGGCACTTGCAGGAGCACATCTGCCGCTCTCGGTGACTTCAGCTCCTGACCCAGTGGTGTCACATCCCGGGGCCCTGCGAGAGCTGGGAGAGTGACAGTTCGACCCCTGTCCGTACATGGGAGCGATGCCACAGGTGTGGACCCCACACACTCCGGGGGTGCCACGTCGTGAGCCAGGGGACCCTGGTGTGGGGCAGGCCTGGCGTGCAAGCTCACAAGGCTGCCTCCCGCTCCGACCCTGGAGGAGTTACTTCTGTCCCTTCTGTCTTCGGAAATGGCTGCTGGAATCAGTGGGCTAAGGCACACACAGGCCGGCACGCCGCCTTGGAGCGACAGGTGCTCCTGATCAGGCATCATGAGCACATCGGCGTGTGCGTTGCTGACCCAGGGACAGACTCCAATGGATTCCCCTGGTTATTTGTAGAAACGTGGTTACAGCTTCTCATTCCCTTTCAGATGAAAGGCGGTGCTTGTGTCTCGTGTTTTCCATCTTCACAGACCTAAGTGCTAACAAGCACATTCTCTTCTGATGGCCTTTTTATTCTTTCAGACAAGGATGAAAACATTGGATGGAAATTTCCATGATGCCACGTTAAAGGGCTTAAGGGGCTAAAAAAGCATGAAGGAACGGCATTGACGACGAGATGCTGCCAAGAGGAAATGGATCTGGCTTTTTCTTGGGCAGGATGGCTGGATTAGGTCTGAAAATCACCACAGTGGGCATCAACGCAGTTTTTGCTGGGCCGAAGGATGGGTGTTCTCGAGCTTTTGCGACGGTGCAGCAGCAGCGACGTGGGCTGGATGCCTCGGGTCTGCATTAGCCCCATGACGGGAGGTGGCAGTTGGTGACTTTCAGAATGACGGTCCTCAGATCTGTCTAGTTCTCATCTTTGCACGAAGATATGGGTAGCGTGTTGATCAAATCTGTACGTGACACTCACTGTAAATAAAAAACTGTCATGGGTGTCAGAAATACAGCAGTAAAACGAAATCAGAAATGGTCCCCATGCTTCTGGGTAACAAACTGCATGATGGAATTGGGCGCTCAGATGACCTCAGCACCCTGTGATAATGGAATGAAATTTAAACGGGATAAATGACCAGGCTGGCTTCTGGGGCAAAGACGGGGCTTAGCAACAAAACCTTTGGAAAAGATTTAGGATTTTCGTCAACAGTGGGCTCGGTATATGTCTCCACTGTGTGATTATTCAACTTCTAAAAAAGCCAACACCATTTTAAGCTGCATTAGCAGAAGTGTAGACTCTGAAGAGTAGTTTTCATTATTTCTCATCCTAAATACTAATGAAAAATTATATATTTCCATGAATCTCTAAAAGCGTGTTTCCCTAGGACAACATGTCAGGCTCTTTGAGGTGGGGGAAGGGGGAGGGGAAAGAGAGGGGGGTGAAGGAGGGAGGGGGAGGGGGTGAGGGGTGAGGGGGATGGGGAGGGGAAAGAGAGGGGGGTGAAGGAGGGAGGGGGAGGGGGTGAGGGGTGAGGGGGATGGGGAGGGGAAAGAGAGGGGGGTGAAGGAGGGAGGGGGAGGGGGTGAGGGGTGAGGGGGATGGGGAGGGGAAAGGGCAAGGAAGTGGCTTAAAGCCATATCCATCCCCTGGAGGGAGATCCTAGTGTTGTTCCCCCTCTTAGGCAGGCTCCCCCTCTCTCCACCCCCCAGTCACGATATAGAATGAGAATGAGGAGTTAATAGGGTGTACCTTGACTGGTTCTGGGCATAAGACTGACGTGTCCCAAGCCTACACGGTGTATAGCAGGAGCTCCATAAGTTGCTGTTGAGTGAGTGACGGAGAGTATATGTGAATTGAGGTACTTTCAGAGATGAGTCGGTGCAAGGACGCAAAACCCAATCCTCGGAGGAAACGGAGATGTCCTACCAGGTGCAGTGAGAACGCGATGATTATTTTCAAAGGCCGAAGACCTGCCGTGTGGCAGATGGCTGAGCTCAGGGGCACAAGGTCGCAGTGAGGCCCAGATGCCCTGCGGCTCCGCGCCAGGAGGAGCTGACTCGAATGGGTGGGTGAAGCTGCTGGAGGTGGGCTGGGCCACCTCAGGGAACAGGAAACTGCCCCTGCAGTGAATGCAACAGCTGTGCACAATGGCAGTTGTGATTTGCTGCAAAAAAATTAAGAAAAGAAATAAAGTAGAACAGATTCAAAGCTGTCTCTTAAATATTATTCTCATTTGCTTTCTGAGTGGAAGAAACAAGCGTGAGATGAGGGCTGGCCTTTGGGAGAGTCTGTGGGAATGGGGGCGCGTGGGAAAGCTTTCTGGGGAACCCCTGGGCTGGAAGACCACTTAGTGCACACAGCTGTCTGTCTTTACGCACTTTAAAGTGAACTAAAACATGAATCGCTATTTTTGATACAATGTAAAAGCAGCTCACTAAAGATCTGTTATTTCGGAGAAACTGATAAAACACATTATGATTAAAGAACTGAGTTTGTAGTAAAGTGCTGGAGGTGCTTTTCAGCCTCCCTTGCTTTGGCTGAGAGCTGCCTCGGCAGAGGGCGCGGCTGTGGCAGGCTCGTGTTTGTCGAGGAAACAAACGGGGGAACTGTCGCTGCGCCCTCCCGGACGCAGGGGTCACAGCTCTCCCACCCCAGGGGAAATCAGAAGATTGCCGCTGCCCCGATTTGCATATTCGTACACAACGGGAAGATGAAGCGATCATATACTCTTCTTTCTCAGGGAGACACAACAGAGGAACATGAATAAATAAAATGGACTCGCTGTGCTGTCCCAGACTTCAGGTTCATCGGATTTCTTCCCTCTGTTTCCTTCTCATTTCCCGTTGCGTAAGGCAGGTCACAGAATAAACGACCCCGTCTGTGTAAATGAGGTCAAGACTGACCAACCTGAAAAACAACAAAACCTTCAATATATTTTGATATCACAAATCATTAGCCAGCAGACATTTGTAAAAGAGATAACCACACCAGCTCAGTTCTGCGGCTGAAGATACCGTCTCTTTCAACGGAGGCCAGGAAAGCCTGTTATCTGCACAGTGGTGGCCTGTCCTCGGAGGATATCCAAGTATTCAAGAAGGAGACCTCCAGAGGGTGTTATTAATATTAAAACGCAAAAAGTAGGTGCCTATGACCCAAGTTTGGAGAAAATGCTTATGTTGAAAAACGTTTGCCTTGAAGAAGTGAGTCGGAGTAGTTAGGTTGCCGTCTGTCTAGGTTAGTTTCTGAAGCGCTTTCTCCTACAGCCTCATTTTTTATCAGACATAATTCTAACATCTCTAAATAAAAGTATTTAAAAATAAATTCTACGTCCCATAAACATGAATATGAAAATAACTCTTACCCCATGGAAATCAGTGTGGGCCTGACCCGGGAAGGAACTGAGAGACTCAAGCGTAAGCCACGCGCCCCGTCTGCTCCCCGTGAGCTGCCACACGGAGCCGCGGGCCTCTCACCACGCGCGACAGGGGCCGGGCTGCCCCTCCTGCCTCCGCGGCCCAGTCTCCTCCTCCCTTCGCTGCCGTCCCAGCCCTCGCACTGCGGTCCAGTCTCCTTCGCACGCGCGTCTCCGAGCTCCTCCCACAAACGAAGACGTTTTCTACGGTCCCGCTTCAGAAAAAAGTCACCGAGTCCTGTCCCTGCGCCAGAAACTCTGCTGGGTGCGAAGGTCACCGACGTGAGCCCCGCTCTCACGCGCTCGCAGTCCGTGGGGAGGCGACGCCGTTACAGAAGAAAAGCTCAAAAGGAGAGAATCGCCAATTCCGACAGCACGGGGCCCCGCGCCAGGCCGGGCCGAGGCTGGGAGGTCGGGGCCGGGGCCGGGGGCCGAGGCCCGCACCCGTCGGAGTGAGCGGAGGCCCCGGGTGCGGAGGAACGGTGCGGGGCCAGGGGGCCCTGCTCCCGGCGAGAACGCACGAGGCCCCGGGCGAGCTCCTGCGCCCGCGGCTCCGTCCTCGGCCCCACGCCCGGGAGTGGGCATCGGCCCGGACCTCCGGCCGCTGGCTGAGCGCCTGCACACAGGTGCCTCCATCCCCCCAGCCCCACGTTGCCTTTTCCCTGCACGTGGGCCGCGGGCCCCTAACGAGCTCTCCGCGTGCAAACCGGCTGCGCTGACCCTAGGAGCAGGGCGCGCCCCGCTCGCAGCAGGGGCCGCGGGGACGGCACAGGACACCCCAGACCTCCCAGAGCCTTCAGAGTCGGAATTCGGTAAAGACTGGAAATCATGTGAGTGAAAATCGAATCCCACAATTACATATTGAAATACACGCCAGCATCAGTGTAGAACATCATTTATTGCATTTATGGGTTCATAATAAAACGGATACTTGGGAACCTTAAAAATGAGTTAGGAGTAACAACGGGATGTAGAATTCTCAAATCTTGGGCACTGAAATATTAAAATTCCAGCATTTTCTTAAAATCTCTTCCTCGTGATTAGCAGTTTAACTCTTACTCGGCTCTTCCAAAGGGAAGAGGGGGATTAAAGAACCCACACGGTGGTGAGGCCGAGGAGCGGCCCCGGCCGGCTTCATTCTCCAGGGCAGCTCGGAACTGGGCCGCGTTGTCTCTGCTTACAGGGCGCTGGGGCCGCTCTGCCTCCCCGGGAGCCGCACCGGTGGGACGCGCAACGCCCACGCAGCATGACACCAGCCGCGCCCGCCGCCCGCGGGCCTCGCCACGGCAGCGCGCGCCGGGGCCACCGCGTCCGCTCAGCGTCCCGGGAGTGGCCCACGGGGGCTCCTAGATGTGCTCCAGGGTCGTCATGGAGGCCGCTTTCCGTCTCTGCACGGTAACCGCGCTGAGCTGCAATCACATCAAACAGTAAGTAGTTTCCTTTTCTACGGGAGTCTTAGGCCAACACGCAGGGCAACGCATCACAACGCGCAGTTATTGAAGATGATCAGATTGGAAGGGGTCCTCTCCTCTAAGAGGTCCCTGTGTGTTCACTTCTACTCTGCTCTTGAGGCTTGAAAATGTCTGTATCACACTAGAGAGGTGCACGTCAAATATGACATGCCACCGCTCAGCGACAGACCCAGAATCCCGAAGGATGCAGAACTTCTAGGTAAAGGTTCATCAGAAAAGTGGCTAAAATACAAACCAAGAATAAGCCAGCACAACGCAGGGCTGGGAGTAAAACAATGATAAATACAATCTTTAAAAAAGCTAACTGTCCTTCCTTTTCTGTCAATATCCTTTATTCGTTTGTCTAATGTACTGTAGCACTATTTTTGTTGACATAGCCACTCTTTACGTGTGTTTATGATATTAGCCTTTTTGTCATATGTGTTATAGTTTCCTCAGTTTGTCATTGACTTCATGACTTTTTAATGCAGAAATCTGGTATTTTACATAGTCACATTCATTCATTTCTTTTCCTAGTTTCTAGGCTTTGTGTTCTTGCAGAGAAAGCCTACACCACACTGATATTTAAGAGATGGCACACGTTCATTGAGACTGGGGACTTAGAACATGTCACCGTAGTACAAGGACGGGTGACAGAGGTGCAGGCAGGGTAAGCTGTAGGAGCACATTTGGGGGGGCTGTGGCAGGACCATACAGGGCTGTGCTGATCCCGACCTGACGCAGGCCGCAGCAGTAGGCATGACGTGCTCAGACAGTGACACTCTCCCAGCTCCATTATTTCACTAAATACCAGGCCCTCAGCAGGATATTATTGCTATTAGTGGTTTCCATTTTTTAGAGGAAAATGAAAAATTAGGAAGAATTCAGAGAAGGCAAAGATAAAGGTTTAAAAAAATATATGTCTCATAAGAAAAGTTTATAACTCATTTAAAACTGAAAAATATTGGCTCCAGGGAATAAATTCCTTTCTGTGTATGGGGAGGAAGCAGAATGATTCCATCTTCAAATGAGCAAACTGGAAGGAGAAAAGCTGAAGAAAAATTCTGTGACGTGGTTACCACAAAAAAATTACAAAGAAGCTAGTTTAACAGGAGACTGTTCGGATTTGCTCCGGTCAGGAGGCGGGAGACTGAATGGGACATGGGATGCCAACTGGATCATCTAATTAAGGTTCTGAAACTGTACTTTTTTACTATGGAGCTCAAGGGAGTCGATTTTAAGTCGCATTTTCTTGATCACATTCCTTACAAAAGGTAAACTTGCCAGGGAGGTGCTATTATTCTCCATCGAATGTGAGGAAACTGAGGCTCAGAGAAGGTCAAGCTGCCCAAGGTCACATCGCTCCTAATGGCGGCGTCTGTCTGCCTGACACCACGCGCATACTCGGAACACCACCCGGGTGCCCGGCTCCTATTGCCTTTGACCCACTCAGGGCAGGAATTCTTGAGTACTTACCTAATCCATTAACTCATTATTTCCTAAGAAATTAACCATATTTGAAAAAGCTATAATTACTTTCGGGGGGGGGGCGGGGCAGAAGGGCAAATTATTACTAGATGTCCTTCAAGTGCCATATTATGTCCAAACTCAGACACGAACTGAACTCAGGATTTAGAGTTGCTGTGCTGTGTATACAATGCTGTAATAACTAAGAATAGTATTAGTACATTTATAACCAAATATAATTAATAATGCGCTAACTTGGTTTGTTTCTATCTGCCTGCCCCCCCATCTCTCTCTCTCAACTGTCTCCAGCCTACCGTATATTCACTAAACTGGTTGCATTATGTCCCCAGGAGAAGGGCTACGGCTACTGCTTTAGAACGAATGGCCCTTCTCATCATGGCGAGTGTGCGTTATAATTACCCCTTCATGGCTCACTGCTGTTCTGCACTTTCTAACTATTTCCCATTGGACAACTTTCTATCACATTTTAGATTTATATCATCACATACAAATATACATTAAATGAAGTTAGCCTACTGCATGCAAAGTACTTTCTTCCATTTAAGAACTACAACAAAAACAAAGTTGGTGTGATCTGAAATAGTGCGTTTAAAGCAACGGTACCTGCTTCCGATCTGCCAGCAGACCCCTGCCCAGCTCCACACGCCACATAATTCTGGAGAAGGGCTGCCCAGGGGACCCTCTGTGGTGATGGGCGGTTCCCCATCTACGCTGCTCTTGTGACAGCTGTAGCTGCACACGGTCACTGAGCACCGGAAATCTGTTGGTGTGACTGAGGATCTCAGTTGTCAATTTTATTTGATTTTAATTATTTAAACAGCTGCTGGCGGCTAGAGGCCATGATGGGACAGTGCAGCTCTAGATGTAGGAGTCAACTGAAGGAGACGTCTGTTTTTAAAGTTTACTTTTTCAACCTCACACGTTAAAGAGACTCATTTGAAGTAGTTTAATCAAGCAAGAATAAAAGTACTAGCTCTCTGGGAACTTCTAGAAGCTTCTCTTAGCTGGGACGCACACAGACTGCTTACCTGCTGCGAGGCTGAGGCCGCTCTCTGCTCCGCCTGGCTGAGGCGCCGCTGCAGCCTGCTGGCTTTCTCCTGATGCTCTAAAATTAGCCTTTCACTCTGCGGAGGTCGACACACAACAAACAAGTTAGAAATCCACACGCAACACAACGTGGAGACGTTCGGTGCGATAATCTGAAAAATCTGGACATCATTTTACCCCTTGTAAAATGCAAAGATAATGTTATCTCGAAATTTACATTTTTTTCAAGTTATGAACTTCAAAGTTGGTTTTACATTCTCACTGAACTGTCTTTACCACTACATGCCAACAAAAAAAGTGAATTAAACACAAAGCGGAGTGAATTGGAAGTTAAGAACAAGATTTTCAATTTTTGATCTGTTGACCTTGAGAGGCCAGTGTGCTGCTTTGGACGTGGGGAGGGTTCGTGAAAACAGAGTGCGGGGTCCCTCGACCAGAGCTCCTCCCACCCGCAGGGCTGCGGTCTGTCCAGTTCCCAGGTGGGTGCTGCCGCTGCCTGCTGGGCCCCAAGGGCCACTGCGCTAGAATGAGCTTCCAGGGAAAATGGGACATCGACCTTATTAAAGTTGAAGAAACAGAAAATATCCTTTCTAGAAATCCTGGTCTTTACAGAGTCAGATGTGTCTTACAAGATTTATTTGCTAAACTTATTCTTTAAAAGGTGAAGAACTCTGTTTCTACATGTTTCTCCAAACAGTGTACGAGTTCTGTCTGGAAAAAGTCCAGCCTTTGTAATTATAACAAGAACAGCTTGCACAACACTGATGTAACCTGGCAGCCAAGGAGCGTGGACTGGAATGCGCATGTGTGAACAATGACGACCTCACTGTACTAGTCAGTGGGGGCGGTAGATGCCGTTGAGTGAGCCTGTGTGCTGTGTGGCCGTCACAGTCAAAGTGATTGAGTGGCTAGAGCAACAAATCTGCATCCAATTTTGCATTCAGCTTGAACAGTCCTCTGCAGAAGCTATTCGGATGACTCAGAAGGCTTCTGGGGACAATGCAGTAAGTGCAGTGCAAGGAAGAGTGGCACAGACGCTTCAAAGATGGTTGAGAACCTGCTGAAAGTGACCCACGTTCTGGAAGGCCTGCAGCAAGCAGACAGCTGAGCAGGCTGAACGCGTACGGGCTGCAGTCAACACAGATCAGCGACTGATAGTGCGAGAACTAGAAGCTGACCTGGGGAGTCCAAGACTGCTGTGTCCCTGGCTCTCAAAGCTTTATTCACTTCACATTATGTGTGGGCTTTCATGACTACGGATGGTTTCTGCAAGGAATACTCACATCTGTGTGCTCACTTCCAAGGAGAGAATTAATTTGGACTCGGCTCCAGTAAAATTCTCTCACACGTATATCAAGCTGCAGCAGAAGTACTTCCCAGGAGAGTCATTATCTTACCTCAGCTACCTTTTCATTTGCCATTTCCAGCTGAGAAAGCAGCTCTTGGGTATGAAGTTTCTGCCGGCTCAGCTCACTCCTGTTAACCGAGCAGGGGAGGGAGAGATTGGTTAAAAAAAGGAACTAAACAGAATCTTCATTAATAAGATCCATATTCATGTTTGGAACAAAAATATTTTCTTTGCGCAAAATTAAGTCTCTTTATTAATACACCATAGCTAACGGACTCCTTCATTTCTTACACATGTATTCTGGAGATCGGCTGTACAACAATGTGAATACGTAACTATTGAACTGTACACTTAAAAATGGTTAAGCTGTTAAATATTATGCATATTTTATCATAATTTTAAAATGGTTAAAATGGTATATTTTGTGTTCTATTTCTGCCACTGGAATCTCCCCTCATATATATATATATGCCAAAGTGTCAATCTTAAGTATTATTTAGCATTAAAATGGAAGTGTACTCCTATTACACAATATAGTACTTGTTAGCATAAAATCTCATGAGCCACTGTGACGCTCAGCTGCAGGACGCCTTCTAGATTTATACACAGCGCTCCTCAGAGGGGCGTGGCCCCGGGAGTGGTGAGAGAATGCTAATCGCTCCACCGTTGGTTAGTGCCGTAGATTCAGGACTGATATTTGTTTGGGTTGTATATGTGCTATATTTTATGCATGCATATACTTTGTTAGCTGGAATTTTCTTACGCACGTAACTTTTTTTTCTATTCAACATATATGCATTATATTGTTCTTGGCCAAAGATAATTTCAAGAGTCCCAGGTTAGTAGATATGATGTAGTCTTAAAAGTAGCTTAAAAAATAGATCAACTCAATTTCTGAGTATTAAAATAGTAATTCAGGATTGATTTTTATCCTTTGACTTTACTTCTGCTTCTTAAAAAAAATCAACAGATGTACACTTTCAAAATAACTTAAGCTTTGATTTTTTTTTTCCAAAGGAGCTATACAAATAGCTTAAACCTTGGTCTCTCAAGTGTCCTATATTTGAGTGAACAGTAGTTAAAATCAGGAAGCAATCTGTTATAAACACATAGGCAGTAATAAATAAAATGTTCACAAATCAATTACTCAAATATTTACTGCACTGTCTCTGGGCCAAGTGCAAGGTATATGGTGGTAAACACAGAATTGCTGCTGTAACAGAACTTAGAGGCTGAGAGGGACATGCTTCTTCCAACTCAGTGACTTCATCAATACAGGCCACTGACTCTGAGGAGCTTAGGTATTTATCATTGTATCTGTGACAGACAAACGTGAGCATTTTATCTTAGCTTTATTTGGGTGGTGATGATAAAGCTGAATATATTATTTTGTTTAAAGTATCTCATGTAGTTTAAAATTCCCAACATAACAAAACAAAGAAAGCAAAATGACTGGAGTGGCAGGTCTTCTAGGTCAAGTGTAATGGAAGGGAAAGTTACGCACGTCAGCAATGATGAGAAGTAACCTTTGAGGACACAGAAGACGACGGAACACTGGTCACCTCTACAAAGTCAGTTATACAAAGCCTTTTCAGAGAACATCTAGTACATAATTTGATGTCTAAACGATTCACTCATATCCCCGTGACAATTGACCTGAATGATAGTAATACTGTCTAACACATACTATTAGATAGTAATAATTTTCCATAAAATTCAAAATCACAAAGATAAAGTTATTAATTCTGAGTTACTTTAAAAAAATTTTATTGTTGTTCAGTTACAGATGTCCCAATTTCCCCCCCCCCGTTGCTCTCCCCTGCCCCACCTCCCACCCCCAAGTCAGTCCCCACCCCGTTATCCATTTCTATGGGTCCTTTATTCTTGTTCCTTGACTAGACCTGTCCCCTTCTTTTCCCCGTTTAATCTATGTAAATATTAATTCTGTTGTGTATCGAGCTCTGTCACCCCCGCTGGGTGGTGAGCAACTTCATTCTTCAGCGTGGTCTCCCTTATAACCTAGTACTCAGCAGGGCTTGGCAAATAATACTGAAGATGCTGCTGCTGATGGGAACAGCGAACACTTCCATAGTGCTTCCTGTGTGCCAGACACTGTTCTAAGTGCTTTATGTAAATACAAGGCGTGTAGCAGCGCTGGATGGTCACGCGCGAGGGCGGTTCGTGCGCGGCTGTGCACACGCACCCCCCCCCCCCCCAAGTAACGACAGAAACTTAGAAAATGCGATTGCGTTAGCTCCCACAGAATCGCCCCCAGTTCATCCGCACATAGAAACTCCATAAATATTTGATTCCTGGCCAACTTTGTTAGAAAACCTAGCAGTTGGAAAATTTTATCCCGTATTTGCTCAGCAAACATTGACGGAGGACTCTATCACAAAACGTATTTTAGATAACGATTACTTTTATTTATTTATGTTCTTCTTTCTACAAAGAATTCGAAGTGGCTAAACATAAATAAATAAAAGGTTATTTTTCCGTTAAGCCTTTCCTCCCGTCTCACTTCTGAACGAAATTTTAGGAGGCATGAAACGGTGAGAGAGAAGGGGTTTCGCCAGCTCCTTCCCCCCGAGACCTTCCCGGAGCCTGCCTGTCAGGCCTCTGCGCTGCTCGTTTCTCCATCAGGTTATTTAGCTGCGGGGGTGAAGGAAAGACTCCGGGGGATGGTCCGACTGTGTTACCTGTGAGAAACTCTCTCTTCATTACAGCACATCACTGAGAGTTCCCAATATCATCAGCGATTTGGGAAAAACATTAAATAAGACTTTCCAGAAAGTTTCACAGCGGTATTACAGTTGAAACCCTTGCCAAATGAATCTATATAATCTCTCCACTGGAAATCTGTAATGACAGGAACGTTCCTACCTGTCAGGGGTTGCATGTAAGTGCAGCCTGCCAGGAGGTACAACAATAGATGACATCTCCAGCTTCTTTATGACACTATGGTACTTAAAGAGCGCTTCACACTTATTAAAGAATTTAAGTGACACTGTTCCCGACTTCGCTCTAATTTCCGGCATATTATGTGCTATAAGGCTTAAGGCAAAATTTTCTTCTACCAGTTTTAATCTAAGTATATAAAAATGAGGAATTCCTTATATCACTTAGCCCTCAGTGCTCTAAATATGTTTAGTTCACTTACATAGATTATGTGTATGATCAAATATCCGAGCCATGCCTACAAATATAATTCAGAAATACAGTTGTAAAATATGATTCACTACCCTCTGTACAAGTTGGAAAAAAAAAAAACTCAAGAAAACATTACATGCTTTAGTAAGCAAAATAGTATAACCAAGATGATTAAGTCATCACATTCTTCAATCTGAGATGTAAGTAGGTGAAGGGGGAGAATGTGAGGCAGGGTCCTCCGCACCTGCGGCCCACGGACAGGCTGCAGGCACGTCCACAAACACCCTGAGACGCCAGGCAAGGTCTGGTGGGTTTGCTTCCCTCTTCTGGAGTTCCCCGGCTCCTCAGCTTTTCAGGGGTCTGACGCCTAAGGGAGGATAAGGATTTTGTCTGGGCTCTCCACCTGGAATATAGCTTGAAACACTTTTTTTTTAAAGTATGAGCACACTGAAATGTTTCAATGTTGAATCTTTCACAGACCACATCCATAGCACTTTAACTATAAATATTTCCGCGTTTGGCTTCATTAATCTGGTATCACAATGTAACGGCATTTGACAAGCGATCCAAATACAAAAGTATTCTAGATTTTTACAGTATTTCCTCTGTTCTCTTGGAGTTGCCTGTCCAAACCTAATTCAACAGCAAATTCCCCCAAGTACACACCCAGTTTTAGGAGAAACTTAGTTGTGAACTCATATACTGCTGATTTGGGGGGTTTGTTTCGGTACTCATATGTCACTGGTTTATTTGGTTAAATCGCATATTTCCAAAGCAAGAATGACTGTCACAGCCTGGTGTGGGCACACACACAGTGACCTGCAGAGCAAGTGTGAAGCCGAGGGGCCGGGGCGGAGCACAGAGAACGCCTCGGGCGTGCGGCAGGTCGTTCCCCTGTGAATGTCGTTAGGTAATTCAGTGGACATTAGCCAGGAGGGTTTTCTGCTATACCCTAACTTTTCCACTGTCCCTTACTGCTACTTCAAGGTTGCAAAGTCGTTTTTATTCTCACCATAAACAAAGGAATTAAGACTCAGAGTAGTTATTTAATGTTCCTGATGTCATAAAGTAATTGAATGCAAAAATGGGGTTCATATCAGTCTTTTAACCAACATGGTCTCTCCACTCCACCACACTACCCCTCATTTTATGCCCAGTCATTGCACGAGAGTTGAGCAAAGCGTGTCTGTGGCATCATACAATATGAAGATCTCAAAGGCAAAAAAGACTATCTGGAAAAAACTTTAATCCTAACTTGGTGGCAAAATGGTCAGTCACTGCAGACACAGCAATCTCAGAATGTATGGCTTCAAAAGACTTGACTAGTACACAAGGCCCCTCATCCCAAGGTTTCAAGTCTCAGTTAACCGCAAACACCACAGGTTAGAGCAGGCCGGCCAGCCTCAGATATCCTGAGCACTCCTGGCCCTACTCCCAGGTTCCTCCCGGCCCCCATCTGGTCCATGACCTGAAGGAACATGAAGAAGTCCCTCGAGTGCAACCTGTCCGGAAGGGAGACTGCTTATCTGCTCGTTCCCAGTCAATGGCATCGCCATCTGCTGCGTGCTCCCCTCAAATGCTCAGGTGTTAGTGAAGATCCCTTCTCTCTCCTCATTCCCTGTATTCGACTTAACAGTAACTTCTGTCCTCCTTCCCCACGATGATGCATAACTGCTCACTTCTCTCCATCTCCAGCAACGGCACTCTGTTCTAAGCCACTATCATCTGTTGCCTGAAAACTGTACTAATCTAACATCTGGTCTCCTGACTCCATTTCTGCCTGTTTTCTAGTCTGTTCCCACACGAGACGGAAAACTGGTCTAAAGCGGTCTTTTGATGATCTAAGGATGTTTAAAACCCTTCCATGATTTCCCACTGCTACATTCTGGACTTTATTTTAACTTAAAATAGTCTTAAATATGTCACTTAAAGTAAAAATAGCGTAGCCCACAAGATTCTCATGGTCGGGTGGTCCCTGCCTCACTGCTCAACCCGGTGGCTTCTCTCTCCTCCGCTCATATACTGCAATTGCGTGGGTCCGCCCCTCAAACGCTGGTCCTTTGTACTCGCTCCTTCTCATTCTGCCTGGAATATCTTCCTGGCTTTTTTTGTCTAGTTGATTTCTTTCATTATTGAGGACTCGGTTTAAAGGTCACCTTTCTGATGACTTAAAAGAATACAGTCCGTTTCCTTCAGCTCCCACCCTGTGCCAGTTACTGCCTTCACATCACCCCGCTTGCTTTCTCCGCACCACTGCAGAAACCTGAAACCGCCGTGTCCATGGGTCGGCCTCCCTCCTTCTTTGCCTCTCCCTGCCAGAATCAAGCTCCAAAAGGAAGCCGCGCTCATAAGGCTTAGCCCAGGGCCTGGGACACCCACGGTGGCTTCTAGCCTGGGCATACTTTAGTTAATTCCACATAATCAGTCACCTCGTCTACTCAATAATAACATTTCTGATATCCTAGAAGTTGCTTTTCCAAAGTTTTCACTACCTGCTTGCTCTCATGTTGGAACTGACTAGATAATTCAGTGATTCCATGTTCCCAGGGGTCACTGAGTGGCATAATGACTTTGGGAAACCACTGTGGGGAAAGCCAGCATGATTTAATCTTTATTTATAAATATCATTCACGCTTATTTCAAAAAGTTATATAAAGAACGAACTCGAGTTACAAACTGTGGATGACTTTCCTCACGTCTCATTTCCGGCGCTGATCTTCGGATGAGATTGGGGAAACTGTGAAGTTTATAACTTCAGTAAATACTGAAACGGGGGCCTGTTACGTTCGACATATTATGTTGCTGAGATGGGCGGGGAGACACTCAGTCACTGCCGCAGCGACGCTAAGGAATCCGAGGAGCGCTGAAAGGCTCCTAGTTCACAGTCCAGGCCGTAAACGCTATGAACTGTCCGCGGCGCCGTGGGGACACCGAGGGAGGAGGCTGACATGCGAAAGATCAACAGAAGTTAGATGGACAGGAGCAGGGAGAAGAAGAAGAGTGTTACACTCAGAGCCAAGTGTGCAGGCCAGGGAGTAAGAAAGGGCCATCAGTTTAGGGAGCGGACAGGGCTGCCGCAGGAAGGCGGCATCTGGTTACTGGCAGGTGGGTGTGGGGGGAGAGGAGGCGGCCGAAAACACAAGGCAACACAGACCGCAGGGGCCTTCTGTGTCCTGCTAGGAGACGGAGACTTGATCAGCAGTTGCTATGGGGAGGTGCAGAGGTACTTTAAGAAGAGAGGTGACAGGACGGGCTTTGAGTATCAGAAGACTGCGTGGGTTACAGCAGGAAACGCAGGAAGGACCTGAGACTGTAGTAAGTTAGGGGTTACAGCAGTAATCCACGTGAGCGATGTTGGCGGCCTGAACTATCCGAGAATGGGCAAAAGATAGCAGTAGTGCTTGATTCAGGGGTGTGAGGACAGGTGTTCAGGGTGACTTCTGGGGTTTTACTTGAGCAACCTCATGGAAAGGAAAATAAGGGACGAAGGACAAATGCGGGCCGGCACGGAGCAGTGGGTTCGGTTTTGAATACATTGAGTTTGAGGTACCTGTGGGAAATGTTCATTGGAAATACAGATCATTTCAAAAAGGCCAGCATCATTAGAAGCTGTTCCGTAATACCAGTTAGTCCTTTCCTGCTTGTCTGTCACGGAAATGGGTATCCTAACCCACGCTGAGGGATTTTCCACGCCAAATGCATTCAATTCACAATATTTCTGGCATATATAATAACTGAAAAGGCATGGTTACAAGGTGAAGAGCAGAGTTATCCCTACGATGCATTAACCTCTTTGAAAAGACCACAAATACTTTTTGTAAAAGAAGATAAGCTACGGTTCCTTAAGGCATGGAATGAGAGTTTGAAATCTGGGCCAATATCTTAGGCTTTATAACTAACTATATAATTGCTCAGCTCGTTCTGTTATTATTGCCGCACAATTTAAGATAAGAACGAGCCATACATATTTTGATGGATACAGTGTGAGGGAAAATTTCCTCAATGCAAAAAATCCTTTAGTGATGTCTGAAGAGTAAATCACGTAAGGCTCTGTTCTATATTAGATGAGAGAGTTGCAAACAAAAGGTGCACTTATTCGTCGCAGGGAAATGATGGATCTGCCAGCTGCGGCAAGTGCTTTCTGAGAAACTCTCTCTTATGACAAATTAACATAGCGTGTGCCAGATGGTTTTCTTTTTTCTGTTGAATTATACTATAATATGCTTCAGTTACTTCTAGTAATTACACATTTTGTAATCTGCCAGTACCTGCAGCTGCCTCTCATCCTGTTAATTTAAAGGAAAAAAAACCTTAAAAAAAAAAAAAAAGCAGTATGGCAGCCAAACATTACAGAAACATAGCCAAGAATAATGTTTTGGAGATTAAAGAGAATTCCTTGGGCTCAGATGCTGTGCAACTACATATATATAGTTTGGGACAAGAAAAGAAAATATTACATATTGTGTACTTGTTCATTCATTGATTCAATACAATTTTATTATACACCTATATGCCAAGACGTTAGCTCGCGGTCTTGCAGAAGAGGTGGATGTTGATGGCAGTCACACTACAGTTCAGTGAGTGCCATAAAGAGGGATGAGGAGAGTGGTACGGGAGGGAGTGCAGGGCAAGGACACGCTCAGTCCATCAAGGGAAGTGAGAATGCCTTCTAGGAAAAAAAATAAAAAACTTGAGATGGGTCCGGAAGGAAGAAAATATCCTCCGGTTGGAAAGTGGGACAAGATATCCCTTGAAAAAAGAGCACGCACAAACTGCCTCTAGAATCATCCTTAACCCCTCTCTTTGCGTTCACATTCCACGTTGAATCTGCTAACACCTTCTATTACCTCCGAAAAACAAAGATTTCCAACCACCCTCCTTTTCCCTCCATCTTCGTCCAAGCCACCATCATCTCTTACCAAGACTCTTGCCATGGCCTTCTAAGTCCTTCCCCGGCTTTTTTACTTACTTCTGTTTTCCCTCCAGCAGACAGAGTGATCTTAAAAAAACAAAACAACACTGATCAGGTGACTTCTTTCAAACCTGTCCACTGGCCTTCATTCACACTGAAAGCTCTTTAGCCCGGAAGATCACGTCCTGGCCCGCGGCAAAGACCGCGCTCACCAACATCCCACGGGCTCCATGTACGCTGCTCGCACTCCTGGGAGTCAGACGAGCTTGGCCAAGGAAGGTAAAAGGAAGTGACGTGCATCACTTCAGAGCTGATGTCCCGAGGAGCCACGGTGCTCTCCTTCCTCTCTGCCCGGCCTTCGTTGTCCAGTGACCTCGGAAAATCACACCTCCACGGGGGTGGAACCTCTACCAACCGAGTCTTCTTGCCAAACTGCTGTGGACTTGTAATGTAAGCGAGAAACAACCCTTTATGTTTTGGCGTGTGTTCAGCCCCTGGGATTTCAGAGTCTCTCTGCTACGTGGCTGTCATTGCTTAGAACACCGTGTCCAAATCTGCCACTACTGCATCCGCTCTGCAGGCTGTTTCTCTGGCTTCACACTCACCAAGGGTCCTTCTGCCCTGGGATCTTCACATCAGCTGCTCTCTGTACTTGAAATGCTCTTTTTCCTGATGTTTAAATGACAGGATCCTTTGTTGTCATTAGGTCTCATATTAAGATTAATTTCCTCCCACTCATCTACCAGTCTCAGGTGTCCACCCACCCATTCATTATCCCACTGGCTTATTTAAATTTCCGGCATATACTTATTATCTGACTTTAGACTTATATATATTCAGTTGATAGTGTCCCCTTCCCCATCACTCATCCAATATCTTCAAAGAAAGGGGCGGGAAGGCCTTGGGTTTTGCTGTATCCTCAGTACTTAGAAAGCCGTGCCACTCAATAAATACACGATGGGTGGATGGAGCGCAGACTGGGAGTTGTAAAGGGCTGGCCGATACCTCTGGTTTATTGGGGCGGTTGTTCCATGTGGCCAGAACGCAAGGCACGTGAGTGACAAAGCTGGAGAGGCAGATCGCTGGTGCTCAGTTAGGTGAAGGGACGCTTGTTACAACCTACGGGCCACAACGAAACAGAAGCCGTGAAGTAGGCGGGGCCAGGATCAGAGCTGCTTTTCAGGAAAGTGACTCTCACAGAGTATGAAAGGCGGAAGAGAGCGGAAAAAACCAGGGCGAAGGACGCTGCTTTAAGAGCCCGGTTAAAGACGTGCAGGGTCAGACACGTAGCAAGAACAAGTATGTTACTGCATGTTTGCATACATGCAAGTGTTTCTGTGGGACAGATTCCTGCACCTGCAATTGCAAAAGAGTCTGCAGAGCCTCACTTGTTAGCTAACCCTAAAAAGGGTTTGCCAGGTCCACCAACACTGTAGGCTGATTCCTGTTTCCCCAAGTACTTGCTTTTGCATTTTTGTCAACTTGCTGGGTCAAGTTATTCTTTCAGTTTACATTTCTTCAGCGAATCATGGGGCTGAAACTGGTCTGATGTGTTCACTCTGCATTTCTGCCTTTGCGAGCTGCCAGTTTACACACTTTGTCCATCACTCTGTTAGGCTGTTAATCTTTTTCTTAAGTTTTGAACTCTTGATGGATTCTTCATATGAACCCTTTGTTCTACTTTTTGTCATTGTCTGTTGTCTTTGGTATCTTCATATAGAATTAAAGTTTTTTTGGTTACATCAGTTAATATTTTTCCTTATTAGATTCTGGGTTTTGTGTTTTGATTAGAAAAACGTTTATATTCCAAGATTATAAAAATACTCATTTCTTGTAATACTTTCTTTTTTATTAAGCTCTTTAGTCCACCTGAAATTTACTTTACATATAGGATAAATATTCTAAATGATTTAAAACACCATCTTTTTATCACTGATTTAAAGTGCTACATTATCATGAACAGAAATTCCACTTTTACGTGGTTTCTGTCTTTAAGTATTCTGTTCAAAGGATCTGCCTTGTGCAACACCATCCCACAGCTTTATCTATTCTGATGTCGGCAAGACAAATGTCATTTCATTTTTTCCCCCACAGGGTTTTAAAATTTAATCTATAAAAATAACAATCTATTGTTCAAGTAAGATTAGTACAGCGATACCACAGTTACAGATGTTATACATTAATAAGCAACTATTAATATTGTCTCCTCTTGGAAGCTCAAAATTCTCTGTATTACATACATTTCAAGATAAAAGAGTAACTAAGAGGGGATTATTATAAAAGAGTAAATAAAATCTTACAAATTAAAGCAAACTTCAAAATTAAAGAAGATACCACAGAAGAGCTCACATTTTAAAAAAGCCCCTGATACTAAGATGAAAAACCTTTCTATGGAAAAATTATTTAATTTAATTAATTGGTGTGACATTTCATTATGGCTATCACTTAGTTTCGGGTAGATCTTAAGAAATCACAGGGATCTGGTAATCGTATTTAAGCGTCAGTTGTCAAGGTTCCTAAGGCAGCAAAACTAGTCCAGAGAGGACCCCAGCGTCCTGCGGGTTTGGTTTCGTCTCTAAGCAAGTCACTGGACACACAGGAGGCACGGACACAGAGTACACGCGCATCTCGCTGGCAGGGGGCGCAGGGGGCATCTTGTGAGAGGCCATGTTTCAGGGGAAGCTCTGCGCGTCATACGGCACAGAGAGGGCGCGCTCGGGAGCAGGATGCTGGCACCTAACCCGGAGAAGCTCAGTTCTGATCGTGATTCATAAACACATTTTATACGAATGGCGGAACTCCTAAGTTGGTGGCATATACAGAGAAACCCTTACAGGGAGAGTCAAATGAGTCACCTGATTTCTAAATGTATTGCTCTGTGGTTTATTTTGTAATTTATTACTAGTAAGAGACACAACGGGGTGAGACTTGGACTGTTCTCACTGAATCATTCTAAAAACAGCACCAAAACAAAACCATGTCTAAGGGAAACAAATGAATCCTTTCCCAAAGATACAGAAATACCATCCAGCAGTCAGCCTGGTGCACTATTGGTACAATCACCTGTTAACAACTGTTACTGCCTGATATGGAAGCTATTGTAAATATATCCAGTAGAGAGCATCACATTCATAACGTTTTTTTCATTGCAATAAATGTATCTTTCTACAATAATTATAAATTACGGCTGCTATGTAATTCCGTATTATAACCAACAGGTGAGGTATAGAGAAAATACTTCAGCAGATACCTTTTTTATTATAGAAAGATTTTTGACTTGATTTCATATATATTCCTCAGTATTACTTACGTCTCCAAAGAGGATGCCTATCTTGCCTAAAATCGAGTACTTTTTAGAACAAGTAATTTTTTTTTTTGTACAATTAAAAATGAAATAAGCATGTAAGCTCCTCATAGCATGGTTTACTTGGAACATAGCAATCTCCTAGCATTTATAATACAAAGGCTGTTCCCAAGCCTTGTTCTTACTGTTCCTTCCTAAACAGTTTACATGTCAGGCATAGAGTGAACACCTTATATGTTTTTTTATCATATAAATAAAAACTTGTAATAATATATGGGGTTTATAGATAAGTGTAAAGGGTTGGGACCGGGTGGGACTCAAACTCAGGTCTGACGGACTCCGAGCTAGCGCTCTTATCTCTAGTGCAGTGCTGCCTCCTTCTGTGCCAAAAATATTATACATTTTCCTCAACATTATTTAATATATAATCCTTTTATGAATGGAAATAGTCTTAATGCAAAACTTGTGAAAACAGTTCTATTTTGAAAGTAAACATTTTAATTTCGACACGCCAGAGTACTGACACAGTTGTTAGCAACACAGCACGCACACAGGAAGCCTCTCCTGGTATATCGGAATGTATCCATTTCTAACCCTGTGGTTTAAACAACCAACACAGACAGAGAAGTAAAAGTTCAGTTTACCCTATGAAAACCAGGTTTTCCTATGCAAAATCCTATACACGAGGTCTGTCTGGAAGAAGCCCAGCCATTGTTAATACAATGAGAACGGTGTGTGTGACATTGATGTACCTGGCAACTAAGGAGCGTGGACTGGAATGCGCATGTGTGAACAATGATGACTTTACTAGTCAGTGGGAGTGGTAGACACCATTGAGTGAGCATGTGTACTGTGTGGCCATCACATTCAAAATGACTGAGAGAGTAGGGCAATGAGTAGGCATCAAATTTTGTGTTAAGCCTGAACATTCCTCTGTGGAAACTATTCAGGTGACTCAGAAGGTCGAAGCTATGGGCAGCTGGTGATTGGCAGTTTTATCACGACAACACACCTGCACATGCATCATGTCTCGTGCAGAGTGTTTTTGCAAAACATCAAATCACCTGGGTAACTCAGCCCCCCTAACAGCCCAGATTTGGCACCCTACGACTTCTGGCTTTTCCCAAAACTAAAATCGCCTTTGAAAGGGAAGAGATTTCAGACTGATGAGATTCAGGGAAATATGATGGGGCAGCTGATGGCGATTGGGAGAACTGCGTGAGGTCCCAAGGTGCCTACTTTGAAAGGGACTGAGGTGTCATTGTCCTACATAAAATGTTTGCTATGTCTTCTATCTTCTTCAATAAATGTCTCTAGTTTTCATATGACATGGCTGGATACCTTCTGTACAGACCTCATATATACAATGAAACCTTGATGGAATACAATGTTTTCTCACATTTTTATAATTTTATATAAATTATCACGTAATCTAGAAATATTTATTTTACCTTAAGCATAATTATTCCTTTTTGAAAATGATTTCTAAAGGAAATGACTAAATCTAAAAACTTCAAAGCATGTAAATGTGTAACATTTATTTTTGGTAACCAGTTTGGTTTTATGTGATCTTCCTTAACCTACTCAACCTACCAAAAATGCCACAGAACATGAAGCTTTTAAAATTTAATTAAACTAGTGTTCTAATCCCTGGAACAAAGACCCAATTGTCACGCATGCAGGAGAGACAATGGCTGGAAAAACCTGGTTCTTTTCCTCCTGTCCTTAATAAGAGCAGTCAAAGAAGGATTCTCTCTCTTTGCAGTGATGGTGCGTTTCTTAAAAACTGTGTGACACTGAACTAGAATGGCAGAAGGAAAAGCAGTCACCATAATTAGTATCCACAGGAACTTGAAGAGATAAGATCATGATAAAAACTAAAAATTGGACTGTTGAAAATATCTCAAGGCCAGTCAAGGACTTGGGTCTGCTGCATGGGCAACAGCAGACCCTCCATATCACCCTGCCCAGGCTCTGTAGCTTCAGCTTCACTGGAGAGGACACTCCAGCGTCATCGCAAGATGTCGATTCAACACGGGAGGAGACAGATACCATGTCACTCCCGAGTCGGACTGCACAGCCATTCTCGGCGGTGCAGATAGACTCTTAAGAAGCTACACCATCGTCTCTCGAGACGGACGGCTGCCGACGACGACGACGAGTCAAGGACTAGCAATTCAGGGAGAGCAAGGGAATTAAATTTAAGTGGGTTATAGATAATCATACATTTGTGTGGCAGGCCCTGGATTAGAAGCCATGGCTTTAGTTTTGTTTCTTTTTAAATTGAATTTATTGTGGTTACATTGGTTAATAAAAATATAGATTTAAGGGGTATGATTTTATAATATATCACCTGTATATTGTATTGTGTGTTCATCATCCTCCCAAGTCATGTCTCTACATCACCATTTATCCCCCCTTTATACTCTTCTACCTCACCCTTCTGGTAATGAGGTTTATTTTTGCTTAATCCCTTTTTATATATCCCAACTGACTTCTATGCGAAGATCTTAAGTTAGTCACTCATATTGTGGAGAAAATTTTTAGATCTTTATAATTGATATTTCAATAGTTTATTGTTTCAGGCTGTTGATAAATTTCTTCCTCTTCCTCTTTTCCTTCTGGCATCCCTATGACTCAGATGTTGGTCCTCGTCGTCGGCAGCCGTCCGTCTCGAGAGACGATGGTGTAGCTTCTTAAGAGTCTATCTGCACCGCCGAGAATGGCTGTGCAGTCCAACTCGGGAGTGACACGGTATCTGTCTCCTCCCGTGTTGAATCGACATCTTGTGATGACACTGGAGTGTCCTCTCCAGTGAAGCTGAAGCTACAGAGCCTGGGCAGGGTGATATGGAGGGTCTGCTGTTGCCCATGCAGATGGGTCAGATGTTGGTATGTTTGGAGATTTCCCAGAGGGTCCTTATACTCTCGTTTTTTTGAATTATTTTTTCTTCTTGTTGTTCTGGCTGAATACTTATTTCTTCCTTATGTACCAAATCATTGATTTGAAGCTCAGCTTCCTCTTCTTCACTGTTGGTTCCCTGCAGATTTTTCTTTATTTTACTTAGTGTAGCCTTCATTGCTCCCCTTATGTTGCTGCTGTACTCACTGAGTTCTCTGAGCATCCTGATCACCAGTGTTTTGAACTCTGCATCTCATAGGTTGGTTATCTCTGTTTTGTTTAGCTCTTTTTCTGGGGTTTTGTTCTTTTCTTCATTTGGGCCATGTTTCTTTGTCTCCTCAACTTGGCAGCCCCCCTGTGTTTGTTTCTGTGTATGAAGTAGAGCTGCTTTGACTCCCTTAGTAGTGTGGCCTACTGTAGAAAAGGCACCTGTACATTGTGAGGCAGGGCCTTAGGTGTTTGCCAGGGCAGGGCATCATGCTTCACTGCTTTGTGGCTCTGTGTGTAGGGAGGGCTCAGAGAGGGGACAGTGCTGCTGCCTGGCTTCTGGAGGTTTGATTGGCACCTGCCCTGTTTCCAGTCACTTTGCCCACTTCCCATATGCAATGGCACGCTTCCAGCTGAATCCCAGAGTGGGCGGGTTTGTGTACGTTCTAAGACTGTGCGGGTCCTTTAAGCGGAGTCTCCTGACATCTGGCAGTTTCTTCCTCTGCCTCAACCCCCACCGGTTTTTACAGCTGGAAGTTATGGGGATTTATCTTCCCAATGCGGGAACCCTAGGCTGTGTGGTCTGGTCTTGGGCTGGGATTGCTCACTCCTAAGGCAGCCCTCCTGATTTTTGTCCACCACTTGTGAATGCAGGACCACCCATGCAAAAAACAAACAAACAAACAAACAAAAAAACTGAATAAATAGTCCTGGCCACATTGCTTGTGTAATAGTTTCTCCTCCTAAAGTATGATTATGAAAAGTACTGAGTTTTAAAAGTCATTTCACTCAATCATAGTGGCTACACCCTGAACTATGCATTTCTTTATCATCAACAGTTTTCAGAATATTTCTTAGAATGAACAGCCCTTAAAAGTTTGTAAGATGAAAAACAAGTTTCACCATAAGGCAGTGCTTATAAGTTTAGGAATTCCAGTCTCTTAGTGATGTAGCATCTTAAAGAGTGGGGCACATTATACTTTATGTTTCATAAGTTCAAATAAACGTATGTCGAAAACTAAAATTCTGCAGAAAGAATCAAAGTTGGAAGGAGAGTTTGGTCTAGAAAAAAAGAAGATTGATGACATCACCGGCTTTCATTCACTCACTCATTCATTAATTCTTTCCACAAATATGTTCCGAGAATGTACTAGGGCTGGACCTTCTTTTAGGGCCTAGGGACCAAGGCTCTGGGGGAGAACACAAGGGACAAGTTACTTTCTGGAGCTGATATTCTCATGGGGAAGAAAGGTAATAAAAAATGTAAGTAAAGAAATATAAAATGCAATCACTAACACTGCTGAGTGCTCTAGGAAAAACAGAAGTGGATAATGGGACAGAAAAACTTCGGGGCAAGGCTTGTCTGATGCCTCTTGGTGTTTCTAGAATTTGACAGACTGCTTAGAAAAGAGTGGTTGCTCAGATATCTGTTATATTAATTCAAGTGAGATTTTAGGTATCTGCTTTTTGATTAATTAAACTTATTGGGGTGACACTGATTTACAGGATCATATAGGCTGGTATCTGTTTTTATTTCTGGAAATACTTGCATAAATCTGCAAATCGAGGTATTAAACACTTTAAATTGCAAGGTGTAATCCTGGACTTAATAGAATGAAGAGGCAGAGAGCCAAAATGCTAATAACCCTGCTGAATACTTGTAAACGTGTCCGAATCCAAGGAAATGTGAATATTTTTAGTTCAAGTTTACTAATACAATAAAGCAAGTGTGTAAAATATTAATGGGCTTCTCTTATTGCAGACTTAATATATGTAATTTTAATATTCTACATGTTGTTTTTAATACAATGATAATGTAAAATTAAACTTAGTCATTTTTTTTTTCCTGAGAACTATGAAAAAATCAAATATAATGGGACCCACAAAGGGGTGGTATTGCCTTTCTCTTAAACTTGATGTAAAATATCTGCCAATTGACAAATGCTTTGCTGAGTAGATTTATAGTTTCTAGTCATCAAAGCAGGGTGACTGATGAAAAAGCTAAGCTAGAAAATGGGATGCCAAATCTCCACAGGACATCTTCAGTCCTTCAATAAGCAAGAAGTACACGTACAAATTCTGCTACATTTTTCAAGATGTTTTGAAGATCTCAGCCAATATGACAGAAAGTTTTTCATCTTCCATTTCTACTGTGATACAAATAAATCAAAGTTAGGCACTTCTGGTCCATTAGAATAATGTATCCTTATATCCTAGGCTAGGATGCTACACCATGAGTTGCTTCAGGCTAGTAGAGTTGTTTCTCAAGGTTACCTTGATTCCGTTTTGAGGCCCTAGCTAGAGAGCAGTCAGTTTCCCTTCCTGAGCAGCTGATGAAACTCACCCGCCCAGCCATGGCCCTTCCTGCGCTCTCACACGCCCATGGCGACGGCCCCCGGTCGGACAGCGGACAGCCAGGGACAGTCTCCATGCCTCCGAGCCCCCCGAAATCATCCCAGTTAGCCGATCCTACACCTGTTCTCCCTGCCTCATTCCTTCCAGCGGAAACCACAAGAAAGGCGCCTGCTGCTGTCCCCCGACGCCCTCTGCCTGTGATGAGCCCCGGCTCCCCCTGCCCGGCCCTGTGCCGTGTGCTGTGCTCATCCCGGGGCCTTGGGTCAGAACCTGGAACACTCCTGCTGGTCCCTCTCTCTCCATCGGCCTCTGGCCTCACTACGTCTCGCTCAAGGTGACAGGCTTAAAACACAAGGGTAGAGAGCATATTTCTTTTAGTTAAGAGATAATACTAAATCAACTGCTAATGCTTCTTAATTAGAAGTAATGTGTTGTATAATAAGTGCAACATTGATTCTAATGACCCTGATGTTAATTCCCCACAACAGTTCCAACTGATGTATTTTGTAGCTAGCGTGGATTTCAACTCCCAGGACGCCGTAACCGACCACAGACGCATGTACTCTCCGTGTAGGAAACATTACCCAAAGCCGAGTTTTCACCAGGATATATTACTACCAATTGCTGTGTTACATGCGGCGGGATATTTTTAAAGGGTATGTCTGGATCCACGAAAGGGATATGAGGTTATTCAGATTACGCAATCCCTTAGAAACCCCACAACAGTTCAAACACACGAGAGATGAAAAAACAGCAAAACGTTCGGAGGGAGGTTTGAAGGAGAGCCCGTGATGAGAAAAAGCGGCCGACCGCCGGGGCACCGGTAACCCCTGCTCCCTGGGCGCCCGCTGCCACTCCGTAGGCCTTGGTTCTGGCCTGCTGACCCTTTACGTCTGGGCCTATCAACTTTGCTCACAGCCCTCACTCGGCACAAAAGCTCAAGTTCTTCTGCGCAGGGGCCTGCAAACGTTCTCTGAAAGGGCCAGGGAGCAAACATTTCAGTCTTTGCAGGACAGACAGGGTCTGCTGCGGCTATAGAACATTATTATCACACTAGACGCACATGGAAAGAGTACTAACATTCTAAACTGCCACGTCCAGCAAAAATCACAGTTTGTGGAATACGCATAAAGTTCGCAAAAAAGGTACAATATCAGTGTTGGTTTATAATGCTTCATTTTTCTATAGGAAGTCAATCAATATTTTCTGAATAAAAAAATATAAGGACAAGAACAGCATTATAATTTTTACGAAAAGATCGTGCCACGGACCTTCAACTGGAGGTCCGTTTCGTCTGTAAAATGCATCCCCCAACGGACTTACTTCAGACTACTGACTCTCATTTCGGCACTCTCCGTAAGCTTCTTCGTTTCTTCCTTCCACCTACTGGCCGCCTTCTGCTGAGCCGCTAGGAGGTGCCTCAGTTCAACAGTGGAGCTGCGATTGCTGTCCTCCATCTCTCTCAGCTGAGCTTCAAACCCGTGTTCCTTTATTGAAAACTCATGCTCCATGGTACTGATCTAGGGAACAAAAGGAACACAGCACCTTCCTTTTCTTTTCTGTTATTCTCAGGGATATACCGAGCAATGACACACACAAAAGGCAGCATTCAGTGTGCTGCCTGCGGCACGTAGATGTTTGGATGAGAAATCCGTATAAAAATTAAGTTTACAGTTTGTCTCCGTCACAAATGAAAACATTCTGTATTCCAGTAAACACTCAGGGAAACCAGAATTATGATGAATGACAGATCTCTGTAACTTTCCCCAACTCCTTAAAATGCCGGCAGTAAAAAGTCTACTCCGCGAGATAACACTGCTCCCACCGCTTACTCTCACATCGGTTGCCATAATCCATAAAAAAACGTTCATGCTCTCGGTCACTGCGCTGGGTTTTTACTCAGGTCATTGAACATTTCTGTTTTGTTTTTGCTGGTTTATTATAAAGGATACGACTCGGGAACAGCCAGGCAGAAGAGCTCCACGGGGCCAGGTGCGGCGTGTAGGGGCGGTGAGCTGGCACCCCCTCTCCAAGTGCCCCTGCCCCCCACCCGTACCCTGACGTGTGTACCCACAACTCAGGGGCTCCTCCAGAGGGTCTTTCAAAGGGCTTTATGAAGTCAAAGAATATTATGTATAGGAATTCCTTTAACATTTCAGTTATAGTGTAAGTTTCTCTTTTTCTTTTCCTTTTTTTTTTTTCAGGAAAAGAGACCGTAATAGTAATTTTGAGAATCTCATGTGGAAGTTAAGTTCCGTATATTTCTAGGCAATGTATTCACTACGTATAGTAAAGACACTGTAATGCAGAATGAGCACGCAGTCAGTGTTCTTGGGATGCCCTGGACGTCTTCCCCACTGGGACCCGGGAGAGAATGAAGCCTCAGCACCCTGCGGGAGGGAATGAGTCACCTCCTCTGAAGGCAGGAGAAGGAAACTACCTATCACCGTCCTTGGGGCACCTACGGGGACAATTTCCGAGGTGCACTCTCAGGACACCTTTATCTTGCGACCCTAAAGAAATCCTATAAACAATAACTACCTTGTGGCATTTTAAAGTCATGTGCTTTAGAAATGGTCATAGCTGGCATGGCGTCCAGTAACCCATCAAACATGGTGACTTTGAAACTCAAAGAAGCATGACCAAGGGAGCCGATTTTATCCATTCAAAAGACACCAACGAAAACCCAGCAACAGCAGAGTCCGTGGCGTGGGCATCAACTGCCAGCAGCCTGCCCTCGCCACCCCGCGGAACGCAACGTGCTTCCTCAACACTGACAGTCTGCTCTCCCAAATAGTCCACAAGAAGACATTTAAGACGTTATGATACAGGTACTGGAAAACAATACCGATTTCTTGGTTTCGTATTGCATTACTGCTGAGCAAGCCTCTTGAGGCTGCTTGACTCCTGCTATTTTAGTAATTTTTGAATGATTAGATTCTGAACATTTAATTTGAATATGCTCCCCTGCTTCCCTGACTTAGCCTCCACTTCCTCTGGAGAAGCTGTGGTTCTGGTATCTTAGGTGGAATGGGCTCTTTGTTTCTCTCACATGTATATTAAGAAATAACCTCCCGCCTACCCAGTTAGGCCCCCACTGCCACCTGGAAAGCCCGGTGCTCTCGGGTCCTTCCCCACAGCCCGGGCCCTGCCTACTTCCACAAGCTCGTGTCGGGCTGCTGGTGCCCCTCTCGCTCCACTGCGGTCATGCCTCTCATCCTCAGGTCCTCTCACATGTGCCCTTGGCCTGGAAAAACCTTTCCCCTTCCTCTGATGTCAGTCACGTCTAGTGAGTTCAGCTCAGCTGTAGCTTGTGAGGGCAATTCTCTCTCTACCTGGACAAAGTTGGGTCGCTCTGTGGAAGCTCACAGTTCTCACGTGTTCCCTGAAAAGCGTTCATTAGTTTGTAAGATGTTTTAAGTCTGCCCACCTCCATGCAAATTAGAAGTTTTTAAGGGTGGGGACCACGCCTTTTTTGTTTACGATTGTATCTTCAGGGCCCGAAATATAGTAAAGGTGTCAAAACACAACTGTAGAATTAATACTTGCTGGCGTTTCCGTGTCTACGTTCAGTCTTTAAAAAGCCCCAGGTCCTGTAGTGGATATGATTCCGATTGCTAACCTGGATGGGTCCACAGGGGTGGGGAAGGCTAAGGGCCACGACCGCCAGGCCTCCTATAAATGAAAGCCCCGCTGATGGTGGGATTCAGAATGCTGGGTGGGAAAAAAGGATTCACGGCCTTCCCCCTGGCCCTTTGTGGCCTTCACAGCAGAGATACCAAGTGCTCTTATCTGTTGGGGGTGTAGCCAGGACTATTTGGCACGTGTATGTCCAACTTCACAACATACTGCCCAATGGTGGCTCTACCAATTTATGGTCCCCAAAGGGTCATGTGAAAGTTCCAGTTGCTTTACAACTCTGTCAACGCTTTGATAGTTTTTAAATCTTATCCATTCCGGTAGGTATGTGATGGTACTTCATTGTATTTTAGCTACATTTCCGTAATAAATAATGAAGTTGAAAATTTTTTCATATATGCTCCTTTATGAAGTGCCTGTTTAAGTCTTGCCCGTTTATGGCAACAGGATGTCTGTTATTTCCTTATTAACTTTTTTCCTTATTTATAATTTCCTTATAAATTGACATGAGTTTTTATATTCTGAATATAACTCCCCTTTTTTGGTTGTATTGAAAGTATTACAATACTGTCTTCCACGTCTCATTTTCTTGATGTCTTCTGATATCATTCATTAATTTTAATGAAATCCGATTCATCTATGTTTTCATTATGATCATCGCTTTGTGTTCGACTTTAAAAATTCTTTCTTACTCACGGACATGAAGATTTTTCTCCTTGAAGCTTCACGGTTTTATATTTTGCATTTAGGTCTACAAGGCAACTCAAATTAATTCGCATGTATGCTAAGATATAAGGGTCAACTATTCTGAAAATAGCATCATTTATGGTAAAGATAATTCTTTCCCTAATGAAGTGGAGGGGTGTCTTTATTATAAATGGGGTGATTATGGAAAATTGGCTTGGTCCTGGCCTGTTTTGGTCCCCTGAACAAGCTGATGATTGCCTTGTCGATTACACATTTTTGGTCACTGCAGCTTTATATAAACTCTTACTGTCTCGTAGGACACGTCTTCCCTTGCTGTCCAGAGATCTGCCACTGACTAAAGCGTGACGTACCAACTCTTTTCCAGAGGTCAAGGTTTTATCAGTAACCGCAGTGGCTAATACTTGTCACAGCAGGCATGCGATAAATACGTGCTGATACCAATTTGGGGGAATACAACTGTTCATGAGTCTCCAAAATAACAGCATGAACGCCACTTTTCACAAGTCTCACTGGACGGGAGAGGCGGGCACCGCGCTGATGGTAATACCTGTGCTTCCTGAAACCCCTGAAACAGATGGTCACGCTTCTGTTGCTAACGCACATAGGCACTACAGAAGGGAGAAGGGAGAGGGAGCGTAGGGCAGCTGTTCCGGGAGGAGCCTTTGCCCCTCGTCTTCTTCCTGGCGTGGGATTTCTGGGCCACCGAGGAGCAGTCCTCAGGGCAGCGAAGTGGCATCCCCTGGACAGCCACCTTGAGAGCTCAGTTCTCGAGGGGCTAGTACGGAGGGCGAGAGAGGCAGTCTATAAAGTTATCTACCCTAGGGTTGTGCTGGCAGGCACTGCTTGGATTGCTTTGGCAGGAATATCAGCGTACTTCAAGGTCGGAAAAAAATTTATATGTGTGTGGACAGTGAAAGCAATCATTTTCAAGTACGCTCGCCAAGTTCTACAATACAGAAAACAACGGTTCATGCTCTGCATGGTGGGTTAGAGCCACCTGATGAGACGGCAAAAAAAAAAAAAAAAGCCTTAAAATGTTTACTAGGTCTCTAAATATTCTCTATATCTGGATTTTCACAAGTACATATTTCTCTCTGAAGAGTCTTGAAAATACCTTTAATTTGGCTTTTTTTTGAGCCTCAAGAGCAATCTTTCTTAAATCCTCCGTCGCCTTCTGTAACTGCTCATTTTCTTGCTGAAGTTTTAGCCTTTGTTCACTGACTAATCCACAGTTTTCTCTCTCAGACTCCAAGACACTTTGAAGCTTCTGAATCATTTCTTGGCAACGTGATATCTCTTCCGAGGAGCTGATTAAGAAAAAAAGAAAAGAGACGTAAACTTCAAGTACAGACTTTGTTTCTGTGCTGAGCCGTTTCTTGTCACTGCAGATTTGACCGTGGGGCGGCACAGTGTTATCTTGTGCCGGGAAAATACATCCAATTTATCTGTCTTAACTAGGGAGAGACAAATCGAACTGTTACCAGTCACCTAGAAAAGGAACATGAAACTTCTTTCAAATTTTTGCTAACAGTAAGAGTCACTGTGTACACAGGACTTCAAGGGGACAAACCGAAGCTAATGGCAGGAAAGGTGAAGTGGGTAATAATCAAAACTCCTTCATTTCATCCATCAGTGCCATAGAAAGACATTAGCTGACCATGGCAGTAAATTATAATAAGACCTAGCTCATCGGTTCCTGTCCTGTGTCTTAGAAATGGTTTTTATAAACCTCTAGTTCCATAAATGTCTTATTTAACCATAGTTTAAATAGATTCTACTTTTTGAACTTTCTCTGCCATAAATTACCGGGTGACAACCTCCAAACATGTATATTGCTACTTTTTATTCTTCTCGTTCTACATCTCTCTCTTTTCAATCCCAGGTAGCCAAGTGCTGTGAACATTCCCTGGTCAACACGAGGCCCGCGTTTCCCATTAATACTTGTAGATCTTTTTTCTTCTATTGCAACCTTGGCTGATAAAGTTCTTACTGAAATGATGGATCTAGCCAATGGTAACCAAAGGGTGCTAAAATCAGAAAGCCGCTAAGATCAGAAACAACCACATAGTGGGTGCTTCCAAACAGAAGTCCAAAATGTTACCGTCTATGAAAAAATCTTACAAAAAGATAAAAGCTGGATCAGATCAAGGCTCCTGACTCGATTCCTACTTTTTGTAGGAACTACAAGGCACAGAGAAACAAGGTAAATGATACCCCGTATGCGCATCCTATTTAACTGCCAGAAAGGAGAAATTTAAAGTAAAATGATAAAGTACTATTAAATCTTTTCTTCCTGAAGAAATTAGTCTTCTGAAATAATTTTGAAAAAGAAAAAAACAAAACAAAACAAAACACCTCTTTGGTGTTAAAAGTCTTTTTTTTTTTTTTTTTTAACATAAGATATAATTATTAGCACTATAAAAAAAAGTAAAGACGCTGCCAAAAATTAAATGCAGTCTGACAATGTTATCACAGAAAAACCTAAAGAATGCCTTACTTTATTTCAAGTTGTTTTATTTTATTTTCTGCTGTCTTAAGTCTTAGCTGAAGATCATCTTTTGAACGCTCTGCAGCCAGGCATCTTTGGTGCATTTCTTCCAGTTTTCTGTAATGACTTTCATTTCCTCTGCCTTCACGGTAAATCTGTGGAAGAGGCTTATATGTATATTACCTTACAGAAGAAAGTTGTCTGAGAAATTACAGGTTTAGAAACTGAAATTAATGATGAGAAATCAAAACCCATGATTATGCGTTCATCTGTTTTCACTGTAACATACTAAAACATATTAATAATTAATCTGGTTGTTTTACATTTACAAGATACATGTACCATGCTAAAAACTGATATATAAAATAATAACTGCTTATTTTGGAAATTATTCAGGCTCATTGTAAATTGTCCCAATAGTTTTAATATTTAAAAAAATGTAAAATAGCTGAAGTGAAAAGAAAAAGTACTCTAGATGTCACCATTTGAGAGATAACTGCTTTGATTCTTTGATGAAGATCCTACAAGTCAATTCTGTGTTCAAATATTCAAAAACAAAGATACAAACTGTGATGTGACGAGCAGAACTTTCTCAAAGCGACTCCCAAATCCCACTCCGTGTTCACTGGACAGTGAGCTAGCTGGGATACCCAGCACGAGTGGCTGTACCCAAGCCCAGCTTCCCGCGAGACCGGTCCTTCTCCCACAACACCGGGCTCTGACGCCCCGAGAAGCACAAGGTCTGCAGGCGCTGGGCAGCTCGCGTTTTCAGACAGACCCTACCCACACGAGCCTTCAAATCCAGGCTGCCTGGACAGGTGTCTTCCTCCACTGACAAGGCTGTTTTGTTCCTCCTGCTCTAGAAAACACGGGATACCAGCACAATGCCCTGCTACTGAAATAGCCCTCTCCTGCAGCCCAGCAGGTGACGGGCACACACCTGTCTGCGGGACAGGGGAGATCAGGGAGCTGTGCCTTCTCTACCTGTCGCCCTGTAACTTTTATAGTTCCCTAATAAAGCCTGTTCCTTAACCGAGGCTATGGGACAGGTGGCCATCTCAGTGGGGCCCACATGCTGGAACCAGGAAGGCGTCAACCCTGAAGGGCATGGGCGGCGTGTTACCAGATGGGCTGCTTCAAAAATTACTCTTTTTATGATTTGATGATGTTCTGATCTTTTTATGTCAATAACACAGATATATCACACGCTTTTTATGATATATAGCTCTTCTTTGAAAAAATCAAACTTTGACTCTGCCATTCACTATTTTTTAACACTGGGCAAGAATGGGCTGACTTAGATTTAGTCTCCCACTTTTCCTCAGGCCCTGGAAGAGTGAGGTATTTACTGCTGATAAAAAAAAGTTATCTAAGTAAGAAAAAATATTTAACTGCACTCCTTGCAATATTTTTTCTCAAATATCATTGTAGTAAATATTTTTCTTAACTATAAAATAAAATCTGTACTTCTGAAGGCAAAAATTACAGTAGTGTTATAATTTCCTGGTTCCATATACTTGTTATATTTGTAGATGGCCTAAACCCAGTAAGGGCTGGCGCAAAATTTAAAAAGAGCAGACAGACAAAATAAAATCTAGTATTGGGTTGAGGTTTAAGCAAGGAATATAGTTACTTCATAAAACGTATGCCTTTAAGTAAGAAGTTCAAATATCGTGGCCATTCTTCTTATAAAAAAATGTTTCCAGACAATATCAATATTTAAATGCAGACTCTGAATTTACTCCAAGCCAAGAAGAACACTCACCAGGAGACTACCTATAATACAGGGGTTGCTAGTAGGTAGTGGGATGGAAGTAGATTGCAATGTTGAGGGTCTGCAGCTGGGTTTTAGGCAATTATTTTTTCCTTTTTCTTTTTACCTTTTCTAGTTCTTCTTCCACTGCTTTTTTCTCCTTAATGACTCGCTCAATTTGGCCTTGTTTTTCGGCACACTCCTATAAATGCAAATCGTATTATAAATAAATGCAGTTGTAAATCCTTGGGAAAAAAGGAGGAGTAAAATGATTTGTTCACAATAGGAATCCCACAGTTACTCTGGCAGGACAGCAGGACCGTACTGATTAAAAAAGGAAACAAAACCAAAACAAACTGACAAACAAACTCAATCTTCAAGGAGCTCCCTGCCCCATGGACTCAGGGGTCACTTCCAGTACAAAATGCCAAGGAGCTCTAAGTGAACACACTGGGTGGGTGGTAGAGGCTGAAGGGGAGCAGGGAGAAAAATAAATAAATGAGATTCCTTTCTCCCACTACAGCTTTTCCTTTCATATACTCTTGTCACGGATTTTAAAAGGAAGCGGAGCACCCTGAGGGTGACCTGTGGACTCAAAGGAGCACAGGTATATACATTCTAACAGATTTAAGGCATTTTTTGCAAGAGCCAATGCAAATAAAACCAAAAGTAAAAACAATCATTGTACTGACTAGCTCTTCAGGTATTTATTTTTATCTGTTTACTTATTTTGGGGACTGGGCGTGGCTATTTCCTGCTAATTGTAAATTATGACTTGGATGACGCTCCTTTGCTGACAGGACACTGCTAATTAATCTTCAGTTACTTTTATCATGACTTTATCATAAATGTTATCAGTTTTTAAATTTTAAATTAAGCTTTTAAATCGTGACCCATAATTAATTCTGATCATAATGAAGATTAACCCTATATTACAAATCAAATGAGTAATCTAAATTTATAATATTTTAATAAGCTAGAACTAAGTGTATGAGAAATGAAACTTCAATGTTCCATATATGTTTATATAGTAAGTTGCTAATCTATGAAAAAGGTAGTTTTATGGTATGATTTCTCCCATGTTCATAACTCATCCTGTATAATTTTTTTAAAGACACTTAAAAAATAATCCTTACCCCAGGACATGTTTGTTGATTTTAGAGAGAGGAAGGGAGAGGGGGAGGAAGGGAGAGGGAGAGGGGACAGGGGAGGAGACAGAGAGAGAGAGGAACACTGAGATGAGAGAGAAACATCAGTTCGCTGCCTCCTGGGTGCTCCCCGACCAGGGACTGAACCCAGCCTTTTTGGTGTATGGGATGATGCTCCAACCAACTGAGCCACCCTGCCAGGGCCAGACACTGTGTTTTGGAGAAACGTTAGCAAAATTGAGTGGAAGTTACAGAAATGACCCTTGTAATTCCTGTCCCCACACGGACAGCCTCCTCCGTCATCAGCATTCCTCACTGCAGTGGTGCCTTCATTACACACGGGGACGCTATGCTGAGCCACCAGTATCACGCACATTCCGTGATCTACGGAAGAGTGCGCTTTCGGTGTTGTGCATGCGATGGGTTCAGATACATGTGTAATGACATGCGTCTACCATCATAGCAACACACAGAGTAGCTGCGCTGCCCTAAAATCCCGCTATGCTTTGCTGACCCCTATTCATCCTTCTGTCCTCCTTAACCTCTGACGACCACTCATCTTTTTACTGTTGCCGTAGTTCGGCCTTTTCCAGAAGGTCAGGCAGTTGGACTCGCACAGGATGCAGCCTTCTCAGGCTGGTTCTTTCACTCAGAAATATACACGTAAGTGTCCCCGATGTCTGTTCATGGCTTGATAGCTCATTTCTCTTTAGTGATGGATAACAGTCCATTGTCTGAAAGTACCACAGTTCGTTTATCCAGTCACATAGTAAATGATGTCTCGGTGGCTTCCAAATTTTGGGAATTATGAAAAACGTTCCTATGAAGAGTCATGGGCAGGTTTTGGGCGGACCGGCATCTTCTGCTCCTTTGGGCACATAAAGAGGAGTGAAACTACTGGGTCGTGTGGCAGGGTGTCTTCAGTTTTGTAAGAAACCACCAAGCCACCTTTAAAAGTGGCTTTTCTCATTCCCGTCAGCAACAAATGGGAGTCCTTGTGGCTCCACACCGTGGCCAGCGCTGCTGTTCTGTATTTGGCCATTCTTGCAGGTGCACCTGGCCCTGTTTGCTGTGATGGGTGCGTCTCATTAGGGTTTCAGTTTGCATTTCCCTGGTGGCACATGCTGAGGAGCATCTTCTCATTTGTTTATTTGCTGTCTGTGTATCTTCTTTGGCAAGGTGTCTGTTAAGGTCTTTGGTTCGTTTTTTAAATTGAGTGACTTGTTTTCTTATTGTTGAGTTTTAGGAGTTCTTTGTATATTTTGGATAACAGACCTTTATCAGATATGCCCTTTGCAAATATTTTTCCTAATCTGTAGCCTGAGGTTCCTGAGAAAATATATATTTTAAACAGCTGAAAGTGCTTTCCTTCAAATGTATTTCTACATGCTTAATTTAAACACTTTTTTTCCTTTCTTTTTATTAAATTCATAGGGGCGATATATGCAATGGAACACCACTCAGCCACAAGAAAAGATAAAATACCGCCATTTGTGAGAACATGGATGGACCCTGAGAATATCATGTTAAGTGAAAGAAGTCAGGTAGAAAAAAAGTTCAGACCCATATGATGTCACTCATATGTGGGATATAAAACTGAGAGCAACGAACGCACAAACAAGAAAAATAAACAAAAACTCACAGACACAAACACCAACAAACACTTGTCCAGTCAGTACAGTTTTCTCCGTGGATTCAACAGGACATGAGACCACATTCAATATTTTTAGAAGAAAATCCACTTAGCTATGAATTAGAATTTTTTTTACTATAATTCCTAAGAAAACATCTATTTAAAAGACCTAAAATTATAATTTTTTTTTTACTCTAAAGTGAGTTTATATAGCTCTGGTGGTTCCAGAGCTAAAAGGTAAAATCCCTAATGGTCTTAAATAGCACATGTTCTTTTGGGAAAAGAGAAAGGGCAAATGTTCTTGTCCTTCCAGAGTTTACAACCCATTGAGTAATCCTGGACTAAGGTAGGACCTTCTTCCTCAAAGTTGTTAATTTTTTGACAAAATCACTCTATGTAAGAGAACAAGCAAAATAGCAAGGTGATAGAAGAGGAAATAAAACTGAAAAACCACCAAGAATTAAACATGACTACCTGGCCACACTGCATCCCATTAATTTTACCTGCTGTTACTATATCCTTAAAACAGGGCATTAAACAAACAAAAAGCCACGGGTTCCTTTATCTATTGCTCTCAGAACCTAGACAGGATGACTCGGTGTGCTACAGAGTCTGTAGAATGTGGAAGAGTTCCTCCTTCTTTCAGGGGGGATGAAATATCCATCAGATATCTTCCCAATTTCAAAAACGCTTGTGCTTTTATTCCTTTGTAAGCAAGGTTATTAACTTCCATTCCATTAATCTTCAAGTTAAATTTACTTATTTATCCATCTCTAGCCACAAAAATACTCTGTTTCCTCTCCCCGTGTACCTACTCGTCCTTCGGGAATCCTTTTGGGAAGCTTGTCTTTTCTCCTTCACACTCTCGTTAGTACTCTTCCTTCCTCCCCGGCCCCCGGCAGGGACGCAGCACCGGCAGCAGCTGCCACGGCTGCTCCGACGGCACCACGCGTGTTCATTGTGCCAGACAGGTAATCAGAGTACAATGTGCCAAATGCCACCCATCTTTCCTGCTAGACCTTAAGTTCCAAGACTACAGATCACACGTTTATCTTGATTTTTACTCTTTTACTGGCATCTAGCACAATTCTTGCCTTAACGAGAACCTTTTGAATGAACTAATGCCCAATAATATGTACCTTGGCCTTTAAAATAAGCAATTTTAGAAGCAAAGATCTGTATTGTCTTCTAACATACCATCTGAAGGGCTGAAAGTTCTTCTGTTAGTCGAGAAATCTGTACATTATACTGTTTTCTTGTGTTTGCAACCTGTAAGTGAAGATATTTATAAATGTTTAGGTCTACAACAGAAATCCATGATATCCAATATACACATTTAGGATAATAATTTTGATAGAAAATCAAGTTGTAACTTTTAGGGCATAAAAGATAAATAAGCACACAATGTATTAAAGAGTCAAGACTTTATCACGACTGTGGGAAGAAACAGACTGAGATGAAGGACAGGAGCCACCAAACCTCCTGGCCCAGGATCCTCTGACCCTGTAACAGCAAAGACCTTTTGTTTATGATGGGTTCTTTCTGTTCAAAGTTATCATATTAGAAATGAAAACTGGGACAATTTCAAAATACTTACTTATTAATCCCTACATAAGTAACATATCTGCAAATTTCCTTAATGTCTGGCTCAAGAGACCTAACAGGTTGAACACAGATGCCTGTTAAGATGATTTAGGTAAGAAGACAACCCGATTTAAGGAAGCAGTTGGATACCTGAAGCTTGTGGAAAGGTCTGGACTGAATTCAGAGAGCACAGAGTTTTGAAAAGTTACAGATATTATTAAAAGATTCATGCAAAAGATAACCTCCATCAACCATGGAATTAACGTGAATTTACTTTAGAATTAGAAAATCAATGAGAGGACTTCTCATATCATGAGTACTTTGATAAAAGCATTCTTTTAACGGACGAGGCTTTAAAAAACCAGTTTACTTCAGTCTACCTCAGTGAGACTTGTGAAAAAATATAGGTAAGAAAAAAGTTAATACCTTTTCTTTAGCTAGTGGAGGAAAATACAGTGTGTCCAACTATTCTATAGGAGCTAACTTTATTTATTCAATTTATTTCTTATTACAGTATAGTTGATACACAATATTATATTAGCTTCAGGTATGTAGGAGCTCATTTGAAAGGAAAAGGGTATTAGCTTTTGATAATTATGTTTATCTCTGCATAGTCTTTATGAATATCTAGGCAAGCATTGTAATGTAAATATTACAGTAAAAATTAAACTACACATTTCTGCTTTTGCCAAATCTTGCCCCTGACAAAAATGTCAAGTTAAAAAATTACAACCAAAGCTTCTTGAGAAACTGGCTGATTCCAGGTCTGAGGCAGGAAAGTACGGGACGCGAGAAACATCACTTAGGCAAGAAAGCTAGAGAGACAATCCGAGGATGAGAAAGACCGATGGCAGTGTAAGATACAAAATTAAAAATATTCATGAACCCAGAGTGATATTAAAAAGGAGGGCAGGGCACTTCCTTACTGAAAAATGACAGCTCGTAAATGTATAGAAAGAATAATAGAATTAGAATATTACCATTTTAATCACTCCATACAATATTTACTTCAGGCAAGGGTTATCACTGAAGGCTAAAACCACCGGAGGAAAGATTTTGGAGGAAAAGAACACCTGCCTGCATGGTCTTCAAACACCTCCTCCAATGATGTCTGAAGCACCCAGTGGACAAGTCTGCTCTTACCACCTTACCCGGGCGGTCAAGCGTAGCATCACCAACACACAACCTAACACGCCAGCGTCCTGACATGATGAAGCAGGAGGCACACACACGGCTCTGCCAGAAACGACCAAACCTACCAAGAAGGAAGAGCCGCACGAGCCCAGATGTGGACATTCTAATGGACCACTGGCTTGCATCCTACAAAGGATTCTTTGTCATAGAGAGGAAGGCAGGTTACTGTGGAAAACTGACGATTTACAAAACTGAACAGCTGGAAAGAGTATTTTAGGGAAATTTGACTGTGGATTGTACTGAAGTAACGTGGATTTTTAAAAAGGTACGGTACTAGCACAGTGGTGGGGAGTACAGTGTACTTTTTCTGGGGAAGTAGATGCTAAGATATTTAGGAGTAAAGCGTTAGGGCGCCTATAGGCTCTCACCAAATGCTTGGCAAAAGGGAATGGATTTTGCAAGGTGCTGAGAGTTATCTGGGTGAGGGGTAAAGTGTTCACTGTACAGCTCTTACAGCCTTTTTATGGGTTTGAAAATTTCTAAACAAAACAAAACACATTAATGTCCCTGAGAGCACAGCTCAGGAATCCACAGACTGCAGCGGCGTCCCAGTCCCACTGCTTCCCGGAGGTGGGACCCAGGGCTAGCCACTTACCTACTCTGCATGTCAGCGTCTGCGTCTCGAGATGGATTTCTGTGGCTCCTGCCTCCTAAACTCACGTCACACTGTCAGAACCCACCACTCCAACGATAGCCTGATTCACGGCTCTACTAGCAGGAGGGGCAACGACATGAATGCCGTCTCTGTCTCTTTAGATAAAAGCAAACTTTCATTTCCAAGACAGTTTTAACTTTCACAGCCTCACAATTCAAACCAAGAAGCAACTTATTACTTTAATACACACAAAAAACGCACTAGATTTAGTCTTGAAAACATAAGAGCAAAGAACCACACAGTTCACAGGCTGGGCTAAGTATCCGCATGTTGTGACGGAAACAAAGCTGGGCTCGGTACCGCAAGGGGCAAGCACAGGCCTCAGTTCTGGCTTTAATTAGGATCTAACCTTGAGTAGTCAATAACCTCTTATGGTTTTCTGTTTCTTTACCAATAAAATAGCAGGTTAAACCAGATTTCTCCAGTCCTCAGGCGCTCTGGGATACTGCAAACAGCGGGTCTTCTTACTTCTTAGGCATTCTAAGTTTCTTTTTGAGCCTTCTCGTCCACTTGATAATGCAGGTGAGTTCATCCTCACCACCGCCCTCGCCGAAATCCTGCTCCTCCCCACTTCGCTCCCCTCCACTGAGGGCCCACTCCTACTCAGAGGGTAGGCGCTACTACCCTGAGATGATTTTTTATGTGACACTTGGCATAACTGATGCATTTAGCTGAGAGTTAAGTCCTTCAGGTAAAAGGTAGTGTTTAATCTTCAGCTGTAAAATTTGAATTTTAAATATAATTAAAAACCCCTTACTTCCTTCTTGGTTCTTGCGGCAGCGTCTTGCATCATCTGAGAAAGTGTTTCTCGCATTTTCTCTATTTCTTCTTCTTTTTGCTTCTCCTTAAGCAGAGCCTTCGGAAGAGAACCATCCAATGTTATTACAGAGCACATCAGTATAAATAAAAATAACGTAAGAAACGGGTACACACTTATTCACTAACTGCCTTCTTGAAAGCAAACATCTTCTAAACTTCTGAGACAGCTCCCCTTGGAGTGCCTACAAGTTATGGGCGGTGCCCGTTTCCCCTGCCCTCCTCACCTGGCCCTGTCCTCACTGAAAGTTTGTTCTTTTCCTCTGGAATTTCCTTAGCCACGGCCCTCCCTCTCTAACGTCCACAGTCGGGGATCTTAGAGTCATGCTTGGAGTTTTCTTCTCCTTCAGTCCCTCTAGAAAAGAAGTCACCAAGTCCAGGCAGTACATTCTTGGAAAAATTCCTTGGATTTCCCTTTCTTTCCATTACTCGGTGTTCAAATTCAGTCCCCAGTCCTCTCACGCCTCAGCCACACAGACACTACCTGCTCTGTCTTCTTGATGTGTTCCTATCCCTCTGATCATGTTTACTTGCCCCCTAAAAAGCAGCCTTAGGACCCCACGCTGTTGTCAGTCGGGCCAATCCTTGGTCTCCCCGTGGAGCAGAGCTGCTCTGGCGCCTGGGCCACCGCGTCCCCGATACTGTCGTCCTCATGCCCTCGCCACCCAGACTCTCACAGCCACAATCCCCACCGGCAGCTCAGGAGTCCATGCCGAGTAAGCGCCTTATTTAATGTCAGCGACACCTGGGATAACGGACTCCTTTTCCCCTCGTTTCCCTTCGTTACTGGGCCCTTAGTGCGCCCACCCCAGCGTCCGTCTGCTGCCTAACCCGCCCGGCAGCCCTTTTCGGCCTGCGTTGCTGCGGCCTCTTCTTCTCCGCCACCTCTTTGCTACCGACTACCTGCGACTCGGGCCTCGGTCCTTTGCTCCGTCTACATCCATCCTTGGTGGTCTATCCAATCTCATCATCTTAGATATCATTTATATGCTGACGGTTCCCACATTTACCTCTCTCGCCCAAATATCTTTTTGAGCCTAGAAAAGCTCCAATTTTATGCCTGACGGAATTGCTCTCTCCTTTTGATCATCACATAGTAAGGGGCCCTGTATTCGGATCCTACTGTCTTTCAAAGACACCACACACATTCCCATCGGTCTTTAAAAAAAAAAAAATTGCTTAATAAATTTGCTCCTGCTTAAACAGGTGAGCTACTCAGAACAGCAGCCGTGTTGGTGTGACACCCTTGGGGCGGGGTGAGGGCTGTAAGAACTACACTAGGCTGGGCTTCATGTCTGTCCGTGTGATCAGCTGAAAGGACCGTGACTTCTTGCACAAGCAGCCGAAGGCAGGAACTCTCTAACAATCAAGCAACGAGGCAAAAGGGGGCTTACTGCTGTGGCCACGAACAGCCTCTGTAAGGGTCTCCTGACGCCCGACTCGGGGGTGTGGGGGCAGACGCGAGGGTCAGGCTGTGAGCGCCATGACCACCTTCTCTGCACCTGCCCTACACACAACGGCCGTCTTTCACGACCTGATGTGGGGAACGTGCCTGCGCGGGCTTCAGAGGGGAAAGAGAAACAATTTTGTCCTGCTCTTATTTTTTTTTTAGCTAACTTAGGTGTTAAGAGAGATTCCCAAGCTTTTAATGTCTATTCTGTGCCTTTCCACCGTTCTAAGAGGCAGAATTCAGATGGGAAGATTAGCAGTCCCACAGTTTAAGTTTGCATAATTATTTCTTTATATTTCTTATTAGCTTCTTAATATACAACTTATAATTTGTTTTGTTTTTAAAAGCTCTCTTGGAAAACCTGCTACTATGTAAGAACGGCAAATATAAATAAAGCATTTTCTTTGTACTTCCACATTTCCCAGTTGAGTACTCTGCATGTAATAGGTATTCAGTAACTGTTGGTTAAATGAATTAATGAGTTAACGATCTCCACAGAAGGAAGGCAGCAACTCTGAAGACAAATTTATGAGTATGTCCTTTATGATTTCTATGAACTATATACGCTGCACATGGAAGGGGAAAAAGACAAAAATATTCGCGATAGCTAGGAATCAATTGTTAGAGTTAAAAAAAAGTGACATAAAGGCTCCAGTTAATAAATCTTTGCAGCTAAATTTCATTCCTGTCAATTAAGCTTCTGCTCCATTAAGAGTAATTATGTAGGTGATAAAGATGAATAAGATCCATCTGAATAAAATATAGGGGATACCGCAGTAAAGGGCTGAAACCGATTTTTTAAAGACTGTGAGACTTCAGGAGGCGCTGACTAGGTACACAAGGGTTGGAGACAGAAGGGAAGTCTGATATGCATACATAAGTTTTAGGGGAGGACTGACATTTTACCGTATTTTTTGATATCGAGCTTACCGCCAATAACTGAGTGCTGATTACGGGAGAGCACAGCAATTTCGTTCTCACGTGTTTACTCTGTAGTTATAAATCCCCGTGCTGTTAGGTCACATGGGGGAACAGCAGGATCTCACTTGTTTGTAAACATGGTAACTCGTTTTCTTACCTGGTTTTTTTGCAGGGTAGCTTCTTCTAGGAGCTGCATGCTATTTCTGGCTTTTAAGATAGCTTCATATTTCTCACTTTCTAATTCATTGTACTTTGCTTGTAACTCTCTGGTCTGGTTTTCCAAATGTGTTTTTTCTGCTCTCGATTGGTTGGCTTCTTGGATTGCTACACACGATCTAAAAATTAGTAATCGCATTGTAAAGGTTCGCATTTTTAAAGGGAAGGAAGGAGAGAGCATATTTACTGAGGACCTATCACCGGACAAGCATTCGTCCAGTTACTTTCACATGCATTTTCTCATTTGATTAGCACAGAAATTCTGTAATGTAGATTTTGTTACTCCTGTTTCAAAGAAAATCAAGTAAACCCACTTTAACAGGGGTTAAGCATCTGATTAAGGCTGTATGGCTAATGAGCAGTGGGGCAGAGACCACACCTAGATTCTGACTATGTTACATTTTCCATAGCATCGCGGGGTATTATATAGTTACATGATAGTGTTATCAAGCAAATCCTTCAAGAATGAGCTGTTATTTCCATTTATATGGTTTCTTTCTCCCTTTTCTTTTCGCTTGGCTCCCGGTTCCTGCTCTCTACCCAGATAACCCATGTTAACTTACTAGTATATATCTTTGAATATTTTCCCAAGTTCATAAAGTCATATACATATGGTAATGAAAAAAATACAATAAAACATTATTTTTAAAACACTGGAAAAAAAACAAAAAAAAAACAGTCCAGACCTTAAAGATAACTGAAAATCACTGCCTCGGAAGACTTCAGGGAACACATCTATAAATAATCTCTCAGGTATTTTTCCTCTTGTGTATGTTTACTAAGAAATGGCATTTCTACATAATTTTTACTCAACTTCATTATTCTTCTTTTCTGCTTCAAGATGGAAAGAACATTTTTGATTTTGGGATTGACTAAACTTGACTAGGATAGATTTGGAGAAAAGGTACAGACAGAAATGATCTTTGAATACGTTTCCTAAACATACCAATCTTTTGACTATCATTTTTTAAACAAACAATGTCCAATAGATCAGATTTTAAGCCTGTGATTGGAATTCCTTTAGCACTTATACAGCACGCACTGCACCTCTACTGTGGACTATCTTTCGACAAGAATAGGCAGAGGCAGACACACTCCACAACTGACCTTGTTTCTAATACTTTTATACTAGCCTGCAGCTCCTGTAAACGCCTGTCTGAGGCCTCCTCTCTCCTTTGGGCAGACACCATGTCCTCCTCCTAGAAAACAAAGACACCGGAAGCTCATTTCGAGTATGTGAAAATCCAATTCCTCGTTCTACAGCACAAGGATAATAATTCACTCTCCAAAGATAGCACACTGCTAGAATATGTAAGTGTGAAGAAGCGGGACCACTTCGGAAAGAAATCAGCTGCATACTAAAAAGGGGGAGAGAGAACCTCACTCTATTAGATAATCAATAACCAAAAACAGTCATTGCATATAGAGTTCTGCCAATATTTCAAACTCCTGTATTTCAACAGTGCAAGTCTAACAAAACAAGGCAAGCATTCGTATGCAGACAGTCTTTGGGTTATGCTCTCTTACCCAGGTTATACTGTGTCTATTAGAATCATAGGATAGTTCTTTGAGATGGGGATGCTTTTAAATATATTCAGGTTTTATTTGTACCATCTTTAAAAAAATCTCCTACCTTCTGGTGTGTTAAACAATTATTTTTTTTTACAACACCATTTTAATCTTTTATTGGCTTTTAGCTATATTTGTTTGGATTTTTTTTTTTTTTTTTAGAGTTGCTCTAGAGATTATAATATACATCTTTGCATTTTGAGGGCAAGAAAACGATTAGTTCATTTTTCAGCAACCCTGTTTAACACCTAATCCAAATAGATCAATAATAAAAAACACAGAAAAAACTCAGCTACAGGCAATCAACTGTCTTTAGAAATAAGAAAATACCTTCTTTTTAATCTGTTTTTGCAAATGTTCAGCCAGTTTAGTTAACTCTTCCACTTTGGCAGCTGCAATTCGCAGCTCTGACTTGGTTTGCCTAAAACAGAAAGTAAATTAATACAGTTACACAGTTTTCATACACCGTGAAGAATTCAAAAAATTAGAAAAATATGTAAATTTAGTAAAATCAATACTGATTTTGGGGCGCCGACATGTTTAGGAAGGACAGTCTGCCAAGAGCAAACCTCTGTAATAGATGGTTCCCTCGCTTTTATTGTGACAGATTCATTTAATCCGCCTTCCTGGTGTTGGGCACCGGACTGCTGAGATGCTCCTGCGGCCAAGCGCAGCAAACCCCGGTCATAGATGGTGTCCTCGTGTCTATCTAATTTGCCCCGTGATTCTACTTATAAACTGTCTCTCAATCGTGGAATCCAGCTGCACCTTCCTTGCCCAGCCTCTGGCCTCATCATTCCTCCCTAGGACTATCCCAGCAGACTGCAAACCAATTTCTCCGCGGCTGGTCTCCTCTTTAATTCATCTGCTATAACAATGCTTTTTATCTACAGAAGAGGTTCCCTAGTGATGAAAAGTCTTGGTTAACAACGATTTCTGGATTCCCTGCTTCTCTGGGTACCCAATCAACACTCCTCCGCATGGCATGTAAGGCGAGCCACCGCCTGGCCTCAGAGAGCATCACGCAGTGCCTGCTCCCACCACGTAATTCATGTCCCGGGTATAACAGACCACTGACGCACAGTTTCCTAAACACACCCTTCTCTATATTTTCATGTGTTTGATTGGACTAGCCTCCTTCCTCTTCTTTTGATAACTTTCTCAGTCTTCAAGATTTAGTTCCAAAATCTCAGCGCAAGCCTTCCTTAAGTTGTCCTATAGGCAAAAGACCATAACTCCAGTCCCCTTCATACATAATATTTTGTACATTATTAGCAGATACTCCTTCATGGAATTCAAAGTTTATAAAGAGAATGGAATTAAGATCATTAAAGGCAAGCATCCCATCTTGTTAATTATTAAATCCTCCTTGAAGAGCACAGTAGCCAGTACATATTGTGGTAGGAGTAAATATATTATAAATGAGTGAAAAAACATGCCAGAGGAAAGGAGACAGAAAGTCACAGGTATGCCCTGATATTTTACTTAGATCTTGCTTACCCAGTTTGATATTCATGTGTTGAAATCTTGTGGATCTCTCATTTGAAACAGAATCTCTCACATAATTAAAAAAAAAAAAAATTTAGGCATTGGCCCTAAGACCTGTTTTTGTACATAATTAAAAGGGCATTTAGATTATTATATTATGGCCCCTAAAACCGCAAAAAAAACTAAGTTTTTTGGGGAAAACAAGTAGCAGTTTATACATACGTGCTCATTACTACATTGTTCCACAAGATAATTAGGAAAGCAGTAAATAGCTGTTTATAGCTCCTGCTGGCCTGAAACGCGGAAAGCTATTCCAAGATAGAAGCTGTAAGGTTGGTCTCCTAGACCTGGAGCCGTTACCCTAAGGGCCACGTGAACATGTGAACTGTGTCAATCACTTAACCTTTCTGAGTCTCAGAACTGAGGCTCTAAAAGAGAGATAAAGACAACTTTTTCCTGGGTAGCTCAGAGAATTATCATAAAGTTCAAATCAGGTAATTCATATTAAAGCACCTTATCAACTTCACTGTGATTCTTACAATGCAAGCTATCATTATCATCTTGCCCTTTTCAGGATGTTAAATTGCCAGGAACTGTGTGGAATAGCATTATTTTACCGTTGGATGGAGAAAGTCTGAGGATGCCTTGATTCCTGGCCAAGAAATGAAAACTGGGATTTATGAGGTGCTGCTTAAAGTCTGACTCTCCTCTGGTAACCCCCAGCCAGGATCAGTTTACTGACGGCTCTCACCTGGGATATCTGGTTAGACAGCTGGGTTAGACTATGTGACCAGGGGGGCAAAAAAAGACCCTGGTGGGAACTTCCGCCTTGAGCTGTCCTGAAGCCAAGACTCCTTGCACACGTGTTGGTAGTTCAGTCTGGAGACAAAGCAAGTCTTGGTGTGAATGAAGCCCCCGGGGCTCTGCGCTGGGGTGTCACTGGGCCCCTGTGTCTGCCTGTGACTTCTATGACTACGCTCTGTGAGGTCTCGTGAGTCCTTTCAAAGCCCATACTTTGAATTTCTAAAGGAACCAACAAAAATAATCCCAGTTTTATTTTATGAAGGAACGTCAATAACTATATATTTATACGATTTTACATGTGAACGTTGTAGATATATGTTTGCTTGTGTACAAGTTAGATCAAGGTCAAGCATAGTTTTCATTGTAGAATAACAAATTTGATAAAACAATAAACAAACAAGAAGAACTAATTAAACAATCTTGATATCACATCTGCTTATATATTTATATAATATTTAAAAAGGAATATTTAAAAAAGCACATTATTTCATTTTCAGGTGTGTCAAAGAATTTAAAATTTCTGGGATATTTCTTTAATGTAATTTTTCATGATTTATAAAAAACAAAGCTTTGCTTTATTAAGCAACGTATTACCCATATAATTTAAAAGACAAGATATAGTACTGTATTTAAATTACAGCATTAGCTTGGATACAAATTAAAATGTGTAATATCATTACATTCTTTAGAGATTTAACATCAGATACAATGAGTCTACTCTAAGATACATTTTTATGTTTTTTTTATAGTCTCATATCAAGGAAATTCTAGAAATGTTTATTATAATTCTTTCATGCAATGAAAAATGGTAAGATTCAGAGAAAAATAAAATGCAGTTTTAGCTTATTTGACACATATTCTAGTTTTTTTCCTTTAAAATAAAGGCATTTTAATAAGTACTTCTGTAATTACCCAGTGCTATAGTAAAGCCAATCATTTATGTTTAAGAACTTTAGAGAATAACCAAACATCATTTTAGACAAAGTTCTGAAATTTTAAGATCACTCCTACTTTAGGAAATAGATGGTAAACAGCAAAACTGTAAAAATTTTAATTTAAAATTTTTCTTCTTTCAATTTTTAGTGTCTGTTTAATGGTCAAACCTATTCAAAAGACAAGCCCACCAAGAAACTCTAAAAGCAACAGATATTAACGATCCACATACTGAGCTGTCAAAACTTCAAAATAGGGACTCTTGAGTCTTTAAAAATTTAATTCAGAGTTTTACACAATCTAAAGTAGTTCAAAATTCTAATTTCCAGGTTAGAATACAATTTTCTAATATACTAGTAAAGTTTCCCTATCCTTTCTGTGCATGAAAATGAGCTCGTCCAGTTATATACGCAAAGGGTCTCAGTCTCATTTATGACAATGTCTGGCGGTGGTACCTGGTCCTCCATGGTTTTCAGGGTCTCTCTGGGTGATTCTGATGTAGAGCCATTGTCTTAGATTTTACGGGATGACTACACAATCAACATGTTTACCTTTTCAAAAAGATTGCAAACGATCATTACAAATATAGCTTTGGAGTCATATAACTTCGGATATCACTGACAAACTGGAGAATATATTAATTCACTCTTAAGTGGGCTTATGCAACGGACATGCTGAAAAATGTTTATCGGGTTGTGGTCAACTTAAGAAACCCAGTGTGAAGAGTCACAGGCAGAGTGAATTAGCAGTAACTGCAAAGAGTGGGGGAAAGGGACTTAAAGAAACGATTAATTAGCTGGAATGTATCACTAACAGAAAGGCAGAAGATGAAGGTAGAGAGGAAGGCAGAGGCCAGATCATACAAATACAGAAAAATGCTCTATCAAGGAGAGTCAACAACCAAGGAGAACGGAGGATTTTGTTTTAAGGCAAAAAAGATAACAAATGCTGAGTTTCTGCAAAATAACATTACCAATGAAATACATATTTTGAAATGCACCAGGAATCAATTATTAGAGGCAATAGCGTTAAACAATGAAGTTATGGGTTTGTTTCTACTCTTGACCAATAGGTTCTGGAAGTAAAGTCTAATATTCTTCTTTTTGCCCCTTCAAGATTAAGAGCAAATGATACAAATATTTGAATAAGGGGTAACTATAAGTAAAATAGTGTGAATAGACAGAAAAATGACAGCAAAGCCTTATTTCTTAAAACATGCTTTCTACACTCAGAAAACTGGCTGCCAACACATAAGGAAGTGTCTGGCAATTCTTATGACGAAGCACATCTGTTCAGGGCCATTTCTCACACGGGATAGTTTCCAAGAGACACTATGAATCAAATACAGTGATCCATGAATTCCCGATTTCCATAGCATTCACATCACGGAAGACACAATATTTTTCAAATTGGAGCATGAAACATCTGAGAAAAATCTGTTTCATCAGCTGAAATAAAACTATACCTGGCAAAAGGATATATATTTTGAAAAAAAATTACATAAAAGTTATCTGCAATGATAAAAGATTAAAAAACGAACACTATACAAATTGATTTATATAATTTAGTCTTTGTTACATTGAACATAACAGGGTGATATCAAGAATCACATTACTATCAAATTGCTCTTATGTTCTTCAATAAAACTACATGTTTAAAAATCCTTTCACTATCACATTTTAAATATTTCCTGGATTTTATTTCATATTTAAATAAAGCACTAAACATTAACAAAATACTTAAATGCGTCTATCAGGCATTCAAACATTGAGATGACTAGTAATAAAAACAGATTTCAAAGTCAGTATGGTTAAAAGCCTGGATCTATAACAGGAAACACTGAAAGTCTTTTAAATCATTTTGCGAAGCTGCTATTAAGCATATTAAAAATGGTTTTCTCTGGTGTGTTGTTTTGGAAATCAAACTACTAAGTGGTCACACATTACTGCATAGCTGAAGAATATAAAAATAATTTTTCTAAATAATGACATTCCAAGAAATTGCCTGTCCCCCACAAGATCAATGACAATGTACATGAAGAGAAAACCCACGTGAGTTAGTTTAGCTTTGTCCCTCTAAATGAAGTGCCATTTAGTTAATTATTTAACTGACTTAACCACGCAAAAATAGTTTTTGAGCGCTTGCCGTGTGCCCAGCATGGGGCCAGATGATGGCAGGATTAAAACGATTGAATTCTGAGCCACACCTTTCAGGATCTTAAAAACTAGTAAAGAATTAAGCACATTAAAGTGTTAAAAATGCCATGAGAGAAGTATCTACAGTCTACAGCCGAGGCACCAAGGAAGGCACGTTTGGTTCTGCCTACGGAGGAAGAAGCCATGAAGGTTTAGGAAAAGATTCCTAGAACGTGGGACGCTTGAGCAGGACACTGGAAGCTGAGGGGATACTCATCAGTGAAGGGCAGCGAGGCAGTCTGAACAATGCGAGAACGTGAGGGACTTGGGAAACAGCAAGGGGAGGAGTGGCAACATCTAAAGCAGCCAGGGGTCAAGTCATGGAAGCCTGTACATATATAGACATTTCGTAGCCACTGAAGGACAGTGACGTGACCCGATTTCATGACAGAAAGCCATCCTGATGGCAGTATGAAAGAAGAGAGTGGAGATGGAACACGCCGATCTGGAAGTTTGTCAGACGAGAGGACGGACTGAGCAAGGGCAGTCAGAGCACAGTGACGCAGAAGGCAGAGCTGAGGCAGGAAAGGCTTTAGATTAGATGCCTCTGGGTTTTCTGCAGTGGAAACTGGCTGGAGCCGCTCAAACGGAAGACAAGATGCAGGATCTGCGATAGATCACACGCCCCGTTTAGAGCCTTCGGAGTCTCCCGTGCCGTGGTGGTGGAGATCGCCGGGAGAGCCTGGAGCTAGAGGAGCTCAGTGGCATCTCATCTTCATAGAGGTCGTTAGGCACAAAAGTGTACGTGAGGTGAAAGGGGTCACATTCAATAATCTGAGGCTATCCTATCACAACTAAACTTATTAAAGGCAGCCTCTGCCCTCAGAGCACACCTGCGTATATTTAAGTTCTATTAAATATAAAATGAGCTGATTGACAAGTTACAGATTCTTTATAAGAAGATAATATCTATGTCTGCTAATAAGATCATTCCATAGTGGCTAAAATTTTTAAAACTAAACATTCTGATGATGCCACTCTGATGAGAAGATAACATAGACCTCTATGCAAATGCCTCAATACTTTTTTTTTCACTTTTGAAATTGGCTTTTAAAAAAAATTTCTTTTTTTGCTTCAGTCTATAGCACATCCTTTTAACAAGATACTGTTGCTATTCTGGAAGGATGTATATACAGATGACAGTCTTTTCCTTCAAAGACTCTACAAGGAAGATGCAAAATCTGAGCTGACGCGACCTGAAAAATAACCATTTCCGTAATTCAGCTGGACATAACCAGACACAGATATACACACGACAAGAAAGCACCTAGAGAGAAATAGCATAGAGTTTGTTTAAATAAGTAAATGCTGAGTAGAGCCACAAAGGAGTGAAAATCTGGTGGAATGAATGAGCAGTCTTGGAGAAGGCAAGTTTTAACCAGGTTTAGAAAGTTATAAAGTTTCTGACAAAGAGAATGATCACAGGTAAAAAGGAACCAAAACTTCTTCCATGAGCAACAGCAAAACAAGCAGTGTGAGCAGTTTGTACATAACCAGAGGGGTGGGGAAACCAGGTGAGTGAAGGTTGCTCGAGACTGAAGACTGTCATCTGCTAGGACGGGGCATCCCCAGAAACTCTCGAGAAGGAACACGATGAAAAGCTTTAATTACAAATTCCCATGATTCTAATTTTTTTGTACCATAACATCAGACAACAAATGAAACTAGTATGTTTTCAGTAGAAGTACAAACTTAACACTGGTGTTTAAAGAGTTTCTGATTTAGTTATTCTTGGCATCGTTATATAGGGCAACTCAAAACCTCAAGTCTGGTAATGTCAATATGCCCATCACTCAGAATCTGTCAAACTTGAAAGCAACACTCTCTTCCCTGAAAGAAGCATCTGCTCATCCTTCTGTTCCTTCAAGTCTGTGTCAGGAAAAGCAAGTGCAGTTTTATGTATACAACTCTGAGCTGCGTCATGTGAAGCTATGGAATACTGCCAAGAAATATTATGGCAAAATCGCGTGTGGACAATTAAACTTAAGGCTTTTTAGGCTTTAGAAAACCACAGCTAGTTATCAATCTCCAACCTCAGCTGATAATTTTGGGGCCTGAATGTGCAAAAGCCAAAAGGAACTCCACACAGATGTCAGAGAACAGTGTATCCACTCGTCATCCTGTGTCGAACAGGCAGCGTTCCTTCCCGACTTCCTGCTTCTGTGAATACTGTCAGAGCACCAGGTACAGAAACTCACTACATGAGCGATTACAACACGAGCGTCCCAATTGGGCTCTTCTGTGAATTTCTGTGCAACTCTGAATAAGGCAAATAACTTCTGGGCCTTGGGTTCATTTAGGTTTCTTCTATAAAATTAGAAAGTCAAAGTAAGATGATCATTAGGATACCATTAGCAATAAAATTCCATGACTCTTCCCCTGTCCTTTATCCCAACATCACCAAGTTCTGCTCATTTTTCCTATACAAAAATATTGTATATGCATTTTTATTTTCTGTTTATCATATTATCATATGATCGCAGGTCTTGATAAACCAATGTCCTTACTCATCGTACTCCAGTATCGCCACATTGATTTGTACTACATACACCACGCATCTTATATTCTTTTCTCCTTCCACTCTTTTCTGAACCTTGAGTGCAGAGTGAAATTAATCCCATGGTCTGCTCTCATTATCAGCTGTGAGCGATCGCTGTCCCCTGCTGATTTTTGTGTTTCTGTGTGTTCTCAATCTCTGCCATTCCCCTTCATCTTGGGGTTCACATTAAATGTGACATATCCTTGGAGATATGTAGATACAGATGTACAAGTATACACACATGTATGGTCAATTACATACTGTTGTTGCATGTGCGTTTATGTTATAGAGCAAATCTGTTTACTTTTAAATGCAAACCCTGTTGCTGTACCTGCATCTTTACATGCAAATACGTGTTTCTAAATGATGCACAGTATCCCACAGGATGCGGTCCCTGCATTTCACTCGTCCATCTCCCCGGTGCCAGGCACCTGGGCTGTCTCCGGTTCCCTACTTCTGCCAAGAGTCTTACTCCGCAGAGATAATCACTAATTTGGGGTTAGAGAACATCATTCCTGGAAATGTTGTCATTTTATTCTTTTCTAATACATATTCAGTATGTAGACATTTTATTCTTTTACTATGTAAGTTGATAATAGATATATATCTAAATATATATGGATATATACAAAACTAAAAATATATACCCATAATCAACACACGCACTTTTTAAAAGACTTCAGACACATACAAACTGCATCATTCTTGAAGCTCCTTTTGCACTTGCTGTGACAGTCCCCGTCATGTTTTTGGCATTGGTAACTGGGTGTGAAGGAGCATCACGTTATTTCAACATGCATTTTCCTGACTGCCATGACTTTTGAAATGTATGTTCATATCCTTTTTCCAATGTTCTAAGAAACTGTGGAATGGATTAAATCAGTCCTTTGAAAATTGTTAAGAATCGTTTTACCACCCAGAATGAGTTCCATGTTTTTTTAATGATTTGCATGGATATGAAAAGAAAGTAGATTCTGAGGTTCTCTTGGGAAAACCACAATGGCCTCTGTAGTGGGTTGAATAGTGGGCCCTCCGCAAAATTCAGGTCCACCCGAAGCTTCACTTGGAAGCGGACTCCAGAGTCATTTAGATAAGGGTCTTGAGATGAATCATCCTGGCTTAGGGTGGGCTTCTAAAGGAGGAGAGGGCACACAGGGGAGACAGAAAACAGGGCCGTGGGGGACGGAGGCAGGGAGATCCCAGTTAGGCCGTCAGCGCCGCGCAGTGCCTCCGGCACCAGCGGCTGATGAGTGGAGGAGAGGGTCTTCCCCAGGCCCCATAAGGAGCGGGGCCCATCGACACCCTGACTTCGGACGTCTAGCTTCCAGAACTACAAGGTATAAACTTCTGTTGTTTGAAGCCCCCAATTATAATTTGTGGTGGCAGGTGGGAGACTAATACGACCTCTGCGGGGCTCCATCCCAGGCAGCTCTCAGAGCCCGTCCTGCCTTTACCCATCACAAGCACGGGGCTCGGCAGCCCTTCACCCGGACCTGCTTCCTCCCCTGGGGGCCACCCGTCTCACTGGTGTCTTCCCAGCCTCTTCCTCTGTTGGCTTCTCCTCTCTACCCTGACCTCTCTGAGCTCAGTGTGGGTGCCGATAGCTTTCCTATATACATTACAACGTGAAGATATTCGTAAATGATTACAGCACAGAACAGAACCTCAGAGGGCCACACTTCTTAATTTTAAGAAGCATGAGTGAGAGGAACAAAAAGTGACAAAAAACTTTTCTTGTCATTTGGAGCTTTTCCTATAGTCTATTAATGCAATGATTATTAAACATATGTGTGTGTGTGTGTGTGTGTGTATATATATATATATTAAACTGCCCAATTTTAAAAGCCTTTCATTGGCTGCCTGCTGCTCCTCTTCCTCTCCCTGTCTCCCTTATTCACCCCCGAACGGTGCTCCCCAGAGTTAGTTACATCTAAACAAACTACACGCTCAGAACCCTTTTCTCCGAAAGTCTGCTTATGGGGGAATCCAAAGAAAGACACCTATAGAAAAATTTTACCCAAGGAAACTGGTTTATATTATCATTGTCTCCTGACTAATAGTTTTTATTTCAGCCTCTTTCCATCCCAAAAGATCATCTATACAAAAGCTATTGACAGAAACTCAAAAGGGAGGAAAAAACCACCTTCCAGAAAAATTACAGCCTCATTCGTTTCTCTGAAAAATAATTAAGACAAAATAACAAAATTTATTTTAAAAAATACCTAAGTTGTTTTTGGAGTCGCTCGATTTCCACATTTTGTCCAGTTACTGTTTCCAGAAAGTGTTGGTTAGTCTGCCACAAGAAAAAACATTCTGTATCAGAACATTTAAAGTTGCTCCTTTAAAGATTAACCATAGGGCATGTACGTGGACAGATAAAACGAAGTAATGACAGCGATTCGATTCTTGGCCACGTTCCTCGCCTTTACTACCCGAGGGGTCCCCTGCCTCCCTCTGACCTGCCCGCACCTGCATCTCTGCCCAATGGCTTTCTCCGGCCACCGCGCGTCCTCTGCTCACCTCCCTGCGCAGAGGGCTCCGCTGCCGGAGGATCCAGGTCCCCAGGCCGCGGGAAAGGGGTGGTCTCGGGCCCCGCGGGGGCATAAGCCCCGGCCTGCGTTCTGCGCCGGCGTCCCCCACAGTGCGGGAGCGGCGCTCGGGCTCACTGGCCCGCAGCGTGAATCTGGGACCAGCTCACGCCCTTCATCAGCGGCCTCTGTCCCTTTCCCCGGCTCCCGTCCCCATTCCGCTGCTGGTGCGCTCCGCTCTCATCCCCTGAACAGGCGGGGACGCAGTCTGCCACGTGTAGGGCAGGTTTTCTCAGGGAGCCGCTGCTCCCCTGCATGCGCTGCTTTTACCACCAGGGCACCAGCTCCACGCCCTTCCCTGCGTGCCTTCTGTGACGGTTACCTCCTGCCTCATGGTGCTGGTTTCAGTGTCTCCCATCCCAACTGGCCACACAACTCACCTCTCCAACAGAAGTCCCGGAGGCGTTTTCATCGCTCCTCTCCCACCCGCCCAAACTCAGTGGGGTCCCGTTTTTCATACAGCACCCCAGTTTCCTCTGCCTGGGACGTCCTCGCTCTGCCCGCGCTCCTGCCTCTACACCCTGCGTGCTCCGCCCACTCGAAGGCGGAGTTCACTGTTTCCTTTTTGCATTTTGATAAAACTTCCTATGTATATTGACAGTGCACACTGCATTATGTTTAAATCCTATAATATTTAAAGTTTATGTATTTCTGGCTACAGCGTGAACCTTTTCTTTGAGGACCAGCTTCTCCCGGAGCTCCTAGGATCTGGTACACAATTTAGTACATTTTAAGGACTTAAACCTCTGAGGAATGAATGAATGAATGAATGAATGAATGGAATGAACGTCTTTAGGAGACACGAAAGAAAGCCTCTGGACTGCATCTTTCCTTTCCTCTTGGGAAGCAGACTGCAGACCAGAATTTAGTATTCAATTCACAGACACAGTTTAAGAGACCGGCTACCACATGCAGAGAAAGAAGGACAGAGGATAGGTTAGTAGGTAAATTATACCACACCAAAAAATTACAAAAACAAACAAACAAAAAAAACCCAAACTCTGGGTGCAGCCCTGGGCACGCATCAGGAAAGACAAACGGTTATGTGCCAATAACTGAGGGGCTCGGTTGAAGAAATGAGCTTTCTATGACTTCTCCGCAGGATAAAACCATGGGTCAGCGGGAAGAAATCGCAGGAGAGATTTTTAGTTTTCCAATCACCAGAGTGGAAAGGCAAGGCTGTCAGGGAAGTACATCTCTTACGGGGATATTCAAAGCAGAGGATGAATTACCATCCCACTGAAAAGCATAGAACAGAAGGATGTCTCTTTCCTCTGAGGTGGAAGATGACCTTTAATATAATTTCAAAGTCTCCTGCTGAAGCTGCTTCAGCGGGCTCAGCCCAAACTGACTCACGCATCTGAGTTCCTCTGTAATAGCTGTATCGCACCATTAATGTTTTATTATATATACTGTTTTGGCAGGAGTGTAAGTAATGCGTGTGCTTTTTTTTTTTTTTTTTTAAATTTTTGGGAGCATCTTAAAGCTAAAAGCCGTAGAGTACTCAGTGGAAGTCTACATCGGAATCGTGAATTTTAAGAGCCAGGGTTGGCACCACACTGCCTGGTAGCAAACCAGCGGAGGCGTGGCCTCCTTCTGTGGCTGTGATCAGACACACACGTGGCAGGTCTGTGGGCGTGGAGGCTCACACAGGCCAAAGCAGCATCTCTTCTGGTCACGGTCTATTTCAGCACCATAGCCGCGGACCATTTCATAGTCTCCCCTGTTTCAGCAAGTGGACTGGGCACAGATGCTCTTGCTCGTGCAGTTCAAGGAACTTAGTATGTAATTAACAGATATTTTTGAGTAATTTTTATAGAGATAAGCAAACCTCAAAAAAGAATATGACTTCAAGTAAAGAGAATCTGTTGGAAATATGAACTCTTAGTGTACCTATCGTCATAATAAACAAACATAAACTTGTACTTTTCGGTACCATTCAGGTTAGGGCACTTTACCTTCTGTATATTATTAATGTGCACTGGTCACAGAAGCTTTTTATTTACTTTGTTTATACTCCTCAATTTATTGTGTATCTGTAGACACCTGTTCATTTAATGAGTTTATTCATGTAATCAGGAAACTTTTAAATATAAAATGTTTAATGTTTAAAGGGCCCTTTTCTTCAAATTGATTTTGACAGACACTTGCCCTGTGACTAAGCTCTGAGTGTTCCTTGAGAAGTACAAGGTCATTACAATCACTTAGCCACCTCCCCTCAGGCTCAGCGGTGCGGTTTCATTCTTCGCAGGGACATTAAGAAAAACTCTTACATGTTAAAATTCCTCATAACCATTTTCCATATTTTCATCCCTCAGTATAGTCTTTTATTTGCTCTTTATAACACAACTCTCTTTTATCCATCTTGTTACTCCTTTTCCACTTTTCTTGTATCCACAGTTTAATTTTGGCCTGCAACTATAAATTCTGTGCCCTAGAAATTTTTAATGCATTTCCTGTGATTACTCAAATATTATTTTCTCATGATTTTCGTGACCATGATTTTGGGTTGTTTATAATAAAATAGGGGCTCTGCTGTACAATATAACAAAGAATTACATAATCCCCAGAATTCTAGGGGCTATACTGAAAGAAAGAAGGAATAATTGTGATGTTAAACTATTAATTTCATGTAGGAATAGGATTTCTTATAGAAATCAGTCATTTTGTTCCAGATTTCTTAAATACTATTTTAAAACCCTAAGAAGTATATTATAAAAACTTATAAGTGACTGGAAATCCTAAATGTTAACATAAGTAAAATAGGGTGAAGCCAATTTAATATCTTTACATGGTTAAAGGAGAAAATTAAAAAAGAAAAAAAGAA